>NC_086100.1:50300726-50925726 GCF_963921235.1 Mobula hypostoma | reverse complement strand
AGTTGCTGGTGAACACAGCAGGCCAAGCAGCATCTGTAGGAAGAGGTGCAGTCGACGTTTCAGGCCGAGACCCTTCGTCAGGACTAACTGAAGGAAGAGTGAGTAAGGGATTTGAAAGTTGGAGGGGGAGGGGGAGATCCAAAATGATAGGAGA
The DNA here is from genome assembly GCF_963921235.1 of Mobula hypostoma. Lineage (NCBI taxonomy): Eukaryota > Metazoa > Chordata > Chondrichthyes > Myliobatiformes > Myliobatidae > Mobula > Mobula hypostoma. The sequence continues at coordinate 50,925,572 of NC_086100.1, read as the reverse complement.
AGTCAGGAGGGGGAGGGATAGAGCCGAAAGCTGGACAGGTGATAGGCAAAAGGAGATACGAGAGGATCATGGGACAGGAGGTCCGGGAAGAAAGACGGGGGGGGGTGTGACCCAGAGGATGGGCAAGAGGTATATTCAGAGGGACAGAGGGAGAAAAAGGAGAGTGAGAGGAAGAATGTGTGCATAAAAATGAGTAACAGATGGGGTATGAGGGGAAGGTGGGGCCTTAGCGGAAGTTAGAGAAGTCGATGTTCATGCCATCAGGTTGGAGGCTACCCAGATGGAATATAAGGTGTTGTTCCTCCAACCTGAGTGTGACTTCATCTTTACAGTAGAGGAGGCCGTGGATAGACATGTCAGAATGGGAATGGGATGTGGAATTAAAATGTGTGGCCACTGGGAGATCCTGCTTTCTCTGGCGGACAGAGCGTAGATGTTCAGCGAAGCGGTCTCCCAGTCTGCGTCGGGTCTCGCCAATATATAAAAGGCCACATCGGGAGCACCGGACGCAGTATATCACCCCAGTCGACTCACAGGTGAAGTGATGCCTCACCTGGAAGGACTGTTTGGGGCCCTGAATGGTGGTAAGGGAGGAAGTGTAAGGAAGAAGAAGTTTAGATCTTTTCTTCGACGGGAGTTCAGTGAAACCATCTCTCACTGCTCCCCATCTGTAATTTCTTCGGCTCTTCAACTTTTCGACCACACTTTGACTCAGACTCGCTATCACAGCCATATATCCTTTCTTGGAACGTGCCTCCGTCGCCAACTTACTCCAGTTGGCTTTAGGATTCGTTTCCAAGCCTCTCAATTTGGACCTTCTAAGGATCCCAGGTACTCACATTTTATTGACTCTGCCTCTCACCGCTTCTCCCGTCAAGCTCTGAAGGCGACGCTCTCCGCCATGAGGAGGTACTTGGTGTCCCTATCCCAGACCCTTCCACACCTTCGGGACACTTTCTTCGCCGTCTGTAATGGTCCTACCCGTTATTTCATCCTCCATCGGATTCACGCCTGCAATCGCCGTTTTTTTGACTTTGTCATGTTAGGCAAAGATCACAAGATCCTACATCTATGGACTCCAGAGCCCGCCGGCCCCGACGCTAGCAGGCATGAACTTCAGATTGCGGCTCCTGCCATTGATCTCGGCGACTCCAACACCTCAGGGCATATTCAAAACCCGGACTCCAGCAACGACCATGGACACATTCGAAGTGATTGCGCAACCACCAACTGCGACTCCAGCCTTGAACTCCAGGCCGGGTCTTTATGTGCTGCTATTGTGACTCCCGTCTCCCCTTCCCCCACCACCACTCCGCAGCCCCGTCTTCCTCAGATCCCACCGTCAACTCCTGGGCCCTCAGAGGCTCCATCTTCCTCTCACCCCAACCCTCCCCTCTCCACTGACACCCCCAGCCTCCCCCCTTCCCCCTCTGATCCCAGCTCTCATCCGTGCCGGGTCTTTACCATCCCCTCCGACCTTCAACTGTTGGAGGCAGAACGCTCTGTTCTCAGTAAGGGCCTCATGTTGTCCCCCTTCGCCCACACCTCAGCGAGTTCCGTGTTCGCCACGATGCGGAACTTTTCTTCCGCCGTCTCCGTCTCTGAGCCTACTTCTTCGGCAAGGACTCTTCCACCCCCACCGATGACCCCTTCTCCCGTCTTCAACCCTCCTCTTCTTCATGGACACGCCGCTCTGGTCTTCTGCCTGCTCTGGATCTCTTTATTGCTAACTGCCGACGGGACATCAACCGTCTCGACATCACCGCACCTTGTCCCCATTCCAACCTCACTCCTTCGGAACGCTCTGCTCTCCACTCCCTCCGCACTAACCCTAACCTTATTATTAAACCCGCCGATAAGGGGGATGCTGTTGTAGTCTGGCGTACCGACCTCTACCTTGCCGAGGCACAGCGACAACTTGCGGATACCTCCTCTTATTTACCCCTCGATCGTGACCCCACTAAGGAGCACCAGGCCATTGTCTCCCACACCATCACCGACTTTATCCGCTCAGGGGATCTCCCATCCACTGCTACCAACCTTATAGTTCCCACACCCCGCACTTCCCGTTTCTACCTCCTACCCAAGATCCACAAACCTGCCTGTCCTGGACGACCTATGGTCTCAGCTTGCTCCTGCCCCACCAAACTCATCTCTGCATACCTCGACACTGTTTTATCACCCCTTGTTCAATCCCTTCCGACCTATGTTCGTGACACTTCTCACGCTCTTAAACTTTTCGATGATTTTAAGTTCCCTGGCCCCCACCGCTTTATCTTCACCATGGATGTCCAGTCCTTATATACTTCCATCCCCCATCAGGAAGGTCTCAAAGCTCTACGCTTCTTTTTGGATTCCAGACCTAATCAGTTCCCCTCTACCACCACTCTGCTCCGTCTAGCGGAATTAGTCCTTACTCTTAATAATTTCTCCTTTTGCTCCTCCCATTTCCTCCAAACTAAAGGTGTAGCTATGGGCACCCGTATGGGTCCTAGCTATGCCTGCCTTTTTGTTGGGTTTGTGGAACAATCTATGTTCCATGCCTATTCTGGTATCTGTCCCCCACTTTTCCTTTGCTACATCGACGACTGCATTGGCGCTGCTTCCTGCACGCATGCAGAACTCGTTGACTTTATTAACTTTGCCTCCAACTTTCACCCTGCCCTCAAGTTTACCTGGTCCATTTCCGACACCTCCCTCCCCTTTCTAGATCTTTCTGTCTCTGTCTCTGGAGACAGCTTATCCACTGATGTCTACTATAAGCCTACTGACTCTCGCAGCTATCTGGACTATTCCTCTTCTCACCCTGTCTCTTGCAAAAACGCCATCCCCTTCTCGCAATTCCTCCGTCTCCACTGCATCTGCTCTCAGGATGAGGCTTTTCATTCTAGGACGAGGGAGATGTCTTCCTTTTTTAAAGAAAGGGGCTTCCCTTCCTCCACTATCGACTCTGCTCTTAAACGCATCTCCCCCATTTCACGTACATCTGCTCTCACTCCATCCTCCCACCACCCCACTAGGAATAGGGTTCCCCTGGTCCTCACCTACCACCCCACCAGCCTCCAGGTCCAACATATTATTCTCCGTAACTTCCACCACCTCCAACGGGATCCCACCACTAAGCACATCTTTCCCTCCCCCCCTCTCTCTGCATTTCACAGGGATCGCTCCCTACACAACTCCCTTGTCCATTCGTCCCCCCCATCCCTCCCCACTGATCTCCCTCCTGGCACTTATCCGTGTAAGCGGAACAAGTGCTACACATGCCCTTACACTTCCTCCCTTACCACCATTCAGGGCCCCAAGCAGTCCTTCCAGGTGAGGTAACACTTCACCTGTGAGTCGACTGGGGTGATATGCTGCGTCCGGTGCTCCCGATGTGGCCTTTTATATATTGGCGAGACCCGACGCAGACTGGGAGACCGCTTTGCTGAACATCTACGCTCTGTCCGCCAGAGAAAGCAGGATCTCCCAGTGGCCACACATTTTAATTCCACATCCCATTCCCATTCTGACATGTCTATCCACGGCCTCCTCTGCTGTAAAGATGAATTCACACTCAGGTTGGAGGAACAACACCTTATATTCCGTCTGGGTAGCCTCCAACCTGATGGCATGAACATCGACTTCTCTAACTTCCGCTAAGGCCCCACCTCCCCCTCATACCCCATCTGTTACTCATTTTTATGCACACATTCTTTCTCTCACTCTCCTTTTTCTCCCTCTGTCCCTCTGAATATACCTCTTGCCCATCCTCTGGGTCACCCCCCCCCCGTCTTTCTTCCCGGACCTCCTGTCCCATGATCCTCTCGTATCCCCTTTTGCCTATCACCTGTCCAGCTCTCGGCTCTATCCCTCCCCCTCCTGTCTTCTATCATTTTGGATCTCCCCTTCCCCCTCCAACTTTCAAATCCCTTACTCACTCTTCCTTCAGTTAGTCCTGACGAAGGGTCTCGGCCTGAAACGTCGACTGCACCTCTTCCTACAGATGCTGCTTGGCCTGCTGCGTTCACCAGCGACTTTGATGTATGTTGCTTGAATTTCCAGCATCTGCAGAATTCCTGTTGTTAACATTTCCTCCACAATCGCTATCATCACAGGTGCATCTGAAGGCTGTTTGCTTACCCTCCTGCTCTACTCTCTTTATACTTATGGCAGTGAGACTAAGCACAGCTCCAATTCCATATTTATGTTTGCTGACAACAACACTGTCATTGGCTGGATCAAAGATGGTGATGAATCAGCATATAGGAGGGAGATTGAAAATCTGGCTGGGGGTGCCACAACAACAACCTCTTACTCAGTGACAGCAAGACCACAGAGCTGATTATTGACTTCAGGAGGAGGAAACCAGAGATCCATGAACCAGTTGTCAGCTGGAGATCAGAGGTGAAGAGGGTCAGTAATATTATATTCCCCTGTGTTATCATTTCAGAAGATCTGTCCTGGGACTAGCACGAAAGTGCTATTATGAAGAAAGCACAGCAGTGCCTCCACTTTCTTAGAAATGTGAGTGTATTTGGCACGTCATCTAAAACTTTGACAGACTTATATAGATGCACACTGGGGAGTATACTGACCATTACATCACGGCCTGGTATGGAAACACCAATGCCCTTGAACAGGAAAGCCTACAAAGGGTAGTGAATACAGTCCAGTCCATCCCCACCTCTGAGCACATCTACAAAGAGAGCTGGTGCTGGAAAGCAGCATCCATCATCAAGGACTCCCACCATCTAGGTCATGCTCTATTCTCACTGCTTTTATGTTTTGTAACTTCAAAACATTAAACTAAGTCAAAGGAAGACAAGGGAATCTGGGAATGCGGGTCTAACTTTGTGTTTACTTTAAGCGAAGCATGTGTGTATCGTGGTAGCATGATGACACATGAAATATTTAAATGAACAAGAATGGTTAGTCAACCTATATATATATGAGATTACTCAAATATTATTGAAATATTAAATACACAAGAGCTTCTGCCATCAGGACGAAGGTACTGAAGCCTTAGGTTCCACACTACCAGGTTCAGGAACAGTTATTACTCCTCAACCAGAGAAGATAACTTCAGTCACCCCAACACTGAACTGATTCCACAACCTATGGACTCACTTTCAAGAACACTACAACTCATGTTCTCAGTATTATGCATTTATTTATTTTTCTCCCTCTTTTTGTATTTACACAATTTATTGTCTTTTGCACATTGGTTGTTTGTCCATTTTTGTTGTGTACAGTTTTTTCACTTGTGTTTTTATTCTGCTTATTGTAACATACCTGCAAGAAAATGAATCACAGTGTAGTATATGGTGACATATTGGTACTTTCGTTATAAATTTACTTTGGACTTTGAAATTTGAATTTACACAGCAAATGAATTGAGGAGTTAATCAGATAAATTTTGTACTTTTAATTACATCAGAGAAAGTATTTCAAAAATTGTATTGACCAAACAGTATGCGTTTTTAATCCACTCATTTAAGACATTATTATATCTTAATGCATGAGTAGTCCACTGCTCTACTCCCTCTACACTTATCACTGTATGGCTAAGTACAGCTTAAATATCATCTACAAATTTACCAATGAACCACTGTTGTTGGTAAAATCTCAGGTGGCAATGAGGAGTGTTGAATATAAGAGCAGGGATGTGAGTTTGAGGCTCTATAAGGCACTCGTGAGACCACACTTGGAGCATTGTCTGCAGTTTTGGTCTCCTTATTTTAGAAAGGATGTACTGATATTGGAGAGAGTTCAGAGAAGATTCACGAGAAAGATTCCAGGAATGAAAGGGTTACCATATGAGGAACGTCTGACAGCTCTTGGGCTGTATTCCCTGGAGTTCAGGAGAATGAGAGAGATTCTAAGACAAGAGGGCACGACTCCAGGATTGAAGGATGTCCTTTTAGAACTGAGATGCGGAGAAATTACTTTAGTCAGGGGATGGTAAATCTGTGGAATCTGTTGCCACGAGTGGCTGTGGAGGCCAAGTCATTGGGTGTATTTAAGGCAGAGATAGATAGGTTCTTGATTAGCCAGGGCATCAAAGGGTATGGGGTGAAAGCAGGGGAGTGGGGATGACTGGAAGAATTGGATCAGCCCATGATTGAATGACGGAGCAGACTCGAATGGTCAAACTCTGCCCAAATTGATTTCCACGCTCCATTGAAAGGCTTCTTACTCAAACCCTTAAGAGCACGGGGGTTTAATGAATGGTAAACTAGGAGAGGCTTCATCTTACAGTCTCCTTCAGCATTGGAACACATAAGCAAAGTCAATCTATCCTTCGCTGCCTTGAAACCTGACGCAGTTTTTTCATAAAAGTTGCTGGTGAACGCAGCAGGCCAGGCAGATTCTCTAGGAAGAGGTACAGTCGACGTTTCAGGCCGAGACCCTTCGTCAGGACTAACTGAAAGAAGAGCTAGTAAGAGATTTGAAAGTGGGATGGAGCCAAGAGCTGGACAGTTGATTGGCAAAAGGGATTTGACAGGATCATGGGACAGGAGGCCTAGAGAGACAGAAAAGGGGGAAGGGGGAAAAACCCAGAGGATGGGCAAGGGGTATAGTGAGAGGTACAGAGGGAGAAAAAGGAGAGAGAGAAAAAGAATGTGTGTATATTAATAAATAAATAACAGATGGGGTACGAGGGGGAGATGGGGCATTAGTGGAAGTTTGAGAAGTCAATGTTTATGCCACCAGGTTGGAGGGTGCCCAGACGGAATATAAGGTGGTGTTCCTCCACCTGAGTGTGGCTTCATCTTTACAGTAGAGGAGGTCGCGGATAGACATATCAGAATGGGAATGGGACGTGGAATTAAAATGTGTGGTCACTGGAAGATCCTGCTTTCTCTGGCGGACAGAGTGTAGGTGTTCAGTGAAACGATCTCCCAGTCTGCGTCGGGTCTCGCCAATACATAGAAGGTCACATCAGGAGCACTGTGTGTTGCTTGAAATTCCAGCATCTGCAGATTTCCTCGTTGTTTGCAGTTTTTTTGTCCTTACTTATGTAAATGCGTTTCGGCATATGCTTCCAGAAAAGCCCGGTCTCGTCTGCATTAAACACTTGCTTTGGTGTGATGCCTAACTCAGACATTATAGCCCACAACTGCGCAGGGTAGCATCCCAGAGCTGTGTTACCTTCACCTGATGCCGCCCTGTTTATAATTTCCAACTGTTTTTCAAATGTTAAAGTAGTTTTCTGTTGCTTGGCTGATGGCCCAGGACTTGACATCGGACGCTTAGGAGGCATAGTTAAATATTTCAAGCACAAAATCACTGCACTGTAGGTAAAAACAACAAAAGTTTAAGAGCACAAGATCGCACATCCATATGTTGCCAAAACCAATGCGAGAGTGGCGGGAGTGTGACTGTGAGGCATGCACACATGACTTGTATTGGCGGGAAAGCAGTGCTCCTCGCATAACTGTGAGTTTTGGACACATATAAGGAGAAGTTGGTAGAAATAGGTTCCTCGCGTAACTGTGAATCTGCATTGCCTGAAGACGCATATAACAAGGATAGGGTGTCTACTGTCCATGGCAACACTTATGATACATCAATATTTTTCACAATTGTCAACTTGGTTATGTGAACTGTATGCCTACAGGTGAGTTCCCACTGATTTCAAGATTACAGGTGAATTTGAGTTTCACTGATTTCAAGATTTCATAGGGCTGCAGTTTTACATTGGAGATGAATGATGGAGTAAATAGTAGCATCTGAATAAATGTAGATCATCTATGCTTAACATTTATCATTTTGCTGTAAATCTAGCCCTACAAATACGTATGTACTTTTAACCCTGAAATTAATTCAAGTAACGTTAAAATGTGGTATTTGTTTTAAAGTTTAGTCCCAGCTTTCAAAATATTGTTTTGAATTCTTCCACTTGGTATTGCTTCAGTACATGAAGACTTTTTTTTTAGCTTTTATTGAAAATATCTAATGTAAGATTCCAGGAATAAAAAAAAATGTGTTGTTTTTCTGTTTGTTTTTATTATTGAAGCTAGAATGTACAGAGATGTGGTGTTATTATTTTGTGTGATAAATTTATGCTTTCACTTTGCTATACATAGTAGAACAATCCCTGCTGAAGTAAAAACCATTTTCTATACTGCACCTTTTGATTTGTTTGTTGCAGTTAACAGCAGAAATGATTCTGTGTATAGCCAATGAGCCAGTACTCCCTTTCAATGTTTTGGATGTAGCCCTGGAGGTTCAAGAACAACTGAAAGGTAATGTGACTACATGAGCAGTTGACCTTTTGAAATTATTCTTCATTTAAATAAACTGTTGTTCATCCTTTTCTTTCTCAGTAACCTCAAATCATATATTATCAGACTTTCCAATATCCTGCACTCCTTGCATTTTGATATTAGAGTTGGTTGGTTGCTCCTTTGATAAATGTTCATACAGTGCAGCTCTTTTCTGTTTGACTTTCTTTCCTGTGCACAGTAATAATCCATTGTTGCATAAAGACCTTGAAGTTATAATATTATGAAATATTGTCTTTCATTTATATTTGTGCTGTGTCTGTCTTTAATGTAATTTTCATACATTTCTTCATTATATAAAGATGGAAGTATTGCTTCAGATCAAATGCTGACACTGGCCAGTGCCCTGAGAGAAACTGCACAACTTTTTCAATCAGATGAAATGCGCCCAGCTAATAATCCAAAAGAGCAAGACCCTGCACATCTGAGAATGTTGAATCATGTGCTGCAAAACGTAGAGAAAAACTTCCTCGTCCAATGGGCTCCTCCAGGATATTTTAGGTACAGAAAAGTCTTTTTGTCATATATATCACTCAAATATTTTCAAATATCCTAATATGAAATAATGTTGAAAGAAAAATATTATAAATAATAATGTTTATATATTAACTTATGCTTATATCAAACATTTAACAATTCAGCCAGAATGTTTCAATTTTAATATTTTGTAGATAACAAAAAACCCTGTGTTTTAGAAATACTGTAGCTTAGAAGCCTGATGATACAAAGAAACAAAATATCCCCACTGTTAATATTGCTAAATCCTCCATCTTATCCTAGGGTAAAAATTACAAAGCTTTTCTTCATTCATTTACTGGAACAAGTTCAGGGATGGTACAGAACTGAAGGAAGCAATAAAGCAACTGGAATTGTGCCAACTTTTTTTGGTAGAGCTATCCAGTATTTCCTGCTTACTATTGTTTTGATATACCCTGTAAATTATTATTTTCAGCATTTTATCAATTTTCTTTTGATTAGTATAGAAATTCCTTCAGCACCTTTTCAAAAAATGATTCGCTCTGTAAAAATTTGTTTCTTCACATTACCTTTCCTAATTTTCTGAATCATTGTAAGTCTATGACTGCCAGTACAAGTAGATTTTTACTTATTTATTTCCACCAAAGCTGTCCCTGATTTTTAGCACCTCTATTGAATCATCATTCTTCCTCTCTGATGTACGAAAACTGACAACAATTTCTGTCTCTCCTCATCCTTGCTTGGTACATTTCAAGACCTGGGAGAAAATGAAAAATGAACGCAATGCCTCAGCTCAGGCTTAATCAGAATTTGATAAAGCTTTATGTGTGACTTCCTTGTTTTTATTTTTCAGTCCTTTGTCATATTTATGTTAACTGCAAGGAATTGCATAAATGTTCCTAAAGCTTTTCTATTTCTGCACAGACCTAGATATTGTACCATTTCATTCATTTTGCCTTTCCTCATTCATCAAGTTAAAATGTAACACAATATTTCTTGCATCAAATTTTATTTGTCATCTACCTGTCCATTTTATTGTTTTGTTTTTGCTAGATTTCTCACCACCTGCTTGACTTTGGAGTTTCATATAACCTGTAGGTTTTAAGATTACATGCTGTATTCCCAATTCCAGGGTTTTGATATTTATCATAAAAAAATATGCCCTAATAATGATTTCTGGGAGCAACTCTGCTTACAAACTTCCAATCTGAAAGGCAACTGTTTATGATACTCTTTGTATTCTGTCTCATAGCCAATTAGATGCTTATCTTATTAGGCCTGTCCTATTTTGTCAAATCCCTTTACACACTCCGCATAAGTAACAGCAACCACATCACATTATGTAAGAAAATCAATCAAGTTAATTAACCACAATTTGCCTTTCATAAATGCATGCTGACATTTATTCATTGCCTCATATTTTACTAAATGCAAATTAATTTGTCCCAGATTCTTACGGTTTCCCCAGTGCTGCCCAAAAAAGGCTCTGGAAGGTGGACTGCAAAGTTGACCAAGTCTGTGCAGTTCTTTCTTAACTAGTCTGGACATAATCAACTGAAAGGTCTTCAGAGATTCAAAGTACATTTATTATCATTGCATACAGAGGAGAACCATGACAGGTCTCACAGGCAGCCATAGAATCCATTCAAAAAATCATCAAACACTCAACATGCGACAAAAAGAACAAATTGCATAAATGGCAAAAAGCAAGCAAACAGCACAAGGAATATCGAACATCAAACCAGCAGTTTAATTCAGTTCAGTGCCACACTGCTAGCCTATGTTGGCCACAGGGCCATTCTTTCCTGCAGCGACCCAGTCTGCATCGATCACCCCAATCAAACTACTCAAAAGCAGTAAAAAAAAGAGTAACCAGAATCTGGGAACACATGTAACATGAACCTCTAAGTCCTCCAAAATGAGTCCATAGCCTCTCCGATCAATCCTAGCAATATGGATCCCAAGACTCCTGCACTTTCTTCTGACAGCAGCTAGTGAAAGAGAGGGGAAGACTGTCAGATGGCGCGGAACACCCGCCCATCCTCTGCTCTTGTCCTCGTCAAATTCAACCTTGATCGATGCTTCAATCGAAGAGAAGCAATTGAGTCAATCATAATCGGAGAGAAGTAATGAAGTCAATCATAGGCCCGCACCTTTGACACAATCGGAGAGAAACAATGGAGTTGATCATAGGCTCACACCTTTGACACAGTTGGGGAGAAGAAATGGAATCGACCATGAGCTTGCGCCCTCATCACCTCTTTCGGGGAGAAGCAATGGAGTTGGTCATAGGCTCGCACCCTGGACATAATCAGAGAGAAGCAAAGGAGTCAATCATGAGCTTGCGCTCTTGGTACCTCAATCAGAGAGAAGCAATGGAGTCAGTCATGAGCTTGTGTCCTCAATACCTCAGTCGGAGAGAAGAAAGTGAGCGTCATCATGATCATGAGCTCGTGCTCCGTCTCCAGGCTGCACACTCTGCTCCAAACCTCACTGAACTCCCTCAGAGACAGCAAAGCGCCAGATTGCTCAATTGACTGCAAAACACACCATCATAATATAAATCACAGGTTCTATTCACATGCAGCTTAGTAGTAGAATCATATTTGAAAGAAGAAGTAAAAGAAGTAGTTTTATGAATTGTCAGCAGGATGTCACCATCAGTTGCATTGTTCACTGGCGCCATCTTGCTTTGTCTTCTTTTATGTCAGAAATATATTATTTTATGAACCATTGAAGAACTTGTTTCAATTTTGGCTGGCTGATCTGTAGCTGCTATTTTTTATCACTCTCTTTTTAATGGCATATTTGACTGTAATGTATTTGTAAACCTCTACTAGTCCATTACCTAAGATAGACTTGAAGATTGTGGAGAAAGCGTCCCCAATTTCCCCTTTGCTTCCCTTTGTATTCTAAGATATTTTCATCCAACTGGATTATTTTACCAACCTTTAAGAAGCCCTACATTGACACACCCACCGTTATTGCTTTCTTCCTCCTTTGTTGCTCCATGGTAGTCAAATCCAAAGTTGCAGACAGCCAGAGTCTTTCATTCCTTATGAATATTTTCTTCTTGGTCTCCATTTAACTCATCATTTAACTTTATTTACTCTTTTATATTATTTGTGTTTATAAAAGACTTTTAGCTATCTTCTTATATGAACTACTAGTCTCTTAATCCCTCTTTGCCCCTATTATTCCATTTTTTATTATTTCCTTTAGCTCATTTCAACACCATAACGTGAATCACATGGCCATTGCAGCCTATTTTTTGTCTTATACGATTCCTTGTAAATGCAGTCATCCAGATGACTCTGCCTTTATGTGCCTTTTCTTTCATCTCATGAGAATTTGTCTACAGCCATTATTTGATTTATGGATACATTCCTGGAAAAAATTCATAAAAGTGAAATTTCATAAACTGAAAAAGCTGTACAAATGCATTGTGGTCATTCTGGTACAATGTATTCCTTTGTGCATGGGTAACACACTATTCAGTCTCACAAAAAATATCTTGGTAAATCAAAGAGGCATACTCCAAGGAGTCATTGGCATTATAGCAATATTTCGTAAATCAACATTTCTAAATCTACTATTTGAAGGTAGCTGATTTTTAATATTTATTCAAAAGATGTAGGGGTCCCCAGCAAGCTCAATATTTGATCCTATTTCTAATTTAGAAAATGATGATGGATCACTGTATTGAACTGCAATACTTTTAATATCCAGTGCTGAAGTTAGGTGTAAAGTTCAAAGAGGTATGTTTAGAAGTTTTGTAAGCAGCCTGCAAAACATTGCTGTGGTTCGCTGGTGCCATCTTATTTCAAAGAATTCTCATTCTTTGATCCAGCATCAGTGAAAGGTTGACAGTATTTTTTCACGTTAGGATAGTAAGTGACTTGTTACTTGGAAGATGACCTGAAGGTGGTATTCCCATTTATCTGCTGTCCCTTTTCAAAATGCTAAAGATTGTGGCATTGGTGGGTGATGTTGAAGGATTGTTCCTGAGCCAAATCACTGTTCAGTTACTGAAACTACATTTCTCTAGTTAAATTAATGGATTTTCTTATTCTTTTCCATGATTCTACATGATCTTAGTATGGTTATTCTTCCTTGAACACATTCTTCACTTGCCTATTTTATTCCTAGAACTACAGCTAGCACTCATTTCTCCTTGTGCTATTAAAAACTCAGAGTTCTCTTGTGCACATACCAGAAATTCTCTCTCACTTTTGTATTGGGTTTTCGCAGCTTTGGTGAAAAGAAATTGAAACCCCCTCTCTACCTAACCCAGTAATACTTGTTCTTGATCAGCCATGTTGGAGTGCCCTTTTTGAGAAGGACTCCTCTAAGGTGCAAGTGCTATTGGTAGGTTAAAATGCAAGCACATTTAAGCACATTTCAGCGAGGAAGGTGAGAAGCAAAAAAGTAACGCAAATCTGCTCGTTTACTAGAAGGACAGGAATGAAGGTCAGCAGAGTCATATACTCTTCCTTTGAGATGTGGAAGATAAGGGAGAAGTCAAATCTCTGCAGGAAGCTGCAGTTCCTCTGAGACTACATGGAGCAGCATTTGGTCTTACTGAGGAACATACAGGAGTCAGAGGTAAATACACACAGGAATTCTTAAGCAGGAATGAGCCAGGGCAGACCATAAGAAGGCCTTGGTGAGCAGGATTAAAGAAAACCCCAAGGCATTCTACAAGTATGTGAAGAGCAAGAGGGTAAAACATGTGAGAATAGGACCAATCAAGTGTGACAGTGGAAGAGTGTGTATGGAACTAGAGGAGATAGCTGAGGTACTTTATGAATATTTCGCTTCATTATTCATTGTGGAAAGGGATCTTGGCGATTGTAGGGATGACCTACGGTGGACTGAAAAGCTTGAGCACATAGACATTAAGAAAGAGGATGTGCTGGAGCTTTAGGAAAGCATCAAGTTGGATAAGTCTCCGGGACCGGATGAGATGTACCCCAGGCTACTGTGGGAGGCAAGGGAGGAGATTGCTGAGCCTCTGGCGATGATCTTTGCATCATCAATGGAGACAGGAGAGGTTCCGGAGGATTGGAGGGTTGCAGATGTTGTTCCCTTATTAAATAAAGGGAGAGGAGATAGCTTCAGTGGTTGGTAAGTTGATGGAAAAGATCCTGAGAGGTAGGATTTATGAACATTTGGAGAGGCATAATATGATTAGGAATAGTCAGCATGGCTTTGTCAAAGGCAGGTCATGCCTTACAAGCCTGATTGAATTTTTTGAGGATGTGACTAAAGACATTGATGAAGGTAGAGCAGTAGATATAGTGCATATGGATTTCAGCAAGGCATTTGATAAGGTACCTCATGCATGGCTTATTGAGAAAGTAAGGCGGCATGGGATCCAAGGGGACCTTGTTTTGTGGATCCAGAATTGGCTTGCCCACAGAAGGCAAAGAGTGGTTGTAGATGGGTCATATTTCGCATGGAGGTCGGTGACCAGTGGTGTGCCTCACGGATCTGTTCTGGGACCCCTCCTCTTAGTGATTTTTATAAATGACCTGGATGAGGAAGTGGAGGGATGGGTTAGTAAATTTGCTGATGACACAAAGGTTGGGAGTGTTGTGGATAGTGTGGAGATAATGAGAGGCATTGATCGTGTGGATAGTCAGAGGCTTTTTCCTAGGGCTGAAATAGCTAAAACAAGAGGGCACATTTTTAAGGTGCTTGGAAGGAGGTACAGAGGAGATGTCAAGGTTATGTTTGTCACATAGACAGTGGCTAGTGCATGGAAGGGGCTGCCAGTGATGGTGGTGGAGGCAGATATGATAGGGTCTTTTAAGAGACTCCTGGATAGGTACATGGAGCTTAGAAAAATAGAGGGTTATGGGTAACCTTAGGTAATTTCTAAAGTAAGTACATGTTTGGCGCAGCATTGTGGGCCAAAGGGCCTGTACTGTGCTGCAGTTTTTCTGTGTTTCCATGAGTTTCAGGGAGGTGGTCACCTCAAAGATTCAGCCATATAGAAGGGGCAGAAAGGTGGTGTAGGATTCTTCTGCGACTATCCCCCTTTCTAACAAGTACTCCCTTTTAGGTACTTTTGCAGGTAATAGCCTCTCTGGGGAAGATGTCAGCACCAGCCACATCAGTAGCACTATGACTGTGACTGTTCTATAGCAAGATAGGACAAAATCTAGGTGTGCAATAGTGACAGTGGGGTGGGATTTCTTTGGTCAGGAGCTTCAATCAATAGTTTTATAGCTGTGAGCAAGATTCCAGGACCATGTGCTGCTTCCCTGGTTTCAAGGTCAACAGTGTCTCTAAGTGAGCATAGGGCATTTTGAAAAGAGAAAGTGAGCAGCCAGAGGTTGTGTTCCATATTGTTACTAATGACATAGGCAGGAAGGGATTTGAGGTACCATTAAGATAATTTAGGGAGGGAGGCAGAAAGTTAAAAAGCAGAATCTTGAGGGTTGTTATCTCAGGATTATTCCTGTGCCATATGCTATCGAAGCAAGAAATAGGTTAGTACAGTTAAACGTGTGCCTGAGGAGCTGGTACAGGAGGGTACATGGATAATTGGGCTCTTTTCCAGGGCAGGTGGGACCTGTACAAGAAGTACAGGTTGCACCTTAACTGGAGGGGCACCAATATTTTCATAGCCAAGTTTGTTAGTGCTGCTCAGGAGGGGAATGGTAATCAGAGTATTAGGTCTACAAATGGAGGGATTTCGGGGTAAACTTGATGTTAGGTCAAATAAGGACAGGCAGGGCCAGTTAATGTGCACAATGGGGCTAATGAACTGAAGTGATTTACAGTGTTTCAATGCAAGGAGTAATACAGTAGAGCAATTAAAACTTAGGATCTTAATTAATACATAAAATCCTGATGTTGTAGTATTTGCAGAGACTTGGATCAAAGGCATGCAGGACTACTAATTCAAAATTCCGGGGTTCAGATGTTTCAGACTTGATAGAGTGGGATGAAAGAGAGTTTGGTGAGTTCCATTACTGATCAAGGAGAATGTCATTGGATATCCTGGAGGATTCATACAGTAAGGCAATATGGACAGAGGTCAGAAACAAGAAAGTTGCAATCACTCTGATGGGGCCTCCAAGTAGACAGAAGAATATAGAGGAATAGATATATATATACACACACGAGGAGTGATTGATAAGTTCGTGGCCTAGGTAGACGAAGTCAATTTTAGAAAACCTAGCACATTTATCCCCTCTTACATTTACACACTTAGTCCAGCAGTCGTGGAACATACGGATCTTGAACCTTCATTAAGTGTCCACAGCACGGGTGATTGATAAATTCGTGCCCTAAGGTAGAAGGAGATGAGTTAAAAATGCAAACACAGGGAAATCTGCAGATGCTGTAATTTCAAGCAACACACATAAAAATTACTGGTGAATGCAGCATTGCGTTCACCAGCAGTTTTTATAGGAGATGAGTTATACAGCTCTCGTTACATGCACATGCAGGTCACCTCTTTGAGTGATTATGCAGAAAGTTTGAAGTTAATAACTCATCTCCTTCTACCTTAGGCCACGAACTTATCAATCACCCCCGATAAGTTATTAACTGATGAGTTATTAACTTCAAACTTTCTGCAAAATCGCTCAAAGACTTGATCTGCAAGTGCATGTAACGAGAGCTGTATAACTCATCTCCTTCTATCTTAGGCCACAAGCTTATCAATCACCCCTGCTGTGGACACTTCCTGGCAGTCCAAAATCCGTATGCTCCATGACCGCTGGACTAAGTGTGTAAATGTACGAGGGGACTATGTTGAAAAATAAATGTGCTAGGTTTTCTAAAATTGACTCCTTCTACCTTGGGCCACGAACTTATCAATCACTGTGTGTGTGTGTGTGTGTGTGTGTGTGTGTGTGTGTGTATATATACGTATGTATGTGCGTGTGTGTGTGTGTGTATATATATATATATATAGTTACAAAATACACGTGGACTAAGATGTTAACTGTCCTGTGCTATCACCAGTGGGATCATCAGTTGATCTGCCACCTGTCTTCAGGAGTTTTATGATCAAGACCCCCCTCGAGGTGGTGGGCCAGCAGTGCTAAAGCACCACCTCCCACTGGTGAGCTTAAAAACTTGGCATCTGCCTCTATCAGAGTTGTTGGTCACTTCCATCCAACAGATAGTCTACTCTTCAGGTGTCTATGCAACTACTGAAGGGTTTGCAAGATATGTATACACTGTCTGACTATCTGCCCCTCTGGACATACTTGGTCCACACCCATGCTGATCCTTTCTCTGCTGCCTCAGCTGCAGCCCTGCTGGTTGACATGATCTCTCTTCTAGTGAAGCCAAGGTCACGCAGCCACTTCTGGAGAGTGAACGCAGTAAACCCACGGCAGCCTACTTCGAGTGGATAGCATGAGATCTTCCACCCTCTGTCTCTGCACTCTGATCTCAACTCTGCATACTTGGTTAACTTGCACTCATGGGCTTCATCGATGTTGTCTTCCCAGGGGACTGTGAGTTCACCAATAACCACTTCTCTACTGGTGTCAGACCATACAATTATATCTGGACGCAATGTTGTGAAAGCTATTTGCTCCGGGAAACTGCCTTTCCCGTCCAAGTCAGCCTTGACACACCAATCATTGGCTGAATAAAGTATGCTTGATCGTGAGCCTATGCTGTACACCCTTGACTTGGAGCCTTCTTTCACAAATGATATGCGATGTTCTGTGCAGCATGGGGCATGAGATAAGTTGTGCTGCAGTACTCTCTGCTCATCCGCTTCTGTTACAACTTTGAGAACGTTGTTATGTCTCCACGTGTACATGCCGCTGGAAAGATTGACTCTGCATGCACTCAAGATATGTTGAAGTGTTCCCTTCTCGCCACAAGCAGCACACCTGTCTGTCTTATCTTCATACCAGGTGCTGAGGTTGGCAGGTGTTGGGAGCAGATCGTACGCTGCTCTACATAAAAAAGAAATGCGGAGCGGTTCCATCTGCCACAGAACATTCCAAGATAGGTGTCGTTGTTCAACACTTTCCCACCGGGTCCAAGCCCCTTGTTTGGCCAGGCCAGCTGTTTTAGTTAGCCTCTTCTCCTCTTCTACCGCTCGTATTTCTTGTGTTACAAGCTCACGGCGCTCCTTACCTGTAGAAGATGACCATCACTTGTGGGTTGTCCATCCAAGTCCCTGGCGGCCTAGCTGGATAGCCCTAACTGTCTCCTTGTGCTTCAATCTGGACTCTGCCTCATCAACTGCTACACGGGCTGACCACTTCCTGCCTGATCTCACATCCGGCTGGGTGTTCTTGATGACAGGGTCTTTTGAGTCTCGAAGCATCAAGAATGATCTTACTTGGCTACCTTGACCTCCTCAACAAGGGATTGCACTGGGATGGTAAGCTTTGTCTGGCTACTGTGGATTGCAACATTGGTGAGGCTGCTCGGTACTCCAAGCCACTTCTTCACATACTTGTTGATCTTCTGTTCCATTGCCTCAACGTGGGATATTGCCACTTCAAAGACAGTTAGTGGCCACATTATCCGTGGCATCAGTCCATACTGCAAGCACCACAGCTTCAACTTGCCAGGCAAGCCACACTCGTCAACAGACATCAGACCTCTGCTGATCTGTTCTGCTGTCTCTTGAACCCTCTTGGTGTCTCTCAGCTCCTCTGTGTACCATTGCCCGAGGCTCTTAACTGGTTGGTCCTGCATGGATGGAATCTCCTCTCCACAACGGGTGAAATGAAAGTCAACCAGCTTTCCTCTCCTAAGAACAAGGCTCCTTGACTTCTTGGTCTTGAACTTCATTTTTCCCCAATCCATTAACTCCTCGAGTCTAGATAGTACATTTTCCACTGCCTCCGTGCTGGAACCCAAAAGGGTAAAGTCATCCAAAACGCCCGTGTTGGTGGTAACTCCTCTCCGCCATCAAGTGCAACACCTGGTCCCACTGATTCTGCAGCCCTCACAATAACCTCCATGGCTAACACAAAAAGGGTGGATGAAATTGCACATCCCATTGGGATTCCAACATCCAAACTCTGCCACCTAGTTGTAAACTGCTGAGTGGAAAACCTCATCCGGAAATCGTTGTAGTACTGCATAACAAAGTTCCTCACCTTAGCAGGAATCCATAGGAATTCCATCGCAAACTCAATCAGGACATGGGGAACAGAACCATATGCATTTGCCAGATCAAGCCAAACTACAGCCAGATTTCTTCTCCACTTTTTTGACTCCTGGATGGTATGCCATATCATACTAGAATGTTCAACGCAGCCTGGGAAGCCTGGTATTCCTGCCTTCTGCACAGATGTATTTACTAATCCATTTGCAATCACAAATGAAGATATTCTTTCTGCCAGAATGCCAAACATGATCTTCCTCTCCACATTCAGGAGTGAAATTGGTCGGAACTGATTCAATGCAGAAGAATTCTCTTCCTTCGGGATGTATACTCCTTCAGCCTCACTCCATGACAAAGGAACAACACCTTGTCTCCATACCACCTTTAACAATCTCCACAAGCATTTCCTCAGCTGTTCACACTTCTTGAACACCTTATATGACACTCCATTAGGTCCTGGCACTGAGCCTGACCTTGCCTTTCTGATGAACTGTTCGACTTCTGCCAGTTTGGGTTCTGACAGATCGAACTTCACTCCTGGCTTGGTAGGCTTCACAAGCCCTGAAATGTCAAGCAAAGGAGCCTCCCGCTGTTCATTAGAGTAAGTGCTTGCTAGGTGATCCTCACGTTCTTGTTGAGAGATGTTAAGCTGCCCACTCTTACTTTGTTCAAACAGTTTCTCGTGAGGGTGCTCAAAGAACGACTTTCTTGCCTTCTAACTCTTCTTTATCTTTTTACGTTGTGACTCTGCACGACAGAGTGATGCTTACTTTATTCGCAAATACTCTCGGCAATCAGCAAGCCCAGACTTGTCACCCTCACTTGCTACCTTCCACCTCTGTCTCAATGATCTAAGCTCTCTCCTCAACCTACTAATCTCCTTCTGGCACCTGCTTGGTTGCTGTGTAGGCTTTGTTTTCTTCAACTCAACCAAACCAAACCTGTACTTTCCAACATTGTAAATCATATCGCCCATCACTTCCAACTTTCTCTTTGATGTTCCCCTGAGAGTGTTCTCCAACATCATACTGATATCCCATCAACTACACACCAAGCCTTCTCATCTGCCATTGCTGGCCACTTGACCTTCCTCTTCTTCTCTACCTCCTCACCACCGCCATCATGCGAAGAACCTACCTGGGTACTGTGGTCTGAAACCTGACCTGGGTTATCTCTCGTCTGACCTGGAGTATGATGATGCTGTCCAGAGCGAACCGCTGTGGCTTGTGAGTCAGTGGTTGAAAAGACCACATCATCTGTGCTTGGTGAAGAAATCTCATCTTCATCCACTGGGATGGAATAGCACTTCAACTTTGCTTGGTGGACTCGTAAACCTTTAATGCTGGAAAACGCTCTCCCACACCAACACAATGGACACTCAGAGCCTCTTATCCTAGCTCTTGGTCGTAGTCGTTCCCTGTAATTAACTGTCTCCGTCTGATTGGGTCCATCATTCTCCTTCCCTCTTGGAGGACCCTGAGGGTATGTTTCTCCATGTAAACTAGAAGCTTCAAGAGGTGGGTGCTCTTCTATATATATATATCAGATTATGGAAAGATTTAAAACCACCAGTGTAATTGTATTGAATGGCATTAGTTTCACCAATACTGACTAGTACTTTTTAGTGGCAGAGGCTTAGGTGTGGCGGAATTTGATTGGTGTGTCCAGGACCTTGTATGGGGGATTGAGCCTGGCCATGTGACTGTAGTTTCCATGGGAGGGCATTCTGGGAACAGTGATCATCACACTGTAAATTTTAAGATGGCAGATATCTAGGCTTAAGGATTTGACTGGACCTGAGAGGCAGGGGAATGCTGAATTAAAGAAAAGCCAATTACAGCAGTATTAGGCAGGGGCTTGGAATAGCTGTTATTAGGTAAATTCACATTGACATAGAGAGCCACAGAGAACTGTAGCACAGAAACAAGCCATACAGTCTATATAGTCCTTGCCAAACTAGTATTCTGCCCATATATATGTAGAAAACTATCTGTTCCCTTAGAATACCTTCCAGCAGCTTACCCACTACTGACATCAGGCTCACCAGCCTACAATATCCCAGTTTATTCTTACAGCACTTCTTAAACAACAGTACAACATTAGCTATCCTTGAATCCTCTGGCACCTCACATGTAGTTGAGGAAATTTTAAATATCTTCTGTTTAGGGCTCCTGCAAATTCTGCACAACCACCCTCCCCAAGGTCTGAGGGGGCAATAGGGATTTAGAGATTTACCCACTCTAATTTTCCTCAATTCACCAAACACCTCTTCTACTGTAATACTTGTATGGTCCATGACATTACTGCTGTTTTGTCTCACTTCTATATGGCCATCTCCCAAGTAAATGCATATGCAAAAAAATTAATTTAAGATCTCCCCTAACTCTTTCTGCTCCATCCATTGATGACTTTTTTGCTCTTAATATATCTGTAGAAGCCCTTGGGATTCTCCTTCACCTTGTCTGTTAAGCATGCCTTTTTTTAAGCCTGCTTGATTTCTCTCTTAAGTGTTCTCTTACATTTCTTACACTCTTCAAGTACTTCATTTGCTCCTTGCTGCCTACACCTGCTATGCACCCCCTTCATCTTCTTAACCAGTGCCTTGATATCTCTTGAAAACCAAAGTTCCCTAAACCAGTTAGCCTTGCCTTTTATACTGACAGGAACGTACAAACTCTATACTCTCAAAGTTTCACCTTTGGGCCTCCCACTTACAAAACACGCCTTTGCCTGAAGACAACCTGTCCAGCCCTTTCTGATGCCATCAAAATTGGCCTTTCTCCAATTTAGAATTTCAACCCAAGGGACAGACTTATCTTTCTCCATAATTATCTTGAAACTAATTAGATTATGATCACTAGATTCAAAGTGTTCCCATACACACACTTCTGTCACCTGCCCTGTCATATTCTTTAATAATATGATCACTCTCTCTAATTGGGACCTCCATGTACTGATTAAATACATTCGACAAACTCTATACCATCCATCCCTTTTATAGTATGGGAGGCCCGGTCAACGTGGAAAGTTAAAATCACTTACTATCATAACCCTCTGTTTCTTGTAACTGTCTGCAAACTGTCTACAGATTCACTCCTCTAAATCCTGCTATTAGTGTTCTGCAATATAATCCCATTAATGTGGTTATCCCTTTCTTATTCCTCAATTCCACCCATATAGCCTCACTAGACTGGCTTTCCAGCCTGTCCTGTCTGAGCACTGCGGTGAAATTTTCCCTGGCTAATAATGCCACCACCACCCCCTTTAATCCCCCTGCTCTATCTTGTCTAAAACAATGGAATCCTGGAACATTGAGCTGCTAGCCCTTCTCCTCCTGCAACCAAGTTTCACTAATGGCTACAATGTCATAATTCCATGCACATCTAAACTCATCCACCTTTCCTCTAATACCCTTTGCATTGAAATAGGCACAGCTCGGAACATTATTCCCAGCCTGCTCAACCTTTCGATTCCTGTCTTTGGATGGAGGCCTAACATCGTCTTTCCCACAATCATTCCACTATCTGCCCTGGCACTCTGGTTCCCATCCCCACACCTGCTATGTGGGAGTTGATTAAAGGCTGACTGCTCAGAATTCAGGACCAACATGTCCCTGCGAGAAAGAAAGATAAAGATAACAAAGTTCGGAACCAAGGGTGATAAGAAATATTGCAAATTTAGCCAAAAAGCAAAAAGATTAATATGTAAGGTTTAGGAAGCTGAATACAGACAGGGAGCAGTAGAGAACTTAAACAGAGAACTAAGAGGACTAAAAGGAGCCATGAAAGGTCTTTGGCAAGTCGCATTAACGAGAATCCCAAAAAGTTTTACACTTAAGTTAGAAGTAAATTAGTAATAACTTCTGAGTTACTAACTTCTGTCTCATAAGTTAGTAACTCTGGAGAGGATAGGACCACTCAAAGAAAAAGGAGGGAATTTATACCTGGAACCCGAGGAAGTGGATGAGGCATTAAGTGGGTACTTTTCATCAGTATTCATTGAGCAGGACATTGAGAGCAGCAATATCAGAGAAGGATATTCTGGTTACTCCAGGACATGCTGATAACAAGAAGTAGTTGTTCACTCTCTTGAAGAGTATTAAATTGGGTAAGACCCCAGGGCCTGATGGGATCTGTTCCAGGTGATTAAGAGAGGCAAGACAGGAGTTTGCTGGGGCCTTGACAGATATCCTTGTATCCTCTTTAGCCACAGATAAAGTTCCAGGGGACTGGAGAATAGCCAAAGTTATTCCTCTGTTTAAAAAGGTCATTATAAAAAAACAGTAAATTATGAGTTGGTGACCCTTACATCAAAGTTAGGGAACTTACTGGAGTAGTGTCTTAGGAATAGGATCTAATCGGAACTAGGAGATAGATTAACTGGACTTGTAAGCAGAAGAGGTCATGAGTTATAATCTTCATTAAGTTTTTTGAGGGGGTGATGAACCTGATGAATGAGGGTAGCACAATGGAGGTTGCCTGCGTAAAGCATTCAATCAGGTCCCTCATGGTAGGCGGGTCCAGAAGATTAACCCAATGGAATGCACAGAAACTTAGTAAATTGAATTCAAAATTTGCTTGGCCACAAAACAAAGAGGATAGTAGTGAAGTGGGTGGTATTCTGACTGGAGGACGATGAACAGTAGGCTTTTGCAACGATCAGTGCTGGAATCTCTATCATGCCTTGGACAAAAATGTAGGTGTGTCAGTTAGTAAGTTTGCAGGTGAACAGATGCTGGCAGAGTTGTGGATGGTAAGTTGTAAAGGATATAGTAAAATATTGATCAGTTGGAACTACGAGCAGAAAAAATGGTGTTTGAAGTTTAATCTAGACAAGGTAATGTGTTGTAATTTGGGAGGTCAAATGTAAAGAGAAAATAAAGAGCAAATGTCAGGGATCTGAGGAGCTCTGAGGTACAGAGTGATCTTGGCATGAAAGTCCATACTTCCCCTAAAGTGGAAACACGTCAAGAGGGTGGTAATGAAAGCATCAGGGTGTTGAGTATATTGAAATCAAGCAACAGCAGTATAAAGTTTTGGTTTTGTCTCATTTGGAGTATGTGTGTGATCTGGTCACTGCATTGCAGGAAGGATGTGGAGGCTTTGGAGAAAATAAAGAAGAGGTTCAGCAGGGTGTTACTTGGAATAGAGAGTATCAGCTACATATAAGGAGAGGTTGGACAAACTTGGATTATTTTCTCTGGAGCGTCAGAGCCTGAAGGGTGACCCAACAGAAGTTTATAAAATTATGAATGCTAAAGATGGGATAGATAGCGAGTGTAATTTTCCTAGGGTGGAAATGTTGAATCCTAGCAGATTTATAAGGCAAGAGTGGAAGGTTCCTGGAATGTGTTATCAGGGAAATGGTGGAAGCAAGCACAATAGCAATGTTTAAGAGGCATTTAGACAGACACGTGACCAAACTGAGAATGGAAGGATATCGACTATGTGCAGGCAGATGGGATTAGTTTGGATAAACAGCATAGCTGGCTCAGTCATTCTGGGCCAGAGGACTGCTTTTGTGCTGTTGTGTTCAATGGTCTGTTGTCCCATGGGCTATTGCTTTTCCACAATTTATGCCACTTCTTACTCCTGTTACACATCTAGAAATCGCCCCTATATTGTTCATACCAAAAAACTATTGTTTCTGACTTCTTACATATATTATATCCTTTTCCAGTGTTATACTAATTGTTCATTTGATGCATCCGTCAGATGATCCATTTTACTTACCCTATCTGATAGTTATGTTTAGTTGTCTTAAAAACCTCTCACCGGTACTTGGATTTCGGAGAAATGCCTTAAATCGGCAGCAATATAAAAAATACCCATGATGATGATCTGTAAAGCATTACAATTCTGTATTAAGCCGCATCAATAGTTATTTAGCCCTAGGCTCCTTCTAACTTTGTGAGTATTTCTCAACACAGGTCTAAGTGCTCTTTGTAAAATAATAACCAGTGTCACACCCCAAAGCAGGCGATCATGGTATTGTTGTTTCTGGGGCATTAGACATGAAACTAGGTTGACACGCTGGTGTGATGTTGATGTTAAACTAAGTTCCTGTCTTTCCACTTCTGTATTCAGATAAATGTCATGTGTCCTTGTGTGATACATAAAAAAGAACAATTTCTCATTGTCTACTGCGCAACACTGACATTCTTCAGCTAAAACAAACAGAAAGAGACAAAATAACTTTTGATCTTACTGCTCTTTTGGAGGATCTACTTATGTGTAAAATGATTGGTATATTCATGTACAGTTTATAATGGTATTTCATTGTATGTCAAGCATTTCACAACATCCCAAAAAACATGACAAATCACCATATGTGTTCAATTTCTTTCTTTCTCAAAAATGTCACACTGTTAAGGTCTTTAGAGTAATAGAAATATACAACCAAGTCAATAAGCCGTTAAGCTCCATTGTGGGATGTGAAATAAGGCTGTAAATAGCGTTGATTACAGCTTCTCTTTAGTGGGTTTGGCAAAAAAACGTAACATTTTCTGTAAATCAATACCTTCTTTTGATGAATAGCCCTACTTTCTGGAAAATTGATTTTTCATGCATGCTACAAATTTATTATCATATTTAAAAACAAAAATAGATTGTAGGTCAGGAAAAAATAGGTTTTTGAATCAATCTTGGTATCACTACAAAGGTACGTATGCAAAAAACCTTTCAAATGTATTCAGTTCCAGTCGCAGAGGTGAAGTCATTTGTGGGGTGAGAAACAAAAAGCTTTGGGATATTTTTCTTCACAATGCCAGAGTGAGTATTGATTTGGATAAACCAGATCTGTTCAGTCAGGCATGAAAAATAAAGCAGTTCTTCATCTGTAAACAGGAAGATTTAAGTATAATTTACAACTGGTGACCTTCAGACAATAAAGGTGCATTCATGATTTCAAATGCCTTTAATTTGGATTAAAATATCCTTTCCCTTTAGACATCTCTATTTTCAGGGTTGAGAGCTCACTGATTATAGCTAAATAATCTTGATTTCTTTAGACAAATTGCATTGAGTCATAGTGTTGTACAACCTAGAAACAGACCATTGGGCCCATCATGTCCATGGTGACCATTTTCCAATATATCCAAATCCATTTGCTACTCTAAATCCATATCCTCCTTTGCCTCCTCTATTTAAGTGAATGTCCAAGAGTTTCTTAAACATAGTAATTATCCAACTTCACTGTCTCCTCTGGCAGCAAGTTGTAGATGCCAACCATTCTCTATGTAAAAATACTTACCTCTCAAAACTACTTCCTCTCTCTTTAAACTATGCCATCTTGCTTACTCTTACCATGGAAAAATATTCTAACTATCTCACTTTTCTTTACCTCTTATAACCTCATTACCTTCTTTCAGGTCACCTCTCACCCTTTGTCCCTCAAAGGAAAACATCTGTGCCCACCCCATCTTCCCTCTACGTTGGTGAGACCTATCATAAATTGGAGGAACGCTTTGTCAGGCGCCTCTGCATCATCCACCACAAGTAGGACTTCCTGGTGACCAAACATTTTAACTTCCATTCCTTTTCCAGTGTGTTGGTCCAAGGCCTCCTCTTGTACCAAGGTGAATCCACCCTCAAGGTGGAGGAGCAACAGCTTATATTCTGTCTGGGTACCATCTAACCTGATGGCATAAATATCGATTTCTCCTTCTGGTGAACAAATTCACCACCCCCCTTTCTTTCTTCCGCACACTTTACTTCTTCTCACGTGCCTATTACTTCCCTCGAGATCCCATCCTCCTTTCCTTTCTCCTATGGTCTACGCTCCTCCCCAATCAGATTCTTTCTTCTCCAGCCCTTGAACTTTCTCACCTACCTAGCTTCACCTATCACCTTCCAACTGGCTTCTTTCTCCTCCCCTCACCTTTTTATTCTGGCATCTCCTCTCTTCCTTCTCAGGCCTAAAGAAGGGTCTCGGCCCAAAACGTTGACCATCTATTCATTTCCGTAGATACTACCTAACCTGCTGAGTTCACCCAGTATGTTGTGTGTGTTGCTTTGGATTTCCAGCATCAATAGACTTCCTTGTGTTTCCAATATCTCCCCATAAATTCAATCCAAGTAACATACAGATGAATATCCGCTGCACTGTCTCAAGTACAACCACAGCCTTGCTATTGTGTGGTGACCAGAACAGTCACAACACTCCATATGTGGTCTGACAAGTGTTTTGAAAAGTTGCAACATGTCATTTCAACCTTTATATTCTATTTACCAAACCTATGAAAACAAATATGCGATATGTTTTCCTCACCACCTTAACTATCTGTGTTACCACTTTCAGAGGATTATTAAGCTTGGACCTTAAAGTCCCTCTGTTCACCTATACTCTTTAGCAAGATTCATCTGTTGTATATGTTCTGTCCCAATTTGACATCCCTAAATGCATCATTTCATAATTGATGGATTTAAATTTCATTTGCAAGTGTTCCCCTCAATATCCTGTGTGCGAAAACGATCAAAGAGTAAGTAAGTGTATGAAAACCAAAATATACTGTTCTTGGAAAGCTGAAATTTTTTTCAAAAAACTGAAATACTGGGAAAATTCTGTAGCATCTGGGAAATAGAACCTGAGTTAAGAAGTTAGTGTATGTGTGATCACAGTCCACTGAAAATATACAGAACAGACAAATCATGTCTAAAATGATTTTCATGTCTGCACTGCTTTTTAGGTCTGTTCTCCCATTAATCTCACAAATCTGAAATGCATTAAGCAGAATTCTTTCACCACTTCTGTTTATGGGATTCTCAACAACTTATCAGTTGTTTTCTTGTTTATTGTTTCTCGGTGCTGCTATAATTCTGTATGTTTATCTATCTGTTTTGTTCCATCATGATTGATGGAGTGGCATGTTGTTTACTGAGGTAATTTTTTGAGACTTCAGTATCTCTGAACAAACTCGTCATCATATTGTAGGGTTTTGCTCTTGGAATCATGTGTCACTTAAGGAATAAATAAATACATCATAGAATAGAATAAAATGCTGGGGGATGTATGTTCCCATTCACACATCCTGAACATTTGCTCATCTCCAGCACTTTCATTAGTGTATAGCAGCTACAAAATACCCTACTGCAACTCATCAAGCTGTTTTCAACCCATAAACTCTAACAATAAGATATGTGTAGGAATGCCAATATCTGCAGAGAACCTCCAAGACATACAATTTCCTGCCAGGTATATCATTATTCCTTTACTGATGCAACAGCATCAGTATTTCTATCCAACAGCATTCTGGAAGTTCTTTCACCAGAAGAACTTCAGCATCTCAAGATGGTGACTCACTTCCACCTTATGAAGGACAGTTAGGAATGGGTGATAAATCCTAGCCTTGTTAATGATTCCTGTATCTCAGAGAAGTAGAATAAAAAATGTGTGTGCTACTTTATTGAACGGCAAATAGAAGATGCAAAGATGTATTTAACTCAAAAGGTAGCATCTGTGGAGAGAAGAGCTGTATCAAGGGCCCTGATTTTAACTTCTATTTGATGGAAATCAGATTGAGTGGAGGGGCAGAAATAAAGGTAACTGATCTTCTCTCGTACTATTTCCCTGGTGCTGTACCCAATATTAACTCACTCTTTCAAACAACAGATTAGGACAATGGCAGAAGAGATGTGAGCTCTACTTTAGATTGACCGATCGGGTGTCATGGTATCCTGCAAATAGAGCTGGATTGACAAGTTTTATTTGCTCAGGCCATAACCGAAAGGAAGAATGGAAAGTAATTTATTTTCAACATTTTCCTGTGGAGCAAATAGTCGGATGTGTTTTGCTGTGCCACACTAAGTTGCCTATGCTTCTATTACACCTGTCTGTCATTCCCTTTTCCCACCTGCAGCCAGATCTCTGATCCTTGCATAATGATATTTGCCATCTTCCCCTGGCTGTTCTCTTTGTTGCTACCAGAACAGTTATAATTCAACACAAAGGAAATGGGTAGTGAAAGGGTTAAAGTATGTAAAGATTTCCATAGCTACATGTTATAACAGTAACGAAAACAAATGAGAGGCATAGTAAAGGGAATACTTGACAGTGAAGCCAGCATTTCCATCAATAATGTATGGTTGTACCTGCTTGTGAATGATTCATAAAGATCTATTTTTTATGTTGGTTTTCCATCCATTTGTTGACTGGTATGGCAAGTCTGATCAGTCACATGTAACATGCCACTCTATCTCATTTAGGAATGTAGATTTATTAACAAAATACAAAATTCAGTAGTCTGTCACTGTGAAAATTTCATTAAAATAATTTATGTTCTAATTTCATCAACATCTGATTAATAATGTATTCGTTTGCTTTTGCTACCTCATTAACATTAGCATGTGCCATTCTGGAATTAGCGAGGCAGTTCCGCTGGAACTGCTGTGACTGAAAGTACCGCAGACTCTCATGGTGCACTTACCCATGGCCTCCATTCATGAATTTCCTCTATAAGTTACATGACAATAGAATTTAAAACATCTGGAAGTAAGAAGGACAATTATTACTAGGAGTGTCGGAATTAGAATCAGAATCAGGATTATTACCGCTGACCTACAGTATGTCATGAAATTTGTTGTTTTTGGCAGCTGTACAAAACATTAAAAAATTACTATAAGTTGCAACAAAAAATAAATAATGCAAAAAGGGATTAGTAAAGTGTTCATGACTTCATAGACCATTCATAATTCTGATGCTGGAGGGGAAGAATTTGTTCCCAAAATGTTAAGTATGCATCTTTAGGCTCCTGTATCTGCTCCCTGATGAGAAGAGGCCATGCCCTGGATGGTGAGAGTCCTTCAAAATGGATGCTGCCTTCCTGAGGCACCGCCTTCTGAAAGTATCCTCAGTGGTGGGGAGGGTGGTACCCTTGATGAGGCTGGCTGACTCTACAACTCTACAGTGTTTTTTTGGATCCCATGCATCCATGAATGAGGGGTAACCTCACTGAAAACTATCGAATGGCGAAAGGCCTTGATAGATTGGATGTGGAGAGGATGTTTCCTGTAGTGGGAGTGTCTAAGACCAGAGGACACAGCCTCAGAATAGAGGGGTGTCTTTTTAGAATGGAGGTGAGGAGGAATTTCCTTAGGCAGAGAGTGGTGAATCTGTGGGATTCTTTGCCACAGGCAGCTGTGGAGCCCAAGTCTTTATGTATATTTAAGGCAGTTCTTGATAGATTCTTGATTGGTCAAGGTATGAAAGGATATGGGAAGAAGGCAGGAGATTGGGGCTGAGAGGAAACTTGGATCAGCCATGAAGTAATGGCGGAGCAGACTTGATGGGTCAAATAGCTTAATTCTGCTCCTATATCTTACGGTGTTATCATCTTATGCATTGGAGCGTCCATGCCAGGTAGTGATGCAATCAATCAGAATGCTCTCCTTGGTACATCTAGAAATCTGCTGGTGCCTTTGGTGACAGACCAACTCTCTGGAAACTCCTAATGAATTATAGCCACTAGTGTACCTTCTTAGAGATTGCATCAGTATGTTGGACTCAGGATTGATCCTCTGTGATGTTAATGCCCAGAAATTTGAAGCTGCTCACTCTTTCCACTGCTGACCCCTCAATGAGGACTGGTATGTGTTCTCCCAACTTCCTCTTCCTGAAGTCCACACTCAATCACTCAATTCCTTGTCTTTGCTGATGTTGAATGTAAGTCTAGTGTTGTGACATCACTCAACCAGCTGATCTGTCTCACTCCTGGGTGCCTCTTTGTTGCCATCTAAGATTCTATTGACAACAATGGATAGAACAAGCCTTAGGAAATTTCTTTGTTATGTATTTCCCAGTACTATTAATAGCTATTGTTTAAAACTAAATAGTTAATCATTTATTTCCATAATTGTTAAAGGAAGTGAAATACCATGTTTATTGTAATAAGAATGCGTATTCAACAACAATTCTCATGACCCAAGCGCAATAATTTCTATTTTCTTCCAAGTAGCTCTGATAATGTGGAATGACATTAGGAAACTTGACTTCTGTTTAGCAATAAAAAGGGTTACTTTAAGTAGTCAAAATCTTATCATATAGTTATGCAGTGTTCAAATTACTTTGTAAAAACACCCTGCCGTTCCCAGAATTGACAAACATAAAAGAATGGAATAAACTGCTAAGGATCTTAGCAAACAACTGTGATATTCAAAACATCACATTCACTCTTCAGCCCTCTTCCATCGGGCAGAAGATACAAAAGCCTGAAAGCATGTACCATGAGGTTTAAGGACAGTTTCTACCCTGCTGTTGCAAGACTATTAAATAGTTCCTTAGTGTGATAAATTGGACTCTTGACCTCACAATCTACCTCAATATGATCTTGCAGCTTATTGTGTACTGCACTTTCTCTATAATTGTTACACTTTATTCTGCATTGTTATTGTATTACCTTGTTCTATCTCAATGTACTGTGTAATCCTCTGATCAGTATAAACAGTATGCAAGAAAAAACACAAGAAATTCAGACCAAGACCCTTGAGACGTAATGAAGGATTTTGGCCTGTAACATTGACTATTTTTCCCTTTCATAGGTTCAGTCTAGCTTGCTGAGTTTTTCCAGCATTCTGAATTTGCAAAAAAAGGTTTGCATTATATATTGTGCTCATTACAGTATTAAACCAATTCCAATTTTAATTCTAATTTCAACTTGCCACCATGATACTCAGTCATTCATACTTTTTTTCAGTATTGGTGAGCTGAATAAAGACTGTAAGACCATAAGATATAGGAGCAGAAATAGACCATTTGGCCCATCGAGTCTGCTCCAACACTCAATCATGGGCTGATCCAGTTCTTCCAGTCATCACCACTCCCCTGCCTTCTCCCCATACCCTTTGATGCACTGGCTAATCAATAATCTATCTATCTCTGCCTTAAATGCACCTAGTGATTTGGCCTCCACAGCCACTTGTGGCAACAAATTCCACAGACTTACCACCCTCTAATTTCTCCTCATCTCTGTTCTAAATGGACGTCCTTCAATCCTGAAGTTGTGCTCTCTTGTCCTGGACTCCCCCACCTTAGCCATATCTAATCTGTTCAGGCCTTTTAACATTCAGATTGTTTCTATGAGATACCCCCTCATTCTCCTAAACTCCAGGGAATACAGCCCAAGAGCTGCCAGACGTTCCTCATACGGTAACATTTTAATTCCTGGAATCATTCTTGTGAATCTTCTCTGAACCCTCTCCAATGTCAGTATATCCTTTCTAAAATAAGAAGCCCAAAATTGCACACAATACTCGAAGTGTGGTCTCATGAGTGCCTTATAGAGCCTCAACATCACATCCCTGCTCTTATAGTCTATACCTCTAGAAATGAACGTCAACATTGCATTCGACTTCTTCAACACCAACTCAACCTGGAGGTTAATCTTTAGGGTATCCTGCACAAGGACTCCCAAGTCCCTTTGCATCTCTACATTTTGAATTCTCTCCCTATCTAAATAGTAGTCTGCCCGTTTATGTCTTCCACCAAAGTGCATGACCATACACTTGACAACATTGGATTTCATTTGCCACTTCTTTGCCCATTCCCCTGAACTATCTAAGTGTCTCTGTAGGCTCTCTGTTTCCTCAACACTACCCGCTCCCCACCTATCTTTGTATCATTGGCAAACTTAGCCACAAATCCATTAATCCCATAGTCCAAATCATTGACATACATCATGAAAAGCAACAGTCCCAACACCGACCCCCGTGGTACTCCACTGGTAACCAGCAGCCAGCCAGAATAGGATACCTTTATTCCCACTCTTTTTTCTCCTAATCAGCCAATGCTCCACCAATGCTAGTAACTCCCCTGTAATTCCATGGGATCTTATCTTGCTAAGCAGCCTCGTGTGCGGTACCTTATCAAAGGCCTTCTGAAAATCCAACAACACCACATTTACTGCATCTCCTTTGTCTACCCTGCTTGTAATTTCCTCAAAAAATTGCAGTAGATTAGTTAGGCAGGCTCTTCCTTTCAGGAAAACATGCTGGCTTTGTCCTATCTTGTCATGTGCTTCCAGGTACTTGTAATCTCATCCCTAACAATCGATTCCAACAACTTCCCAACCACTGATGTCAGGCTAGTAGGTCTATAGTTTCCTTTCTGCTGCCACCCACCCATCTTAAATAGCAGAGTAACATTTGCAATTTTCCAGTCATCTGGTACAATGCCAGAATCTATCGATTCTTGAAAGATCATTGTTAATGCCTCTGCAATCTCTCCAGCTACTTCCTTCAGAACCTGAGGGAGCATTCCATCAGGTCCAGGAGATTTATCTGCCCTCAGACCATTAAGCTTCCTGAGCACCTTCTCAGTCATAATTTTCACTGCACATACAGTGGCTTGCGAAAGTTTGGGCATCCCAGTCAAAATTTCTGTTACTGTGAATCGTTAAGCGAGTAAAAGATGAACTGATTTCCAAAAGGCATAAAGTTAAAGATGACACATTTCTTTAATATTTTAAGCAAGAAAACTTTTTTACATCCATCTTTTACAGTTTCAAAATAACAAAAAAAGAAAAGTTCTATTTTAACTTGATCAGTCCACAGGAATTGTTTCCAAAATGCATCAGGCTTGTTTAGGTGTTTCTTTGAACCTTTTCAAATAGAACTTTATGGCTGCATGTTTGGAGAAAAAAAGGGTTCAGAATTTCATGAAAAGAGCACCTCTCCAACTGTTAAGCATGGGGGTGGATCAATCATGCTTTGGGCTTGTGTTGCAGCCGGTGGCATGGGGAATATAAGCTGGTAGGTGGAAGAATGAATTCAATTAAATACCAGCAAATTCTGGAAGCAAACATCACACCGTCTGTAAAAAAGCCGAAGATGAAAAGAGGATGGCTTCTACAACAGGATAATGATCCTAAACACACCTCAAAATCCACAATGGACTACCTCAAGAAGCGCAAGCTGAAGGTTTTGCCGTGACCCTCACAGTCCCCTGACCTAAACATCATCAAGAATCTGTGAATAGACCTCAAAAGAGCAGTGCATGCAAGATGGCCCAAGAATCTCACAGAACTAGAAGCCTTTTGCAAGGAAGAATGGGCGAAAATCCCCCAAACAAGAATTGAAAGACTCTTAGCTGGCTACAAAAGGTGTTTACAAACTGTGATACTTGCCAAAGGGGGTGTTACTAAGTACTGCCATGCAGGGTGCCCAAACTTTTGCTTCAGGCCCTTTTCCTTTTTTGTTATTTTGAAACTGTAAAAGATGGAAATAAAAAAGTTTTCTTGCTTAAAATTTTAAAGAAATGTGTCATCTTTAACTTTATGCTTTTTGGAAATCAGTTCATCTTTTACTCGCTTAGCTATTCACAGTATCAGAAATTTTGACCGGGGTGCCCAAACTTTTGCATGCTACCGTGCTTTACTTCCCTGACACCCTTGAATGTCGGGTATATTGCAGATGTCTTCCATTGTGAAGTCGGATGTAAAATACGCATTCAGTTCCTCTGCCATCGCTGTGTCTCTCATTAAAATACCTCCAGCATCATTTTCTACTGGTCCTATATCTACCCTCAACTCACCCTTTATACACTTAAAAACCCTAAATACACTAGCCAAATCCCTTTATACACTTAAAAAAGCTTTTAGTATCTTTTTTGATATTAGTTGCCAGCTTCCATTCATAATTCATCTTTTCCATCCTAATGACTTTCTTAGTTACCTTCTGAAAATTTTTAAAAGCTTCCCAACCCCCTATCTTCCAACTAGCTATGACTTCCTTGTATGCCCTCTCTTTTGCTTTTACTTTGGCTCTGACTTGTCAGCCACGGTAGTGTCCTTCTTCCATTCTAAAACAACTTCTTATTTGGAATATACCTGTCTTGCAGTCCCCTCATTTTTCACAGAAACTCCAGCCGTTACAGCTCTGCTGTCCTTCCTGCTAGTCCCTTTCCAGTCAACCTTGGCCAGTTCCTGTTATGGTCCGGTCCGTAAACTCCGCTTTCCGGTTCACAGTCCGGTCCATGGAATCAGGACTCCGGGTCTTCCAGCTGTCCCTTGTTTTGGTTGGGTTAATCATAGGCACCTATTTACCATCTCGGGGCTTGGAATATAAGTGGCCTTGGGGTCGAGTGTGGGCGGCTGGATTGTCTTGTCAAAATCTCCTGGGAGCAACCCGCCAGTTGAAGGCTAAAGCGGCCACTTGCCATCTTTAGGCTGTGTTGGAGAACCACCACTTCATGGAGCCTTGCTGTCGGTAGTCGGAGCTGTCTTTGCAGTATGGATTTGGCTGTTTCCCGGGCCAGCTGAGTGGCCGTCAGCCACTCCAAGCTAGGTGGGGATCCAGCTGTTTCCGTAGCCAGCCGAGGTTGCTGGCCGTAACGGCGACTCGGAGCAACCCCAATGCAGAGCTGGAACTGTCCGTTGTACTTCAGTGTCTGTGTCTTGCATTTGGGTCCATTCCCAGTGCCCACCTTGTGACAGTTCCCCTCTCATACCATTGTAATTTCCTTTATTCCACTGAAATATCGACACATTGGAATTTAATTTCTCCTTCTCAAATTTCAAAGTGAACTGGATCATATTGTGATCACTGTTCCCTAAGGGTTCCTTAACCTTAAGCTCTCTTATCACCTCCGGATCATAGCACAACACCCAATCCAGCACAGCCGATCTCCTGGTGGGCTCAACAAAAAGCTGTTCTAAAAAGCCATCCCTTAGACATTCTACACATTCTCTCTCCTGAGGTCCAATACTGGCCTGGTTTTCCCAATCCACTTTCATGTTAAAATCCCCAACTATTATCATGATATTGCCCTTCTGACATGCCTTTTCTACCTCCTGCTGTAATTTGTGCTCCACATCCGGCTGCTGTTTAAAGGCCTGTTTGCAACTGCCATCAGGGTCCTTTTCCCCATGCCATTTCTTAACTCCACACCTTCCAATCCTGTGTCACCCCTTTCTAATGATTTAATATTGTATCTTATACACAGGGCCACACCACCCCCTCTGCCTACTAACCTATCTTTCCAGTACACTGTATATTCTTGGACGTTCAGTTCCCAATGGCAGCCATCCTTTAGCCAAGTTTTGGAGATGGCCACAACATCATACTTGCCAATCTGTAGCTGAATTTCAAGATCATCCATTTTATTTCTTATGCTTCATGCATTTAAATATAACACTTTCAGTCCAGTATTTGTTGCTTTCTGTTTTAACTGCACCACGCCTCCATTGCCCTGTAACTCATCCCACTGGCTGTAATAATGCCCCATCTCCTGCCTGTGCTTTCTATCTTCTCTGTTGCACGCTATCTTTGATTTATTTCTGTTTATTCCTTCCTCAATCCTATTACTCTGGTACCCATCCCCCAGCCAAATTAGTTTAAACCCTCCCTACGGCTCTATTAAACCTGCCTGCTAGGATATTGGACCCTTTTGGGTTCGGGTGTAACCCGTCCTTTTTGTACAGGTCGTACCTCCCCCGGAACAGGCCCTAATGATCCAGGAACCCGAAGCCCTGCCCCCTACACCAGTCTCTCAGCCATGCATGAATATGCCTGATCATGTTATTCTTGCACTCGTTAGCACGTGGTACAGACAGCAATCCTGAGATTACTACCCTGGAGGTCCTGCTTTTCAGCTTCCTTCCCAACTCCCTGAATTCCTCTTTTTAGGGCTTCCTCCTTTTTCTGCCTATGTCATTGGTACCAACATGTACCAATTTACTGGCTATTCACCCTCTCCCTTCAGAATACTCTGCACTCAGTCGAGACATCCTGTACCTTGACACCCAGGAGGTAACACACCATGCTGGTATTTCTATCAGGCTGACAGAAGCTTCTATCTGTTCCCCTCACTATGAAATCCCCTAAGACTAACGCATTCCTCATCATCTTCTCTCCATTCTGTAGCACGGAACCAGGCTCAGTGCCAGAGTCCTGATCACTATATCTTCCTCTGTCAGGTCACCCCCCGCCCCCCCCAACTGTATCCAAAACGATTACTGAGGGAGTTGGCCACAGGGGTGTTCTCTACTATCTGAGCTCTTCCCATCCCTTCCCTGACAGTCACCCACTTATCTAACTCCTGCAGCCTTGGGATGACTAATTCCTTGTAGTTCCTATCTATCTAAGATTCCCAGGGTTCCCACATCCGACACACAGAGCAAAGTACTAGCCCTACAGACATGTTCTCTATTCCTCCAAAAAATAATGCAAGGAGAAATCGAAGTCCACTTACCTCGCTGAAGCCCAAATGAGCCAAAGCCCTACCACTCTGCTTCAGACCACTCCGTCGATGACCGCTCTGCTAGGCAGTGTCTCCCTTTCATGCCTGAACCTTCCCTGCACTCCCAACTCATGATTGGTGCGCCGGTTATAGCCGAGTTCCTGCCAAGCTTTCCCCTTTTAAGCTTCACTCCTGGACCTGTGTGCCACCTCCTCGCGGAGCTCTCCAACTCACGATTGGTGCAGCGGTTACAGTGGGAATGAGGGGACTACCAGTGTTCATGCCTCACACCTGACAGTGAGACAAATTGGACTCTGAACTGCTCAAAGGCCTCACGTTGTGTTTGATGGGTCTATTGTTATAGAAGCCTTGAGAACAGCATTCAAATGCCTCTGAAAGATTCAAATAATCAAAATAAGAGTTCTTTCAAAGAAGAATATTAGTGTAAACACTTAAAACTATAACACTGAATTCTGAAGGCCTTCTTTCCAAGGGAACACGTTGAAACAATAACATAAATTCAGAGCAACACACACAAATTGCTGCGGGGAGTCAGCAGGCCAGGCAGCATCTATGGAAAAAAAGTAACGTCAACATTTTGACCCAAAACCCTTCGGCAGGACGGGAGAAACAGAGCTGAGGAGTAGATTTGAAAGGTGGGGGCGAAGGGAGAGAGAAACGCTGGGCGATAGGTGAAAATGGGAGGGGGAGGGATGAAGCAAAGAGCCAGGAAGTTGATTGAAAGAGACAGAAGGCCATGGAAGAAAGAAGAAAGGGGGTGGGGGAGGAGCACCAGAGGGAGGCGATGGGTGGGCAAGGAGATAAAACGAGAGAGGGACAAGGGGATGGGAAATGGTGAAGGTGGGTGAAGGTGGGTGGAGGCATTACTGCAAATTTGTGAAATCGATGTTCATACCATCAGGTTGGAGGCTACCCAAACGGAATATAAGGTGTTGTTCCTCCAACCTAAGTGTGGCTTCCTCACGACAGTAGAGGAGGCCATGAATGGACATATCAGAATGGGAAGTGAAATTAAAATGGAGATCCACTGGGGAGATCCCGCTTGTTCTGGTGGACAGAGCATAGATGCCTGGCAAAGCGGTCTCCCAATCTACGTCGGGTCTTACAAGATATACAAGAGGCCACACCGGGAGCACCGAACAGAGTATGTGACCCCAACAGAGTCACAGGTGAAGTGTCGCCTCACCTGGAAGGACTGTTTGGAGTCATGAATAGTAGTGAGGGAGGAGGTGTAGGGGCAGGTGAAGCACTTGTTCTGCTTGCAAGGATAAGTGCCTGGAGGGAGATCAGCGTAGAGGGACAAATCGACAAGGGAGTTGCGTAAGGAGTGATCCCTGTGGAAAGCAGAAAGCGGGGGGTAGGGAAAGATGTGTTTGGTGATAGGATCCAGTTGGAGGTGGCGGAAGTTTTGGAGAATTATGTACTGAGCACGAAGGCTGGTGGGATGGTAGATAAAGACAATAGTATCCCTATCCCTGGTAGCGTGGTGGAAGGATGAGGTAAGCGTAAACATGCGTGAATGGAAGAAATGCGGTTAAGGGCAGCATTGATGGTGGGGGTAGGAGGACATCTCCTTCATTCTAGAATGAAAAGCATCCACCTGAGAGCAGATACGATGGAGACCGAGGAATTCAGAGAAGGGGATGGCGTTTTTACAAGTAGCTGTGAGACTCCGTTAGTTTATAATAGACATCGGCGGATAAGCTGTCTCCAGAAATAGAGACAGTGAGATAAAGAAAGGGAAGGGAAGTGTCCAAATCGAGAAGCTTGAAAATGAATCTGGAAACCGTGTAGTATAAGCTGGCGGCGCAGACATGGCTGTAGTAGCGGGTCTGGGTAAACATGTGGTCAAGAGTTGGAGAGCAGCAGGGAAGCAGTGAGAGAGACTTTCACTGAACTCCTGTCGAAGAGAAGATTTAAACTTCTTCAGGGTAGGCAACCCTGGAAGAGGCTTCGCAGAGTAGTAATCAAATCACAAACAAGAGAACACAATCAACATAAATTCAGAAACTATTAGGCTCATCACGATTTTTGTGTAAAATCCATCCTATTAGTAATTGTACTTTGGAGTCAATTTACAAATTGCTCAACTTATGACATTAACAGCAAATGTCAATCTTACATATTTTATAATTAAAATACATTGTT
This sequence comes from Mobula hypostoma, assembly GCF_963921235.1. Lineage (NCBI taxonomy): Eukaryota > Metazoa > Chordata > Chondrichthyes > Myliobatiformes > Myliobatidae > Mobula > Mobula hypostoma. The sequence continues at coordinate 50,886,380 of NC_086100.1, read as the reverse complement.
TGTCTTTCAGAAATATCCTGTATCACCTTGATGAGTCATCAAATCAGTTTTCTATCTTAGAAGAAGCTCTTAACCACTCAAGACTTCAGCAGTCAAACCAAACTCTATCTTCAGTTCTGTCTGTTGTGATGAACAGCATTAGATCTGCTCAGGTTTATTTAAAAGCAGGTTTGGATGTATTTGAGAATATTCAAAATCCAAAAAAACAAGCCAATTTGTAGAAATGTGCAATGGTTAAAAGAGGAACATTTTCCTCTTCAAAGATACATTCCTGAGAAAGGTGGTGTCCAAATTTGCCAAAGGACTTGCAGTCACTTACAACAGGAATTGAAAATGGTGCCCATTTCAAATGATAAAAGTACCATATGATGGTGATATTCACTGACAAGTGGCAGTTATTACAACCCAACTGAGTCAGACTCAGTATTTGCGGTCATAGGTTAATGATATAATGGCAACAGATAATATTAATGTTGAAATCAGGTCATAGAATGACTAGATATTTCCAGTCTTCAAAGGCTGTTTTCTTCCAGGTTGTAAAGTTTTGTATAAAGAGATCTACATTACTAGAAATAATTCATTCAGTCCATTTTTTTAAAATGACCATTGGAACCAATGAATGTTGTATAAGTGCTTAATTATTTCATTATAAAATACCTCAAAATGGGCAATTAATGAAGTGACAAGGTCTTGTGAGATTTTTCTTTGGTTATAGAATATTATGTGCCTTCCAGATTGAAGTGTATGTTATCATGTGTATGAAGAGTATTATTCATTGCAACCTGTGGAATAACGCCATAAAGTGGCATACTTTTGTAAAGCCAATACTTTGTATAAAACAGAGGAACCACTTATTTTTAACTCAACAAGTACAACAGGTAAAAACTATATTTTTTTCAAATTAATCTGCAAAAGTACACTATTGTGATAATATCTGCTGTAGCTGAACCATTATATTTTGACAATTGAATGAATGTTGAGAAAATGAATATTCACAACGTATTTAATTTTTTTATATATCAGAAAGTACATACTCAACCAAGGTTGGAAACAACAAGAAGATATTTTTTTATTCAATAATGTCCAATTTTCAGAGTATTTCTGTAACACTTCGGTAGTGATTTGTGTTCAAAAATATTTCATAGTTGTAATGGTTGTCTTCTATTTGTTAAGGTTGAAGTATATACATTACCTGTTGTGAATACATTGAAAGATCACAAAAGCTCCAACTGAGAACTGACAGAAGTGCAATCCTGCCAATCCAATTTCCTACAGAACTGTGGAAAAATAACTGCAAACCACCTCTCACACATTTGCCAATGATTTTTAATGTCCTCATTAAAAAAATCTCATCAAGGCAACATTGTGAGATATAATTTTTGCATTCATCATCATCTTGATTATTGTTATTAAGAGCTAAATAGAGATATTGATAGTTACTGATCTGAAATTATGATTCTTTTAATACTTCCTGATGTCCAAAAGAAGTTATGCACCTCATAAACATTATTGAAGAATAAGTAATCATGTAATGTTTGGAAAATGACTAAAACAATTAACTTCAAAAGGTATATTTTTCCTTAAAATAACTTTTTGCATATTGATATCTGTTCTCACACAAAATGCTTACAAGAATGAAATAACAATTTAATGTTTTCTAAATCTCATGTAATTTCTGCTTATAGTTGCAATGTCCCAGGCTATTGTCTACATTTTAGGTTACAAAATATGAAGTAAAGGCAAGTTAGCAAATCTGATATAATACTATAATGAGATAATTAGCAAATACTGTAAGCAGAATGCAATGCATGGCATTATTGCCTGCAATAACATACTATACAGAAATAATAGTGCATATCCATAACATTGCAAAGAAAGAACCTGATAAAGTTATTGAATAATGAGAACGAAATAATTATGTGGAACAAATACAATAAAATTAAATATAGAATATCTACATTACAATGCAGTACAGAGAGGAAACTAGCAAAAGGCAGTTCATGCTGTATAATTTAACTTTAATAATAAGTATTATTGCCTGTCTAATAATAACATAAGACAAATTTCCTCTGCAATAGTTTAATTTCTATTTTAATGTACGTGTAATAAATGTTTTTGTTTATTTTGAAAAATTGGCTTTTAAGGAAATTGGTATTACTGCATTTGACAAAAATTTTCTGATAATATGGACAATCTCATAGAAATCCTGAATCTGACTTTATAAATTGGCAGAATGCAAATTGGGAATGAACAGGTGCTGCAATTGTATATTTTATGGTAATTCATAAGTTGTCTGTGCTCATTTCAGGACTAAGTTATTGCACTATGGTCTTCAGCCTCTTTTCTGCCAGGGTAAGCAATTTATTAGATTCCAATATCTTCTTCCTATATCAGGGGACAAGATAAAGAGGACACACTAGACATTTTTCACACCCAGTTTTGCCACAGGGTTCCTTGGCTTCCTCTTCAAACATAACTACACCATTGTTTTTCATAAATGCAGGGCCAGGAAAGAATTTTGCAGACTTCCCATATTATTCCCAAAAATTTGCCAAATCAACCTTCCAACACTATTTATCAGACATGGGTTCAAGTACATCTCAGTAAATATCCTTACCTTTCCCTACCCAGTAGGACTGGAGGTCTGTATTTTTGAATTTTTTACCATTTCTCCCCACACCACTTAGATTAAAGATAATCTGTAGAGCAACCAGGAAACCTGATCTTACTTGTTTGTTTTTACTTTAGGACAGGTATCTTCAGGTGTCTCTTCAAAAATCTGATGGTAGATCTTTGATTGATCAAAAAGGCTTGGGGACAAATGCATGGATAATCACCTCTCCCCTATCATTTTTGACCCTGTTGATGAATGTGTAATTTTTTATTACAATTTTTAATACATCTGGATCAACCCAGTGCTAATTTTTTTTAAATACAAGTTTTCTACAGGTAGGACTTCTTATTTAACAAACAAACCATTCATGTTTCAAGAGAATCAGTAATGAGTTTGCAACTAATGATTAGAATAAATTATCAAAAAAACCCAAAATAAGCAACAAAGTAACTAAGAGAAAACTGGAAGTTGCAATTTGCAAATACTATTGTGCATTGTACTATTCCTGTTATTTTTCAACCAATTCATTTCATTAAGAAACAAATACAGTATCATTAAGTGATCTTTCAAGTTATTCACAACTAAAAAATTCTGACTCAAAAGTTATTTTATCTGTTACTAATATATAAAATTAGTGATAGTGTTTCCCTCATCATTTCAATCAAATGAATGTCTAGAAGATTTCCTGAAAGTTGTAGTAAACATTCATATATCAATGTCCAGAGACATAATTTCAGGTTATTGATTATTTCTTCTCAATTACATGTGAAGAAAATAATTTCCCAAAATTTATTTTGAGGATTGTACTGAAGTTTGTAAGTCAGAATAAGAAAATGGAATGCGGTGGTGAAACTTTAAGAAGTAGAAATAGGAATGTTATGAAATCATTATTGAGTAAAACTGACACAGCACTTTTGTGAACATCTGCTGATGGCAAAACAATTGCTCATTTCTGAATAGTAACTTTACCTGTGATAATAAAATTATAAACTACATTTAGTTACAGAAGTAACTAGATAAAAGTAATTACCTAAATGTGACAAATTATATCACGGATATCATGACTAAATTGACTCATTTCATATTTAATATTTGAATATGGTCAAGTCCTGGTGGTACATTTATCATATAGGTAAACGGTTTGATTTCTAATATGTGGAAATACATGGATATTTGGTACTGACCAGAATTTTTTGTGGGGTGGGTGTTAAATTTACAAAGCTAGAAACTCAACAGGTCTGGTAGAGAGAATCAAAATTTTCAAGCCTAAGACTTTCATCAAAACGCGAAGATTTAAAAAAAGAGAAATGTTCATCCTGCCAGAGACCAAAGGGGAACTTCTTCAAGGTTGACTTTCTCACAAGAACTGTTAGACAATGCTGTAAACATGTAGCAGGGCAGGCAGTGTCTGTGGAACAAGAAATAGAGTAAACATTTCAGATATCTGTTCTCTTTACATTAATACTGTCGGACCACCATTTTCTGTTTTATTTCTTATTACTTACATCTGCAATTTTTGTTTTTGTTCCCCAGACAAGGTCACTGAGACAAACCTTATTACTGAACGTAAAATGAGTTGCCTAATGATCACTGAGCTCTGAAGGGTGGCTCAGATGAAATAAAGGTCCATGAACAAATTAACTTGTATAAGTAGATGCATCTAGTTTGGGGTGTGTGGTTGAAGGTAGAATCCTGTGTTAAATAGGACAATAATGACTGCCTGGTACTAATTTAAATCTCCGTTGAGGCCTCATTCACCACTATGATAAGAGGTACTCTCTAAATAGATACAAATGGAGAATCAAATAAAATTCTGCAGTAAATGTATCATATAATTTAAAGGAGGTTAATTGACTTGCATTTGATTTGTTTGAGAAGCTTGTTACAGTTCATATCTATCCTGCTGCACAACAAAAAGGTTTCATTCTCAATTTATGTATATTTTTGATTAAAGTATTTCATGGAAATGGCTATTCCACTTATAACTGCATATTACAAGACAAATGGGTTTGATTTTCCAAATAATTCTAATGGAGAAGTGTTGGTAAATGACCAAAAAATATGACAATAATGCTCTTAGTTAAGCAAGGTTTGATTGATTGAGTGAATCTTTATAGAAATCTGAAACATTTTTAAAATGTACAATGTGGATGCATTCAGAGAAATATGTGGTTTATAAAAACTAAAATGTATAACAAGGTACTATGGGTTTCTATTGTTAATTAAACTTTTTTTTTCAAAATTTGAGTCTTTAGCATGGTTGTGTTTTCGTCTTTTTTCCTTAAAAAGTTATAAATGACAAAAGCTAGCTCAAGTATTGAACATTTTACCAACCATTTTCTTAGAATACAGAATCACCAAAAGAATGAAGCATATTATGCAATATTGCATCACTGTCCTGAAGTTTTAATTGTTTCTGAGATAAATACTTTAAAAACACAATTTTAAAGATTTGTATGAATGGCTGGGTGTGAATATTCCGTTAATTAACACAACCTTCATGTGCATACCCATGACATCGTTTTGTCAAAAAATGTTTGCAAACCCAGATTTGAAGCAGCCAGAAAACAACAGGAATTCTGCAGATGCTGGAAATTCAAGCAACACACATCAAAGTTGCTGGTGAACGCATCAGGCCAAGCAGCATCTATAGGAAGAGGCGCAGTCGACGTTTCAGGCCGAGACCCTTCGTCAACAGGAATTCTGCAGATGCTGGAAATTCAAGCAACACACATCAAAGTTGCTGGTGAATGCAGCAGGCCAAGCAGCATCTATAGGAAGAGGCGCAGTCGACGTTTCAGGCCGAGACCCTTCGTCAACAGGAATTCTGCAGATGCTGGAAATTCAAGCAACACACATCAAAGTTGCTGGTGAACGCAGCAGGCCAAGCAGCATCTGTAGGAAGAGGCGCAGTCGACGTTTCAGGCCGAGACCCTTCGTCCATGAAGGGTCTCGGCCTGAAACGTCGACTGCGCCTCTTCCTATAGATGCTGCTTGGCCTGCTGCGTTCACCAGCAACTTTGATGTGTGTTGCTTGAAGCAGCCAGAACCTACTTTGGTTGTAAAACCAGTGGTCCTCTCCCATCTGCTCTCCTAATAATGCTACTTTTACCATATGTTATACTTGAAATTATTCACATACTCCCAAATAAATATATTTCAGTGAATTGACATTATCTACTTCTATTTCCACCCTGGGAATCATTTAGATTTTCTTTCAAACAAATGTATGTTTACACACACAATTCTGGTAAATAAATGGGACGAAATTTGAAAGTTTTCTCAGTGACTTTAAATGCCCACCTTTGCCATACGTTAAACTGTTATTGATCATAAAAAAGCAACACATCAATGTCCTCTTCAGGCACGTTTCTGAGTCATGCAAACGTTGGCCCAGATTTTGTAAATTGAATCTGTCAGCATTTCATGATATTAACCTATGTAATTAGCAGCAACCTGTGCATGTGCTCATGTGTAAGCAGGATTCAATAGCTTGCATGTTCAGTGTGGGATTGAAACTTGTGCTCTCACTAAAGAAACCTAGGCCAGGGCAGAGAAAGTGCAACTGGTCTTCTTGCCTTTGTGTAAACAGAAGTTCATGGTTGTCTCAGGTTATTTTTAGTGTAAAAATATTCTGGAAGTCAACACCATTGGTTTCAACATACTATTTCTAGTCTTTTTAAAATGTGGTTTACAAACCTCAGATGGATTGTTACCTTAAATCAGGGGTCCCCAACCTTTTTGCACTGCGGACCAGCTTAATATTGACAATATCCTTGCGGACTGGCCAACCCGGGGCGGGGGGGGGGTGTGCGGTGTTCAATTAGGGTTGCCAACTTTCGCACTCCCAAATAAGGAACAAAAGTAGCAGTCAAATACGGGACACTTGTGTTTACCCCGAGAAAGACTACCATGACCATGAATCCTTGCGCGGACATCTGTGTGCACATGCATGTACGTGCCAATTTTTTTTTCTACAAATCAGTTTTGGCTTAGTCTTCCCGATTCTGTTAAGTGAAACTACACTGTACATACATTATTTCTACTTTATAGAGGCTGTGTATTTATCATATCATTCCTGCTTTTATTATCTGTGAGTGTTATTTTAGGTTTTGTGTTATTTGGTATGATTTGGTAGGTTATTTTTTGGTCTGGAAATGCTCAAAAATTTTTCCCATATAAATTAATGGTAATTGCTTCTTCACTTTATGCCACTTCGGCTTATGTTACGAACGGTTTCATAGGAATGCTCTACCTTAGTGGGGAAAATATGGGACAAGGGCGGTCCTGTGTGGGACAACCAATTTAGCCCAATATACGGGATGTCCCGGCTAGTACGGGACAGTTGGCAACCCTGTGTTCAAGTTCAACAGTGCGTGACAGGGAATAAAGAAAGGTGAAGCTGACTCATATCGTTTCATATCGCCAAATAATATCGTTTCCTCACAGCCTGGCAGCAGATGCTTTGTGGCCCGGTACTGGTCCGCTGCCCAGTGGTTGGGGACCACTGCCTTAGATATTCTTAAAGTGTGTAAATAAAGTTTTTTTCAAAAGTGTAAAACCGTTAGAAGAGTGTTTTAGCTTTTCTGTTACTTGGCTGCATTTTTAAAAATGAACATATTACATGTTTCTGGATAACCCAGAAACATTGAATGTTTTTATACTTTGACTTTTTTACATTTTCAGCTTAGTAAGAGGACATGTTTTACCCTTGTATCCAAATACGTTGATGACTTCTGTGAGTAAATCTTGTATTAACCAGCCCACAAGAGTCTATTACTGGACAAAGAAGGTTACTTGTTTCCAAGGGCTGTCTGCATGAGTTGGAATAAAATCAAATGCAGAAACACTTTTTGGAATGTTGCACAATGGTGTATCATTAATGAGAAAAATAATTTGTTGCAGAAATAACCTACCTCACTGCCATCGCCAATGTTTGCACTGTATTACACCAAGTTAACTCCATATAAATTTAATGTTTCTCCTGAAATCATATGCTAATTAGTTGGATGTACAGTTAACTTGTTAGATATTAATTCAAAACCATGTCTTACTTATAAATGAACAGAGTTGTGAAAGCATTCCTTAAAGGAATAAACTATATGGATAAAATTAGATCTTGCTGGAAGGTACTACATAATAGAGGGCAAATTACCACAGGTTAAAACAGGAGCTAAGGGTCATTGATTGTGAGCAGCTTTTGTCTCACATGTGGTGGTTGTTTAAAGAACAGCTGATTAGCATTCAAAATCAACATGTTTTGGTGAAAAGAAAGGACAAAAATAGTAAGATAAGGGAATCTTGGATGATCCAAGAGGTCTAAATTTAGTCAGGAAGGGAAAAAGAAACATTCATAGGATTTAGAATGATAAAAATCACACTGGCCCTTGTGAAATATAAAGACAGCAGGGAAATGCTCAAGCATGCAATTAGGAAGGCCAAAGGGACCATAAAATGTCCTTGGTGAGCAAAGTCAAGGATTATCCAAAAGCACTTTATAATTTATATTCAGAAAAAGGAGATAACTCAGGAGAGGTTAGGTCCACTCAAGGACAAAGGGAGTTTGTGCTTGGAGTCAGAGCAAGTGGCTGAGGTACTAAGGGGGCACTTTGTATTGGTATTTACAGAGGAGAATGATATAGGGGATAGTGAAGGCAGAGTAGGGTATGTTAATGTGCTGGAACAATTTCAGATCAGGGAGGAGGTAGTACTGGATCTTTGAAAAGCATTACGGTGGATAAGTCCTCAGGGAGAGTGGGCATTTTTTCAGGATATTGAAAGGGGGCCAGTGAAGAGATTGCTGGAGCTTTGACACAGATCTTTTTCCCCTAACTAGCAACAGGCATGTGGTCCCCGAGACTGGAGAGCAGCAAATGTTGTGCCTCTTTTTGAAAAAGGAAGGAGGGATCGTGCAGGTAATTTTAGGCCAGTGAGACTCATACCAGTGATAGGGAAACTATTGGAGACGACACTACTGGCTTTGAGCAGGGAAGATCATGCCTCACAAACTTGATCAAGTTTTTTGAGAATGTTACAAAGGAGCTTGTTGAGGATAAATCAGTGGACAATATATATATGGATTTTAGTCAGGTTTTGATAAGGTCGCTCATGGTAGGTTGATTCATAAAGATGCATGAGATCCAGGGTACAAGTTTGGATTCACAACTGGCTTGCCTATAGAAGGCAAAGTGCAGAGATAGAAGGCTGTCATTCTGGGTGGAGGTCCATGATCAGTGGTTTCCACAAGGATAGTTATAGATTGTGATATACAGTATTTCAATAATTTCAATGAAAATATAGATCAGAATCAGGTTTATTATCACCGGCACATGAGGTGAAATTTGTTAACTTAGCATCAGCAGTTCAATGCAATGCATAATCCAGCAGAGAGAGAGCAAAAAATAACAATAAACAATAAAATGAAACATTGTAATAAATAAACAAGTAAATCAATTATGTATATTGAATAGATTATTAAAAATGTGCAAAAACAGAAACACTATATATTAAAAAAAGTGAGGTAGTGTCCAAAGCTTCAAAGTCCATTGAGGAATCAGATGGCAGAGGTGAAGAAGCTGTTCCTGAATCACTGAGTGTGTGCCTTCAGGCTTCTGTATCTCCTACCTGATGGTAACAGTGAGAAAATGGCATGCCCTGGGTGTTAGAGGTCTTTAATAATGGACCCTGCCTTTCTGAGACACCGCTCCCTAAAGATGTCCTGGGTACTTTGTAGGCTGGTGCCCAAGATGGAGCTGACTAGATTTACAACCTTCTGAAGCTTCTTTCGCTCCTGTGCAGTAGCTCCTCCATACCAGACAGTGATGCAGCCTGTCAGAATGCTCTCCACAGTACATCTATAGAACTTTTTGAGTGTATTTGTTGACATACCAAATCTCTTAAAACTCGTAATGAAGTATAGCCGCTGTCTTGCCTTCTTTGTAACTGCATCAGTATGTTGGGACCAGGTTAGATCCTCAGAGATCTTGACACCCAGGAACTTGAAGCTGCTCACTCTCTCTACTTCTGATCCCTCTTTGAGGATTAGTATGTGTTCCCTCATCCTACCCTTCCTGAAGTCCACAATCAGCTCTTTCGTCTTACTGAATCTGAGCCCCACCGTTGCCGTGGCACCGCTCCACTAGTTGGCATATCTCACTCCTGTAGGCCCTCTCATCACCACCTGAGATTCTACTTGCAGATGACACCAAAATTCGTGGTGTTGTGGTCCATGTAAGTGACCATCAGTGAAAACAGTAGGACATAGAGAGTTACAGATGTGGGCAGAGAAATGTCAGAAGGAGTTTAATACGGACAAGAGTGAGATCAAGTAAAAGGTGAAAGTATACAGTTAATGTAAGAATCCTTAACTGCACTGAGGTGCAGAGGAATCTTGGGGACTAGATCTAAGCAAGTGGATAAGGTGGTAAAGTGTGCATATAGCATACTTGGTCTGGATTTTGAGTGCAAGAGTAAGGAAGTCATGCTGCAGCTATATAGCACTTTAGTCAGGCAGACTTTGGAGTATTGTATGCACCTCATTAGAGAAAGGATGTGGAGACTGTGAAGAGAGAATAAAGAGATTTCCCAGGATGCTGCCTGGATTAGAGGGTATGAACTGTAAGGCAAGTATGGTGTACAGTTCTAGGGGTAACATGAGGGGGAACTTCTTTACTCAGTAGTAGCAGTGTGGAACGAGCTTCCAGCAGACGTGGTTGAGGCAGGTTCGATGTTGTCATTTAGAGTTAAATTGGATAGATATATGGACAGGAAAGGAATGGAGGGTTATGGGCTGAGTGCAGGTCGGTGGGACTAGGTGAGAGTAAGAGTTCGGCATGGACTAGAAGGGCCGAGATGGCCTGTTTCCATGCTGTAATTGTCATATGGTTATATGAACAAACTTGAGTTGTTCTCTCTAGAATGTCTGGGGCTAGGGGGCAATCTGATAGAAGTTCTATAAATTATGAATGGCAGAGATAAGTCATATGTTTTGGTAGAAGAATAAAGGTGCAGACTATTTTCTAAACAGGGAGCCAATTCAGAAATGATACATGCAAAGGGTCTTGTGAGTCCTAGTGCAGGATTCCCTAAAGGTTAACTTGCAGATTGAGTTTGTAGTAAGGAAGGCAAATGTGATGTTAGCATTCATTTTGAGAGGATTAAATTTAAAAGCAAGGATGTTATGCTGAGGCATAACATAAAGTATTTCTCAGACTGCACTTGGAATATTATGGGCAACTTTAGGCCCCTTTTCTAAGAAAGGCTGTGCTGGTGTGATAGATATTCTAACTTTCCAGGCCTCTTGCTTATGTTTGCTATCTGAGCTTTCTAAACACATTAGCTACCACTTGCAAAATTAAACAGATGTAAGTAAACTTATAACTAGCTGTTTGTATAGCTTCTGGTCATAAATAGAAGTCAGTCTTAAGTTCTTAAAATATGAATAGAAAGCAGGTATCAGATTGAAGTTAAAAATGCAGCTTTGCAAACAAGTTCTGTAGTGGAGACTCTGTGAGAAACAAATGCTAGCTATAGCATCTTGTCTTGCTGCTCAAAGATGTAATATAAGACAATAGGTTGTTCGATTTGTCTTGCTTCAAAACAGGCAAAGCTGTTTAGTTCAAGAAAGCTTGTAGAGCAGATAAATAATATCATTTATCATGAGTTGTATATGTACTCAATTCAGTTAGCTTTACAGCATTAAATGTGAAATTTGAACATTAAGTTGGGATCTATGTCTCCAAAATGCTTTTCGTCCATTTGTGTTAAAAGGATATTTGAGGAAATATCGTGTGTGAAGTCACCCAAGTGGAAAAAAGGATATAAATGCCTGGAATAGGTTACCAGTGATAATAGTCAAATCAGGAAGTTTGCTGGAGTTTATGAAGCTTTTATAATATGAAGGAAATGGAGAATATGTTTGATGACTTGGGAGGAGAACATGTAGTATTATTTAGTATCAAGATCGGTGCAACATTGTATGCCAAATGGCAGGTTCAGTGCTATAGTGTTCTATGTTCTATGAAATATAGGAAAGCAACATCTCTGGGGATTAGAAATTTAAAATCAAACCTAGAGGATGCTCTTCATTCAGCATGTCAGGCAGCATCTCTGGCGAAAAGAAAGAGTCAACCTTTAAGATCAATGAGCTTATATCATACCATTGTTAACTTAAAACATTTGTTTCACTTCAGATGCTGCCTGACCTATTGAGTATTTCCAACGGTTCTTTTAACATATCATTTTATATACAGTATTTGATTACACGACAATTTACAAATAAGCATTTTACTATTTTTGTTAATTGAGTTATCCTGCTGACTCTTCCTTCTCCCCAAAATTATTGGCCACCAATGTTCCCTCTAAGGTGTGCATATCTTTTGCTGCTAATGTACAAAGGAATTTAAACTGTGCACAAAAGATTATCACCTTCCACCTCACTGGCATGTTAAGTACAGTTCACAATCATTCTTAATCACATTTCCTACATAAGAACATAAAAAATAGAAGCAGGAGTAGGCCATTTGGCCTGTGAAACCTACGCCACCATTAAATAAGATCATGACTGATCTGACCATGGACTCGTCTCCACCCACCTGCCTTTTCCCCATAGCCCTTAATTCCCCTACTATGCAAAAACCTACCCAACCTTGTCTTAAATATATTTACTGAGGTAGCCTCCACTGCTTCATTGGGCAGAAAATTACACAGATTCACCACTCTTTGGGAAAAGCAGTTCCTCCTCAACTCCATCCTAAATGTAGTCCCCCAAAACTTGAGGTTTGCCCACTAGTTCTAGTCTCACCTACCAGTGGAAACAACTTTCCTGCCTCTCTGTTATCAATCCCTTTTATAATTTTATGTGTTTCTATAAAATCTCCCTTCCAGCAAGTACAGTCCCAGGTGACTCAATCTCTCCTCATAGTCTAAACCCGTCATCTCTGGAATCAACCCGGTGAACCTCCTCTCCATCGCCTCCAAAGCCAGTATATCCTTCTTCAAGTAGGGAGACCAGAAATGCACACAGAACTCCAGATGTGGCCTCACCACTACCCTGTACAGTTGTAACATAACCTCCCTGCTCTTAAATTCAATCCCTCGTTTGCTGCGTGAATGAAATTGCTGGAGAAAAATTACTGGTAGATACAAAGCAGCTTCGTTTTTCTATGAAACAAGGTACAGCAGGCATCATATGGAGATGCTTTCAGTGGAAAGGTCTGCTGGCCCAATGTGGGGGCTCCATATTTTATTTGTCACACATCAAAGGACAATTCCATATTTACAAATGCATGGACAACTATATACAACCTTCACACCTCCTGATTCACATCCATACCACAGACAGCCAAATGAATTTTAATCAGCATTGTCTGGACTGGGATTCACAGCTTTTAAGAACCCATTGTTAAGAGCTGCACTCCAAATGAAATGCACATTACAAGTTTCAGATCTGATGACTAGTAGCCAAAGTCAATTGTTAAATGTATATATCTTAAACCCAAAAATCACTCTAACACCCTCTAGCAATGAAGGCCAACATTCTATTTGCCTGCTTAATAGCCTGTTTCACCTGTAAACCAACCTTTTGCGATTCATGCACAAGCACTCCCAAGTCCCTCTGCACAGCAGCATGCTGCAATCCTTTACCATTGAAATAATAATCTGATCTTCCATTTTTCCTTCCAAAGTGGATGACCTTGCACTTACCAACATTGTACTCCACCTGCCAGACCCTTGCCCACTCACTTAACCTATCTATATGAAACACCCTGGTTTCCTTGGCTGCACAAGTCGAGGGAGGACACTCTCAAGTCCCGTCAAACTCATGAGATTGAGATGACCTGATCCCACCCCAAACCCCGATTTGTGTGGGTGCTGTGTAATTTGCTACTCTGTTACAAATTACTACCACGAAATAACAGACAGTAGCATATGATTAAAGGAATTATATTTATGAATCTTAACTAAAGGGTCAGTAAAGAATAACAAAAAGAAAAGGGCCCAGTCTAATTAAACAGCCAATGTGCACAAGTTGGAGCTCACCTTGAACTTCTTTGTCACTCATGCGCTGGGCCCTCAGTCAACATGAAAGCACACACCTCCAAACGTCGCTCGCAATCCATTTCGAGCAAATGGGTCTCCCACCAGTTCTCCCCAGCATCTTCTCTCTCCATCTCTCACTAAACACAAGCCCAAGACCAACCTTATTGTCCCTCACCAAGAAAACCTCCCGCTAATTGGATGGCACACATTCCACATCATCCCTCATCCTCAACAATAACCTAAAAAGGCTGAAAGCAGAACAAACCGCTCTTACAGAGCTGCTAAATGAAATGCCTAGATGTGAACCAGGGCATTACACCCTCCCCCCACCACAAATAGTCATGTCTTCATGACTTTGAAATAATTTCTCATCCTGTCATTAATAACACCATTTTCAAAGGAAATTTGTAACGTAGTGACTTATCTCACTAGGAGGATAGTCACAATCCTCTGTTCCCCTGATGCTACATAGGCCTGCCTATCTGGAGGTCTCCTAGCTCTTTGAGATCTCCTTATCCCATCATCTACGCTTCAGTTTCAGACCCTCCTTGGGATATTTCTGGTCTACATGGTGAGGCCTCCCCCATCTATTACTCATGCCTTCTGGCAACTCATGTCCCTCTGCCACTTGGCTGAGCTCAGCTTCATTCCTAGTGCCCCCCCCCCCCTGCTTCGTGGTCCATCTGTAAACCTGCCTGTTAGTCCATATCAATGCCAGGAACTCCAATTTGTGTATGGGGTAGTTTCGCTCAGAGGGTGACAGATCCCGGCTGACAAACATGACAGGCCTCAACCCTGTGCCCTGATCCTGATACAGAACACCCCCTAAGCCCTCTCTGCTCGTATCTGTATGCAGTACATACGGCAACCGGGTGTCGGCAAAAGCCAGCACTGACACTTCCATCAGCAGCTCCTTCAGCAGCTGAAAGGCCTTTTCACATTTCACATCCTATCTCGCTCCAAAAAGCTCTGAAGGACTGAGATAATCTTTACCATCCTCTCCATTTGTACTCCCTTTCTTCGCCAAGGGAGGGTAACCGCACAGAAACTGATTTAAAGAGTGACTCATTGTAGAGTAGTCCTTCACAAACCTCCGATGTTACCCACAGGATCCAAGGAATGTGTGCAAAGCACTCATAGACTGAGGCCTTGGCCATGTAGTCACTTAGACGGATCCATTGCTACTCCATCTGTGAGACTATGTGCCCAACATAGTTGACAGACATCTTGCAGAACTGGCAATTGTCCAGGGAAAGTTTTAACCCTTCAGCTTTCAGACAGCCCAGCACCTTCAAGGGGATCTAGTAAGTCCAGCACACTGAACCACTTCGCACCATTCAGGCAGGCCAGCACGTCCTCGATTCTCGGGACTGTATACTAGTCGGGGACTGTACACCTGTTCAGAGTTCGAGAGTCCACACACATCCGTACCTTCCCATTCTTCTTCCTGGCCATTACTCCTGGAGACACATAAGGGCTTCTAGACTCAGTGATGATCCTAGCTTCCTTCAACTTCAACAGATGCTGCCGATCGTCCTCCACCTCTAGAGGTGCCAGTCACCATGACCTTTCTCTGAACGGGGTATCCTCTGTCACCTGTATGGTGTGGCAAGTGCTCTTAGAACAACCCACGTCAAACTGGTCAGTAAAAAAGACACCTTGCAGCTTCACATTTTCTCTATCAACCTTTTCTTCCAACCTCCAGATACTGGGAAGTGCCCAAAGTTGAATGACTTGGCAGTCAACTTTCCTCTTTTCAGAGAGAGTTTCTCCCTGGCTTGTCTCACAGGAACACTAGACATTATAGTCACAGGAGAGAGGTGTACCATTGGCAACCCTGCCTGAGGGTGACCTCCTGCTCTGAAGTGTTCCTGACAATCACTGTCATCCTGCTCACCTGTACAACCGAGAGCTTCTGCAGTTTGGGCCTCACTAGTACCCCAGCAGGTAAGCCTGACTCCTCTTCGTGGTCTTCCGGAGCATCCACTAAGAAGACATCAGCTTCAGGCATTCCAGGAAATTTGGGATTTCCCATCACTCTTGCTACTTCCCTAGGCTGTAACACAACTGGTTTTGACTGGGTGAACCACACAGCCCCTCGTTTATGCTCGTGGTCCAGCCAGTGCAGCCAGACACTTCCTTAAAAGCAGCTCTGAACACAGGGTGAATGGGCAAAGTTTTCAGAAAGCTCTCTCCAACTTTCTCCCTGCAGGCTCCCACTAGCCTCCTCACAACAGGAGTATTCATCCCCAGAAGAACTGAAGCTTCGCCCTTCTCGACTGGGTCTCGACAAATGAACACCAATGTACCAAGGACCTCAGCTACTCGCATGTCTGCCTCCGAAAACTCCAGCCTTACTGACAAGTAACCATCATACGGATAGTCAGCCATACTAAGACCCCAGATATCTTGCACACTGAGTGGCGTCAACGGTAAATTCGTCAACTACGGTTGTAAAATGAATGGTACAGCAGAGTAACCTGAGAACTGATGTCAAGTATGGCTCTAGCATAAATACCCTCAATCCGTAGCAATACACTGGAGCTTGGCCCCACTAAGACTTCAGGAATAAGGTTTTTTGGTTTAGGGCAAAAAAACAAATGGGTCTCACACCGGATCATATGCTATGACCGGTTCTCCCCAGCGTCTTCTCTCTTCACCTCATCTCAAACAAAAGCCCAAGACCAACCTTATTGTCTCTCACCAAGAAAAACCTCCCGCTAATTGGATGGCACACATTCCACATCATCCCTTATCTTCAACAATAACCCAAACAGGCTGAAAGCAGAACAAACCACTCTTACAGAGCTGCTAGATGAAATACCTACAGCATAACAATAAAGATGTGAACCAAGGCATTACATACACAAACACGAGGAAATCTGCAGATGCTGGAAATTCAAGCAACACACACAAAATGCTGGTGGAACGCAGCAGGCCAGGCAGCATCCGTAGGAAGAAGCACAGTCGACGTTTCAGGCTGAGACCCTTCATCAGGACTGAAACGTCGACTGTGCTTCTTCCTATGGATGCTGCCTGGCCTGCTGCGTTCACCAGCATTTTGTGTGTGTTGAAAGGCATTACATATATTTTTCTACAGATTCTCCATATCCTGTGCACAATTTGCTTTTCCACCCAATTTAATGTCATCAGCAAATGTAGATAGACTACACTCGGTCCCCTCTTCCAGATCGTTAATGTATCTTGTGAAGAGTTGCAGGCCCATTGCCGACCCCCACGGCACACAGCTCACCACTGATTGCCAACCACAGAAACACCCATGTACCTCAACTCTCTGCTTTCTATTGGTTAACCAATCCTCTATCCATGCTAATACATTACCCCAACTCTATGCATCCTTATCTTATGGATAAGTCTTTTATGTGACACCTTATTGAATGCCTTCTGGAAATTCAAGTAAATAACTGCGCTCATTATATCCTCAAAGAACTCCTGTAAGTTTATCAAACAGGACCTGCCCTTGCTGAATCCATGCTGCGTCTGCCTGATGGATCCATTTCTTCCCAGATGTCTCACTATTTCTTCTTTAATGATAACTTCAAGAATTTTCCCAACTACAGATTTTAAACTAACTGGCCTATAGTTACTTGCCTTTTGCCGACATCCTTTTTTGAATAGTGGCATAACATTTGCTTTCTTCCAATCTGCCAGAACCTGCTCAGAGTCCAGAAAATTTTTGTAAGTTATCACCAAAGCCTCTAGTATAACCTTTGCCACCTCTTTCAGTACCCTGGGATGCATTCCATCAAGACCAGGGGACTTGCCTATCTTTAGACCCACAAGTTTGCTCAGCACTAACTTTTTAGTGATAGCTATTGTATCGAGATCCTCACCTCCACATCAGCTCTTTTCAGCACGCTGGACGTGTCCTCCACCATGAAGACTGACACAAAATAGTCATTCAAAGCCTCGGCCATTTCATCATTACCCAATATCAATTCCCCCTTCTCGTTCCTTTTCTGCTTTATATAATTATAAAAACTTTTACTGTCCATTTTTATATTTTATGCTAATTTATCTTCATGATCTATCTTCCCTTTCTTTATTGCTCGCTTAGTGGTTCTTTGTTGTTTTTTTAAAGTTGTCCCAATCTTCTAGTTTCCCACTTCTCTTGGTGATTTTGTGCGCTCGAGCTTTTAGTTTGATGCCTTCTTTTATTTCCTTAGTTATCCATGGCTGGTTCCCCAACACTAACTATCCTTGCTTTTAACTGGAATATACTTTCGTTGAGCATCGTGAAAAACCTCTTTGAAAGTTTTCCACTGCCTTCAACCATCCACAATATAGCCTGTGTTCTCCGTCTACCCATCCAACTCCCCCCTCATCCCATTGTAGTCTCCCTTGTGTAGGCATAATACACTGGTTTTAGATCAAGCTATTGCACCCTCCATTTGTATGAGAAACTCAGTCATATGTGATCACTCTTTCCAAGAGGATCCCTAACGAAAAGATTGCTGATTTTACCTGTCTCATTGCACAGGACCAGATCCAAGATATCATATTCCTTTGTAGGTTCAATAACATGCTGTTCGAGAAAGCAATCTCGGATGCATTCTACGAAGTCCTCCTCGAGACTGCCTTGACAACTTGTTTCACCCAATATATGTGCAAGTTAAAGTCCCCCATGATAACTGCTGTTCCATTCTTACATGCCTCAGATATTTCTTTTTCCTTTTCCAGTTTCTGATGTAGATGGTGTTGACAACATGGAGTTCGCAATGATTTGTCTGCAGATTTTAGAACTGGCTTACTTATACTGCTTTTTTTGAAGAAATTATTGATTTCGTATGCCAAATTCCAAAGAAGCAAAGGGCATGAAGCACAAAAGAACTGCTAGTTCTTTTTAGTGCAATGGCTTAATGAAACAGTAGAAACTGCTACACCAATAATAATTAGGTCAGGAATGTGCAGCTGAGAGAAATATTTATATACAACACAGAAACCGGTGTTACCTGTATGTTCATCATGATGCAAAAGTTGCTGGAGAATTTGCAAGTGGAAAGAAATGGAGTGATATTTGGAAACTTGCCTTTTTATAGCATCATTTAGCAAACAAATCACATATGGACGGTGTGCATAAGCTCCGGCGAAAGGCCTGCTATGTATGTTTTGTGAGTGCAGATGAACGAGAGCAAAAATGATCAAACCTAGAAGCAATCAAAGTTCTTACTGACAGTGTTTGCTAGCTGTTAAAATGAATACCTCTGTATATAAAATTCAGTGCACACATGTTGTTGTCACCGGGCAAAAAATTTTTGCACACACTACAAATTAGAGGGAACATTGTTGGTCACCTGAGCTGTGTTGTTTGCTCCACTATGGAGACTAGGGCAGATTCTTCTGGGAACCTAGCTCCCAACTCTTTCATCTGGCTGAGGGCAACATAGGCACTGTTTCTGCAACGTGCCTGGAAAAGAAATTGTGTGCTTGTTGTTTCAATATTTACCTGCATAATTGAGATGCATCATGTGTCATTGGCTAGGTAATTGTGGTCTGTGTGAGTATGTCAGACTTGATCAGTGCATTGACTTTTTTGAATTATTAGTTTTCACATGGGGTTTTAGCACTGTTGTTACACGTATGGGTCCTGAATGTCAGAAGTTAAAAATCATTTTCTGAAGAGCTGGATGTTTGAACATGAGGTTTCACCATGACATATTAGTGAGACTCCATGCATCTTTGAGACATTGTCTTACGAATTAGGCAGAACATTGACAGTTCACTTCCCACTTTATCTCAGCCCTTCTGGAGATTGCCCTGACAGTCAGCCACGACCCCACCCCACCCCTTCAACAAAGCAGAACTTTCTTTATTCAATCACATCCTATGTCTCTCCTTTAACTAAGGGGCATATTTGGTCATACCAGCTTCCTGTCTGTATTGCGTTGTCAAAAATTCACCATTTACTGCAGTACACTTGTTGATATTGGAGCAGCTGTCTGCAGGGCTGTAACCTACATTTGAGAACTGCTGGACTACAGCTCTTTCCTTTGAAACATTTCATGACATTATTTGCCATGTAAGAAAATGCATGGCATTTCAGACATAACATTGTGACCTTCAAATGCAAGTACTGAATAGCATAAGACACAAGATCATAAGATATAGGAGCAGAAGTAAGCCATTCGGCCCATTGAGTCTGCTCCACCGTTCAATCATGGGCTGATCCAATTCTTCCAGTCATCCCCACTCCCCTGGTTTCACCCCATACCCTTTGCTGCCCTGGCTAAACAAGAACCTATCTATCTCTGCCTTAATTACACCCAATGTCTTGGCCTCCACAGCCACTCGTGCTGTAGTCATAGGGGATTCCATAGTGAGGGGAACGGACAGGAGGTTCTGTCAGCCTGATAGACATACCCACATGGTGCATTGCCTCCCAGGTGCTAGGGTATGGGATGTCTTGGCTCGGGTGCAGAGTATTCTGAAGGGAGAGGGTGAACAGCCAGAAGTCTTGGATAGACGAACTGAAGGATATTTATATTAGGCAGGAAATAGTGTTGGATAGACTGTTGGGTCTAAAGGCTGATAAGTCCCTGGGACCTGATGGTCTGCATCCCAGGGTACTTAAGGAGGTGGCTTTAGAAATCATGGATGCATTGGTAATCATTTTCTAATGTTCTATAGATTCAGGATCAGTTCCTGTGGATTGGAGGGTGGCTAAAGTTGTCCCACTTTTCAAGAAAGGAGGGAGAAAGAAAACAGGGAATTATAGACTGGTTAGCCTGACGTCAGTGGTGGGAAAGATGCTGGAGTCAATTATAAAAGATGAAATTACAACACATCTGGATAGCAGTAACAGGATAGGTCCAAGTCAGCATGGATTTACGAAGGGGAAATCGTGCTTGACTAATCTTCTGGAATTTTTTGAGGATGTAACTATGAAAATTGACAAGGGAGAGTCAGTGGATGTAGTGTACCTGGACTTTCAGAAAGCCTTTGATAAAGTCCCACATAGGAGATTAGAGGGCAAAATTAGGGCACATGGTATTGGGGGCAGAGTACTGACATGGATTGAAAATTGGCTGGCTGACAGGAAACAAAGAGTAGCGATTAACGGGTCCCTTTCGAATGGCAGGTGGTGACCAGTGGGATACCACAGGGTTCAGTGCTGGGACCGCAGCTGTTTACAATATACATTAATGATTTAGATGAAGGGAATTAAAAGTAAAATTAGCAAATTTGCAGATGCCGCAAGGCTGAGTGGCAGTGTGAAATGTGAGGATGTTATGAGAATGCAGGGTGACTTGGACAGCCTGGGTGAGTGGTCAGATGCATGGCAGATGTAGTTTAATGTGGATAAATGTGAGGTTATCCACTTTGGTGGTAAGAACAGGAAGGCAGATTATTATCGAAATGGAGTCAAGTTAGGAAAAGGGGAAGTACAATGAGATCTAGGTGTTCTTGTACATCAGTCCCTGAAAGCAAGCATGCAGGTACAGCAGGCAGTGAAGAAAGCTAATGGTATGCTGGCCTTCATAACAAGGGGAATTGAGTATAGGAGCAAAGGGGTCCTTCTGCAGCTGTACAGGGCCCTGGTGAGACCACACCTGGAGTATTGTGTGCAGTTTTGGTCTCCAAATTTGAGGAAGTACATTCTTGCTATTGAGGGAGTGCAGCGTAGGTTTACAAGGTTAATTCCCGGGATGGCGGGACTGTCATATGATGAAAGATTGGAGCGACTGGGCTTGTATACACTGGAATTTAGAACGATGAGAGGGGATCTGATTGAAACATATAAGATTGTTAAGGGATTGGACACACTGGAGGCAGGAAGCATGTACCCACTGATGGGTGAATTTAGAACCAGAGGTCACAGTTTAAGAATAAGGGGTAGGCCATTTAGAACAGAGTTGAGGAAAAACTTTTTCACCCAGAGAGTGGTGGATATGTGCAATGCTCTGCCCCAGAAGGCAGTGGAGGCCAAGTCTCTGGATACTTTCAAGAAAGAGATGGATAGAGCTCTTAAAGATAGCGGAATCAAAGGTTATGAGGATAAGGCAGGAACTGGATACTGATTGTGGATGATCAGCCATGATCACAGTGAATGGCGGTGCTGGCTCAAAGGGCTGAATGGCCTACTCCTGCACCTATTGTCTATTGCCTATTGTCTATTGGTACATGTTGGTACCAATGACATAGGTAGAAAAAGGGAGGAGGTCCTGAAGAGAGAATTCAGGGAGTTAGGTAGGAAGCTGAAAGGCAGGACCTCTAGGGTAGTAATCTCAGGATTGCTGCCTGTACCACGTGCTAGCGATTGCAACAACAGCATGCTCAGGTGTATTAATGTGTGGCTGAAACATTGGTGTAGGGGGCAGGGCTTCAGATTCCTGGGTCATTGAGGCCTCTTCTGAGGGAGGTATGAGGGTGGTTATCTCCAATTTGCTTCCAGTTCCCCGTGCTGGAGTGGTCAAGAACAGGGAGATAATGGATCTGAATGTGTGGCTGAGGAACTGGTGCAGGAAGCAAGGATTTACATTCTTGGACCACTGGGGTATGTTTCGGGGTAAGGATGAATTGTACAAAAGGGACGGGTTGCACCTTAATAAGCAGGGCACCAGCATTCTGGCAGGCAGGTTTGCCTCTGCAACACGGGTGTGTTTAAACTAAGTAGTGGGGGGGGGGGAGGGGACGAACTGGAAACATAAGGATGGAGATACAGGGAAAGTGAGAATAAGAAAAGTTAAGAAAGACAGCAGAATCAACAGAGCAGAAAGCTCGAGAAGGGATCGTACAGTATGGCCAAGTGAAATAGGAATTGATATGGGAGGTGAGGGGAATAATGAATTAAAAGTATTGTATATGAATGCACGGAGTATAAGAAATAAAGTGGATGAGCTTGAGGCTCAGTTGGAAATTGGTAAGTATGATGTTGTGGGAATAACAGAGACATGGCTTCAAGTGGACAGGACCTGGGAAATGAATATTCAAGGATATACGTCCTATCAAAAGGACAGACTGATGGGCAGAGGGGGTAGAGTGGCTCTGTTGGTGAGGAATGATATTCAGTCCCTTGCGAGGGGGGACATAGAATCAGGAGACGTAGAGTCAATATGGATAGAACTGAGAAATTCTAAGGGTAGAAAGACCCTAATGGGAGTTATCTACAGGCCCCCAAACAGTAGTCTGGATGTAGGGTGTAAGTTGAATCAAGAGTTAAAATTGGCATGTCGCAAAGGTAATGCTACAGTTGTCATGGGGGATTTCAACATGCAGGTAGACTGGTTGGTACTGGACCCCAAGAAAGGGAGTTTGTGGAGTCCCTCCGAGATGGATTCTTAGAACAGCTTGTACTGGAGCCCACCAGAGAGAATGCAATTCTAGATTTAGTGTTGTGCAATGAACCGGATTTGATCAGGGACCTCGAGGTAAAAGAGCCTTTAGGAGGTAGTGACCATAATATGATAAGCTTTAATCTACAATTTGAGAGGGAGAAGGGAAACTCCGAAGTGTCAGTATTACAGTTGAACAAAGGGAACTATGGTGCTATGAGGGAGGAGCTGGCCAAAGTTCAATGGAACAATACCCTAGCAGGGATGACAGTGGAACAGCAATGGCAAGTGTTTCTGGGAATAATGCGGAAGGTGCAGGATCAGTTCATTCCAAAGAGGAAGAAAGATCCTAAGGGGAGTAAGGAGAGGCCGTGGCTGACAAGGGAAGTAATGGACAGTATAAAAATAAAAAAGAAGTATAACATAGCAAAGACGAGTGGGAAGCCGGAGGATTGGGAAACTTTTAAGAGCAACAGAAGGTAACTAAAAAGGCAATACATGGAGAAAAAATGAGGTACGAAGGTAAACTAGCCAAGAATATAAAGGAGGATAGTAAAAGCTTCTTTAGGTATATGATAAGGAAAAAAATAGTTAAGACCAAAATTGGGCCCTTGAAGACAGAAGCAGGTGAATTTATTATGGGGAACAAGGAAATGGCAGACGAGATGAACAGGTACTTTGGATCTGTCTTCACTAGGGAAGACACAAACAATCTCCCAGATGTAATAGTGGCCAAAGAACCGAGGGTAATGGATGAATTGAAGGAAATTTATATGAGGCAGGAAATGGTGTTGGATAGGCTGTTGGGTCTGAAGGCTGATAAGTCTCCGGGACCTGATGTTCTGCATCCCAGGGTACTTATCACATTGGTAATCATTTTCCAATGTTCTATAGATTCAGGATCAGATCCTGTGGTTTGGAGGATGGCCAATGTTGTCCCTCTCTTCAAGAAGGGAGGAAGAGAGAAAACAGGGAATTATAGACCGGTTAGCCTGATGTCGGTGGTGGGAAAGATGCTGGAGTCAATTATAAAAGATGAAATTACGACACATCAGGATAGCAGTAACAGGATCGGTCCTAGTCAGCATGGATTTATGAAGGGGAAATCGTGCTTGACTAAATTCTGGAATTTTTTGAGGATGTAACTATGAAAATTGACAAGGGAGAGCCAGTGGATGTACTGTACCCGGACTTTCAAAAAGCCTTTGATAAAGTCCCACATAGGAGATTAGTGGGCAAAATTAGGGCACATGGTATTGGGAGCAGAGTACTGACATGGATTGAAAATTGGCTGGCTGACAGGAAACAAAGAGTAGCGATTAATGGGTCCCTTTCGGAATGGCAGGCGGTGACCAGTGGGGTACCGCAGGGTTCAGTGCTGGGACCGCAGCTGTTTACAATATATATTAATGATTTAGATGAGGGAATTAAAAGTAACATTAGCAAATTTGCCGATGACACAAAGGTGAGTGGCAGTGTGAAATGTGAGGAGGATGTTATGAGAATGCAGGGTGACTTGGACAGGCTGGATGAGTGGGCAGATGCATGGCAGATGTAGTTTAATGTGGATAAATGTGAGGTTATCCACTTTGGTGGTAAGAACGGGAAGGCAGATTATTATCTAAATGGAGTCAAGTTAGGAAAAGGGGAAGCACAACGAGATCTAGGTGTTCTTGTACATCAGTCACTGAAAGCAAGCATGCAAGTACAGCAGGCAGTGAAGAAAGCTAATGGCATGCTGGCCTTCATAACAAGGGAAATTGAGTATAAGAGCAAAGAGGTCCTTCTGCAGCTGTACAGGGCCCTGGTGAGACCACACCTGGAGTACTGTGTGCAGTTTTGGTCTCCAAATTTGAGGAAGGACATTCTTGCTATTGAGGGAGTGCAGCGTAGGTTCACAAGGTTAATTTCCGGGATGGCGGGACTGTCATATGTCGAAAGATTGGAGCGACTGGGCTTGTATACTCTGGAATTTAGAAGGCTGAGAGAGGATCGTATTGAAACATATAAGATTATTAAGGGATTGGACACGCTGGAGGTAGGAAGCATGTTCCCGCTGATGGGTGAGTCCAGACCCAGAGGTCACAGTTTAAGAATAAGGGGTAGGCCATTTAGAACTGAGTTTTGGAAAAATTTTTTCACCCAGAGAGTGGTGGATATATGGAATGCTCTGCCCCAGAAGGCAGTGGAGGCCAAGTCTCTGGATACTTTCAAGAAAAAGATGGATAGAGCTCTTAAAGATAGTGGAATCAAAGGTTATGGGGATAAGGCAGGAACTGGATACTGATTGTGGATGATCAGCCATGATCACAGTGAATGGCGGTGCTGGCTCGAAGGACCAAATGGCCTACTCCTGCACCTATTGTCTATTGACCTGCACAAAAGGACGGGTTACACCTGAACCCAAATATCCTAGCAGGCACATTTAATAGATTAGATTAGATTATGAGGACACGCAGTCCTCTTTTATTGTCATTTAGTAATGCATGCATTAGGAAATGATACAATGTTCCTCCACTAATAGAGCTGTTAGGGAGGGTTTAAACTAATTTGGCAGGGGGATGGGAAGCGGAGTGGTAGGGTTGAGGAAGGGGAAAATAGAAATGAATCAAAGATAGCGTGCAACAGAGATGATAGAAAGAACAGGCAGGAGATGAGGCTTAATCAAAGCCAGTGGTATGAGTTACAGAGCAATAGTGTAAGGGGGTTTCGTCTCTTATGTTACTGCATAGGCTAATTAAAATGGCTTCTTTGTTATGTTAAACACTGAGTTTGTTTTGGGTTAGGCGATGATAAGAAAATGTTACGATTTGTTATGATTTTGGTGTATCTGGAAGATTTGTATGTGTGGGATTTTGGAGGGAGAAGGCAGGAGAGAGAGACAGAGGATGGACCAGGTGCTGTGAGTCCCCTAATGGGGTTGGACCCCGAGGAGGGCGTTCGGCGAGGAGAGGAGACGGAGACGGACTCATGTGGAGCGTCTGGTTGAGCACTGTTGTTGGTCCCAGGCGGCCGGTCGAGGTGGTCCGAGGGGTCGCAGGGTGAAGAAGAAGGGTCCTGAGCTCCAACTGTTTGTGCACGAAGAGATTGAACTTTGATAAGTGTGGCGCCTTTTATTTTCCTTTTATATTTTATTCTCTATAAATTATATAGTTCCAGTAATATCTATAAACTGTAAATCATTTAATCGTATCTGGTGTATTGTCTGTTATTTGGGCAGGGTGGGGTACATCACACAACATCCACACAAACTAATTACCCAGTTTGCTGGGGCCGAGGGCTGTTTCCCTAGACGACAGCAAGCCAAGCAACCCTAAGGGTGGCCAGGGGGGTTACAATAGACTTGTGTTGCAGTTAAAACAGAAAGCAGTAAATATTGGACTGAGAGTGCATGCACCATAAGGAATAAAATGGACAATCTTGAAATTCAGCAATATGACGTTGTGGCCATCTCTGAAACTTCGCTAAAGGATGGCTGCCATTGGGAACTGAACGTCCAAGGATATACAGTATATCCAAAAGACAGGTTAGTAGGCAGAGAGGGTGGCGTGGCTCTGTGCATAAGAAATAATATTAAATCATTGGAAAGAGATGACATAGTATTGGAAGGTATAGTGACTTTATGTGTTGAGTTAAGAAGTGGCAAGGGTAAAAGGACCCTAATAGTTGTATATAGGCCTCCAAACAGCAGCCGGGATGTGGATTACAAATTACAGCAGGAGACAGAAACAGTGTGTCAGAAAGGCAATGTCATGATAATCGTTGGGGATTTTAACATGAAAGTGGATTAGGAAAACCAGGCCAGTATTGGACCTCAAGGGAGAGAATTTGTAGAATGTCTAAGGGATGGCTTTTTAGAGCAGCTTGTTGTTGAGCCCATCAGGGGATCAGCTGTGCTGGATTCTGTGTTGTGCAATGATCCAAAGGTGATAAGAGAGCTTAAGGTTAAGGAACCCTTAGGGAACAGTGATCACAATATGATCCAGTTCACTTTGAAATTTGAGAAGGAAAAACTAAATTCCAATGTGTCGATATTTCAATGGAATAATGGAAATTACAATGGCATGAGAGGGGAACTGGTCAAACTTGACTAGAAGGACAGCAGAGCAGCAATGGCTGGAGTTTCTGCGAAAAATGAGGGAAGTGCAAGACAGATATTTTCCAAATAAGAAGAAATTTTCAAAGGGAAGAAGGACACTACCATGACTGACAAGTGAAGTCATAACCAAAGTAAAAGCAAAAGAGAGGGCATACAGTGAAGTTAGAGCTAGTGACAAGATAGAGGATTGGGGAGCTTTTAAAAACTTGCAGAAGGAAACTAAGAAGGTCATTGGGAAGGAAAAGATGAATTATGAGAAGAAGCTGGCAACTAATATCAAAGAAGATACTAAAATATTTTTTAAGTATATCAAGGGTAAAAGAGAGTTGAAGGTAGATAGAGGACCAATAGAAAATGACGCTGGAGATATTGCAATGAGAAGCGCAGAGATGGCAGAGGAGCTGAATGCATATTTTGCAACAGTCTTCACAGTGGAAGACATCTGCAGTATACCGGACATTTCAAGGGTGTCAGGAAAGTGAAGTATGTGCAGTGAAAATTATGACTGAGAAGGTGCTCAGGAAGCTTAATGGTCCGAGGGTGAATAAATCTCCTGGACCTGATGGAATGCTCCCTCAGGTTCTGAAGGAAGTAGCTGGAGAGATTGCAGAGGCATTAACAATGATCTTTCAAGAATCGACAGATTCTGGCATTGTACCGGATGACTGGAAAATTGCAAATGTTACTCTGCTATTTAAGAAGGATGGGAGCCAGCAGAAAGGAAACTATAGACCTGTTAGCCTGACATCAGTGGTTGGGAAGTTGTTGGAATTGATTGTTAGGGATGAGATTATGGATTACCTGGAGCTACATGACAAAATAGGCCAAAGCCAGCATGGTTTCCTGAAAGGAAGAGCCTGCCTGACAAACCTACTGCAATTCTTTGAGGAAATTACAAGCAGGGTAGACAAAGGAGATGCAGTAGACGTGGTCTACTTGGATTTTCAGAAGGCCTGTGACAAGGTGCTGCACATGAGGCTGCTTAGCAAGATAAGAGCCCATGGAAATACAGGGGAGTTACTAGCATGGGTGGAGCATTGGCTAGTCAGTAGAAAACAGAGAGTGGGAATAAAAGGACCCTATTCTGACTGGCTGCCAGTTACCAGTGGAGTTCCACATGGGTCGGTGTTGGGACCGATGCTTTTTATGATGTATGTCAATGATTTGGACTATGGTATTAATGGATTTGTGGCTAAATTTGCTGATGATACAAAGATAAGTGGAGGAGTGGGTAGTGTTGAGGAGACAGAGAGCCTGCAGAGAGACTTAGATCGTTCAGGGGAATGGGCAAAGAAGTGGCAAATGAAATATAATGTTGTAAAGTGTATGGTCATGCACTTTGGTGGAAGAAATAGATGGGCAGACTATTATTTAAGATGGGGAGAGAATTCAAAATGCAGAGCTGCAAAGGGACTTGAGAGTCCTTGTGCAGGGTACCCTAAAGGTTAACCTCCAGGTTGAATTGGTTTTGAAGAAAGCAAATGCAATGTTGGCATTCATTTCTGGAGGTATAGACTATAAGAGCAGTGATGTGATGTTGCGGCTCTATAAGGCACCCATGAGACCACACTTGGAGTATTCAGTTTTGGGCTTCTTATTTTAGAACGGGTATACTGATATTGGAGAGGGTTCAGAGAAGATTCACGGGAATGATTCCAGGAATGAAAGGGTTACCATATGAGGAATGTCTGGCAGCTCTTGGGCTGTATTCCCTGGAGTTCAGGAGAATAAGCGGGGGATCTCATAGAAACATTCTGAATGTTAAGCCTGAACAGATTAGATATGGCAAAGTTATTTTTCATGGTAGGGGACTCTAGCACAAGAGGCCATGACTTCAGGATTGAAGGACATCCTTTTAGAACTGAGGTGCAGAAAAATTATTTTATCATATGGAAACACTACCTGCATAATCAACACCCATTTAATACACAGATACTTTAGCAATTTTTTTCATCTATAATCTCCGTTTATGTTCAGATAGTAGCTGGGGGCATTAATAGTGATGTATCTTGTGTGGACCCTGGTGATGCATTGAAGAAGTTTTAACTCTGTCACTTCCTCTTGGTCTCAAAGAGAAATTTGACCAGTGTTGCACAGGTTAGACCCTGGGCTTGAAACCTTTTGGGCATTAAACTAAGAAATGGCTTCCTGCATTCCTCAGCTATTGCTGATTTATTTATTTTATTGAGATACAGAACAGAATTGTCCCTTCTGGCCCCTCGAGCCACACCACCCAGCAATCCCCCGAAATAACCTGAGTCTAATCCAGGGTCAATTTACAGCAACCAATTAAGCTACCAACTGGTATGTCTTTGAACTGTGGGAGGAAACCATAGCAACCGGAGAAAACCTATGTGGTGTCACACCTTGCAATGGCCACCAGAGGGAGGCAGAGATGACAAGGTCAAACCTTTCCTTCTCACCTGCCTATTAGACTAATTATTAGTTCAATGTTTTCACCTTTGCCTTGTTTGTAGCCTTATATAAGTTCCAAGTTCCTTGGTCCTTGTTCCTTATTCTTTGTTTCTTTGCTCAGTTTTGGAGTTATCTATTGTG
Source organism: Mobula hypostoma (assembly GCF_963921235.1). Lineage (NCBI taxonomy): Eukaryota > Metazoa > Chordata > Chondrichthyes > Myliobatiformes > Myliobatidae > Mobula > Mobula hypostoma. The sequence continues at coordinate 50,856,778 of NC_086100.1, read as the reverse complement.
AGTGAAGTTGTGCTTTTGTTTGTACCATTACCTTGCTTTACAAAATTTAATATTTAGCTCAAATAACCTGTAAAAACCATATTGGGCAGATAATGGATTTTGAGGAGACTGTTCAGAAAATGAGCTAGACAAATATTAAAAAGAGCAAAGTGAAGGTTGATATACATTTTCTGGAATAAATTGCATATAAGACAGAAAAATAGCCAACACAGGAGAGGCGGAACTGATTGATGATGGTGCTAAATGGCGATTCTTTTGCTTGCATCTTTAGCAATAGCTTTATTTCTATCTTTGATTCTTTTTTTTTTCCCCTTTCAAGGTTCTTTTAAAGACCTTGACATGGAGTTACACACTGACTTTGGTTCTTTGCGGGAATGGGACCCGCTCTCAGGGCTTCATGATTAGCTGCTTTTCGATATGCCAAGGACGTGGCCTAGAAGACAAGCATACCTCCAGGGTGCTGGATTTTCGTGGCTCTGGAGATGGGCAGACTTAAGGATGATGTCGCTGCTGACTGTTTGGTCATGGGAGAACAAGGAAGATCAGAAGCATCAGGCTTGCTGCTGGCTGTGTGCCAAAGAACTTGGAAAAAGTGACACAACTGACTTTTAACACCATAAATCAGAGTTGTTTTGTCATGTCTCCCCTCACACTGTGAAACCGGGACATCTCTTTTTCCCTTATTAGGGAAAAAGAGAGAGCCTGTGGTATGTCAAATTACTGGGTGAATGATTAGTCTTTGGAGTACTGCAAGTCTGTGTCTTTATTGATGCTTTGCTGCACGCTTGAGTGCTTGGTGGGGGGCGCTGATGCTTTTTCGCTGGTGGGGGAGGGTATCATCGCTTTGCTGCTGTTTATGCACGGGAGTGGGGAGTTGGGGGGGCTTTGGGGTTCTAACATTTAACTGCCATTCATTCTTTGGGACACTCCTCTGTTTTCGTGGATGTTTGTGAAGAAAAAGAACTTCAGGATGTATATTGTATACATTTCTCTGACATTAAATGTACCAATTGAAATATAGTGAAGAAAGTTGAAAGATAACCAGAGTACTACCTGATGACATAAAACGTAACCACCTACATAGACCAGCAGATCCCAAATAAACACAGGCGCACATCTGAATTCAACTGATAAATATTAGACCTCAACTACCTATGAGGCAGCATGGTAGGGTGGGGGTTAGCACAAAGCTTTACATGACAGGCGATCCAGCTCCATTTGCTGCTGCTGCCCATAAGGAGTTTGTACCTGTCATGGGGAGAAGGTATTCCTCACAACCTTTTGATGTGGCCTCTCTGAAGAAGTGAAGGATGAACTAGCCAGTAAGGAGTGGGGTTCCAGCCCAGAGGAGCTCATAACCATGGCCCTCGGGATTGATAACCATATTCGTGGGAGGAGGAGAGAATGCTGTACTTGTCACTCCAAATCCGTTGTCACTGATAACCTTCTCCTGAGCTGGCAGATTAACCAGCTTACCTCATGAGGAAGGGGTGTTGTCTTTACCATGGAGCTACCTACTTGTCTCCAGCAGCAAAAGCCAAAGCTCGCTGGAGGATGGGAGGACCTCAGCGAGTGGAACAGCCCAACTTGAGAACCCCCCGCCCCCCCGCCTCCTGTTTACTACTATCAGCCACCCTCACTTGGAATGACCTCAATGAGAAGACCATGGCACTTGGTGCATTTGTGGACTCGGGTGCAGCTGATAACTTCCTTGACATTGAATTGGCACAGAAGATGTGCATTCCCTTTGAGGCCTGTGCCTCACCCTGGAAGGTTCAGACTTCAGATGGCAAGCCCATTGGCTCTGGAGTAATCAAGAACAAAACAAAGCTTCTTCATTTGACCACAGGGAAAACCCACCTTGAAACATTTTCTCTGTAGCTCCTCAAGTCCTCCCAAGACCCTCTGATTCTTGGCTATCCCTGACTGCATCTTCCTGATCCACAGTTCTCCTGGGCCACTGGATCTCTTCGTCGTTGGAGCCCTATGTGTCTGAATTCCTAAAGCTCTCTTGCTTCCCCAGTGGCTATAGTGCATAATGAAGCCACTGCAGCAGCTGAAGGGGTGAGCCTTTGTGACTCTTGACCACTCATTAGACCTTGTACATTTGCCTCCTGCATATCATGGTCTGAGAGAAGTTAATTAGTAAATGGTGAGCTACTGAGTTGCCACCTCACAGACTATATGCCTGTGTCATTGGACTTCTCCCTGGAGGTCAGCTGCATTCTCTCTCTACCCCTGAAACCGTGGGCGTAGATTAATATATCCAGGATGCTCTGAAGACTGGTTTCATTCACCCTTCCACCTCACTGGCCAGTGCTGGCTTTTTTGTTTCCAGGAAAGATGGTGGCCTTTGTCCCTCTATTGACTATCGAGGTATCAATAAAATTACCTTTAAGAACTGTTATCCTCTCCCACTGATGTTGTCTTGTGTTCGAGTTTCCACAGAAAGCCACCATTTTCTCAAAACCTACAATCGGATACGTATCAGCGAAGGTGATAAGATAGCCTGTAGCGTCCTTGGTGGCCACTGGGTACATCTCGTCATGCCGTTTGGATTGGAAAATGTCCCCACCGTTTTCCAGGCCTTTATCAATGATGGTCTTCGAGAGATGTTGAACTGTTTTGTTTCTGTGTTATCTAGGTGATGCATTAATCGTTTCATACTCTCTAGAGTATATTCAGCATGTTCGACAAAAACTCTATGAAAATCATCTCTTTGTGAAGCTTGAAAAATAAGTTCCATTCTTCCGAAGTCTCCTTCCTAGGTTATGTTGTCTGTCCAGATGGAGCCTGAGAAGGTTACACCGAAAACCAACTGGCCACAGCAAAAGACCTCAAAGCAGGTGCAGCGATTTCTCGACTTTGCCAATTTCAGCAGTGCTTCATTCACAATTTCAGCACAATTGCTGCACCCATCTCCACACTTACTAAAGACTCTCTGTCTCATATTTATTGGACAACTGCAGTGCAAGCTTCTTTTGATGAATTCAAGAAGCGCTTCACTTTGGCCCCAATACTGATATGCCAAAACCCTGACTTACCCTTTATTGTTGAGCTAGATGTGTCCGACGTTGGTATTGGAACTGTTCTCTCTGAGACCTGTGACTGACGATAAGGTTCACCCCATTCATTTTTTTTTCCAGATGCCTGTCCCTGGGGAGAGGAGCTATGATGTTGGAAACTGGAAGCTCCCAGCAGTTAAACTGGCATTAGAAGAATGGTGCCGTGAGTTGGGAGGTTCCAAGCATGGTTTGTTGCATGGATAGATCACAAAAGTCTTGCAAAAATCTGGAGGACTTACTACCTAAATCCCTGGCAGGCTGGGTAGGCACATTTTTTAACATGTTTTAACTTCACTGTCTCTCACAGACCAGGCCCCAAAAATGTGAAAGCTGATGTCCTTTCCTGCCAGTATGACTGTTCTGAGAAGGACCTCTCTCCAGAGCCCATCATATCTGGAGACAGCATTCTGGCTCCTGTCTGCCATTCCATTGAAGATACTGTCCATGAGGTAGAAAGTGGTGCACTCATCCCAGACAGGGTTCCAGCAGGGTGTTAGCTTGTTCCTCAGGCAGTAAGGTCCAAAGTTCTCCAGTGGGGTCTTGCTTCCAATTTTGCTGGGCATCCTGGGACTTTGGAGTTTATTAGAAAACACTTTTGGTGGCCAGAAACAATGAGAGATATCCAATCATTTGTGCACGCCTGTTCTGTCTGTACTCAACACATATCTTCTGGGATTCTGCACCCTCTACCCATCCCATAACCAACCCTGGTCCCACATCTCTAGGGACTTAATTACCGGCCTGCCATCATCACAAGGTTAGACTGTAATTCTGGTAGTGGTAGACTGTTTTTCTAAAGCTGCTCACTTTACTGCCCTGCCTAAACTTCCCTCTGCTGAAGAAACTGCTGGTATTTTGCTACAGAATGTTGTCAGGGTTCATGGCATTCCAGTTGACGTTGTGTCTGATCGTGGCCCCTTAATGGAAGACGTTCTTCTCTCTGTTTGGCTCTTCAGATTTCCACCCCCAGTCCAATGGTCAAATGGAACAGGTCAATCAGGACCTTGAAAAATACCTCTGCTGCTCCCAATCATTCTGCTGGAGCCAGTTCTTGATCTGGACAGAACTGGCACATCACAATCTGCAGAGCTCCTTCACTAGTTTAAACCCATTTCAATGCCAGTTTGGGTTTCAGTCACCACTTTTCTCCAGCCAGGAAGCAGAGGCTGGGGTTCCAAATGCAGGTAAGTTCCTTGCTCAGTGCAGGAGCACCTGGAGTAGGGCTTGGGCAGCCCTGAAGCGAATCTCAACCAGTCACAAAAAGCCACCCAACAGGCAGAGATTTATTCGTCCTTTCAGGCCAGAACAGAGGGTTTGGCTCTCAGCTAAGGCCTTACCTTTGTGAGTCAAGTCCAGAAAATTGTCTCTGAGATTTGTGAGGCCATTTAAGATCATTAGATGGGTCAACCCTGTCAGGCACCAGCTGGTTCTGCCTGGGTCTAGAGAGTAAGTTTCAGTTGAAACCAGTGGCGACCTCTCCTCTAGTTCCCTTCCTGCCCCCCTCACATTGTAGGTGGTGGTCCCACTTATACAGTGAGGAGACCACTTGATTCTTGACGTCATGTGCACAGCCTCCACTACCTGGTCAACTGGGAGGGATATAGTCCAGAGGAACATACCTTGGTGTTGGTATGACATTTCTTAGACCCTGACCTGATCCAGTCTTTCCACCACCAGGCTGATCATTCAGGGTTGCGAGGAGCTGGGCTTAGAGCAAGAGTCCCCAACCTTTTTTGCACCGCGAACCGGTTTAATATTGACAATATTCTTGCAGACCGGCCAACCCGGGGAGGGTGTTCAAGTAGGGTTAAACTCACCTCAACATGTCTTTTACAGTTAGGTTTGCCAACTTTCTCACTCCCAAATAAGGGACAAAAGTAGCAGTCAAATCCCGGGACACTTTACCCCAGGAAAGACTACCATGACCATGAAGCCTTGCGCCGGCACCTGTGAGCGCATGCACGTACGTGCCGATTTTTTTCCCCACAAATCGGTTTTGCCTTCATCTTCCCAACTACACTGTACATACATTATTTCTACTTTATATAGGCTGTGTATTTATCATATCATTCCTGCTTTTACTATATGTTAGTGATGTTTATTTTCGGTTTTATGTGTTATTTGGTATGATTTGTTAGGTTATTTTTTGGGTCTGGGAACGCTCAAAAGTTTTTCCCATATAAATTAATGGTAATTGCTTCTTCGCTTCACTCCATTTCAACACAAAAAGTTTCATAGGAACGCTCTACCTTAGCAGGAGAAATATGGGACAAGGGCGGTCCTGTATGGGACAAACCAATTTAGCCCAATGTATGGGATGTCTTGGCAAATACGGGACAGTTGGCAACCCTATGTTCAAGTTCAACAGTGCGTGACAGGGAATGAGAAAAGGTGCAGCTGACTCGTATCGTTTTCTCGTGGCCCAGTAGCACATGCTTTGCAGCCCGGTACTGGTCCGCAGCCCGGTGGTTGGGGACCGCTGGCTTAGAGGAGGGGGCATTGTCACACCTCAAACTGGCCACTAGAGGGAGAGAGATGACAAGGCCAACCCCATCCTGTTCACCTGCCTATTAGGCTAATTAATAGTTCATTGTTATCACCTGGGCCTTGTTTGTATCCCTATATAAGTTCCTTGTCTGTGGTTTGTTTGCTCAGTCAGATTGTTATGTTTTGTAAGTGAAGCTGTGCCTTTCTTTGCAGGAATCCCCAATTTTGTGAACTTCTCCCTGTAACTTGCCTGCTGAGATTCCCCCCGCTAATTTTGTCTGACTTTTCTCTGCAATTGGGCTCACCACTATTCAGTCTGAGGGAAGTTAAAACTGGGAAAAAAAAATTACCTAGTCAGCTGTGCCATGTGGTCATGGGGAGAAGGGTACAAACTCTTTACAGGCAGTGGTGGGAATTGAACCTGGGTTGCCTGTACTGTAAAGTGTTGTGCTAACCACTATGCTAACATGCTGCCCCCATATGTCATTGAGGTCCAATATCTATTGGTTGAATTCAGAATTTTGGCTGTATTAATTTGGGATCTGCTTTTCTATGTAGGTGGTCACAATTAGTGTCATCCATTTGCACTCTATCTTTCAACTTTCCTCACTTTTTTGTTTTAACATTATTCTGGAAAATGTATATAGACTGCTTATTTTAATACTTGTACAGTTTATTTTCAGTTTTTTAAAAACTATTTCATCTTAAGCCATTAACTTCCCAGTTTGGTTTTATTGGTTATTTGGTCTGAATATTTTATAAAGTAAGGCAAAAGTTTTGGACATCAAAGGTTTCAAAGATACATTTAATGTCAGAGAAATCCTGAAATGTTTTTTCTTCACAACCATCGTATGCAATGTTCCCTACAACTTTAATGTAATTTCTCTATACTATACTTTAGCCATTTTTGCTGACGTTATATCTTCATCCCACAATGTTCAACATAACTAAGCTTCTTGTAGAGCAACTTCACATTCTAAAGCTTCCAAAATACATTTGAAATATCACTAAAACAAAAAAATACTTTATTAACTCAGAAACCTGTAAAATACTTTTGGTATGGTTATCCTCTTGCCCATTGACAGAAGATGGAATCAAGTATGAGGAAGTAGACCGGCTAGCACATCCTCGTTCCAAATTCATTGTTCGTGTGCTGGGACGGCAGTTCTTTAAAGGAAACAAGACATCGAGGAAACGAGATCTTCCAAAAGCAGTTTGTTACAGTGAGTAGATCTTGGGAATAATAATATGCCAAAACATGGTACATTACTGTCATGTTTTCCACGCTAATCCAACATAATGCTCCTTAAGTTTAAAAACTTCTTCATCGTTCTGCCGACTCCAGCAGTTCCTTCACCTAGTTCAAATCGCAGTTACTTTCGGTAATTGCAAAAAAAAAACCTTTATCTTCAAACTGCCGCCTTAAGATAGATTTATTTTAAAATGTACACTTTACAGCTTAAATGTCCCTTTGGTATGTTCACGGAAGTGGAAATTGGTGATGAGCTAGTACAGCTGCGGAAGCATCAAAACTACCTTGCGCCTTTAATAATTGCATAAACTAAAGACGGAACGTGAGGTTCATAAGTTAGTGATTTTGATCTCCAGGACTAATTTCCCGGGATTTGGACGAGCACACAGTGGTACTCTAAACGAGTGAGGCGCCGCCACCCACGAACCTGCGTCCTCGCTCTCCATCGCTCCGCGTTCGCCGCTCCTCGGGCGGACTCTCCGAGTAATAACAACAATGGCACCTGAGCAGCAGTCCGGCCCCTCCTCATGGGGCACATACAGACCTCTGTCCTTGAAATCCACCAAGAGGAATGAGGACCGGCCGTGGAAAACCCAACTAATTTATCTGCAGTGCTGTGAGTCATAAATGTTTCGCATGTCATCTTGTGTATTGCTCAGTGACAAGTAGACTGCAGCATGTAAACATGTTCTGATAAAAACCCTGCCTGGTAGTTACCTGCCTCCATAGTTAAAGTAAAAATACAGAATTCCTCAGCCGTAATTGGCGACAGCTTTTCATATATGCATTACGTGTCATTCAAGGAGTTACTTGTGTATTCTGGGAACTGTAGTTTAATCTTGCTTTCAAATATATTCTGTGTGATTTCAACACCTTGAGTTAAACGTATCAGCTGATTATACGGGTGACGGCTTCCACATAAGTTTTGAAATACGATTTCATAACTTGCGTAGTTTTGTTGTGTGTGTTGTAGTTTGGGAAAAATCTGGATGAGAGTAATTAAAATATTCTTTTAGAAACATTGCCTAATAAATGGGCATTTGCTGCTTTTATGGTTCATAACTGAACCCCAAACTCCCGAGCTAGCTTATGAAAGGATTTGACAGCACCTGAACATTACTCCGCGTCAACTATAACCAGAGCATTATAACCAGTACGCCCTGCTCGGGAAGTATTTTCTTTAATGATATCAGATTACGTGTAAAGGTCTGGCATCTTTCTACAGATTTTCAAAAGAATAAGCAGTCCTTATTTTTAAAATGGTTCAAACAAAACTTAAATCTGTGTGATATAACCGCCACCCCCTTCCTCCCCATCTTTTCCACGTGGATATTAAATCAGCCAAATTGTTCGTGCATAGTTAGAAGAAAGATATGTCACTGCTGCTACCGGAAGTTTATTGCACTGGTCACGCATTTGCGACGTAACCTACGTCCTTGTTTTTAATATGGAATAACTGGTGCGAATGTGCCGCAAATCCTCACGTAACGTAAATTGTTCTTGAATGGGTTTGGATACTGTATTGAAATTGAGGACAATCTAACTGGTTCATTTTTAGAAAATTTCATTTTATGCGGTTTAATATTTAATCTAGCAACTTTAATTTGTTTGCTTCAGCAAAACCTTTGTTTTTGGTTGTGATCTAGTTGTTGTAAACCATTGTGTTCTGCCATGATGGGAGATCTAGATTGTACCAATTTTCTTTCCGGCTGAGTATCTCCTCCCTCCCCCCCCCCCCCCATGCCAACTTCAGTTCAATCAAAATTGAGCTGCTCCAGTCCTAAAAGAAACAAACCCCACTAATCTGTGCTTTGTGCTTGCTGATGTACTTTACTCAGGCAAGCAGTACCTCATTCAAAACACTCTCTTGTTCAATGGTTTCATTTAATATATCAGAGGATATATACCGTACACGGCCTGCAATTCTTGCTCTTTGCTGACGTCCATGAAACAGAAGAAAACCGGGAGGAATGAAGACAGAAGAACATTAGAACCCCAAAGCCCCACCCACTTCCTGTGCACAAGCATCAACCCTCCCCCTCCTCCCACTTATTCTAGCAGGAAGCATTAGTGCCCACCACCCACCAAGAGAGCAGTAGCAAGCCCTCAAAGAGCGACCTTGACTTGCAGTCTAACAAAGCTATTGTTCACCTGACAATTTGACATGCCACAGGCTCTCTCTCTCTCTGTCTGTCACTAACAAGGTACAGAGAGGTGTCACCAAGAGTGAGACAAACAGATCAGTTTCAGTGTTTCAATCTGAAGTGACACTTATTCGAACTCACCCGACTGAAGAATCAGCAGAATTTTTTCCACCACCTGCACCCTCAATTGTGTGTGTGTGAGAGAGAGAGAGAGAGAGATCTCCCAAATATAGAGGCCTCCAGTAGCTGCATCTGCTGTCCCGCCGTTCCAGCCTCTGTAATGTACCAGATTTTTTTGGTGATGCCAGTGGGGAATCAAATCGCCTAGGGCTGCGCCCCAAAGACTCCTGTCTTCCAGGCCGCTCCTGGAAATATCGAGAAATGGCCTGTTGGCCAGCTCTGTAGAGAATTACACTTTGAGTGCAGCTGTATGGACTCCGACAGGACCCCAGCCATCTTGAAAAGGAAAAACAAGACATTAAATAGAAGAATTTAAGCTGTGCAGATGAGCTTGAAGAAGTCGCCCTCTGACCCCATATTAACTCCTCCCAGAAGTTCTTCTTATGTTCAATTTCTTTCATACATTTGTATTTGTCCATCTCCATTGTGGCCTTTGGTCTTATAACCTCTGAGAAGTTTGTATTCCTCTAATTCTGGTCTTGTACACCTATTTATATTGCTCCACAATTAGTCTTCAACTGTAGCTCTGGAATCCCTCAATTTCCACCCCTCCTCCCAATTTCAAGTATTTTCTTCTGCAGCTTGATGTCAATTCTCCGATAAAGGATCATAAATGAAATAATTAAATGTTATACTGTCACTTGGCAGTAAGAATAACTATACTGAGCATTGGAGAGAAAAATATTTACCGAGATATATGGGTCCAATTTGATCCTGAAAGATCTTTAGCATGCTTTCCTTGATCAGTCTGAATGATGCTTGTGGTGGCAATGATTGATCTTCATAGAGCTTCACGGATGTGATCAGTGACACAAGAAAAAAAAAAGTTCAGAAAAAATGATAAAGACAAAATGGAGACAAGTATGTCTTACTCCATTTGACAAATGAATTTAACACCCTCAGCGGATAGATGGAGCTGTGCAAGCTGCTGCTCAAGTTTTGACTCTTGACAATCGATCTGTGTGATTAAGTAGATCCATAACGGAATGCCTTGTAGATTGATGACTATTGAAGTGCTGTATGATGCTTTTACATCATGAAAGTAAAAACTCTGACCTATTTTGCTTGTTACTTCCTGACAAACTGAAGACATTTCTTTCAGAATTGCTGCACATTACCTAAGATCTTAAAAGCTAGACTACAAATGGTGAACAGAATTTAAATAGTATGGTGCAGATTTTGGATCTGCTTCCACCTTCAAATCTATAAAAGTTCAAACAGTTGAATTGTTGCATTTTCCTTAAATATACTGACAATCTATTAAGATCTTGAAGAAACCCTTATTTTTGCCAGTTTGCAGTGATGTTAATGGATTATCACATTATGATTTTCCTGCTACTTGGTGGGCAGAATCTTTGTGTATCTTAAAAACTCTCTGAAATCTGTTGTCCTGCTGAGGTTTTCCAGTTCTCAAGGTAGCATCTCTGTGCAGCAATCAAGTGTAGATGAAGTGCCTTAGAGACTGCTTGCCTAGCAGATGTCCATAGCTGGTCAATTTCTGGAGGGTTATTGCTTATTCACTTCACAGCTGAAGACATAAACTTGGCTTCAAACACTTTCCTGATCGTTTCATTTCTGCTGTTGCAACATCTTGTGTATCTGCAATATATTATTATACAGAACATTGCTGAAAGAGCCAAGACCAGTCAACATACTGATCTAATGCATCATACTGTTATACTAGAACTATTCCTTTGCATATACAACTATCATCTAAATCCCACCTCTTGCAGTTACTGTCACTGTTGTTTTGGAGAGGTAACTGGTCATTGCTGGATCATGCTTTATTTCAGATTCTTGTTTGTTTTTTTTGATGTTCTGGTCTTTTTGGATGTGTTAGAGCCATGCAGGGGAACAACCTCTGTTAGTTAATTAATTAACTAAATTAGTGATACAACATGGTATAGGCCCTACCGGTCCTTCGAGCTACGCCACCAGCAACCCCCGATTTAACCCTCGCCTTATCACGGGACAACTTACAATGACCAATTAACCTACTAACACTGGTACATCTTTGGACTGTGGGAGGAAACCCAACCCTTCAAACTGCTTAATATTTGTTAAATGGTAAGGCTGAACATTTGAAAACAGCAAATAGCAATTCTGGCAAGGCAAATACATCCTAGCTAATCATGTGGATTAGATTCTTAGAATAGTAAAGCACAGGGGCAAACTGATGGGTTCAGAAAATCTGTTAGCTCTCTGCACGTCCCACTGAACTGTTTCATCACCATAGTTCTTTAATTGTTCCTTCAACAATTTACTTAATTCCTTTCTTTCAAAATCATGACAACTTGATGCTTAACTAGAATGCTCCCTTCTAAATTTTTGCATTAAGTCTGTGTCTACTCATTATCAGTGGTACAGCCAGTGGAAATTATTTCTCATTATCTTAAAAAGGGCTCATCATGCTTTTGACTTTGTGGAATAAAATCATCGACCAGAAAATTCACTTAGATCTCTTTTCCAGAAATGTAGTGTGATCTCCTCAGTGTTGCCAGCATTTACTTCATTGTTTCAGATTTCCAGATGCAGTATTTTGCTTCAGAACCTCTTCATCAAATCTCATAAAGTTCTCTCTGCTTAGAGCAACAATACTGGTTCTCCACATAACCAGAGACCCTTAGTTGGGACATTTTTCTAGTAAATCTCTATTGTACACTTTTCAAAGATATGGTTCCAAAAAGGGTGAATTCTAACAGATGTGTAATAAATGCTTGATATTAAGTGTTTGCATCTATAATTTATTTCTAGCCTGTGAATTTTAGTGGGACCATTGACTTTAAATACAATTCCTGGTGGTCCTTCACTGGCTTGATGGAACATTTAAGAAAAGTATCTGTCATTCCGCTGTGGCTTTTAGTAACATTGGCCAAGCAAAGACAGCAGATTCTCATCATTACAGGATGCAAGGGAGCCATTTAGGTTTTTATGACAGTGGTAGCTTTATGGTTTAAAGTGATGGAAGTTAAAATATTATTGCCTGATTTTGCTTGAAAGTTGTTATTAAATTCTGTCTTTCCAAATCAAAGTTTTCTCAGTAATTATGACCTTGCCACTTCGGAATTATTCTTTGCCAACCCACACATTTCATTAATGACCTTGTGACAAAGAAATCTTTCCAACCTCCTACCTCCTACCTGAAATGGCCAAATAAACAGAAGCCTAGTTGGGATGGATGGTAAATGTTGGCTTGACTGGCAGCTTCTTCACTCTTTTGGATGAGTTGAAATTGATGGAGGAGAGAGTAGTAGGAAGAATATTGCCAAGTTTGGTGATGATAAAAGGTATGAACAAGCTTCACTGCAATTGATGAGTAGAGGCAAAAGTGTATGAGCATGATTTTATGGAACGGAAGCAGATGGTGTTTTCTGATGGAGAGTGTATGGGGTTAAAAATTCACCTTGGGTTGACCAGGTTTAATACATCCTAATTAATGTTGTCCAGTCTAGCACAGTGCCCAATGACTGTTTGAGGCAAGGGATAAAATCTGTGATTCTTACTGCTTCACCAAAGAAAACTTATCTATATATCTCTCTAGGGTGCCTAAGGTTTTTGCATGGCTCTGTAGTCATTTTATATATTGATATTGTACTGTACTGCTGCAAAAAAAAACCAAACAAATTTCATGACGTATGTGAGTGATTAAAAGAAGCTGTGTACATACATCTACTGATGCTTCTGGACGCATCTTCAGTGATGTTCCTGGAATCATCAGGTGTTTTGGGTCTTTCAACATCATACAACCTCCTCCAGGTGACCCAGCCAGGGCTGATCAGACACCAGCTTGTGTCCAGATGGCTAGCTACTTATGACTCCATGGCTCCCCCCTTTTGAGCCACAGCCATCTTGAGGCCCTCTCTGCCACATCGGTGGTACTGCGGATGGCTCTCCTCTTCCTCTCTCCCTCGATGCCCAAATTGCTGAAGGAACGGGCTTCAAATCCCCTACAACCGACCTCCACTGGGAGACACCTCGCTCTCCATCCAGCCTGCTGACAGTTGCTGACCAGTCCTGCGTACTTGGAGAGCTTCCCTTCAAAGGCCTCTTCCAAGCTATCTTCCCATGGTGGAGCTGTCAGCTCCAGCAGCACCACTTGCTTAGTAGATTCAGACACTAGGACAATGTCTGGTTGCAGGGTAGTGGCTGCAATATGGTTGGGGAACTTCAGCTGCCCTTCGAGGTCCACCAACAACTGCCAGTCCCCTGCAGATGTTCTTTAGGCAGGTATTGGCTGCTCCCCAGCTCTGACAAAGGCAATGGTCTGCTTGGAGGGTCGGGCTACAGAAAGTTGTAAAATTATTCTGCTCCATCTTGGGTACTAGCCTCTGCAGTATGCAAGACATCTTCAAGGATTGGTGCCTCAGAAAGGCTGCATCCATTAATAAGGACCTCCATCACCCAGGACATGCCCTCTTCTCATTGTTAATGACAGGAAGAAGGTATAAAAGCCTGAAAGCATGAAGGCACACACTCAGCAATTCAGGAGCCCTTCCACCCCTTTGCCACCTGATTCCTAAATTAACACTGAACCTGTGAACACTATCTCACTTTTTATATTATTTCTATTTTACACTATCTTAACTTAACTATTTGATATACATATACATACTGTAGTTGAGTAATTTATTTCTTTCTATATTATCATGTACTGTGTTGTACTACTGCTGTTAAGTTACCAAATTTTACAATACATGCCAGTGATTATAAAGCTGATTCTGATATGGGTCTTAATTGTCAACTGAGAATGGGAAATGATCAAGGAGAGGGGTATTATGGTTGGGGAAAGGGGGAGGGAGTGGAAAGCTCCAGAGTGACATTCTGTAGTGATTAATAAACCAATTGTTTGGAGACAAATGACCTTGACTGGTGTCTCAGGGCTAGATGTGTCTGTACCTGTGCTACCCAGATTTGCAAACTCACTCTCCGTTCACCTTGACAAATACAGTACTGCACAAAAGTACTAGGCATCTTAGCTATAGTGTTTGTCTAAAATTTTGCATAGTACTGGAGAACAGATTTTGGTAAAAGCAGGTGATGGTGAGCTTGACTAATGGATATGAATCCGGTAGGAGAGGTCAGCTGGAGTGTAGCTCAAGGGAGAATGTGAGTGCAGTGAGCTGAGTAGACTGATGGTAGTGTGGGCTAACAAGAGAACTGCACAAAACTGAGATGCGTACATTGGCACCTGTCAATATGTGCACTCACCAGCAGATGTGCCTTTGACCATGATTTACCTGCATTCATCCTTCCTCCCCATGACTGTTCCTATCCATAAATCTCTTCTTTTACAGTGCCCTGTGCTTTCTAATCTCTTTACTTATAACTCCTATTTTATCCTTATTCTCTTCACCCTCTGATGCTGGACAACCTTCTACCTTCCCTCATCTGGGCACACTTCCCATTTCTACCCTGCCACCTTCTCTTCCATAACACTCTCACGTGTCTTGCCCACGCCTACCTTTGCTTTCCCCATATCTACTTCACTTATGTAATCTACTTGTCACTCAATACTGCCACTGTTTGCCCTCTTCAAGGCATTCACAGTTGCCTTCAATGCCAGTCCTAGCAACTGTTCTGTGCAAAGCCTCCAACCTAGCTCAGATGCAGTCCCCACTTGCTTCTCAGAAAATCCTGGGGTAAACATTAGTTGCCTACAGCTGCTGCTCTGTGTGGCAGATTTCTGTCTTCTAGTGCTATGCTGGCTTGTCTGTCTGTCTTAGCTGCATGATTTCTCTGATGATAGAGGTGGATTCATCTTGCAGGATCATTTCATCTGGCTGTGTCATTGTCCATAAACCCTTTCATGTTGGTTGTGGCCACTTCCTGTCACCCAGCCGCAACCATCTGTTGTGCCGTGTATAACTTCAGCCACGAGTCCTTTCTCCTTGATGCCTATTGACTTCAGTTTAACCAGAGCTCCTGGTGCCTCAGTTGATCGAATGCAGGCAATCTGACAAACTGACACTCTGATGTATGTGAGATGAATAAAATGGAATCTGTTGATGACATCTTCCATTATGATACTGGTTGTAAGTGGGCTAATTGTGAAATAATTTGCGAGCTTGGATTTGTACTGCTTTTGTAAGCAAAATGTAGCTGCCATTCTTCCACATTGCGAGGTTGTAAAAGCTTGGCTGCAAGTGTGGTTTATTGTGGAGCTGAGGTGTTAAGGACTACCACTAGGTTGTTGTCTGTCCCCATGTTATTTGTAATAGCTCGTTGTCTCACCCACCTCCTGTATCATGTGCATCAAGTTGAATTAGTTGGAGATTAATGAAGGAATCTAGCTTTTAGTTTGTAAGTACAACTATGTTAGGATGTTCCTTGACAAATCTTAGTTCTCGCAATTTAAAAATCAGTGTCCAGAGTTTTACAAGCTAGTTTATTGAAGAGAACATCTATTTCCATTTTACACTCTCAAGTCCCTGCCTAATACCGTTGTAATCACCCCCAATTAAATACTTTCTCATACATTCTGCTGCTATTGTTTTCTGTGGCAATGCTGAGGGTCAGGCAGTTATGGTCCCAATCTCCAAAATGCTTGTCCAGCAAGAGATTTGTCACCTAATCAGGTTCACCGCCTAGTACTAGATCCATTATGGCCTGTACACATTAGAACACAGAACAGTACAACACAGGAACAGGCCCTTCAGCCCACAGTGTTATGCTGAACCAATTAAATTAGTAATCAAATAGCCAACTAAACTAATACCTTTTGCCTACACAATGTTGGTATCCTTCCATTTCTATCATGTGCCTGTCTAACTTCTCTTAAGAATCCCTGCTGTATCTGCCTCTGCCACCACCTCAGGCAGCGCATTCCAGGCACCCAGCACTCTGTATATATTTTTAAAAACTGACCCTCACATCTCTTTTGAAATTGTCCCCTCTCACCTTAAATGCATGCTCTCTGTTACTAGACACCCTGGGGGGAATAAAAGATACTGCCTGTCTTCTCTTTCTGTGCCTCCTAATCTGATAAACCGCTATGAGATCTCCTCTCAGCCTCCGCCATGCAAGAGAAAGCACACACTTGTCTAGCCTCTCATGCCTTCTAATCCAGCAGCATCTTGATAAACATATTACTCACCCTCTTCAAAGCCTCAACATCCTTTCTATAATAAGGCAACCAGAACTGATTTAAATACTCCAGATGTGGCCTAATATGAGTTTTAGAAAACTGCAACATAATTTCTTGACTTTTGAACTCAATGTCTTCACTAATAAAGGCAAACATGCCATATGTCTTCTTAGCTACCTTGTCCACTGATGGAGGTGCTTTCAGGGAGTTATGAACTTTGACCCCAAAATCCCTCTGCTTATCAATGCTGCTAAGGGTCTTGCCCTGAATGCACTGACTCTTTACATTTGACCTGCCAAGGTGTAAAACTTGACATTTGGCCAGGTTAAACTCCATCTGCTATTTCTCCGCCCGTATCTGCAACTAATCTATATCCTGCCGTATTTTTGTCAATCGTCTACGCTATCCACAGTGTACTAACCCACCCATTTACATTTTCATCCAGATCATTTACATGCATCATACAGCAGTGCTTCTGGTACAGATCCATGTAGAATGTCACTAAATACAGACCTCCAGCTAGAGTAAGTCCCTTCAACAACTACCCTCTGTCTTGATGGGCAAGCCAGTTCCAAATCCAAATGGCCACTTCACTCTGAATCTCATGCATCTTAACCATCTGTATAAGTATCCCATGAGGGTCGTTCCCAGATGCCTTACAAAAATCCGTGTAGACAACAACCACAGCTCTACCTTCATCGGTCACTCTTGCCAAAAACTCATGTTAGTAATACACGACTTGCCCTGCACAAAACCATCTTGGCTCTCCCTAATTAGGCCATCATTTTCCAAATGCTCATTAATCCTATCCTTAAGAACTTTCTCCTGTATTTGCTTCTGTAGTTTTCCTAACACTGCCGTGAGGCTCCCTGGTCTGTAGTTTCCAAGATTATTTCTGATTCCCATCTTGAAGAATGGAAGAACATGAGCTTTTCACCAGTCCTCCGGGACCTTGACTATTGCTAGAGAAGACATGAAGATATTGGTCAAGGCTCCAGCAATCTCTTCTCTTGACTCTCTCAATAACCTGGAGTATATCCCATCAAGCCCTGGGACTTACTCACTTTAATGCTCTTTAAGAGACCCAACACTACCTTTTCCTTTACCTCGAAATGCTCTAGTGTATTAATTCAATCAGGACTAATCTCGCTAACTTTCACAGCCCTCTCCTTACCAATGTAATATTCTCATTACGAACCTTACCCACATCCTGCACATGCAAACAAATGTCTCCCTTTTTATCCCTGAGTGGTCCTCCCCTCTCCCTAGTTACCTTCTTGCTCTTCACGTATCTATAAAATGTCTTAGGATTTCTCTTTATTCCTAGTTGCAAATGAATTTCTATGGCCCGCCTGGCTTTCCTAATTCCCTTCCTGAGTGCTTTCTGGTTTCTTTATAATTCTCAAGAGCTCTGTTTGATTCTCCGTCCTAAGCTTTACATACAGTGGTGCTAGAAAGTTTGTGAACCCTTTAGAATTTTCTCTATTTCTGCATTAATTTGACCTAAAATGTGATCAGATCTTCACACAAGTCCTAAAACTAGATAGAGAACCCAATTAAATACATAACATAAAAAAACATATTTTTCATTTATTTATTGAGAAAAGTGATCCAATATTACATGTATTTGTTGGAAAAAGTATGTGAACCTTTGGTTTCAATAACTGTTGCGACCCCTTGTACAGCAATAGCTTCAACCAAACATTTCAAGTAGCGTTGATCAGTTCTGCACATTGGCTTGGAGGAATTTAAGGCCATTTTTCCTTATAAAACTGCTTCAACTCTGGGATGTTGGTGGGTTTTCTTGAATGAACTGCTTGCTTCAGGTCTTTCCACAATATTTCTGTAGCATTAAGGTCAGGACTTTGACTCACCATTCCAAAACACCAATTTTCTTCTTTTTAAACCATTGATTTACTCTTGGCTTTCGGATCATTATCTTGTTGCATTATCCAACTTCTATTAAGCTTCAGGTGATGGACTGCTACCCTGACATTCTCCTGTAACATGTCCTGATAAAATTGTGAATTCATTGTTCCCTCCAACGATTGCAAGCTGTCCAGGCCTTGAGGCCGCAAAGCGCCCCCAAACCATGATGCTCCTTCCACCATGCTTCACTGTTGAGATGAGGTCTTAGTGTTGGTGTGCAGTGCCCTTCTTTCTCCAAACATAGCAGTGTGCACTTCTGCCAAAAGCTTCAACTTTTGTCTCATCTGTCCACAGAGCACTATCCCAGAAGCATTGTAGAACATCCAGATGGTCTTTTGCAAACTTGAGGCATACAGCAATTTAAAAAAAAATTTTGACCAGTTGTTTCCTCTGTGATGTCCTACCATAAACATCATTCTTGTTCAGTGTTTTTCTTGTAGTGGACACATAAACAGGGACTTCAGCAAGTTCTAGAGATTTCTGCAGGTCTTTTGCTGTTACCCTTGGGTTCTTTTTCACCTCATTTAGCATTGCACATTGTGCTCTTGGTGTGAACTTTGCAGAATGCCCACTCCTAGGGAGAGTAACAAGAGTTTTGTGTTTCCTCAATTTGTAGACAATTTCTCTTACTGTGGACTGATGAACACTCAGGTCTTTAGAAATGCTTTTGTAGCCTTTTCCAGCTTCATGCATCTCTGCAATTCTTCTAAGCTCCTCTGAAAGTCGTTTTGATCGAGGCATGGTGCACATAAACAGAACATCCTTGAGAAAGCAGGCTCTGTCAGTAACCCGACTTTGTGTGACATTTTTGGAGACAGGGCAGCTCTACAAACTACACCTCCGCTCTCATCTCATTGATTGGAACCCCTGACTATAAATAGCTTTTTAGAAGGCATTACCCCAGAGGTTCACAAACTTTTCCCAACAAATACATGTAATATTGGATCATTTTTCTCAATAAATAAATGAACAAGTATGATGTTTTTGTGTTATTTATTTAATTGGGTTCTCTTTATCTAGTTTTAGGACTTGCGTGAAGATCTGAATACGTTTTAACTCACATTTATGCAGAAATAGAGAAAATTCTAAGGATTCACAGACTTTCTAGCACCCCTGTACTTTACCTTTTTCTGAACTAAATTCATCACCTCTGACATCCTAGGTTGTCTTGCCCTGCCATCCTTATCCTTCATTCTGATTGGAACATACCTCTCCTGTACTGTGTGTGGTTGATCTTTAAACACCCTCCACATATTAGATGTGGACTTGGCCAAAATCAGCTATTGCACTAAAAGTCTACAGTAGTAGTGGTAGAGAAGTCAAAATAATACTTATCATCCACTAAGCAGGCCGATCTCTGCAATGTTGGAGGGGAGCTACAATCTTAGATGCAGCCTGTTTTCTCTCTCTAACTCTGACTCAACATGCTCTAACCTTCTCGATGTACTTATCCCTATCTCCTTTGCACTAGCACCAGTCTCTTCCCCTTGCACAAAGAAAGGGCCTCCATTTATACCCTTCAAAACCCCTGAGTCTAGTATTTTTCTCATCCATTAGTTGTACCTGTTGCACTTCTACAAGTCAGACACATCATTTAGGAAAACAGAGACAACAGATCTGACAAAAGATCTAATCTCCCATCTCTAGACTGTCACAACGTCCCATACTGACACCATTTTGTCTTTGAACTTCTCTCTTATTTTGGCATGTACCAAGGAGGAACCACAATTAACTATTTACTTACTTACTCCTAGCATTGAAATATACACACTTCAAACTATCCACCCCATCATATTTATTACTTTGCTCGTGTCTGTTTTTACTGGCCCTGACATCTATGTTCCTCACCATCCCTCCACTTTCTGACCTGGTGCTCCGGTTCCTGTTCCTGTCAAACTACTTTAAGCCTTCCCCAGTGGCAGTAACAAATCTTCCAGCCAGGATATTGGTTCCCTTCCAGTTTATGTGTAGTTTGTCCTTCTTGTAAAGTTCACCCCTGCCTTAGAAGAGGTTCCAGTGATCCAAGAACCTGAAACGCTGTCCCCTGTAACAGTTCCTTGGCCTCTCATTTATCTGTACTATTATCCTATTCCTGCCGGAGATTACTACTTGGAGTTCCTGCTCTTTCCTAACTCCCTGTACTCACCACACAGGACCTCTTCCTCATTTCTACCTGTGTCACTGGTGCCAATGTGCACCATGACCTAGCATTGCCCGTCAGTGGTGGGTAAATTCATGGAAAGTATTCTTAGAGATGGTATATATAATTATCTGGATAGACGGGGTCTGATTAGGAACAGTCAACATGGATTTGTACGTGGAAGGTCATGTTTGACAAACCTCACTGAATTTTTTGAAGAGGTTACTAGGAAAGTTGACGAGGGTAAGGCGGTGGATGTTGTCTATATGGACTTCAGTAAGGCCTTTGACAAGGTCCCACATGGAAGGCTGGTTAGGAAGGTTCAATTGTTAAGTATTAATATTGACGTAGTAAAATGAATTCAGCAGTGGCTGGATGGGAAACGCCAGAGAGTAGTGGTAGATAAGTGTTTGTCAGATTGGAGGCCGGTGACTAGTGATGTGCCTCAAGGATCTATACTGGGTCCAATGTTATTTGTCATATACATTAGTGATCTGGATGATGGGGTGGTAAATTGGATGAGTAAGTATGCAGATGATACTAAGATAGGTGGAGATGTGGATAATGAAGTAGGTTTTCAAAGCTTGCAGGGAGATTTAGGCCAGTTAGAAGAGTGGGCTGAAAGATGGCAGATGGAGTTTAGTGCTGATAAATGTGAGGTGCTACATTTTGGTAGGACTAATCAAAATAGAACATACATGGTAAATCGTAGAACAGAGGGATCTAGGAATAATGGTGCATAGTTCCCTGAAGGTGGAATCTCATGTGGGTAGGGTGGTGAAGAAAGCTTTTGGTATGCTGGCCTTTATAAATCAGAGCATTGAGTATAGGAGTTGGGATGTAATGTTGAAATTGTACAAGGCATTAGTGAGGCCAAATTTGGAGTATTGTGTACAGTTTTGGTCACCGAATTTTAGGAAGGATGTCAACAAATTAGAGAGACTACAGAGAAGATTTACTAGCATGTTACCTGGGTTTCAGCACCTAAGTTACAGAGAAAGGTTGAACAAGTCAGGTCTTTATTCTTTGGAGCGTAAAAGGTTGAGGGGGGACTTGATAGAGGTGTTTAAAATTATGAGGGGGATAGATAGAGTTGACGTGGATAGGCTCTTTCCATTGAGAGTGGGGGAGATTCAAACAAGAGGATATTAGTTGAGAGTTAAAGGACAAAAGTTTAGGAGTAACATGAAGGGGAACAACTTTACTCAGAGAGTGGTAGCTGTGTGGAATGAGCTTCCAGCAGAAGTGGTTGAGGCAGGTTTGATGTTGTCATTTAAAGTTAAATTGGATAGATATATGGACAGGAAAGGAATGGAGGGTTATAGACTGAGAGCAGGTCGATGGGACTAGTTGAGAGTAAGAGTTCGGCACGGACTAGAAGGGCCGAGATGGCCTGTTTCTGTGCTGTAATTGTTATATGGTTATATGATATCTGGCTGTTTACCCTCCCCTTTGTGAATATTCTGCAGCTGCTCTGAGACACTTTGGACCCTGGCACCTGGGATGCAACACAACATCCGGAAGTCTCTTTCACAGCCACAGAATTTCCTGTCTGTTCCCCTATCTAGTCTCCTATTACTATCACTCTTCCTGATTTATCTTCATTGGTCATGGCTTCAAAGGTTATGGGGAGAAGGTTGGTGTATGGGGTTGAATGGGATCTGGGATGAGCTATGATGGAATGGTGAAGCAGACTTGATGGGCTGAATGGCCTAATTCCACTCCTATGTCTTATGGTCTAAATGACACAGCATCGTTAGACACTGCTTGTTCTCCTCAAAGCCATTTGAGCCAAAGTCTCCTTCTCTTGTATCAGGAATCCTTTCTGGAAGTACCTAACAAATTATGTCCCAACTAAATCTTTTGCCAATCAATATTAGGGAAGTTAATCATTCAAAATGGTTCAGTTTCTCTTTAATCAGAGAAGGTATACAACCTGAAATACTTGTCTTAGCAGACCTCCATAAAGAACAGAAGAACCCCAAAAGTATAAATGACAGAGAAACATAGCTGCACTCTCCCCACCCCTCCATGCAAACAGCAGCAAGCATCAATGCATCAGTTGAGGTCATTCATGACAACTTATAGGCACAACTCAACTCAAATTCAGAGTAAGTTCATTATCAAAGTGCATACAGTATATGTCACCATCTACATCTCTGAAATTCGTTTTCTTGCAGACATACTCAGTAACTCCAAGAAACACAATAGAGTCAATGAAAGATTGCACCCAACAAGACGGACAAACAACTAAGTGTGCAAAAGAAAACAAGCTGCAAATACAAAACAAAAAAAAAGAATAATAATAAATAAGCAATAAATATCAAGAACATAACATGAAGAGTCCTTCAAAATGCGTCCAAAGATTGTGGGAACAATTCAGTGATGGGGCAAGTGAAGTTATCCCCACTGGTTCAAGAGCCTGATGGTTGAGGGTTAATAACTGTTCCTGAATCTGTTGGTGAGGGTCCTGGGGCTCCTGTGCCTCCTTCCTGATGGCAGCAGTGAGAAGAGAGCATAGCCTGGGTGGTGTGGGTCCTTGATGATGGATGCTGCTTTCTTGTGACAACACTCCACGTAGATGTGCTCAAGGTGGGGAGGGCTTTACCCGTGATGGACTGGGCTGTATCCAATAGTTTTTGTAGGATTTTTTGTTCAAGGGCATTGGTGTTTTCACGCCAGACTGTAATGCAACCAGTCAATATACCCTCCACCACACATCTATAGAAGTTTTAGACATCATGCCAAAGCTAAGCAAACTTCTAAGGAAGTAGAGGCACTGCTGTGGTTTCTTCATAACTGCACTTGTATGCTGAGCCCAGCACCGATCCTCTGAAAATGATAACACTGAAGAAATTAAAGTTGCTGACTCTCTCCACCTCTGATTCCCCAGTGAGGACCTTTGGCTCATGGACCTGCAGTTTCCTCCTCCTGAAGTCAATAATCAGCTCCTTGGTTCGGCTGATATTGAGTGAGAGGTTGTTGTTGTGGCATCACTTGGCCAGGTTTTCATTCTCCCTCCCACATGCTGATTCATAATCATCTTTGATTCGGCCAACAACAGTGTTGTTGTCAGTAAACTTAAATATGGCATTGGAGCTGTGCTTAGCCTCACTGCCATAAATTCAAACTCAAGTTTAATTGTCATTCAAGTATACATGAATATCCATGAATTCAGCCAAATGAAACATCGTTACACTGAGGCCAAGGTGCAAATTACAGTACATTCACACATAGCATAAGGCATATATTGCAAGATATCAGTAAAGTACAGTTACAAAAAAAATATAGATCCGGAACCCTGAGTCCATGGATGTTGCAGAAATCTGCAGTCAAACACAATGTGGCTTACCTTCTGCTGAACGAACATTGGGGGCAGCACAGACACCGTGCCACACCACCTCCTGAGAAGTGTACCAACTCTGATGCCTCTCTCCTGGGTAGCTGTAAGCAGGCGACACCGTGGCTCTGGGCCTAGTCCTCACTGTGACCGAGGCCATGCAGCTCCTCTGCTGTCTGCCAGTAAATCAGTGAATTGGACCTGCAGCATTCCACATTAAGATTGTCCAACAGATTCTTGCGATCACAAGAAAAGCGACTAAGGCAGTCACTGGCTGTTAGACTTTACACCACCTTCATGCTCCGATGCCTCTCGAGTGCAGGCAGTAGCACAATATACACCAAGTCCAGCTCCTTCAGTTTCTCTGCTGATGAGCCACTCGCTGATGGGGCAGACCTGCAGTACTTTAAATTCTTAATATCCAACAGGATCTTGCAATCATTAAAAAAAAATACATTTGAAAAGGACAATGACCCCTCATAGAAGCCTCTGCAATTGAATGCACCCCCATATTACTGGTAGTATAAAGTGAGTAGAAGTACACACAAGGAGCTTTTGAGCACACGCATGAAACTTTTGAGTACTTCTGATGTGCTGATAACATATAATTTGATCTTTGATTACATTTCCTTCACTGACACTTTGTTTTAACAGTTATTTAGTGCTCCAGAGCCTTGTTGTGTTAATCCCAGCTGATTTACTTGGATTTTAAATTCTGAGAAGCCATTCTTCTTTTGTCTTAGTTATTTTAGTAAACTGCGGAGCTAGATTTCATAATTTTCCCTGAATTTTAAGTATAGTTTTAGACTTCCACATTTTGCTAATCTCCAGGAAAATCAGATTAAAGAAAATAATAACATAAATTTGAACTGAACAAAATATCAACTCTCTTTCATTGATTCTTACTGAGTGCCGAATACAATTGTGACATGTTCAGTGCATTACTAAATTTTTTACTTGTGGCATCGGCTCTTTCTCAGTGGTGCTGGGCAATCCAGTTGGATATTACATTAAAATTGTTTTATTATTGTCACATCACTCAGATGTAGTGGAAGACTTCAATTTGCTTACCATTCAGACATATCATTCCAAACATAAGTACATTGAAGTAATACAAAGGCAATAACAATAACAGAATGCAGAATACACAACTGTATACAGAATCTTGCCATTATCTATTTTTGTATCATTTTCAAATGAGCTGATAACCACCTTCATCATCATCATCATCATCGGGTGCCATGCCCAGTTTGAGCTTTCACTGCCTTGGCCCACACACTCCTGTTTCAGGTCAAGTGGGTCAATTCATTGGTATTCATTTCCAATTCTCTGGCTGCTGTCTCCATCATCATTTGTTTTTGTCGTCCTCTTGCTTTCTTCCCCTCAATCTTTCCCATAATTACCGTGCATTCTAACTCATCTTTCCTAATCACATGTCCACTGAAGTTACGTTGCCTTTTCATGATCTCATACATTAGTTCTCTTTTTGTGTTTGCTCTGTTCATGACATCCTCGTTAGATATTCATTTCGTCCATGATATTCCTTGTATCCTCCTCAAAAACTACATCTCTGCTGCTACAATTTGTTTCCTCATGTTGCTAGATATTGTCCAACATTCTGTGCCATATAACATAACTGGATAAACGTAACATTTCAGTACTCTGAGGCGGGTTGTCATGCCTAGTTTAGTATTGGTCGGTATACTCTTCATTCTCGTAAAGGTGTCTTTTGCCATCCCTATTCTTCTTTTGATGTCCAAGTCACACCTGCCATCTGATGTCACCCAGCTTCCTAAGTAGCAAAAGTTCTGTACTTGTTTTATGTCTTCCCCATTTATTCACAGCCTGCAGATAGGATTCTCCTTCTTTTTGGATATCACCATACATTCTGTCTTTTTGCAATTGATAGATAGACCCATTTTTGCACTTTCTTCAACAATTATATCAATTAAGTTGTGTAGTTCTTCCTCCGTACTTGCAATTAACGCAGTGTCATCTGCATATCTGAAATTATTGATGTTTTCACCGCCAACTTTGATTCCCAAAATGTCTCTTATTTTTGTGATATTATTTCTCTGTACACATTAAATAAATCAGGGGAGAAAACACACCCTTGTCTAATGTCTCTCTTGATTTTCGTAAACTGACTCACTTCTCCATCTGTTCTTACAGTGGCATTTTCTTCCCAGTACAGATTTCTGATTAGGCGGAGGTCTTTCGAATCTAGATCCAGAATTTTCTGTAATATTTCAAATAACTTATTGTGCTTCACTTTATTAAATGCTTTTGTGTAGTCGATAAAACAAACAAAGAAATCCTTTTGCACTTGAATAGCTCATTCTGATAGTATCCTTAACATCAATATTGTGTTCCTTGTACCTTTGTCCTTCACAAAACCACTTTTTTTTGCCTATTTCAGCTTGTATCTTACTTTTACCTCGTCATCAAAATTCTTAGAAGTATCTTGGTTATATGACTCATTAAACTTATGGTCCTATGTAATTCACATTCTATTGTTCCAGCTTTCTTAGGGAGAGTGGTAAATACTGATTTTTTTCATCTCTTCTGGTATTATTTCAGTCTCATAAATGTCATTGATTAAATCAGTAAATTTTCCAATTCCATAATCTTCAAGGGCAATAATTTGTTCTATTACTAATTCATCAGGACCTGCTGCCTTTCCTTTCTTCATCTTATTTATTGCATTACAAACTTCAGATTTTAAAATACTTGGACCTTCAATGTTTTTCTTAATTTCTGGTTTTTCGCCTCGATCGTCTTCAAACAATTCCTGAATATACTCAGTCCAAAAATCAAGAATATCACTGGTAAAAAGCTCCTCTGTTCTTCAGGTGGATGTTTGAAAGCAAAGGACGGTACCATTATCATGGAAAAAGATGAGATTATTAACAGATGGACTGAGTATATTCAGGAATTGTTTGAAGACGATTGAGGCGAAAAACCAGAAATTAAGAAAAACATTGAATTAACCTACTTCACCATACTTATAATAATAATATTCCTGTCAGGGCACTGTATGCAATTGCTTTGGTCTCAGTCATTTAACCCATTGACTAAATCATCTTATCACATAATCCTGACTCCTATTTTGTAACAGGTAACATTACCTTGCAAGAGTTTTGTAGTTCCATTCTGTCTGAGAATTTCTCCATGCCAAAGGTAGAACACTTTCACATGCCTTCCTCACTTTTGGACAAGTATCTTACTCCATTAAGCTGTCGTTGTTGGGATCAGTAAGAGCCACTTATTTTCGTTTCAAAGCATTCTCTGGTACGCTGATAAATTATTGCTCACAAGTTTACCATTCATTATATACTATTTTTTAAGTGATGCCACAGGTAATAAAGATCATGTGTTCCTGATAGTGCTGTCAGACGAAATACTTTGGGGCTCATGCTAGTTATTGCACAATGCCAACATGATTGGAGGATGTCAATGAAAATTTTACAGCCTTCACTTTCCCACTCTGAAGATTCTCCTGTGTTTCATGAAAGTTGTAGTTTCCCTGTTTATGGACCGTATTTAGCGACAGTCTCTGAGTGGTTGGGCTGCTCATCACTGCAGGGTTAGGATGGTATTGAGACAATAAGGACCCAGTTCAACACTGCACAGATTTTCCATGGCTATTCTTCTGGCTTAACTCAGTTTGAAGCACCTGCTTTGAAACAAAAGTCTCAAATCAGAAAGGCCTTTTGACTTTTTTCACTTCTTTTTCACTTCTTTTTCACTTCTGACTCCTGAGCATTTCCAGCATACTCTGATTTTGAAATTTCCAGGACCTACAATTTTAATTTTTATTCAGCATGAATTAATATTGCCTTTATCATAGCATGTGGCTCAAAATGCTTCATGCAACTTTATCAACCTAAAGCTTGACATGAAAGCACAAAAAAGGATGTTGTAGAAGATGACCAAAGCTTGGAAAGGACATCTTTTAAGGAGCATTTCAATAGGTAGAGAAGAGGAGAGCTATTGAGAGAAATTCTAAAATGAGCACTGGAATTTTAATTGAAAACCAAATCCATAAGATATAGGAGCAGAATTAGGCTAGTTCGCTCATCAAGTCTGCTCTGCCACTTCATCATTGCTGATCTATTTTCCCTTTCAGCCCCAATCTCCTGCCATCTCCTTGTATCTCTTCATACCCTGACCAATCAAGAAAAGTATCAACCTTTGCCTTAAATATACCAAATGACTTGGCCTATACAGCCACCTGTGGCAATGAATTCCACACATTCACCATTCTCTGACTAAAGAAATTCCTCTTCATCTCTATCCTAAGAGAATGCCTCTTCTGGACAGAGACTCCCCCACCATGGGAAACATCCTCTCTATATCCACTTTGAGGCTTTTCAACATTCAATAGGGTTCAATGAGGCGACCCTTCATTCTTCTGAATTCCAGTGAGTAGTGGCCCAGAGCCATCAAATGCTCCTCATATGACAGGACTTCATTCCTGGAATCATTTTTGTGAACCTCGTTTGAACCCTCTCCAATGTCAGCACATCTTTTCTAAGATAAGGGGCCCAAAATTGCTCTCAATACTCCAAGTGAGCCCTCACCAGTGCTTTACAAATCCTCTTCGCTTTATTACATCCTTGTAAACATTACACTCCTGTTTTTATATTCTAATCTTCTCGAAATGAATGATAACATCGCATTTATCTTCCTCACAACTGACTCAACCTGTTAATTAACCTTTCAAGAATCCTGCATGAGGACTCGAAGTCCCTTTCCCTCTCAGGCTTTTGAATTTTCTCTCCAATTAGAAAATAATCGACCCTTTATTTCTTCTCTCAAAGTGCATGACCATACACTTCATTCTGTATACCAGCTGCCACTTCTTTGCCCATTTTCCTAATCTAAGTCCGTCTGTAGCCTCTCTACCTCCTCAAAACTACCTACCCCTCCATCTGTCTTCATATCGTCCACAAACTTGACAAAAAAGCCACTAATTCCACCATCCAAGTCATTGACATATAACATAAAATGAAGTGATCCCAACACAGTCACCTGTGGAACACCGCTAGTCATCAGCAGCCATCTAGAAATGTCCCCTTTATTCCTACTATTTGCCTCCTGCCAGTCAGCCAATGCTTTATCCAAGCTCGTATTTTTCCTGTAATGCCAGAGGCTCTTCACTTGTTAAGCAGTCTCATGCGTGGCACTTTGTCAAAGGCCTTCTGAAAATCCAAGTACACAACATCCACCGATTCTCCTTTGTTTATCCTGTTTGTAATTTCTTCAAAGATTCCTAACAAATTTGTCAGGCAAGATTTTCCCTTAAGGAAGTCAATCTGACTATGGCCTATTTTATCATATGCCTCCAAGTACCCCAAATTCACATCCTTAACTATCGACTACAACATCTTCCCAACTACTGAGGGCAGACTAACTGGCTTATAGTTTCCTTTCTTCTGCCTCTCTCCCTTCTTGAAGGGTGGAGTGACAGTTGCAGTTTTCCAGTCCTCTGGAACCATTCCAGAATCAATTGATTCTTGAAAGATCATTACTAATACCTCCACAATCTTTATAGCCACCCCTTTCAGAACCCTAGGGTGTATATCATCTGGTCCAGGTGACTTATCTGCCTTTAGTCTTCCCAGTTTCCCAAGAACTTTCTCTCTAGTTATGGTAACTTCACACACTTCATAACTCCTGGCATCTAGACTTGCACTATATTGCTAGTGTTTTCCACAGTGAAGACTGATGCATAATACTTATTCGGTTCATTGGCCATTTCCTTGTCCCCCATTACTACCTCTCCAGCATCGTTTTCTAGTGGTCTGATACCCACTCTTGCCTGTCTTTTGCACTTTACGTATCTGAAGAAATGTTTGGGATCCGTTTTAATATTACTGGCTAGCTTACTTTCATATTCCAGCTATTCCTTCTTTATGACATTTTAGTGCCTTCTGTTGGGTTTTAAAAGCTTCCCAATCCTCTAACTTCCCACTAATGTTTGCTCTATTATATGCCCTCTCTTGGCCTTAACTTTTCTTGTCAGCACGGTTGTGTTGTCTTTCCTTTAGAATACTTCTGCTGCTCTTTGGTACTTGCATATCCTGTACCCTGTGCCTTTCGAATTGCTCCCAGAAGTTCCAGCCATTACTGCTCTGCTGTCATCCCTGCCAATGTTTTCTTTTTCCCCCCAATCAGTTTTGGCCAGATCCTTTATCATGTCTCTCCAATTACTTTTTCTCCACTATAGTACTGATATATCTGACTTTAGCTCCTCTTTCTCAAATTACACAGTGAGTACTATCATATTATGATCACTTGTCCCTAAGGGTTCCTTTACCTTAATCAATTCCGGTTCATTACATAATACCCAGCTTAAAATAGCTGATCCGCTAGTGGGCTCAACCATGAGCTGCATTATAATGACATCTTGTAGCCATTCTAGAAATTCACCCTTGTGGGATCCCACACCACCCTGCTTTTTCCCAATCTACCTGCGTATTGAAATCCCCCATGACTATCATAACACAGCCTTTATGGTGTGCATTTTCTAATTCCCATTGCAATTTGTAGACTACACCTTTGCCGCTGTTTGGGGGTCTCTATACAACTCCCACCAGGGTCTTTTTACCTTTGCAGTTCCTTAGCTCTATCCACAGTGAATCAACACCTTCCGACCCTATGTCACCTCTTCCTAATTATTTGATTTCATTTTTTACCAATAAAGCCACACCACTCCCTTTGTCTACCTGCCTGTCCTGGACATTAAGCTTCCAGCTATAATCTTTCAGCCATGAATCAGTGATGCACACAATGCCAACCTGCAACTGTACACAAGTTCCTCAACCGTATTCCGTGTACTGCATTCAAATATTACACCTTCAGTTCTGTATTCACCCTTTTCGATTGTGTCTGCCTTTTACATTGCAACTTATCCTGTTGACTGCAAATTGGTCCTACCATCAGCCTGTCCTTGCTAGCAGTCTCACTACACACTGCCTCTGTTTGTAAACCAACTACCTCATCCTCAGCATTATCACTCTGGTTCCCATCCCCCTGGCAAGTTAGTTTAAACGCTTCTGAACAGCTCTAACAAACCTGCCCGTAAGGTTCAGGTGTAGCCGTTCCTTTTTGCACATGTCTTACTTTCCCCAGACAAGATCCCAATGATCCATAAATCTGAACCCCTGCCCCCTGTACCATTACCTCAGCCACACATTCTTCTGCCAAAACTTACTCTCACTGGAGTGTGGCATAGATAGATAGACACTTTATTGATCCCAAAGGAATAGCTGATCCCCTACCAGGCTTAATCATGAGCTGCTCTAAAAAGCCATCTCATAGGCATTCTAGAAATTCCCCCTCTGGGAATCTGGCACCAACCTGATTTTCCCAATCTACCTGCATATTGACATCCTCCATGACTATTGTAACATTGCCCTTTTGGCATGCATTTTCTATCTCCCATTGTAATTTGCAGACCACATCCTTACTACTGTTTGGGGGTCTGTATACAACTCCCATCAGGGTCTGTTTACCCTTGCAGTTCCTTAGCTCTATCCACAAAGATTCAACATCTTCTGATCCTATGTCATCTCTTTCTAATGATTTGATTTCATATTTAACCAACAGAGCAGTGCTACCCGTTCTGCCTTCCTGCCTGTCCTTTCTATATAATGTATATCCTTGATCATTAAGCTCCCAGCTATAATCTTTCATCCTTAATTCAGTGATACCTACATCATACCTGCCAATCTTCAACTGTGCTACAAGTTTATTGACCTTATTCCATTACTGCGTGTGTTCAAATTTAACATCTTCAGTCCTTTTCAATTTTTTTCCACCTTTTACATTGCAACTCATCTTGTTCACTGCAATTTTGCTGTATCAGCAGCTCTCCTCACTACACATTGCCTCTGTTTGTAACACACATCAAAGTTGCTGGTGAACGCAGCAGGCCAGGCAACATCTCTAAGAAGAGGTACAGTCGACGTTTCTTCTTCCAGTTAGTCCTGACGAAGGGTCTCGGCCCAAAACGTCGACTGTACCTCTTCCTAGAGATGCTGCCTGGCCTGCTGTGTTCACCAGCAACTTTGATGTGTGTTGCTTGAATTGCCAGCATCTGCAGATTTCCTCATGTTTGCCTCTATTTGTAAACCAGCTACCTCATCTTCAGCACTATTATCTGCCTTTCTTCAGATACTTTTTGCGTCGAAATATATGCAGCTCGGGACACCAGTCCCACCATGCTCAACCTTCTGATTTCTAACTTTGTCTGTGGTCTTACCAACATCTGCTTCCTGTAACCTTTCCACTAACTGTTCTGGCACTCTGGTTCCCATCCTCCTGCAACTCTAGTTTAAACCCCCACCGTGTCGTGCAGTATTAACAAACCTTCCTGATGGGATATTAGTCCCCCTCTATTTCATTGCAAACTGTCCCATTTGCACAGGTCCCACCTTCCCTGGAAGAGAGCCCAGTGATCCAAAAATCTTATGCCCTCCCTCCTACACCAATTTCTTAGCCACATATTAAACTATAATCTTCCTAGTTCTGGCCTCACTAGAACATGGCACAGGTAGCAATCCTGAGATCACAACCCTATACTTTAACTTGATAGCTAACTCTCTGAACTCCCTGTGCAGAATGTAGTCACTCGTCCTACCCATGTCATTGGTACCTACAGAGACCATCCTGTTCACCCTCCCACTCCAGAATGCTGAGGAATCGATCTGAGATATCCCGGACCCTGGCACCCAGGAGGCAACATACCATCCAGAAATCTCGTTCCCGCCTACAGAACCTCATGTCCATTCCCCTACCTAATAAATACATATCACCACAGCGTGCGTACTTCTCCCCCCTTCCCTCCTGAGTCACAGAGGCAGGCTCAGTGCTTGAGACCTGACCACTGTGACTTTCCACTGTTAGGTCATCCCCCTCGACAGTATCCAAAGTGATATACCTGTTGTTTAGGGGGATGGCCATAGGGTGCTCTGCACTGGCTTTTAACCCCTTTTCCCTTCCCGACTGTTACCTAGTTTCCTGTATCCTGTACTTTGGGTGTAATTACCTCTCTATAGGTTCCTGCAGCCTCTCGAAAGATCCAGAGTTCATTTATTTCCAGATCCTTAATGCAAAATGTTAGGAGCTGCAGCTGGATGCACTTCTCGCAGTTGTAGTCAGGGACAGTGGAGGTCTTCTTGCCTTCCCACATCCCACAAAAGGAACATTCCATTATCCTGCCTGGCATCTCTACTATCCTAGCTGAGCAGTTATAAAGAAGGGATGGAGAAAACACAACTTAAGTTAAGCTTTTCTTTCCATTGCTTTCTCTGACTGAAGCCTCTCTTCATGGAAGCCTCAAAGAGCTAAAGCCTCTGGATGACCACTCTGATGATGGCCACTGCATTCCTTTAACTTGCTCTTGCTCACCAATCCCAATCGCCGACTAGTCACTGGTCAAAGCTCTTTTTCACTCTAGTGACCCACTGCTGCCTTTTGAACTTGGCGGTGGACCTGAGTGAAGTCCCCTCCTCTCAAAATTTCCAGTGTCTGGTTTGGCCACTGGTCAAAGCTCTTACATTAAGTCTTATGTTGGATGTGGACCGAGCAGATTCTTAGAGACTGATTTACAAGCATTTGGAGAAGCATAGTCTGGGGATAGTTGGCATGGCTGTGTGAGAGATAGGTCATGCCTTATCAGCCTGATTGAATTCTTCCAGAAAGTGACAATCCAAATTGAGGACACAACATTAGATGCCATATATATGGAATTTCATAAGGCATTCATAAGGTTCCCCATTCAGCAAGTTGGGAAGCATGGGATCAAGGAAGACTTGGCCTCCTATATTCAAAATTGACTTGCCCACAGAAGGCAGAGGGTGATAGTAGATGGAGACTATTTTGAGACCCCTGCTCATAGAGATTTTTAAAAGTGACTTGGTTGAGCAAGCGGAAGATAGCTTATCATGTTTGCAGATGACACGAAGTTCTGTGCTATTGTGGATAGTGTAGAAAGTTGTGGTAGGTCATTGACAGGATGCTGAGCTGGGCTGAGGGGTGGCAGATTTGTGTGAAGTGATGCACTTTGGAAGTTCAAACTTCAGGTCAGAGTACAAGGATAATGGCAGTATTCTTAGCAGTGTGGAGGAATGTGGGGATAGTGGGGTGAACACCCATAGATCTCTCAATTTGCACACAAGGTGATGTAGTAGTTCAGAAAGTGTATGGTGGGTTGCTCTTCCTTAGTTGGGCAATTGAGTTCAAGAGATGCAATGTAATGTTGCAGCTCTGTAAAACTCTGGTTAGACCACATTTGGTGGAGTATTGTATTCAATTCTGGTTTCCTCATTGTGGGATGAATGTGAACATTTTAGGGAGGCTTCAGAGATTGACTAAGATGCTGCCTAGTTTAGAGAGCATTTCTTATGAGTAAAGGTTGAGTGAGCTTGGGCTTTTCTCTATGGAGCAAAGGAGGATGAAAGGTGACTAGGCAGAGATGTATAAGGTGATAAGATGCATAGATACAGTGGACGGTGCCTTTTTCCCAGGGTGGCAATGGCTAATACAAGAGGACATAATTTTAAGGTGATTGAAGGAATGTATAAGGGGGTGTCAGAGATAGGTTTTGTACACCGAGTGCTGAGTGTATGAAGTGAGCTGCCTGGTCTAGTGGTAAACCCTGAAAAAAAGATTTAGGGTTTCTATCCTATCAATATCCCTCATAATTTTGTCAACCTCTATACGACCTCATCCTCTAAAAAAACAGTGAGAATAACCCTGGACCTATCCAATCGTTCTTTGTAAATATAGCTCTCCATTCCATGCGACATCTTGATAAAATCTTCTGCACTCTGTTCACTGCCACTGCGTCCTTTCTGTATTGTGGTGACCAGAACTGTACACATTAGTGTACATAATAGTCTTAAGTATTTTATTCAGAGTACAGTGAAGGGAAAGATAAGGTTTCAAGGATTCTGATCATTGAGAGATAAGGAATACTTCCAAGTTGCTTGCAGGGTATTTCACGAGAGTATGATAAGCGATGAGCAAAACAAAGATGCACTAAATACCAAGTCAAAAACAATGTGTAAAATAAGTCATGAAACCCATGCCCCACGCACTACTATTAAGTACTATTCCACTTGTGCAATGTACAGATAGAGTGAGGTAAGCCTCTTGCAGTGCCAGTCCTCGGGGCCTGTGTGTTACGTGAGCCTTCAGGCTTGAGCACCTGATGTGCTACATAAGCCCTGTGCAGTTCCGTCATTTTTCTTGTTTGTGCAATGACAAACACCCATCCTGGAGTTTGTGCTTTTAGTCTGGTAGCCAGGCATGTGTTCATGATAGTTTACCTTAGCCTGTGACTTGTGATTGGGATCGGTTAGAACTGGTTTCAGGTTATCTTGACTGGTACCAGCTCTGCAGAGTCCCTCTTTATCTCATGGAGAAGTCCAGTGCTACAGAACCATTTCATTATTCCCTATTACAAGGCAAAAAGTAGCAAGAATGCATGTCATCCCTGCTCTCCACCTCCCAAATCCAACAACCTCCTAGTAACCTGCAATTGATGAATGTATGCCTTTCACCTTACACCTTCTGTGTGGCAAGTTAGCCACAATTTTAGTGTAATGTGAGTAGTATTTCACACATTTTAAATCTGGGTCAGAAAGAAGTTAATAGTGAAAGTCAATTTATCGTGACTAGTTTTTTGAAAGACGTGCATGAGTTCTAAGTGTTATACTAAGTAGGATTCTCGTTCTGCAGTGTGCTCCAGACCATTGAATCAAATGCAACTTGCTTAATTTGTGTGCCCTATCCTGACGCTGGTTTTAAGTGATGACTTTAGAAGGAGGGGGCGAGAAAAAGAGGCAGTAAAGGGGAATGTGAATGGGAGCTTCGGAGTTCTCATTCCCACATGAGGAGCAGCATGTTACTGTGGGGGCAAGCATCGTGCTATTACAGTTCCTCTGCTGTCTGTGCGGAATTTGTACATTCTCCTTATGATCATGTGGATTTCCTCCATGTGCTCTGGTTTCCTCCCACATTTCAAAGACATAAGGTTAGGGTTAGTGCATTTGACAAATAAAGATGTTCTTTAAGTAGAGAAACACCAACTTCAAATTACAAGAAAAACAGAATTAACATATTGTTTTGACGAAATTACTCTGGAAGAACCTGTAATGTCACACTTAATATAAATTCAGGTTCCCATCATAGAATATACCTTGTACTTAAGTTTATTTAGAGCAATTGGATACAAGACTTTTAAGAATATGCAAAGTATAATATGGATCACAAAAGTAGTGAAATGGAGCATATCAGATGTCTGTTGATCACTTGGGGGTTTTGGGGATGTTTAAGAATTTGTGTTTAAAATAAGAATAATCATTTCAATTCAATGTCAAGTTTCTGAAAGCTTGAAGGTTTGCTCAATATCCATAACAATGAGAATAATAGCAGCAGCTTCCTCTCAGGAAACATGCCATAGAACTTCACACTTGCCTGCTGAGAATTTCTGCCGAGTCCTTTCAGATATATTGCAGTTACTGCTCCCAGGTGTAATATCTCGCGGACATTAAATGGGAGCGATGAGTAGAAATCTAACAATTCCGGGCACTTTGATAATAGTGTGTTCCAGATTCTGCAGCCAGTGTTCTCCTCAAATAATACACTCTGGGAACTTGCTCAATAATTGTTCTGCATGGATAGCAAAACAGACTAAGGGCAAGATGCTGATTGAAGTTAATATTTACTTGCTTTCTCCAGGGAGAAATTGCTTAAATTTCCAGCATCTTCAGATTTTCACGTGTTTGCATTAGATAAAATGTAAAGTTGCACTAGTTTCCAAGACTGAAAGCTGATTATTCTTGAAGTGAAACTGAAGTAGTAACTACATCCGCATGTACTTAAATAGAACACATTTACACTCAGTGGCCACTTTATTCGATATAGCTGTACACCTCATTAATGCAAATATTTAATCAGCCAATCATGTGGCAGCAACTCATTGCATAGAAGCATGCAGACATGGTCAAGAGGTTCAGTTGTTGTTCAGACCAAACATCAGAATTGGGAGGAAATGTGATCTAAGTGACGTTGACCGTGGAATAATTGCTGGTGCCAGACAGGGTGGATTGAATCTCAGAAACTGCTGATCTCCTGGGATTTTCATGCACAACAATCTCTTGAGTTTACAGAGAATGGTTTGAAACATTGAAACATCCAGTGAGCAGCAGTTCTATGGATTAAAATGCTATGTTAATGAGAGAGATCAGAGGGGAATGGCCAAATTGGTTCAAGCTGACAGGAGGGCAACAATAACTGAAATAACCGCGGGTTAGAACAGTGGTGTGCAGAAAAGTATCTCTGAATGCAATACATGTTGAACGTTGAAGTGGATGGGTTACAGCAGCAGACCCTGAATGTACATCCACTCAGTGACCACTTCCTGCACCTAATAAAGTGGTCACTGAATGTACGTTGTGATTTAAATTCTGTGCTTATAACCATAAACTGATGCGAGGCCACATCTTCCAGCTAAATCCTCAAGAAATCTCTGCAGCAGACAGCTTTCCTGTCTTTGCAGTAATTGACTTCATTCTGACTGAAGTCAATGCATACAGATATCAACGAGAAAATCTGTTCGTTAAGAGGAGAAGGAAAATCTAATTCTGGTCCTCAAGCACAAGTAAACAGTTGCATGCAAATGGCCCATTGAACTTCTATTAACTTTGCATATTGCTTACGGTTTCTGCTTGTTTTTATTTTTTGTTATATTGTTTATGTGGAAAATGTTTGTATTTGAAGACATAGTGAATGAATGTTTTTGACTCCATTTCTTCAGATTTCATTTCTATTGCCTGTATCTTAGGAACTGGAATATTGGGTAAGTCTACTTCATTTTCACTTATAGTATCAATGAAGTGTATATTCCTGCATCTAATACTGTTTTATGTATTTGTCTTGAATCTCAAACAAAACTGAAAACATCTTGGGTACTTTTGTTAAGTTGACTTCAAGGTGGTGGTGTTGTGTATAAATATTCCTATCATCGTTATTAAAACCAATAGACCTGTGAGCAAACTGCATCAACTTGTGTGATTGACACTGAACAATCGCAGCATTTATAATGGTCTGTGTTCAAAAATAAATAGAGAGCAACAGAGACG
Organism: Mobula hypostoma; assembly: GCF_963921235.1. Lineage (NCBI taxonomy): Eukaryota > Metazoa > Chordata > Chondrichthyes > Myliobatiformes > Myliobatidae > Mobula > Mobula hypostoma. The sequence continues at coordinate 50,819,001 of NC_086100.1, read as the reverse complement.
CTGGGATTATTTAGTGCAGCCGATGGCAATCCAACAAGTATTCAAGAGATGCAAAGTATGGTCAGGCAATGGTTTCAATTAAACTCTCTTTCATTATGTGAAATTATATTAGGTCATCAGAACTCCCCATTAAACCCTAGACTCCCCTGTGTCTTTATTTTATATTTCTGAAGTACTGGTGGAGTGGTTGGCCATTTTCAGTGGTAAATACTATAAGAGACAAGAACTGTAATGGCCAATAGACGGTGCCATAAGGAAGAAACTGGCAAACACAAAAGCAGCAGTATAACAAATGGCAGGAACTTCAGGAGTACAATGAAAAATAAGGTAACGATTTGAGTGGAACCTAATGGCCTCTGGTAACGAAACTATACATTAATATGAGTACAGTATTGTGGGCGAGCCGCAAAGTTTGTAACATTATAAAATGAAAAAGTTAACTGGATGCGTATATTTGCTGCCCTGCATGGTGTTTTCATTTTGGCATGATATCAAGTTGTTAATTTTATTCAGTGCATACAAATGTCTAATTGACTATGTACTTAAATTTTATTCTTAACCAGGAGCTATTTATTTATTCAAACCGATTTAGAATTTATTTCATATATTCACTGATTTAATTATTCATCAAAACCAAAAGGTGGCAGATTTATTTACCCGATGATTCATGTAGTAAATTATTTAATAGCTGCCTGTAGTCTATCAGGATTTATTTAAAGTAATTGCTTTGGAAAAAAAAGTTAATGAGGTTAGTGTGGGGAAGAAATTCTCTGCATGAGCATTTCTTCTAATAAGTGAAATTAAACCAGGGAAGGCTTTACCACTGAAGTTTTGAGGTAGAGGTAGAGGTAGAACCAGGCATAAATGGGTACTTTCAGCTTCCATTGTATATGAGATAAATGGTTCTGACAGTACTCATCCAAACCACGATCAGGCTTGCACTTCTGGAGTAACACTTAAGCGAATCTACCTTATCATAAGGTGTTGAATTTTGCCTGCAGCAAATGCTTTCCTTGTATGGTGGGTCACTGAAGACTGGAGCACTCAATATCAATTGGCCTTCATGGTCAAAGAACCTCATTACTGGCAGAAGGCTAGTATTAAACACCTGGAGGTGTCAAAAAAAAATGTGTTGAACAGAATCTATGTTCAGATGATTATGAAATCGCAGAGCAAGCTCTTAGTGTTGAGACAGATTTTGGAGACCTAGTTGTTAGTGTCATCACCGATAATAATGCACGCACTCTTACGACTCAAACATAATTTGTTTCACTTGTGCACAAGAACAACATTGCCCTTGTCACCCACACTGTTCCGAAGCCAGTACAGAAAACTGCTATTTTTATACAGAATTGTCTTATCAGTTGTGGATATTGACCATTTGGTAAAGTATATAACTTGGAATTCTTTACTTGCAAGATCAATTTGCAACAGAGGTGTTAAAAGTCAATTGAAGCTTCAAGCTGATAACGGATGATATTTTGAAGTTAGGAAGCAATTGTCTCTTCGTTGTTGGCTGTGTTTCACATTCTTCTGTTACTCCTGTCTCGTCAGTCTCCAGCACCTCCTACTGCGTAAAGCAAAGCTATGTTCTTAGATTGCACACTGCCACAGTCACTCTGCAGTAATCAGGATTGGCTCCAGCAGTCTCATTTCAAAGGTCTCCCTTGTTCAAGTTCAGGTTTAATTGTCATTCAACCATACATGAATACTCATGAATACAGCCAAATGAAACAGTGTTCCTCCAGGGCCAAGGTGCAAAACACAACACCAATAGTCATACACAGCATAAGGCACATATAGCACATATAAGATAGCCCTAAACATACAGTCACACAAAAAAATGAATATAACCCAAGTCCCTGGGTCCATGGATGTTGTCAGGAAGAACAAGTCCGCAGCAGTCTGCAAACAAACACAGTCCAGCTTGACTTCCCAGCAGACACTGGAGAGTAGGTCCTGCACCGATGCCAGCATGGACACCGCCTCTGCCCTCACCTCTCCTGGGTGGCTGCAACAGGCGACACTACAGCATGTCTGGATTTGACTGCACACCAACGCAGTCATCCTTGCCTGGATGTTGTTTTAAACCTTTGCAATACCGCAACTTCCGTACTCTTTCCTCCTGGTCCTGTCGAGGACAACTAAATCTTACTGAATTTCAATAGCGCAGAGTCTCTGAAACTCCATGACAGTTTCATCAGGGACAGTTGGCTGTTGATATCAGGGACGTACATATAACATTCCTGGCTAATAATGGCACAAGTGCCACCTCTCATGGACAACAGAATGTCAAGTGCTGGTTGATTTTGAGAGCCGTGTAGTGCAGATTGCCATCTTTTCAGCAGGAAAGTCATTGATAGTCTGGTTCTTGCGATGTAGTGGTAAGGCTGTGTTTGTAGCCAGTTTCTTCAGCAATGTTGATGCCATGATAATGCTATCACAAGCCATCAATTAATAACTCATCGGGGGTGATTGATAAGTTTGTGGCCTAAGGTAGAAGGAGATGAGTTATTAACTTCAAACTTTCTGCATAATTACTCAAAGAGTTGACCTGCGTGTGCATATAACGAGTGCTGTTTCTCCTTCTTTCTATCTGTATCTCATCTCCTTCTACCTTAGGCCACAAACTTATCAATCATCCCTCGTACTTAGCTGTAATTCAGTTTTTTTTCTTTATTACATTTATCATTATTTCATTGTACTGCTTCCATAAAGTTAACAAATTTCATGACATATGCTGGTGATATTAAATCTGATTCTGATTCCATAGTCATTAGAATGTCACTTCAATCCATAGTCTCTGTCTATGTTCTCTTGCAGCCACACAAAGTAGGATGTAGAGGGAAGAGTGGGCAGGTGGTACATCTATGGTACTACGTAGGGGAGGTAACAGCACCCTCTCCATGGCCTTGGTTCAGGGCTAAGGTCTCATTTTAGAAGGGGTACCTCTGGCAGTCAGTGATAAACCTATTGGCTGCAGACGCATTAAGTACTGTTAATGGGATTTGGAGTGTCACCACTAGTATGGACATCGCACGTACTATTATCCACATCTATTCCTGTCCCTTGATGGTTGCAATAACGTACTTCACCGTTATTATCAGAGCAGTGGGGATAATGCAGTCACTGGAAGTAGGTTCTTCCATCCCTCTAAACGGTTGTATTGGCAAAAGTCATTCTGATGGGCATTGCAGATTCCTGCTGCCTTTACAATTTTAGATTTGTGATCAAAATAAAACACAGTATCAAACTCACTATGATTCAGGGGCATAGGCCACATTGGCAATCCACCTTACAAACATTTAAGTCCTCTAGAGCACACCTAACAACCTAACTGGTTTGAACATGACACATATTCATGACTAAGGAAAAGAAAAGTATTAGGAGTATTAGTATTGTGAGATACTTCTGCAAACGGGTGTCCAGATTACCCAAAACTTGTAATGCATTGTGGTTACTTAAGATGGCAAATAGCAAAGATCAAGAGTCCATCAGTCCTTATCCTCAACATTCTGCTGGCCACTTGTTCGCTGAACTGGTGGCACCGCTGCTTAATGTGCGAGCCATGTATCCATGTCAGCTTTCTTGGACCTTTAAAGCATTTAGCAGCACTTGGAATGGTCCTTCCCAGCAGAGCTCCAGGCAGATCTTTCATCGGTAGATTCTCATCAGTATGCAGTCTCCCGGTTAGTAAATGGGGTACTCTGCAGCCAGCACTATCTTCTTGGCTTTAAGTACCTGTTGATAGAAACTGTTACGAGCTTATGTTAGTGCTATACAATAATGCTACATGTTCCCACTCATAATATAGATATCCGTCTGTTTAATTAAAAAGAGAGGGGTGACTGGCAAGTGCATGGGACATCCTATAAATATCTCAGGTGGAGCTAAGCCTGTTATGCAGTTTGGAGCACAGTGCATTGTCATGAGGGACAGTGGGAGCGCCTCTGGCCACTTTAGCTCAGTCTTGTCGCACAATTTAGCTAACCTGCAGTTCAGGGCCCCATCTTATCTTTCAGCGGCCTGTAACATTGAGGGTGCTACAGGCAGGTGAAATGATGCCTGTTCTATATGGATTTCATCAATTCATAACTTTACCAGTAAAGTGAGGACCATTATCTCCTGATATTTTCTCGGGGATCCCAAACCTTGGAATTAATTCTCATAATAAAAATTATCAATAGTCGCAGCATCATTTCTCTGAGTTGGATAAGCTTTTACCTGTAGAGATAATAAATGAAATGTGTGCAAAATCACAGCCTGTGCATTTAGGTAACTGCATAAAGTCTATTTGGAGATGTACAAATAGCCTCCTGGGGGATGGCCCAGTAGCGGCAGATACCAGCAGTGTCTGACAGGATTATGTCTCTGGCAAATCATACAGTTGCTGCTATTTTCCTTGTTGAAGTTTTTGATTATACCCGTCATCCTTTATAGCCTTGCACATAGTGTGCTTTAGTCCATAAGGTTTGTTTGGCCTCTAATGCATCAGACTTTCATTAAAGAATTTGAAAAGTATTGGCAGCCTGATCACACTGGAGTGCTACAGGGCCATAAAGATCTGCCATTGCAAAGGAGGCATCTCGTTTGTTCCCACTAGTTATTTCATCCTTCCCATTAGTGTGAGCTACGTAGTTGAAAACAACAATTGCCAGTAATTGAAAGGCTGGATAAAGGTTCATAGTTCACCATGCTTTATCAGAGTTTTGAAGAGGTGAGAAACCCACATAGTTTCCGGAATTGTCCACTGGCATGTCCTTCTCCTAAGGCATAATGAGATTCAGAGTAAATGTTTACAGCAGCACCAGTTGTAAGGCTGGAAGCATTTGTTAAGGTACAAAGATTCAGCTACTTGAACGGAATAGGAGGGAAGGTATGAGGTGCGATATGAGGTGGAGGAATAACCGAAGAAAATGATGCACAGGCTTACATCGGGTGGCATCTTAAAATGGGCAGAATTAAAACTGTACAAGTTAGGTACAGTTTGGGAATGGATTATTTAAGGTAAACTGCAATGCTTATGGCAATGAAGGTGGAAACTTTTATCAAAGTTCAAAAGTTCATTTATTATCAAAGTATACAAATCTGTAGCAATTGCGTGATGCTATTGTGTCAACATGGACCAGAATCTCTAAGGAATGCTTCCACTACCTTGTTGAATCCATGCCATGAAGAATTCGGACTGTTCTGGTGGCAGTGGTGGTGACAGAGGTCCTACCCAGTTACTAGAAGGGTATACCTAATAAAGTGGCCACTGACTCAACTTCGGCTTTGATACACTTTGATCTCCTACTTTCCAGGGAGTAAAGTTCAAAGTACATTTTATTATCTTTCTTTTTCTTTCTTTTTTAATCTTTTTATTAGTTTTCAATTTCATAAACATAATAACAATAGTGATACAAAGAGAGTGGAATTACATTATTGGTGATAAGCATATACAAGAGAAACTACAAATAGTATAAGTGTAATAGACTTCCAAACTCATAATATAATTAATCATGAAGAAAAAAGAAATAAAAAGAAAAGGATATCACAAAGAAAAACCCCAAAAACAAAACAACTAAAAAAAAGCTAAGTTACTAAACCCAAAAAAAAAACAAACAGAACAAAATAGAGCTGAACCAATATATTAGATCGAATACATTCATTAATGTCATCAACTCCGCTCCTCTATTCATATATTCTAAGTTAGTAAAAAGGATTTGGAAAAGGTCAAATTACATCATATGAAAATGTTGAAGATTTTATTATCAAATTTATATATCTAATAATGTAGCCAAACAAGAAACCTGAAAGAACTCAATTTTAAAAAAGGACCAACAGCAAACGCCCACAGAGAAAAAAAATCAAACAGTGTAAATAATAAAGCAAACATCAGCATTCCGAACTAAATTGAGACCTAGTCTATGCAAATTCTCCTTGTAACTCGGGCTCCCAAAACTGGGCAACATCTTTTCTACACTCTTTCTAGTTTAATAAAATCTTTCCTGTAACAGGATGACCAACAATGTGCATGAGACAAATTGACTCTCTGTGAGGAAAATGAACACAATTATGGCGCTAGGAATCCGGAATGATATATTTATGATGTGGGAAATGCAGGCTTTGGGTAAGAGGGTTGAAAAATATGTTGCAAAATTGACTTTACACATGACTTGACCCAGCACAAGATTGTTGTTGTGTATCATCTCAATTGCTGTTCCAGTAGAGCATAGCCTTTGATTTCAAAGCCTATCACGGCTTATAAGTGTCATTACTTTCAATGAAAATAGTATGATTGATAGTTCTTGCTTATTTCAATTGTTTGATTGAACCCACAAATAAATTTATATTTAGTTATTATTTTTTGGGTTTGTTTTAAGTAAGCCATTTGGGTAAAATGGATCAACTGAAAAAGTTTGAAAGTCACTTATTGGAGAAATAAACAATATTTATATCAAAAATCAAAGAACGATAACTTTAATGACCTGGGCATATATAAGAAATGAAAACAACAAGAATAATTTTGATGGCCCTGGTATAAAATATATTGAAGTTGTTCTACATTGTGTTGAATAAATTGCCATAACTTGAATGACGCAGATAACTCAAATGGCTAGGTTGGTTCAGATCTATTAACAAATTAATTTGGTCATTTGCGCCAGTAAATTGACAAATAGGAAGCTATTGGTAATGATGGCAGTGGTTAATAACCAGACCTGTTTCAAAACACAATAGTTAGACTTAAAAAGTTGTAAAGTTCAATTTAAATATACACTCAGTAGCCACTTTGTTCGGTGCACCTGTATACCTTGTTAATGCAAATATCTAATTAGCCAATCATGTGGTAGCAACTCAGTGCACAGAAAGCATGCAGGACATGTTGAAGTGGTTCAGTTATTGTTCAGGCCAAACTTCAGAATGGGGAAGAAACGTGATCTAAGTGACTTTACTGTTGGTGCTAGCTGGAGTGGTTTGATTATCTCAGAAACTGCTGATCTGGGATTTTAACACACAATTTACAGAGTTTACAGAGAATGGCACGAGAAACAAGCATCATCCAGTGAGTAGCAGTTCTGTGGGTGAAAATGCCTTGTTAATGAGAGAGGTCAGAGGAGAATGGCCAGACTGCTTCATCCTGATAGGAAGCTGACAGTAACTCAGATAACCATGCATTACCACAATGGTGTGCAGAAGAGCATTTCTGAATGCACAACACATCAGACCTGAAGAGGATGAGCTACAGCAGCAGAAGGCTACAAACATGCACAGTGACACACACAAAATGTTGGTGGAACACGGCAGGCCAGGCAGCATCTATAGGAAGAAGTACAGTTGACTTTTCGAGCCGAGACCCTTCGTCAGGACTCAACGTTGAAGAGAAGATTTAAACTTCTTCAGGGTAGGCATCACTGGAAGAGGCTTCGCAGTAGTGAATTTAAAAATGAAAACATGAAGAAGTCTGCAGATGCTGGAAATTCAAGCAACACACACAAAATGCTGGTGGAACGCAGCAGGACAAGCAGCATCTATAGGAAGAAGTTCCACCAGCATTTTGTGTGTGTGTTGCTTGAATTTCCAGCATCTGCAGATTTCCTCGTGGTAACAGACACAGTGGCCATTTTATTAGGTACAGGAGGTGCCTAATAACGTGGCCACTGAGTGTATGACCCTGTACCGTTCATTTCTGTGTATGTCACATTGAATCCCATTGGACATTTTTAAAAAGTAAATATATTTTATCTGAAGATTTTTATATTTTTGTTGTTTTCAAATTTTCTTACTCAAATTGAATTATTTGGAGTAGTTTGAGAAAGAAGATCTAGAAAACACTAGGCAGTCATCGAGCCACAGCTACTGAACCTGCACTGGCCATCAAGCACCCATTTACACTATCCTGTCTTATCTCTCCACGCCCAGCTCCCAGATTCTACCATTTACTGGTACACTCAGGGAAATTTATAGTGCTTGATTAACCTAACCAAACATAGAAATGGGCCCCACAGCTACTGAATCTGTACTGGCCATCAAGCACGCATTTACACTATCCTGCCTTATTCTTTCCACATCCCCTTCAACTCTGCCCTACTCTAGCTCCCAGATTTTACCACTTACTGGTACACTAGGGGACATTTACAGTGCCTGATTAACTTAACCAAACATTTTCTGGATATGGGGTAAATCGGGATCACATGCTGGATCCTGGATCCCTGGATCAGGGAGAAAGCACAAACTCTACCCAGACAACAACAAGGACCTGGTTGAACTCTAGTTTCTGGAGTTACACCACTGAACTACTTCATCAAACTGTTGTGTGAAGGTATTCTACAATATTGGATCTGATTCTGTGTGAAATGGCAGATGGAAAGGAAATGACAGAAAAATGCTGATAATCTGTGAGCTACTTGTTCAGAGATCCTGGTCGTTCAGCATCTGACTTGCTGAGTTTTCTTTCATCTGCTCCCTTTAAACTCATTTGGTTCATTGAAAAAATTATAATCCTACTGTGTGATATCTTTTATTTCAAAAAAAGAATTATAAGTTTGCCAGCAGTGAATTATTGAAGGTGCCAGACTAGTATAGTTTTAATGTATAATAAAGCCTTTTGCAAATCTAAGTAAATTACTGCTAATGTTCATTTGTCCTTCATAAAACTTTTTCTGTAAGTTTCAGCCTAATGAGTGGTTTACTCTCTGACTTCCAAAAACCCGTATGATATAACTAGTAGGTTTTTCAGTCAATTAGCATTTTTACAAATTACCAAGATATGGCTCAGGAAAAGTAAATTATAATTTTATTGGTAATGCCTTACCTGCTGAAAGGGTCTTTAAACTGTGAAGCCACAGAGTGAAACCAATTGCCTCAATTATGTCTTCTGTAACAAGAATGTGAAAGAGTGGCTGTTTTGCATAGGAATCTTTTGGGGCAGGTTTCATTGTCCATATCTTACTAATACAGTTCCCATCAATATTAGACTTGGAAAATAATGAGTTTCCTTTTAAGAATTGAAGCATCTTTCAAGGATGTCTCTGCTTCAGATTATGTGAGTGCAGGCAACAAAATAAAAACTCTGCTTCCATGTTATTTCTGTCATGCACGGAGGAGCAGATTGAAATTGTAGAAGTTTTGTCTTGGGGAAAATAGGTTTTGCCGTTGCATTTTCTGAAAATGTTGCAGTCCAGGCTAGATAAGTGTTCTTTACAAGTAGAGGCAAAATGGGCTGGGTTCTACAGCAGCAGTCAAACATCTCCCAGAGTACCATTTGGGCATCAGAGAAAGAATCTACCTAATGTGCCATCTCTCCAAAGGTCATAGCAAGATGCTTTCAATCCCAATAAAAAGCTTTTTAGAACTATATTTGTAAGTCACTTGAGAAATAATGTTCACTTTTTATTTTAACTACCATCTATGCTCGAAGAAAATGCTTGAAACTTACAGAAATTCAGGGTGAGAGTGGGTCAAGCATTTATAAATCAGCTTAAATGGGAAGAGTACTTACTGTATAGTTGGGTGGGGGGCTGATACGGGACAAGGGAGGGAGAGCCCGCTTTGAAGATGCATGTTAGATTCTGATGAAACAAAATAATTGCTTGATAATATAGTCAGTGCGTATTTGGCAGATTTGTAATGAAGTGAGTATACTGGTTTACAGTGAGGATTGCTTTGGAAAATCGTCTAGTACTTGAGAAGACTACAGGATGGTCAGTTGACAGCTTCCATTTCTGTCCTCATCCAAGCCCCCCATTCTCCCTTCTTCCTTTCGCAATAGCCTCTTATACACCTCACATCCTACTCTTCACAATTTCCTTCACCCCAGAGACTTTTTCTCCCCCTTCCAGTCCTAAAGAATATTCTCAAGGTTGTGGCCACTTGGCACTGGTTTCACCACCTGACCTCTAAGTGGCTGCTAACTTTGGAACAGAGGTAGGGATCAAAGAAAAACATAACGAGGTCATGCTAAATTCACCTGAGTCCCTAGGTCAGGTGGAGCTATTCTCTCTCACCTTCCCCACTACAATGCTGGTCCCACTTTGCATGACTAATTATTGAGATACTTATCCATTAGAGATTGCATGTTCCTTTTTATATTTATTTGTGATGTTTGTTTAGTAAATTTGTAGGTGACACAAATTGGTGGAGTTGTTGAAGATGAAAGTTCTCAAAAGAAATCAGCTAGATATTAGGGTGGAGAAATGGCAGATGGAGTTTCTTTTTCTCTAGTTCCAATATTTTTTAATGGAGTTTCATCTTGGCGAATATTTTGGGACAAAATACAAGAGGACAGTATCCAATAAAGTCAAGACCCTTTGGAGCATTAATATACAGAAGATGCCAGTCCATGGTTCAGTAAAAGTGGTAATACAAGTGAATGGGGCTGGTAGAGAAGGCATATGATGTACTTGTCTTCATTGCTTGGGGCATTGAGGATAAGACTTGGGAAATCATGTTCTAGTTGTTCTAAAAAACTAAAACAACTTTAGGTTAGGCCACAAATGGAGTGTTTGTTTAGCTCTGGTTGCTGTACAGTAGGAAGGAAGTGGAGGCTTTGGAGAGAGTACGGAAGATGTTCACAAGGATGTTGCCTGAAATCAGAATCAGGTTTATTATCAATGAGTTATGTTGTGAAATTTGTGGCAGCAGTATAGTACAATACATAAATTACAGTAGGTTACAAAAAGAAATATGGGGATTTCCCACCTTGTCAGACAATGACAGGAAACCTGTGGGGAAATTTTTAAAGAGGAAAAGCCATTACACTGGGGCATTTCCACTCTTCCAACCTCAGACATCCAGGTCAGGTGGTATGAACAAGTATCACAAACTGGGGTCTTCAGTGGTTACAGTGGATGACTATGACATCTTTTATGCCGTGTCATGTCGTTCGCTGTCCACGGATTGTTGCTGCACCACCTTCCTAGCCACTGGACCTCACTGTAGATCTCATCTGCCCAGACAGCCGGAGCTGAGTTCACATGCCTGGACAGGCATGACTCTATCTCACCGGGGTATGAAGCCGCCGGCTACTCTCACCTGGTTCAGCCTACCTGTCGAAGCGGTGTACCAATGTATGGTCGCTGTTGCATGCAAACAGCTACTTGGAGCTGCAGTTGAAGGCTGAGTGTCTGGTGAGGACCAAAGGTGAGTGACGTGCCTTGGAATGGACATGACAGGCCTCTTCACCAGATGTGCTTCCCCTCCCTGAACACCACATACACCCCTATAAGAAATACAAACATAAATAGGAAAGGCACGTCACATCCGGAGTTTCTCTGGTTAGCGGACGATTTCCCTCCACGCCTCTCTGACATAGTGGGGAACCACGTACGAAGAAAGTTACAGCAGTGGTTTGCCATTACCTTCTGCTGGGTCAGTTTCCAAAGAGATCACCAGCTCGTAACACAGCACGGATGGAAAGTGTGCAGGGGAGTCGGCTGGATTTAAACTCAGGACCTTTCGTCCCGAAGTCTGACGCTGATGCCACTACACCACCAGCTGGGTCAAATAAATAGTCCAAAAGATGTCAAAATAATAAGGATGCGTTCATGAAGCATTGTTAACTCTGATGGTGAAAGGAAAGAAGCTGTTCCTAAAACACTGAGTGTGCATCTTCAGGATAGGAGAATATTAGTTGCAGGGAGAGAGTGGACAAACTTGATTGCTTTCTCTGGAGGGATGGAAGTTGAGAGAAGACATGATAGAAGTATATAAAATGATGCGAAGCATAGTGTAGATAGGATGGGTAGTCAAAGAGTTTTTTTCCCATGATGGAACTATCAAATACTGGAGGTCATTAGTTTAGGATGAGGAGGGAAAGTTAAAAAGTGATCTGCAAGGTAAGCTTTTTTTTCACACAGTTCTCTGACGCTGTAGGGGCACGGCAGGGGTGGTGATGGAAGCAAATACAAGAGCAAAATTTAAGAGGCATTTCGATAGATGAGTAGAGGGGTGCAAACCATGTGGGATTGTTTTAACTTTATATCATGATTGTAACAGACCTGGTGGGCTGAAATGCCATTTTTGTTCTGTACTTCTCCATGTTCTATGTTCTGTTGTTATAGGATTGCCTGGTAAAGTGGCACATGCGGGACTGCAACCTTTTTTGGTCTCATTCATAACTGGATTTTTTATGCAGGTAGGTAATCCAGGAAGATGTACTGCAAATAACTGACATTGAAATTATAGAGGTTAATGGATCTTAACCTAAACATTATTCATCGTCAAAGGAAGTAACATTTTTTCGTCACGTCAGTGGTAACTGATAATGTTGCTGTTAATATTTTCCATTTAAGCTTTGAACTAAGCCATGCTAATAAAATTAACTTGAATGAGTTTAACTGAAACATAGTTTAGAGAATTGAATGTAATTGGCATAAGATCCATTCTAAAAGTTTCCAAGTTACAAATCTGGATATTAATTTTACTGTTAATGGTGATAACTACAATGGATTGGTTTTTGGAGTTGGAGTAGGAAAGTCAAATTCCCCCTCATGTCCAGGTCCAGTCTTTCATTTCACCACCAAAGTCATCAAGGCTTTAATATCTGCCCCAATCTTTGATAGCCAGCTACATCATCTCCACCCACAAACTACTGCACTGTTCCTGACAATTAGCTCTGCCAGACTGACTCTTCCTCCCTGAATCCAGCCTCGCTTGTTCAGGGGCTTTGGAGCTGCCTTTAGCCTTTTGAGCTTCTAAGTGATCCACTCATTTTTAAAAAATTGCTTTGTAGATTGCTTATCAAGGTATTCATTTGAGATACTTATTTCCAGTGCATTTAGTGTAGAGGTTAAAATGAATTAGTAGCGTGGGAACTTCAACATGTTGGATTCTATCCTTACTTTATCCTAGTTGAAAATATCTGATTGACCAGACCTGTTCAACAATTTTATTTTACAGGTGTTGTTGATTTATCTTTTCGTTGACCTGTTGCAACGATGTCATTCGGCTCAGTTAGAGGCTGTGAAGGTAAGCAAGTGTTCTCTGACTTACACCATGCTTTCCATCAGAAAGTGTTCGCTAAATGAAATATGTTTAAATATTCCAGTACTATAACTGCTTTTATATCTAGGAAACTACACCACAACTGGAAATTCTGATAAGAAATTTGCATATTTCTACATAGGCTGGATAAACTTTTTTGAGGGAAAAAACCTTCATTATTAAAGTATACTTTTTGGACTAAAAGTTGATTTGCTGTTATTATTCAGATTCATTGCTGTGTATTCAGATTTTGAGCAGTTAATATTTAGATTTTAGCATCAATTTCATTTTCTTTAATTTCCTGAGTAAACATAGGCAATATATGTTTATACTGCACCTGCTGTCAGGAATGGTACTGCATGTATTTCCTTTTAGAGAAGCTAAGTTTCATAGTTCAGATATTACTGAAAATTCACACTAACTTTGTGATTAATATTTTGATCTGAACTTTATAACTTAATCATGTCTTAAAGAAATGGATATGGTAAATAATGTTGCAACATTCAAGGAGAACAACACATGCAAGCTAATGTGCACGATTGATTAAACCAGACAGGCACAGTAGTCAGCCAGGCTGTTGCCACAGCAACAGCGGCTGAGCTATTTTGTGTAGCAGAAAGGTAAAACCTTTATTGTAAAATTCACATTGCTATATTTGGTACTGAGCCAGTAAGAATCAACATCGATGACTTGATGATTTTTATCAACAGTATTGTCCTCTTGGGAAGTTCATGTGCACACAACTCTTCCTTATGATAACAAATCCCCAGTAGCAATCTTAAGTAACAATATTAAATTCTAAATTCTAAAGTTCCATTAATGTGTTGAGTTTTCTCTTATTGACAGATGGCTAGTTCAAATAAGACCAAGAAGATAAATGAGGAGGTGCATCTTATGACACTCAATTTTTTTTTTAAGAACTTATTCTCTCCGGGAGGCTATATCACACAGGCAGTCTTTTCAATTCAGAATTCTGTCAGTATTTGCTTTTGTTGGCTGACGATGATATTAAGTGCTTGTTTAAAAGGGTGTAAGAAAGGCACTCAAAGTTCAACATAGTGCACCCAACAAATAAATTGTACTGCGTTCAATCCATGAAATAAGCAAAAATAGATGGCCCGTTAAAATAGTTTATTCTACAGATGCTTCGTTCGAAAAGAGCCCCTCTGGACTCACTGCTTCGAGATCTTAAGAAAAGCTATAATTTTATAAGCCATGGATTTCATGGTGCAGGAAGCAGATGCAAAACGCCACCTAACGACACATTTAGAACACCAGCTAATGCTATGAAAGGCCAGTGCAGCATTGGATTGTGTGCCTCATTTAGATGTGTTTGGTATTTGAGACATTATAGATCATTAAGATAAGTTAAATGGCAATATCCACCTTGAAGAGGGGTGCACCATAGGTGCTATTTCATGTGTGATTTTCCACCATTGGGCTGTAGGAACTCAGAGGAGGTTAATCTGGAGTGAATATTGGCTTGCGATTTTAGAGAGTTCTGAGATGAGCTGTGAGACACTAGTGTGTTAACACTGGCCAACATGCCAAGTAATGCAGCCTGAATGTAGTTGTAATGGTAAGAATGAATAAGAATGAGCATCTCTGGACACATAGGGATGGTCGATACTTTGGGGTGAAACTCTGTATCAGGACTGAGAGTGTAGACAGAAAGGAAGATTGGGTGTGGCTGGGATCTCAAGGGTGTGGGTTACCTGCAGATGGAAGATTAAGTGTTCAAAACTGTAGGTTATAAACTGTGCAGGTGGAACTTGAAATGTTGTTTTAGCTTTTGTTTGTTGCACCATGTCAGTGGAGAAGGCAGAAGATAGACAGGTTGGTGCCAGAATGGAAAGAGGTTTGAATTTTCATATGTGAGGTAACCTACACTTATTGTGTTGCTTTTACATTCCTACTAGTCCACCCTGTTTCTCTCTCCCTCTATTTATCCCCTACATCATCCCTACCCCTCTCCACAGCCTCCAACCCATTACCAAAACTCATTACCCTACCCTCCTGGTTTCATCTACCAAACACTCACATACCTATCTTTATCTACCTGGATTTCTTCCCTTTGGTACAATTTTCCATCTCCTGCCCCCTTTCCCCAGCTGTCTCCATCTGCCCAACGCCTCCCTCCCATGCCCAGCTGTCAATCTAGTTTCACCTATCATCCACTAGCCTCTGACTTCTTCTCCCTCACACTTCTGTATATAGGCAGTGCCCAGAATACATTAGAGTTCTGTTCCCCAGAACTGTCTGTAAACTGATAATGACTGGCTAAGGTGGAAAAGATGGACATTTGAGAACTGATGTAGCACAATGTCGCCACAGTACCACACTGTGCTTGGATTTGCATATTCTACTGACTGGTGACTTGCTGTCCGCCTTGGAAGCCCATGGTTTTATAAATATTCTGATATCTTTATGCCAAAAAAGTGCATCTGTTTACTGTAATTTAACAGATTTTGTTCAAATCACATGTTGGAACTTGGAACCTGCATCATAAACTTTAAGAGTCATGGTGATCTTAACAGCTGCAATAGGTGCATGTCCAGCTATTGGTAGTATACACAGTTGCAGCCTCCCTAGTGAAGCAGAACTACAGTACATGAGCTAATACGGGTCACTGATGATGACAGCTGGTTCATTTTGTTCAAGACTCAAGTAAGAGCTTCAGTATCTTGTCCTTCTTCAATTTCATATGCCAGCATTTGCTAGGGGAGTTGTCACATCCTTTTGCCAGTGGCATTGTCCCCTCTAACTGCAGACACTCCACTTCCAGGCAGAGTGAAGTTTGGAGTTTTATTTGAGCAGCCATCTCAGTCAAAACAACTTAAATAACATATTTCAAGCTGATGAGCCATCCAGAACTATAGTCATGTAGAAAGGCCTGTAATCTATAACATATTCCCCTTTACCATCAGGGACCCCCACCATCCAGCCAATACTCTCTTGTTGCCACCATCAGGACGAAGGTACAGGAGCCTCAGGACTCACACCATCAGGTTCAGGAACAGTTATTACCCCTCAGCCATTACAGTCTTGAACCACAGGGAATCTCCTCATTCAACTTCACTTACCTCATCATTGAAATGTTCCCACAACCTATGCACTCACTTTCAGGACTCTTTCATGTTTTCAATACTCATTGCTTATTTTATTATTTACTATTCTTTCTTTCTTTCTTTTTGTATTTGAAGTTTGTTGTCTTTTGCACGTTGGTTGAACACCCAAGTTGGCGTGGTCCTTCATTGATTCTATTATGGTTATTATTCTGTTATAGATTTATTGAGAATGCAAGCAAGAAAATTAAGCTCAGGGTTGTATGTGGTGACATCTATATACTTTGATAATAAAATGTACTTTGAACTTTAAAAAGAGTGTTTAAAGCACAGTATGGATATGGTAGTGGAGAATGCTTGCACACTTTATTGTCCGCCTGACACTGCCCATCTGTAAACACAAAATACTCTGCAGATGCTGGGGTAAAAGCAACACTCAAAACAGGCTGGAGGAACTCAGCAGGTTGGGCAGCATCTGTGGAAATGATCTGTCAACGTTTCGGGCCGGAATCCTTTGTCAGGACTGAAGAGGGAAGGGGCAGAGGCCCTACAAAGAAGGTGGGGGGAGGGTGGGAAGGAAAGGGCTGGTAGGTTCCAGGTGAAAAACCAGTAAGGAGAAAGATAAAGGGGTGGGGGAGGGGATGCAGGGAGGTGATAGGCAGGAGGTGACGAAGGAATAGGGGAAAGCATAATGGGTAGTAGAAGGAGGCAGAACCATGAGGGAGGTGATAGGCAGCTGGGGGAGGGGGCAGAATGAAACTGGGATGGGGGAAGGGAGGGGGAGGGAATTACCGGAAGTTGGAGAATTCAATGTTCATTTGTAGTTATTTCTTTTCTCAGGCTTCCATAATCATATCTCTTTTGCAATTGGCTAATTTAACTTTGTTCACCAAGACTTGTAACAATTCTTAGGAATGTTTCAGATGTGATCGAGGCAGAGGAATGAAAGGTGGGGGAGTAGCATTGCTTGTTAGGGAAAATATTACAGCAGTGCTCAGGCAGGACAGATTAGAGGGCTTGTCTACTGAGTCCCTATGGGTGGAGCTGAGAAACAGGAAAGGTATGGGCACATTAGTGGGATTGTATTACAGATCACCCAATAGTCAACGAGACTTGGAAGAGCAAATCTGCAGAGAGATAGCAGGCAACTGCAGGAAACATAAAATTGTGATGGTAGGGGATTTTAATTTTCCATACATTGATTGGGACTCCCATACTGTTAGGGGTCTAGATGGTTTAGAGTTTGTAAAATGTGTTCAGGAAAGTTTTCTAAATCAATATATAGAGGGACCAACTAGAAGGGATGCAATATTGGATCTCCTGTTAGGAAACGAGTTAGGACAAGTGACAGAAGTCTGTGTAGGGGAGCACTTTGGTTCCAGTGGTCATAACACCATTAGTTTCAATTTGATCATGGACAGGGATAGATCTGATCCTAGGGTTGAGGTTCTGAACTGGAAGAAGGCCAAATTTGAAGATATGAGAAAGGATCTAAAAAGCGTGGATTGGGACAGGTTGTTCTCTGGCAAAGATGTGATTGGTAGGTGGGAAGCCTTCAAAGGGGAAATTTTGAGAGTGCAGAGTTTGTATGTTCCTGTCAGGATTAAAGGCAAATTGAATAGGAATAAGGAACCTTGGTTCTCAAGGGATATTGCAACTCTGATAAAGAAGAAGAGGGAGTTGTATGACATGTATAGGAAACAGGGAGTGAATAAGGTGCTTGAGGAGTATAAGAAGTGCAAGAAAATACTTAAGAAAGTAATCAGGAGTGCTAAAAGAAGACATGAGGTTGCCTTGGCAGTCAAAGTGAAGGATAATCCAAAGAGCTTTTACAGGTGTATTAAGAGCAAAAGGATTGTAAGGGATAAAATTGGTCCTCTTGAAGATCAGAGTGGTCGGCTATGTGCGGAACCGAAGGAAATGGGGGAGATCTTAAATAGGTTTTTTGCGTCTGTATTTACTAAGGAAACTGCCATGAAGACTATGGAATTAAGGGAAACAAGTAGTGAGATCATGGAAACTGTACAGATTGAAAAGGAGGAGGTGCTTGCTGTCTTGAGGAACATTAAAGTGGATAAATCCCCGGGACCTGACAGAGTGTTCCCTCGGACCTTGAGAGAGACTAGTGTTGAAATTGCAGGGGCCCTGGCAGAAATATTTAAAATGTCAGTGTCTACGGGTGAGCTGCTGGAGGATTGGAGAGTGGCTCATGTTGTTCCGTTGTTTAAAAAAGGATTGAAAAGTAATCCGGGAAATTATAGGCCGGTGAGTTTAATGTCGGTAGTAGGTAAGTTATTGGAGGGAGTACTAAGAGACAGAATCTTTGTGCGTGGTAGGTCATGTTTGACCAACCTATTGGAGTTTTTCGAGGAGGTTACCAGGAAAGTGGATGAAGAGAAGGCAGTGGATATTGTCGACATGGATTTCAGTAAGGCCTTTGACAAGGTCCCACATGAGAGGTTAATTAGGAAAATTCAGTCGCTAGATATAAATGGAGAGGTGGTAAATTGGATTAGACATTGGCTCAATGGAGGAAGCCAAAGAGTGGTGGTAGAGAATTGCTTCTCTGAGTGGAGGCCTGTGACTAGTGGTGTGCCACAGGGATCAGTGCTGGGTCCATTGTTATTTGTCATCTATATCAATGATCTGGATGATAATGTGGTAAATTGGATCAGCAAATTTGCTGATGATACAAAGATTGGAGGTGTAGTAGACAGTGAGGAAGGTTTTCAGAGCCTGCAGAGGGACTTGGACCAGCTGGAAAAATGGGCTGAAAAATGGCAGATGGAGTTTAATACAGACAAGTGTGAGGTATTGCACGTTGGAAGGACAAACCAAGGTAGAACATACAGGGTAAATGGTAAGGCACTGAGGAGTGCAGTAGAACAGAGGGATCTGGGAATACAGATACAAAATTCCCTAAAAGTGGCGTCACAAGTAGATAGGGTCGTAAAGAGAGCTTTTGGTATATTGGCCTTTATTAATCAAAGTATTGAGTATAAGAGCTGGAATGTTATGATGAGGTTGTATAAGGCATTGGTGAGGCCGAATCTGGAGTATTGTGTTCAGTTTTGGTCACCAAATTACAGGAAGGATATAAATAAGGTTGAAAGAGTGCAGAGAAGGTTTACAAGGATGTTGCCAGGACTTGAGAAACTCAGTTACAGAGAAAGGTTGAATGGGTTAGGACTTTATTCCCTGGAGCGTAGAAGAATGAGGGGAGATTTGATAGAGGTATATAAAATTATGATGGGTATAGATAGAATGAATGCAAGCAGGCTTTTTCCACTGAGGCAAGGGGAGAAAAAAACCAGAGGACATGGGTTAAGGGTGAGGGGGGAAAAGTTTAAAGGGAACATTAGGGGGGGCTTCTTCACACAGAGAGTGGTGGGAGTATGGAATGAGCTGCCAGATGAGGTGGTAAATGCGGGTTCTTTTTTAACATTTAAGAATAAATTGGACAGATACATGGATGGGAGGTGTATGGAGGGATATGGTCCGTGTGCAGGTCAGTGGGACTAGGCAGAAAATGGTTCGGCACAGGCAAGAAGGGCCAAAAGGCCTGTTTCTGTGCTGTAGTTCCTATGGTTTTTTCTAATAGCTGGTCCCTGAGAGTCACTCAGGCAGTTGGCTTTATGATGAACATGTTCAATAGAATTGGCTGTCTTGTAGTGGATACATTCTGGAGTCTCCTCAGAAAGTAAGCATTTGATTGCATGTTGAGGTGTGTCTGATTAAAAATGAATTTAGCATTCCATTCCTGTTTGAATAAGAAATATAACACTCAATATGTATAATTAAGTAGTGAAACTTAATTCTGCAAAAGTGAATTCCTGACTCTTCATTTTTGTCCTGTCCAGAAGAAATAGATCATATATCTGAATTTGTGACTCCTTCATACATCTGAACACAGTGGTATTTGTTTTATTGCCATCAGTTGTTTGGAGTGATGCCTAAGCATAAAAGGTTGGAGTGATTGTGAGCTATGTGAATAATGCAATGCATGTACTGTAATGTAGATGAAGTGTAATTGAATTTGCAGCAGGTATATTTCATTCAGGGTTTAATTTGTGCTGCTAGATTGTATAGATAATAGAACCATGTTCTTTATATTCTGAAGAGGGGGTATTTGTGACAAAGTGGCTATGTTATCTTTTGTGTTGACGAGCAACCTTTATTTATTTCTACTTCAAGTACAAAGACAGGAGGAATGAAACAAAAAATGTTTGAAAAATAATCAGCTTTCAAGTTATTACCTGAGGAGAGTGAGACAGAATTAATGTTTCAAGTGAAACAACATTAATGTAGAAAGGTTTTTTTTTTGTTTTCAACTAAAGGTAGGAGATCCACAAACATATCCTCTCTGGAGATGAGAGGTGGGGCGAATTGCAACATCAGAACAAAGGGACAGACTTGGTGATTAAGTGAATGGAGTTGGAGTCAGCCTCTTTATTCTTAGATCTTAGTAGTCCCACCAAGATGGATAGCACTGTGCCTTTTAGTGAGATCACCTTTCACTTTTCTGAATTAGGAAGTGCAAATCCAGCCTGCTTAATTAATTCAGCAACAGTAAACTGAAGTTGTTTATAGATGAGTACAGACATCCCACCCTGCAAAAACTCACTTCAGGGAGGTAGCACCATCAATTTGCGGGAGACTTCTGGGAGAGGTGGGATGTCTGTGAGTAGGGTCATGGCAGATGGAATACAATGGTGAAACTATGAGGCCTCCGCTTTGAAGTCCAGATGAACAGTGTCAACCTGAAGTGTTAGTTGTACACAGATGCTGTCTGACCTGCTGTGTCCTTTCAGCATTGTAATTGTTGCTTGGGAAGAAAAGGGAACTTTTTTAATGAATGGCTTGAAAGTGGATGTTTGGACGCACTTGGGTGTTCTTGCACATGAATCATTGAAAGTAAACATGGAAGTACAGCAAGCTGGTGGTGTTTCTCCAAAAATGATTTGAGCATGATTGTAGCGAAGTGGTGCTCCAATTATATAGAGTGCTGGTGAGACCACATCTGGAAGGCTGTGCAAAAGTGTTGTTTCTTTCTCTTGTGATTGAGGGAATGTAGCAGAGGTTCATCAGATTGATTATCAAATTGATACATATTCAATATGCCTGAAATTAAGCAGACCCAGTACAATCAATCACCTTCAATTTTTCTAAACTCGAGGCTTTCTCTAATTAAGAATGGTGATCCCACTAAAATGTACTGGGCTTGATGGGAAGGTGCATTTGATGCTTCACTAAGGATCACAATTCAGATTAAAGGAGTCAGCCATTCCAGGCAGAGATAAATTTGTCACCCAGAAGGGCTATGGGGGTGCACTTGCTGAGCACACCTTTGATGAATTTTTAGATATTAAGATAATTGTGGGATATGATATGAGAGCAAAAAGCTGGTGTTGAGGTAAAAGGTGAGCTGTGACATGATTTAGTGGTGAAGCAGGAACAAGTCTGAATGGCCTATGTAGCTTTAGCAGTGGCTGGCTCATGACCAAAATGATCAACACTGTGCTGCCTTTAATGTGTATCCCTGAACGAATGAATTGCAAGGTCAGCATGACTGTTCTTATTAGAAACTTTTGGAAAAGTTATTTAAGGATGTTTTGTTATTAAAACTTATTTATAAATTTGGAGGTGTTAAATATTTGCACCTTCAAATAGCTCCTCTGAATATATTTGTTTTACTGCCATATATAACTGATTTGAATTTGATTTTAGTGCATATTCTTTCAGGTTAATGCTGTAACTGTTTAAAAAGACATTTGATATGGCTGGCAAATTCTCAACATGCCTGTTTAATTAATATTTTTATCATTTTTTAGCATTTTATGGTGGAACGAATTCAAATGCAAGATGTTGGTGCTCAAGGTGCTGTGCCAAGTTGCATAGAAGAAGAGGAGGAGGAGGAGGAAGAAGAAACTGAGGATGCAGGTAGAGACTGTTGTTTCAATATTGTATTGTTTCATGGGGATATGTAGGTACAGTGAGACATAACCAATATTAGGTGTGATGTCAAAATTATACTCGAGCATCTAAATTCAGAATCAAAGGTCTGTTTACAATTTTATATTGTAATTGGAATTTTTATGTTTTGGTCTATGTTTCTGAGCAACTTTATCTTTATTAAGCTACTGCCAGAATCACATTAAATAAATACATCAGTGGGCATTTGATTTTAAACTTCTCAGCAGGTGAGCAACCACAATATTGTAAATACAATTTGTACCGAAAAACAGATAAAACAGAAAATCTTGTAAATACTCAAGCTGTATTTGTGGAAAGGGAGAAGGTTAAAATTTCAGTTCAACTCCTCATCAGAACTCAACAAAGTTTAACTCCCAGATGAACTCAATGCCTTTTATGCTCACTTTGACTGTCAAAACATGAAAGCATCTTCATGAACTCGAACAGCCCCCGGTAACCTTATGATTTCTGTCTCTAAGACCAACGTGAGAGCATCCTTCAGGAGGGTGAACTCATGGAAAGAATACAACACAGACAGGGTACCTGGCCAAGTACGAAAGACCCGTGCTGATCGACTGGCTGGAGCATTTACTGATATCTTTAACCTCTCACGTCGGCAGCCTTAGCAACACACTTGCTTTAAACAGGCTTCAATTATACTAGTGCCTAACATCAAGCACCTATTCGCTACATCTTATAATAAACAACAATTAACAGGGTGGATCAATCATAATCACGTTTATTTTATATGCTACAAGGGAAGACCATCACTGCACAAGAGCTGGTGCCAGCTTTGAAAAAAAATCAGACAACATAATCACTCCTTTTTAAGTGTCAGATCAAGGTCAGCTTCATTCTGTTTGCCTGCTTAATTAGTGTACTAGGCATCCTTCCAGTAACGATATGTGGGTCTGCAGTTTATCAAGGACCCAGGCTCCATTGGTATAATTTTGCATGAACACTTTTAGCAAAGCAGTCTGGTACAATACAGGTTCCATTTTGTCACTAAAAGTAAAGGACATTTCCACATTACCTCCTTCTTGTCATTTCATGACACTACATTTTACCAAATGTACTAATTGAAATATACATTTAAGCAGTATGTATATAAAGCAATGATGCAGTTTCAAAGCCCGACCCAAAATTCCCTTTTCATCCGTCCATTTCAACTAGGACCTATTCCTTACCTTAGTATCCTCTTCTTTCATACAAAAATCATAAAAGAAGAACAGTTATTATTATAAGACCGATAGTTATACCATAAAGCAGAACAGTTGCCCACCATCCTCCCAGTGTCCCATAACTACCATCCATTTCCCAGAGTGTAATAGTTGAAATACTGATCCTCATAATCTCTTTGGTACCTTCTTGGATATATTTTGCGAAGTGAGTTATATTTTCTGATTCGTCAGCTATGTAAGTAGAACAACACAAGTGCCCTCTTTTTCTGATAGAATAAAATCCAAAGTAATTTTGTTCTGTAATACTGCTGTAACAACTGCCACCAGTTCTGCTGACAACTTGGTTAATGCTTGTTGGGTTTGATCAAAGACATATGCAGTTTCACACTCTATTTTCTCCAAAGCTGGTGCCCTATTAATCAGTTCCTAGGGCAATCTTGCAGTCTCATATCCTGGAATGGCAATTCCGGAATCTCTTGGTCTCTGGTGCCACCGGACCAGAAGGTGGGGAGGTGGTGATGCCAAGTGTTGCATATGGGATGCTATGTAGGCAAGATAAGGAGCAGCCCTTCCAGGACTATGGCTGTCTCCACTTCCCCTCATACTCAGAGGGACATGCCTAGCAGCCTGGGATAGGCCAGGTAACCACAGACTCAATAAGTGCTGTTTAGTGGATGGGGAGGACTGAGACTTGTCAGTTCTGTACATGTATCCTTACTGCTTCCCAGATAGGGGCCTTTGCTCTTCCAGTTGCAGTGACACATTACCTAATGCCAGCACTCCAGTTCCAGAATCAACTATTTGAATCCCACTCAATCACTGAAGAGACATCAGTGTTTAGAATCAAACCTTTGGCAGAATATTAACCAACAGGATGTTGTCGCCTGCATGTTCTTGAATTAAGATTGGTGTCGTGTGTTTCTTGTTGACATACCTGCACCTGTATTTGCAGGTGCAATACACAATGTCACCTTCAAAATTTAAAATGCTTTCAGTTACTCTTCATTAGGAGTCACAGGGTCATCTGAGCATTACTAGTCATTCAGCAGATTGTTGAGTGGTTGAGCGATAGCCAATTGATCTGCCACTGGCTCATCAACACAATAATTAGCAATAATTTAATCTGACGTAGCTGTCAATCTTTTTGTTTCATCACTGCTCTCACATGAGCTACTTGGGCTGCTGTAGAGTCTGTTATGTCCATGCTGTAATTCCTTGGAGTTCAGATGGTGTTGCTGTTACCGGAGTCATGTAATTCACTAAAGTTTGGATGGTGGTGGCTGTGGAGGGAGAATGTCCGATGTGATCTGTAACTTCTTGGGCAGAGCTTCAGAAGTAGGTGTTAGCCAGGGCAGAACACCAGCAGTACTACGACTAGCAGCACCACTAACTTGAAGTTGCAATGGCATTTTTCCATTTTGTTTTAGTTTGGTTTGAAACTTCACGTAATGCAACACACACAAAATGCTGGAGGAGCTCAGCAGGTCAGGCATGGTTTACAGAAATGAATAAATAGTTGACGTTTCATACTAAGACCCTTCTTCAGGACTGTGAAGCAAGGGAGAAGATGCCAGAATAAAAAGGTGGGGCAGGGTGGTGGTAGAAGGAAAGAAGACTAGCTAGAAGGTGATGGGTGAAGCCTGGTGTGTGGGAAAGGTAAAAGGCTGGAGAAGAAGGAATCTGATAGGAGAGAAGAGCGGATCACAGGAGAAGGAGAAGGAGGAAGGGGCCCAGGGAGAAGTGATAAGTGGGTGAGAAGAGGTAAAAGGCTAGACTGGAGAACAGAAGGAGGGGAGGGGGAGGAAAAAATATTCAAACAATGCACATTGATTGAACTACAGTGTTCTTTCACTCGTTTGTTTCATGCAAAGATTTGCTGTTTAGACTTTTCACTGTCTCTATCATGCTGTTTTTGTAGTTTATCACGTTTGCCATTTCTTTCAATTACTGCAAGACTTTACTCGCCTCGTTAACTTTCAGTCGCTCATACATTTTACTGAACTTGTTTTTAATCGTACCATTCATCCTTTCTACTAAGCCTGCTGACTGGGGATGGTAGCTACAATGGAAATATCAGTCAATCTGTAAAGCCTTACAAACTACTTTTATTGCCTTCTCAGTGAAATGGGTACCGTCATTGTTAGACAGTTTCCAAAGAATCCCAAACCTCAGGATGATTTCCTTCAATAAACAGTCAGCTACTGTAACTGCAACATTCTTTCTACAAAGAAATGCTTCAACTCATCATGGAAAAAAACATCAATAATGAGCAAGGCATTTTTATATCCTTCACACGAAGGCAATTCTTCAAAATCTATCTGAGGGTGGTGTATAAGATCCTTACACCTTCATAAAACCATAAGCTATTGGAGCATAATTAGGCCATTTGGCCTATATGGTCTGATCTGCCATTTCATCATGTCTGACCCATTTCCCTCTCAGCCCCAATCTCCTGCCTTCTCCCTGTAACTCTTCATGCCCTGACTAATCAAGAATCTATCAACCTCTGCCTTAAATATAGCCAATGACTTGGCCTCCACAGCTGCCTGTGGCAACAAATTCCACAGATTCACTACTGGCTAAAGAGATTCCTCTTTATTTCCGTTCTAGGTGGATATTCCTCCATTCTGAGGTTGTGCCTTCTGATTCTGGACTACTCCACCATAGGAAACATCTCTTCCATATCCACTCTATCGAGGCCTTTCAACATTCAATAGGATTCAATGATATAACTCCTCATTATTCTGAATTCCGGTGATTACAGGCTTAGTGCCATCAATTGGTCCTCATGTGGTAGCCCTTCATTCCCAGAATCATTCTCATGAACCTCCTCTGAACTCTCTCCAATGTCAGCATATCTTTTCTTAGATAAGGGGCCCAAAATTGCTCACACTACTCCAAGTGAGGCCTTACCAGTACCTTTTAAAGTCTCAACATTACATCCTGACTTTTATATTTTATTCCTCCTGAAATGAAGCTAACTTCACACTTGTTCCTCACCACTGACTCAACCGGCAAACTAACCCTTAGGGAATCCTGCATGAGGACTCGAAGACCTTTTGCACCTCGGATATTTAAATTTTCCCTCCATTTAGAAAATAGTCTGCTCTTTTATTACTTCTACCAAAATGCATGAACATACACTTCCTGACACTATTCCATCTGTCACTTCTTTGCCCATTCTCCTAATCTGTCTAAATGCTTCTGCAGCCTCCCATCTTCCTCAACACTACCTGCCCCACTATCTATCTTTGTATCATCTGCAAATTTGGCCATAAAATCATCAACTCTGTTACCCAAATTGTTGACATATAATGTAAAAAGAAGCTGTCCCAACCCAGTCCCCTGAGGATCACCACTAGTCACCGGCAGTCAACCAGAAAAGGCTCCCTTTATTTCCTCTTTGCCTCCTGCCAATCAGCCAATTCTCTATCCATGCCAGTCTCTTTCCTGTAGTACCACGGGTTCCTGTTAAGCAGCCTCGTGTGGCACCTTGCCAAAGCATTCTGAAAAATCCAACTAAACAATGTCCACTGACTGTCCTTTATCTATCCTGCTTATTATTTCTTCAAAGAATTCCAAAACATTTGTCAGATAAGATTTTCCCTTAAGGAAACCATGCTGACTTTGGCCTACTTGATCATTTGCCTCCAAGTACCCCAAAACCATATTGTTAATAATTGACTCTGACATTTTCCTAACCATTGAGGTCAGACTAACTAGCTTTTAATTTCCTTCTTTCTGTCTCCCTGCTTTAAAGAGTGAAGTGACATTTTCAATTTTTTAGTCTCTTGAACCATGCCACAATCTATTGATTCTTGCAAGATCATTACCTAGGCCTCCACAATATCTTCAGCCACCTCTTTCAGAACCCCGGGGTGTGGACCATCTGGAACAGGTAATTTATCTACCTTCAGATCTTTCAGCTTCTAAACACCTTCTCCCTAGTAATGGCAACTTTACTCCCTTCTGCCCCTTGATACATTCGAACTTATGACATACTGCTAGTGTCTTCCACTGATGCAAAATACTTGCTCAGTTTTTCTGCCATTACCTTGTCCCCCATTGCTACCTCTCTAGCACCATTTTTCAGCAGTCCGATATCTACTCTTGCCTCTCTTTTATATTTTACTTTGGTATCTTCTTTAATATTATTCGCTCATTTATCTTTGTATTCCATCTTTTTGACAATTTTAGTTGCCTTCTGTTGGTTTTTATAAGCTTTCCAATCCTTCAACTTTCACTATTTTTTGCTTTATAATACACTCTCTCTTTGGCTTTTATGTTGGCTTTTACTTCCATTGTCAGCCACGGTGTGCATCATGCCTTGAGAATACTAATACCTTTTTTGGATGTATCTATCCTGCGCCTTCGGAATGGTTCCCAGAAATTCCAGTCATTGCTCTCTGCCGCCATCTTTGCTAATGTTCCCTTCAGCTCAACTTCGGCCAGCTCCTCTCTCATGCCTCTCTAATTCCCTTTGCTCCAGTGTAATACAGGTTTCCCCCGCTGTTCGAAGGTTACAGCATTCTTATGAAACGGTTCGTAAGCCAAAATGTCATAAAGCAAAGAAGCAATTGCCATTTATTTATATGGGAAAAATTTGTGAGCGTTCGCAGACCCAAAAATAACCTACCAAATCATACCAAATAACACATAAAACCTAAAATAACAGTAACATAAAGTAAAAGCAGGAATGATATGATAAATACACAGCCTATATAAAGTAGAAATACTTTTCCACAATCATTACTGCACTGTTCTCCGTAGCGAAAATCTCGCGCAAGCGCCGTCGGCAGAAAATCTCACGTAAGCGCTGTTGGCAAAAACACGGCGCAAGCGCTCTCCAGTAACCTTTAAGCTATGAAGCTGCCAAATCTTACCATATAACACGTAAAAATACACAGCCGATATAAAGTAGAAATAATGTATGTACAGTGTAGTATCACTTACCGGAATTGGTTCATCGCCAAGCACACTGATGATGGTGTGTTAGACTGAGTCGTCGCAGGTTGGGTGGTGCAGTGGCCCCCACCCTCCAGGCCGCCGACAGATACCGAACCGCGAAGCATGCAGGGGTACAGCGGTAGCTGGGAAGCATCCTGCACATCTTTAAGAAAAAAGTCAAAATAAACATGCTAATTAATTACGTGTCAGGTGGCACCCAATTAATTAGGATGTTTTTTTCGGCTTTTTTCTTAAAGATGTGCTGTGTGCCTCCCAGCTACCGCTGCATTCTCTGCGAATCACGGGGTGGTGGGACACTGAGGTGTCATCTTGTCGTCTGTTTCCATTAGAGCAGGCAGCTCATCTTCTCCTATGACTGCCTGCCTCGATGTCAAAGGTCGAGGTTCGTCGACTGCTGTGGCCGATGCAGAAGGCTTGCTTGACTGCTGAGCCTCGTGCATTTTTCTATCATGCAGTTCTTTGTAAGGACTCAAACCATCCTGCAAATATCCCCTAAACCTACATACCCTTTCAAAATTGCTGGACGATGCTGAGGATGTTCTATGAGTCTGTGATGGCCAGTGCTATCATGTTTGCTGTTGTGTGCTGGGGCAGCAGGCTGAGGGTAGCAGACACCAACAGAATCAACAAACTTATTCGTAAGGCTAGTGATGTTGTGCGGGCGGAACTGGACTCTCTCAAGGTGGTGTCTGAAAAGAGGATGCTGTCTAAGTTGCATGCTATCTTGGTCAATGTCTTCCATCCACTACATAATGTACTGGGTGGGCACAGGAGTACATTCAGCCAGAGACTCATTCCACCGAGATGCAGCACAGAGCATCATAGGAAGTCATTCCTGCCTGTGGCCATCAAACTTTACAACTCCTCCCTTGGAGGGTCAGACACCCCGTGCCGATAGGCTGGTCCTGGACTTATTTCATAATTTACTGGCATAATTTACATATTACTATTTAACTATTTATGGTTCTATTACTATTTATTATTTATGGTGCAACTGTAACGAAAACCAATTTCCCCCTGGGATCAATAAAGTATGACTATGACTATGATTATGACTAAAATTAAAGTTGTACTTTATCATTGCAGTGAAAATCACACGCAGTTGCTTCACGTTCAGTTCCTGGACGACTTCACTTTCGGTCCGTTCGCTACTGTATTCAGTTTCAATTGTTATCTTTTCCTCTTCCAATTGCATCAGCTTTTCATCTATCAGTTCTTGGTCATGGGATGCCAAAACCTCTTCAACATCATGTTCGTCAGCTTCCACAAGCCAAACTCACTTAGTCCTCACTTTGTTCACCACGATCGAAACGCTTAATTATGCCTAGTTTTACGCTAAGTGTAACACTCTTACGAGCTCTTTTAGGCTTTTCCGATACCTTAGAACTCATCTTGCAAACGGCTGCTCACAGGCACGTGATTAAGCAATGCTGGCAAGAATGCAGTTCCGAATCCGGGGGAGAGCAGCTGCTTGGAGCGCGCGCTGCATTTATCACGCGCTGCCTTTTATCACGCGCTGCTTTTTTTTGTAACAGTGAAAACACCTTCTGAAAGCGAAAACAGGGTACTAATGTAGGTCTTTTGCAACAGTGAGGTTTCGTAAAGCAAACGTTCGAAAAGCAGGGGGCACCTGTACTAGTACATCTGAGTTTAGCTTATCTCTCTCAAGTTTCAGGGTGACTTCTATCATA
The DNA here is from genome assembly GCF_963921235.1 of Mobula hypostoma. Taxonomy (NCBI): domain Eukaryota; kingdom Metazoa; phylum Chordata; class Chondrichthyes; order Myliobatiformes; family Myliobatidae; genus Mobula; species Mobula hypostoma. Next base: position 50,789,160 of record NC_086100.1, on the reverse strand, counting down.
TTATGATCACTGACACCTAAGGGTTCCTTTACCTTAAACTCTCTAATCAATTCTGGTTCATCGCACAACACCCAATCTAGAATAGCTGATCCCCTAGCACACTCAATCACAAGCTGCTCTTAAAAAGCCATCTTGTAGGCATTCCACAAATTTCCCCTCTTAGGATCAAGCACCAGCCTGATTTTTAGATGTTTAGATATTTAGATTCAACTTTATTGTCATTGTGCCGAGTACAGATACAAAGCCAATGAAATGCAGTTAGCATCTGACCAGAAATGCAAAGAATAGTGTTATTTCCCAATCTACCTGCATATTGACCTTTGACATGCCTTTTCTATCTCCTGTTATAATTTGTAGCCCACATTTTTGCTACTGTTCGGAGGCTTGTATGCAACTCCCATCAGGGTTTTTATCACCCTTGCAGTTTCTTGGCCCCACCCATAAGGATTCTACACCCTTTTATCCTATGTCACCTCTTTCTAAGGATTTGATTTCATTTTTACCAACAGAGCCACCCCACCCCTTTGCCTACCTGCCTGTCCTTTCAATAGCATATGTATCCTTGGATGTTAAGCTCCTAGCTATAATTTTTTTTCCAGTCATGCCCACATCATACCTGCCAATCTCAAACTTTGCTACATGTGCACCTACCTTATTCTGTATTGCATACATTCAAATGTAACACCTTCAGTCCTGTATTCACCCTTTTTGATTTTGTCCCCCTTTACATTGTAACTCATCCGTTGACTGAAATTTTACCTGATCATCAACCTCTTCTTGCTAGCAATCTCAACTGTTCATAAACCAACTGCCTCAACCTCAGCCCTATCACTCCAGTTCCCATTTTCCTACCAAACTAATTTAGATCCTCCCAAACATCTGTAGTAAGACAGCCTGCAAGGATACTCACTTGTTTGCCTGGATTTTGTAAAATACATATCATACATTGTTCACAAACTTGACGTACAGCTTGTGATAAACCAGGGCATACCATGTTTGATTTGTATGATCTTTCAGTCCCCTCTTCAGCTCCTGTGGAAAGAGGGTACTGTGCCCTGTGGGGCACTGGATCATTTGGGCTCATGGTCACTTTATGTTGCTCAGCTGTGAGCATCTTACCTGTCTCATTTGGCTGGAAGGCCTAAAGTTGCAGCGTAACTTTAGAGAGTAAAAGTTCCACATTGGAACTGAACTACAACCCTCTACAACTTTCTGTTCAAAGGTTGCCTCTGCTTCTAATGTACTAAGGAGCAATAAGAGAAAGCCCTTATGTCATTCCACTAGCCACAGACTTCATCCGGTCATTTTCAGGATCTTCTGTTGTGACAGTCCTCTCAGACCCTTGAGCATTGTCCAAGGTCCTTTGCCACCTTGTCTCTGGAAACCACTAAAGTTAAGTGGGATTCCCTGTTCTCTTGATTGTGTATCGTCCACTGAACCTTGTGGTGAAGTCACAACATTGCCAAGTACTGGAATCACCCACATTTATTTCAGAAATGTAGAGAACAATTTCCTTACCGATTATAGCTGTGCAATTTCTGCTTCATAAACTGGCAATTTCCAAGACAAGTCATAATAAACCATACAGTGAAAATAACAATGCAGCTTACTAGATTGTAGGTCTAAACAGAATCTAGAGAAATCTCCGGAGGTTTTCAGGCACTCTCATAAAAATGTTCCAGACTTCTTGATAAGTGGGTAGTGAGTAACTGCCACATACAAAATAGGTTGATTCCTACTGAAATAGCATAGTTCACAATGGCTCTCTGGTATACACACATTAAGTCCTTCAGGAATGCAGGTAATAGTTGCTTGTATTTTACAAAATAAATCTTTTCCATATAAGTTTACAGGCACAGGACCTGATGCTAACTTCCACTGGGTCTGATTTCGGGACATTAATAGGCATTAATTCTCTTTTTGAGAAGGACATAAGACCATTTGCAATAATACTAATTATTACTAAATACAGGTCCCATATCCTGTTTTTTGGCAATCCTGAATATTATTCTATTTTCTGTATATATTGTTCATTGGACTCGCCAATACCTTGTTGTGGTTGGATAATCTTAGACCAGTTAGCTTTTTTAGGAAAGGCAGCATGTAATGCATTATATGTATTTTTATAAAAAAATTTATTTGGTACAGTGGCAGGTCCTGGCCTGGCACCATTACGGTGTTCTTGAAAGCCCTAAAATTTTAGCTCATGAATAAAAATTTCAATACCCGCATTAAGGTTTTATGACTTTTACCATTGTATACCATTGAGAGCATACTCACCAACTGCATCTCAGTGTGGTATGGCAATTGTCCCGTATTGGACCGCAAAGCACTCCAGCGTGTGGTGAAAACTGCTCAGCAGATTATCGGCAACCAATTGCCCACCATTGAGAATATCTACCATAAACGCTGCCTGGGCAGGGCGAAAAGCGTTATCAAGGATGCATCTCACCCTAACCATGGACTTTTTACTCTCCTCCCATCCAGTAGGCGCTACAGGAGCCTCTGCTCCCGCACCAGCAGGCACAGGAAGAGCTTCTTCCCTGAGGCTGTGACCCTGCTGAACCTCACATCACAGCGCTAAGCAGTATTGCACCCATATTGTACTGTCTCAGTACTTTTATATTTGTATGCTGTAGCACTTACTTTTTATTCAGTTATTTTGTAAATAACACTATTCTTTGCATTTCTGGTCAGATGTTAAATGCATTTTATTGGCATTGTATCTGTACTCGGCACAATGACAATAAAGTTGAATCTAAGATTAGATTCCAAATCCATTAGGTTTCCAAATCCATAATACTAGGTTTGTGAAGCACAAGACCAGTTTTAAATTTCTGAATCACTTTTTCTAAACCTGTCTCCGGATCGAGCAGTTCTTCTACCATGGCCTATATTTATCCTGCTGTCCAAGGTCGTTATACACTCTTTGGTTCCCCATCCATAATTCTTCCATTAATCCCTTCCCATAATTATTAAACAAATACCATGCTGGTGTCCCCTTATTTGGGACAGAGGAGGACTCCCCTTGTCCAATTATTACCTATTCTTAGTTTCCCCTTCTCACCAATTACTGTTTTTTCTTTCTTTTGTTCACTACAGCGTCCTGTAGGGATTAAACTTGTGAGCTCAATTTCCACAAATCCCACTCTTAATTACTCTTTTTACCAGTACCGTTGTGTCCCTGACTCCAGATCTGGTGCATTCCTGATGCTCTTACTGTATGGATTTGGTAAATCCCTGACACATTTACCATTCAAATTTGGTGCATCCCTGATGCTGTAGCTGTCCTTGACACTCTTACCGGTCAGATCTGGTACATCCCTGATGCCATAGGTGTCCTAGACACTTACCGGTCAAATCTAATCATTAATACCCATATGCTTCTGATCGTTGTGCTGAAAGTGTCGGAATCACAGAGAGAGAAACAAATCCACTCAGTTGACTTTGGTACAGATCACAGTGTATAGAATCGGAGTGGGGTAGGACCTAGTATTTGCTACTCACCTGGAAAAGCCATACAGAGTAAAAAGCAAATTAACTTTTTGGTGATCACTCCTCTGCTGGAGTTTCTCCAGGAGCAGGTGGTCACCAGGATCTCCCTTGGTTCTTTTCTACACCTAAACATATGATCTTGTTGCCACCCACACCTCCAATCTGCTAATTAAATTTGCAGATGATACTACATTGGTTGGCCTTATCTCAAATAATAATGAGGCAGCTACTGAGAAACCTACACCCTGACACAGTGGTGTCAAGGAAACAATCTCTCCCTCAATGTCGCAGAAACAAAGGAGCTGGTTGTGGACTACAGGAGGAATGGAGACAGGCTAACCCCTATTGACTTCAATGGATCTGGGGTTGAGAGGGTGAACAGCTTCAAGTTCCTCGGTATACACATCACTGAGGACCTCATGTGGTCTGTACATAACCGGCTGTGTGGTGAAAAAAAACATAACAGCATGCTTCTCTCACCTCAGACGGTTGAAGAAGTTCAGCATGAGTCCCTAAATCCTAAGGACTTTCTACAGGGCCACAATTGAGTGCATCCTGACTGGCTGTATCACTACCTGGTATGGGAACTATATTTCTCTCAATCGCAGGACTCTGCAGAGAGTGGTACGGACAACCTAGCGCATCTGTGGATGTGAACTTCCCACTATTCGGGACATTTACAAAAACAGGTGTGTAAAAAGGGCCCGAAGGATCATTGGGGACCTGAGTTATCCCAACCACAAACTGTTTCAGCTGCTACCATCTGGGAAACGGTACCACAGCATTGAAGACAGGACCAACAGACTCCAGGACAGCTTCTTCCACCAGGCCATCAGACTGATTAATTCACTCTGACACAATTCTATTTCTAAGCTATATTGACTGTTCTGTTGTATATCTTACTGCACATACTACTTATTACAACTTACTATAATTTGCACATTGTACATTCAGATGGAGACGTAACATGAAGATTTTTACTCCTCGTGTATGTGAAGGATGTAAGTAATAAAATAATTTCAATTCCATTCATTTTGCTGGAACCAAGTTTTGTCAGTCACCTTCTTGGTACACATTATGACAAACAATGGTTAACTCAGTGGATCAATCATAAGCATGTTTATTTTACTTGCTGCAAAGGAAAGCAATTACCACACAAGAGCTGGTGATAGCTTTGAGAAAAACAGACAGCATTATCACTCCTTTATATTGAGAGAAGGGGATGGTGTTTTTACAAGTAACAGGGTGAGAAGAGAGGTAGTCCAGATAGCTGTGAGAGTCAGTGGGTTTATGAAAAACACTAATAGATAAGTTGTCTCCAGAGACAGATCGCGAAAGGGGAGGGAGGTGTCAGAAATGGACCAAGTCAATTTGAGGGCAGGGTGGAAGTTGGAGGCAAAGTTGATGAAGTTGACAAGCTCTGCATGGGTGCAAGAGGCAGCACCAGTGCAGTTGTCGATGTAGCATAGGAAAAGCTGGGGAGTGATACTGGGGAAGGCTTGGAACATAGGCTGTTCAACGTAGCCAACGAAAAGGCAGGTATAGCTTGGACCCATGTGAGTGCCCATGGCTCCACTCTTTGTTAGAAGGAAGAGGATGGAGTAGAAGAAGAAAAAAATTATTGAGAGGGAGGACCAGTTATGCCAGATGGAGAAGAGTGGTTGTGGATGGTAACTGGTTGGGTCTGGTGTCCAGAAAGAAACTGAGAGCTTTGAGGCCTTCCTGGTGGGGTATGGAAGTGTATAGGGACTGGATACCCATAGTGGATGTAGGTAGGAAGGGACTGAACTGGGGGGATAGAACAGAGTCGAGGTATACAGATATAAATTCGGTGGGGCAGGAACAAGCAGAAACAATGGGTCTACCTGGACAAGCAGGTTTGTGGATCTTGGGTAGGAGGTAGAAACGGGAGGTGTGGGGTGAGGGAGCTATGAGGTTGGTGACAGTGGGTTGGAGATCCCCAGAGTTGATAAGGTTGGTGATGGTGTGAGAGACAATGGCCTGGTGCTCCTTAGTGGGGTCCTGTTTGAAGGGTAAGTAAGAGGAGGTGTCTGCGAGTTGTCACCTAGCCCCAGCAAAGTAGAGGTCAATCCGCCAGACTACTACAGCACTCCCTGAACTGCAGGTTTGATGGTGAGGTTAGATTAGAGATAGGGAGTGCGTACAAGAAAGTCGCACTGAGATTAGGAAATAGAATATACAGTATATTGAATGGTGAAGCAGACATGAGAAGCTGAATAGCTTATTCACTTTCTCTTGTGTTGTTATACAGAATTGGTGCCTGAAACAGTTGAGGCCAGTTCATTGGCTATATTTAAGAGGGAGTTAGATATGGCCCTTGTGGCTAAAGGGATCAGGAGGTATGGGGGGAAGGCTGGTACAGGGTTCTGAGTTGGATGATCAGCTATGATCATACTGAATGGCGGTGCAGGCTCGAAGGGCTGAATGGCCTACTCCTGCATCTATTTTCTATGTTTCTATGAAAGCAAAATTTATGAATTTAAAGGTCGTGAGTATTAAAGATGACAGAGGAGAAATGTTCAATATTATAAAACGACATGCAGCAATGCCAACATTTAACACACCCAGTTCACAACAGAATTTTTCATCTGTAGTAGTGCTGTGTAGAGCCTTGCTAGTTTACCTTAACTATAGAATGTTGACAGTTGCTTTATATATTTTTTGCACTTCCACTTTGCAGTGTCCCCTTGCCTGTTTATGCAGCGAATCCCACCAGTACATTGCTTAAGTGACAAAATGGAGAAAAGTCTTTTACCTGTTTTTGCCATCCAAAATAAGTCAGAGTTGACAGAGAAAATTATACTTTCAATATGGGATGAGTTTGACAGCTCTCAAGGTAGATTCTTGGTTATTTTTGTGCCTCCAGCCTTCACTTTGCAAATGTTTTAAAAATCATTTGAGTCAGAGCACAACTCATGATCATTCAACTTTTAGTAATCATGTTGCTTGAGGCCACTGTCAATCTGACATGAGGTTTTCCCAACTTCTTGGGAGAAGAGACATAAAATTCAATGAATCTCTGTCTTTGGGGTTCAATTGCGTTAGATTCGTCATAATCAAATGTACGTATTTATTAAAGTCACGGTGTTTTTCAATTGCTGCTGACAGTGTTTAATGCAACTTGTAGGTTTTTAAATACAGTAAACTAAAAGTGCAGGCATTCAGTAGAAGAGCCAAAGCCAAATGTTCTGCCAGTAAAACAGTGTTACAATATTCAAAACGTGAGTTAAATGTCAAGAAAAACTTTTAAGTATGACAGAAGTGATTTGCTACAGCTTCTCTTGGGAAACTTAATTCTTCCAAGCCTGAGGAACAGTTGAACTGGAAAATTAGATGGAAGTACTACTGTATAATGTCAGTGCTACCTGATAGAAAATGAATTGTGCTGCTTTACTGCTTGAGTGATAAAGTAGAGGATAGTCTCTTATCATTCATTGTGACAGATGATGGAAATGAAAAACATGTCATTCCCTTCCACTGTGAGGAAAGTTGATGTTCATTTCACCTCAAGAATGAGATGATTTATGAAAAAGTTTATTCTATGAAATAATGCAGCAACACTCGTTCTGAAAAGGTTTTCCCAGTTGATCTTTGCAGATTAGCAAGACATTAACAATGGATGAGTTATGTTCTCAGAAGAAATAATTAAGGAGAAAGTAGTTTTTTTTTTAACCGTGCGATGTTTTGACTGAACATTAAGTCAGATGCAATTCTTAGCTATTCTAATAAATGAGTTGCAAATACACTGGGGATTTTGGTCCAAAACGTTGACTGTTTTTCCCCTCTGTAGGTGCTGTCTGACTTGTTGAGTTCCACCAGAATTATTTTATGTGTTGCTTAAGATTTCCAGCAGCTGCAGAATCTCATTTGTTTATGAAAATTAAGGTTGCTGTTTGTTTTTGCTATTGTGAAATAATAGTCTGCCCATGCAACAGGTTAGAGTGGTTGCAGAAGGTGCGCTTCTATCCACCAGTAATTTATTTTTTGGCATCAGCTACTTTTTCTTGCTATCATTCATAATATTTCATTAGTTTTTTCCGAACGGAGTGGAGGTTGATCGGAGTAAATTGCAATCATTTGTTCTGTTCAGAATCTGTAACTTGGGGAAATTTGCATGAGTTGAACATTTTTAATGGGAACAAATTTTCAATGGAAATCACAGGATTTTGGTAAAGATTTCACAAAATTATCAAAATTGAAGCAGTTTGAATATAGTTAATGCTTAACTGTTCTAGATCTTTTATGTTGAAAATAATTTTAAACTGCACGCTGGTACTCCATTTGTGCTTGGATGTATTCCCAGGATAAAGAGGGGGGTTAAAGGTATAATGCTGAGCAATCAAGTCAAGTATATTCTCAAAACCCACAAGTCCACAGAAAACAAATGGGTTTCATTTGATTATTAATAAAATTTAATTAATAAAATTAAAATCCCATAACGTCTATAAACATCTGTACAAAGCTTGCAAATGAAAATAAAAAGGTAGCTGCTAATATTATTACAAGATTAAGTAGAGACATATTAACAGCAAAGAATGATCTAGAAAAAAAAGTGTATAGATTTTTTTTCAGTTCCACAGCTAAATGACTCCAATGAGAGCCCAATTTCTATGTGAGAAGTTATTTTCCAATGTAGGGTACTGTCAGCTGTTGGCTCAACTAGATCTCTGGTGCAAAGCAGCTGTGACAGCAGTACGCTGAATAACCAGCCAAACGTGAAAGAGTTCTCAAAAACAGCAATCTGGAAGGAAAATCTAACGTTATATAATATTTTCGTGTATATGGGAATGCTCAGTTAAAATTTGGTACCTGGACAGGATATCCATTAAGAAACTGAAACAGAACGCATACAATTTAAAATAATGCTTTGAAATGTTTGTGATTTGCAACACATCACGAGTTGTTAGAACTATAAATGGTTCAGTAATCATATTCATTTAAACTAATACATTGATCCTGAAATAAATGAAGGTATTTCAAGGTATTTTATAGAAGATTCAAAGCAGTAAAGTACAACATTAGTCTAGGGGTTTAACATCAAATGATAATTGTAAAATATATTGATGGTAAGAATTTAATAAGAGATCAAAAGCTGTAGAAATCATTTGTTCTAAGGTCAGTGGAGAGGTGACAAGGCAGGACCTAGTCCCATCACCTAAAGCTTGTGGCTTACTTGGGCTCTTTTTCTGCGACTCAGATATTGAAGGTGAGTTCAGTCAGCTGTCCATGGCAAGATCACATTAGAACTGATAAACAAGTACTGTGAAAAGGAATATTGATCCGGCCTGATCTGGCCCACAAGCAGAGTCCTATGTTTAAAACTGCAAGTGCAGATTGTACATCTGGGGTAACAAGCTATTTAGTTGTGTAGACTTACTGGGCATTGACATCATTTAACCTGCCTGTTTTCCTGTGCAAATTGCAAACAAAGCAGATCTTAAATATTTTCTTAAAAACATAAGCATTCACACCACTATTGCCTTTGTCAGTATTCAGATTATTATTTCTCTCCAGAACCTGCCTGATTTGTTAAGTGAGAATCAGAACAGGATCAAAATCAGATTTAATATCACTGGCATATATAATGAAATTTGTTGTTTGTGCCCCAGTACATTGCAATACATAACAATAAATCTAGAAATTACAATAAGAAATATTTAATTTATATTTATATGCCCTGCGAAAATTAGTGAGGTAGTGTACAGGGATTCATCTTCCATTCATAAACCTGATGGTGGAGGGGAAGAAGCTGTTCTTGAAACATTGTGTGTGTATCTTCAGGCTCCTGTACCATCTCCTTGATGGTAGAAATGAGAAGAGGGCACGTCCTGGCTGATGGGGGTCCTTAATGATGGATGCTGCATTTCTGAGGCATCGCCTTTTGAAGGTGTCCTTGAGGCTGAGGAGGCTGGTGCCCATGATGGAGATGGCTGAGCTTACAAATTTCTGCAGCTTTTTCCAATCCTCTCCGGTAGGTCTCCTCCATACAGACGGTGAGGCAACCAGTTAGACTGTAGAAATTTGCAAGTGAATTTGGTGACATCCCCAAGACTCCTCAAACTCCTAATGAAATACAGCTGCTGCTGTGCCTTCTTTGTAATTGCATCAATACGTTGGGCCCAAATAGATCTTCAGAGATGTTGATGACAAGGAACTTGAAACTGCTCACCCTTTCCACAGCTGATCCCTTGATGAGGACTGGTATATGTTCCCTCAGCTTTCCCTTCCTGAAGTCAACAATCAGTTCTTTGGTCTTACAGACACTGAGTGCAAGGATTTATGCTGTGACACCACTCAACCAGCTGATCTATCTCACTCCTGTTATGCCTTTTTGTCACCATATGAAATTCAGCCAGCAGTAGTTGTGTTGCAAACAATTTTATAGATGGCTGTACCTAGCCACACAGTCATGGGTGTAGAGAGAGTAGAGCAGTGGGCAAAGCACGTATCCTTGAGGTGCATCTGCTTTTCCTCCATGTTTCCATTCCCCTGCAGCTTGAGCAGTGCTGTTTATTTGCAGTTCTAATGCATGGGGTCATTGACCTTAAACATGACTTTACTTTCTCTCTCCACAGATGTCATCTAACCAGTAGTGTATCTCCTGTATTTTGAGTTATTTTCCATCTACAGCACTTAACTTTACTTTCTCCTGTACTATGTGAAATATAGTACATATTGGTTTATATGGTTTCATTTAGAAATCTTGTCAAAACTATCAAATTGGTAAATCAATAGAATCACAATTTAAATTTTTGCCATATTCTTGCTGCTTTCAAAGTTTGTAATGAAGATCATTAAGTGAAATAATTAAGTCACATTAATTTATGAACAGTGTTACTTTTTGGGTCTTTTCCCAGTTATTATCCACTGACTGACCACATTAATAAATTTCACATAAGCTAATGTCTACCAATCAATATTCTCTTAACCAGCAAAAATTTGTTAAAAGAATCATATCCATACAGCTATTCTGTTTGACTTTGTATAAAACTTCTTAGCTATTATGGTTTATTTATTACATTTATAAGTAATTTCCTCAACTAAAATCCAATAATTTCTGAGAATGTACAGTTTAATGTATTTACAAGCTTTAACATGTTTCAGTATTCATAGATTAGTGGAAAGAATTTGATAAATTATTAAAAGCAATGATTGCCTCTGTATTTCTGACAACTCAGTGGAAATATTGCAAAATAAAAGTGGGTAATAATCTAAACTCTATTAAGTAAGCACGTTACAACTATTGTATTTGTCAAGACTCTTCAGTTACTAGTGGTGAGTCACAGTACAAGCGGAGACATAATCTTGCTAGGTCTAGCAAGGAGTAGTGTTTGGATGGCTAGGATCCAGAGCTTTTTATTCTGGTATTTTAATCCAATATTCTTTCAGAAGTCAGGAAAGAGGCACAAAGCTTGTTGCTTCACTATCATTTTATTAAGCATTAATAGAATGAAGAAAGAGTTGAAAATAGACAGTGATAGAAGTCTACTAATTGAAGAGAGGGACAATCAAAAGATCTAAGAACTAAGATGGCTCATCTCTTTCTATACTACATAGGGAAGGAATATTCCATTCAAATTCATAGATAAAAGTTAACCATTGAGAAAGCTCTTATTCAATTAATGCAGCACCAAGAGAGGCTTCCAGAGCTTCCCAGAATCATGCCAGTGTAACCACTAGGGGACATATTGGTAGTTAACATCCGTCTGTCTGGAAGGACTATGGGTGATGATCATCATCATCACAAGCCTGGGTGGAAGGTGTGGAGATCCTGAGATGTCCAGTCGTCAAGATCCCCCTCTCGGCCTCACCAGTGTAGTCCAAACGAAAGCATATGAAGCAATACGTTTGACACCAGCTTGGCCTCAAGAGCTGCCAGAAGGATGTTCAATGACATCCAGCCACCTTAGGGGCGCCACTCCGGATTTGCCGTCTGGGTTTACTCCTGTAGCTTTTGTCTCTCCCGAGGCTGCCCATAAGGCAGTGGCGCTATTTACCCATAGCCGGGGATCTGGTTCACGAACACGAGTGTGCGTCCACACACCGGTGGGCCTGCGTGCTACGTGTGCAGGGGCCAGACCTCCTCCCCGTCCTCTGTAGTTCAGCCTGAGTCCAAAAGGAGTTCAGTTTCCATGTGTCGCCAGTGAGGAGCCACTACATGAGGCTTACTTTTGGAGGGTTTATGTACTGGCAGGGCGAGGCATACATTCAGCTCTCCTTTTTGCAAGAGTACTAGTGAGCAGTGGAAGCTGAAATTGAGAGTGACAAGTATTTCCCTCTACCCTACCATACCAGACACTTACAACAAGCATTTTGGCACCACTCCGGATACTTCAAGGGGACATTGAATAAATGAATATACATACTATGGTCACTATGACGTATAGTAAGCAGTTACTTGTATATAAGTACATATATAAAAAATACGACCAGACAATTAATTGTTAAGTTGGAAAGAAAATAAAAATGATACAGTCTAATTTAAGAATTAAACAGTTGGATCCAAAAAAGCCTTTGAGAGAAATGGAGAATATACCCTCATCGGGGTTAGCTGGGAGGAAGTGTGCTGAATAATGTTTGGGAGGTTTGGAGCCATGCACAGGGGCTTGACTGGCAATACTAACAGCTGAAGAGGAGGGGAGTAATGCCACAACAGTGGAATTGCAGTGCATTGCTGCTTGCTCAGTGATGATCACTCCTCCCAACAAAGTAGCCTGATCTATCCCTGCAGTGCCTAAACATTGCATGGAAAATAATGTCACCCAATGTGTATCTGATGTGGTATTAGCATAGCTCATGATGGGAATTGTCTCGGGGAATTTCAAAGATAAAACCAAATGACTGATAAATGGTTGTTCTCATGTTTCTTCAAGAAATATTCATATTTAATCATTTAATATTTGAAATGTCTGGGGAGGTGTTTTGAGAGTTACTATAATCAGTTTTAATAGTGCTCTCAAAACCTGTTTTATTTATCGTGTTTAATCTATTATGGTTTGTCAAAACTAAAAGAAACCTTTTCTCTCCTATACTACAAAACCTTTACGAATATCAATCATTTGTTACTGCTAGATTTTACGTGGATATTTGAAGAATTCACAGCATAAAACAAGGCATGATATTGCTTATGCCAATCCAGAGCTCACTCACAACCTTTCAGGTTTAAATTTTTCAGAAAGCCCTTCCACTCCCTTGTCAATTATTTCTTCATCTAGTTTCCTTTGGTAAGGATTTTCATGTTCTCACAAGGGGTTATTAACTGTGATCTTACCACTTAATTTCTTTGTAACCATTTTATACTGATAGCTTCTACTTTTGCTCTCCCTCACTCTTGCTAAATTGTAGAAACACTGTCAGTGAAATTGTGTTTTGTAGCATAATTTTGGTGATGCAACTAACAGTTTGATCGAAGTTGCATGTGCGATGAAGCATATTAATACCGACTGCCCTTTTCATGGACACTCACATAAACCAGAAGTATGCAAAGTTGGCAGGTTTTTACGTCAATTCTCCAACCAGCCCTGTCATATGTTAAGCATGGAGAATCTGGAGTTATCAGTGTGAAGAACTCCCCCATGTGCGATTTAAACGGATCATTATTTACTTGGTTTGCTGGCAATTGATTCGAAAGAGCTTTAATGTGGAGGCTTACTGATGCTTTTATTTGAGTAATGATGTAATTTGAGAGAAACTGAGAGAATACTGTAGTTGTGAGACTTGTTGGGTTAGTGGCAGTTTCATTGGATGTGTACAGTGTTTGGAAGGAGGATAAGAGGGCCACAGCAAAGGACGGCCTGTCAAAAGCAAGAGGATGATATATTGGAAAATGACTCTCAGCAGCAGGAGCTGAGTGTTGCATACACCTGTACTATGGAACAGGACTGAGCTACCTTACTAATGACATGGTAAGTACTCTTTTCAATTTCCTTTTGAGGATATTAATAACAAGGCTCAGTTTGCGACACATTGCTGAAATGCCAAGAGGTGCAAATCAATCCTTAGGCAGAGCTGAATTTATTCACTATTTGGGTAGATAACAGTAGATAAAGTTACCACTGGAGGTCCCATGTTTGAAAGGCTTTCCAACCCAACAAACCCTTAACTAGACACCAATTACCTCGATGCCTTCACATGGGTTGTCAATATTCAGTCATTTTATGAAGGAGCAGGATGTGGGTGAATGCACCATACCGACTCTGCAAGCAAGCATGCAAAGTAATATGGGCTAACTGGGCCAAGGTGTAACCATGGCAATGGTACAAAGTGATAAACACATGAGTAATTGAGACAGTAAATGGGAAAAAAATGTGATTTTTCAGTTACTGTATGTAAACTTTGATCAACAAACTCTGAAAGCAATAACCAATATTCAGATTCGGATTCATTTATTTATTGATCACATGTACATTGAAACAGCCAGTTAAAGTGCCATTTGCATTAACAACCAATACAACTTAAGGATGTGTCCCAAGCCTTTCAGAAAAGAGTAAGTTAAAAAATATAAAAGATTTTTTGAAGAAGTTGGCTCTTCACACTTCAATCTCTGAGGGAAAACAGCTGTCACTTGGTATATTTGTTTTCACAAGGAACCTCTGCAGTGGGACAAATTGTTCATGTCTTTTCTGCTGAGCAAACTGCAGAGACTGGGTGTAAAATGCTATTTTTCTTCTCCATTCCATTCCCAATTTGACCTATCAATATGTCGCCTTCTGTCCTGTTACGACAATGCCAATGCAACATTAAGAAACCTCTTCTTTCTTTTTAGCACATTGTAACCCTCCTGATTCAGTGCTGAATTCATCAAACTTCAGGTAGCTTGATCTTTCTTATTGTATTGAATGACCATTTCTGTCAGTCAAGTTCCAATCCAAAATATTGGGGCAGCTTCTATTCCACCATTATCAGCCTTGAACTAAACACTTGTACAATAAATATGAACTTTTTGCTCACATTCTTCTTTGTTGGGGCCTTGCACATCATTGTGTACCTGCACAGCACTTTCTCTGTAAATCAAACACTATATTAGACCGTAAGACATAGAGGCAGAATTAGGCCATTTGGGCCCATTGAGTCTGCTTCACCATTTCATCATGGCTGATCCATATCCCTCTCAACTCCATTTTCCTGCCTTCTCCCCGTAACCTTTTATGACCTGACTAATCAAGAACCTGTCAACCTCCACCTTAAATGCACTCAGTGACTTGGCCTCCACAGATGCCTGTGGCAACGAATTCTACATATTCACTGCTCTCTGGGTAAAGAAATTCCTCCTTACCTCTGTCCTAAATGGACGTCTCTCTATTTTACGGCTGCGTCCTCTGGTCCTAGACTCCCTCACCAAAGGAAACATCTTCTTCCACTCTATCTAGGCCTTTCAGCATTCATTAGGTTTCAATGAGATACCCCCCCACACAATTCTTTTAAATTTCACTAAAGTTCAGGCCCAGAGCCTTCAATCACTGCTCAAATGTTAACTCTTTCATTCCCAGAATCATTCTTGTGAACCTCCTCTGAACCCTCTCCAATGTCAGCAAATCCTTTCTTAAAGAAGGGGCCCAAAAACTGCTCATAATACTCCAAGTGAGACCTCACTAGTGCCTTTTTCAGCCTCAACATTACTTTTATATTCTAGTCCTCTTGAAATGAATGCTATCATTGCACTTGCCTTCCTCACCACAAACTCACCTTGCAAACTAACCTTTAGGGAATCCTGCACCAGGATCTCTTTGCACTTTGGATTTTTGAATTTTCTCCCCATTTAGAAAACAGGATATGCTTTTACTCCTTCTACCAAAGTGCATGACCATACACTTCCCTACTCTATATTCCATCTGCCACCTTTTTGCCCATTCTCCTAATCTGTCTAAGTCCTTGTGCAGCCCCCGTTTCCTCAACACTACCTGCCCCCCCCCCACCTATCTTTGTCACCATCCACAAACTTGGCCACAAACCCATTCTGTTATTCTGGATTCTCATATCACACTTCCCTTTTTACTACCATGACGACATTATGTTTTGAAATTATCTGTAGAGATTTTCCATTGCGTCTCAGTATATATGACAATAATAAACCAATGGACAACTGGTTTTTGACTTACTTTTTCTCCCTTTCTTATTTCACTGTAACCTGCTAGGAGCAGAATCAGCCTCTTAACTTTTCCATAAACTGATTTGATTTGGTCTCACCCTATCACAGAATCTTATTTATCCCTAGCCAGTCCTCCTGTCATCTTCTAGAATATAGAATATAGAGCAGTACAGCACAGGAGGGGCCCTTCAGTCTACGGTGTTGTGCTGAATTAATTAAATTACTCGTCAAACGGCCAACTAAGCTAATCCCTTCTGCCTACACAACGTTCATATCCTTCCATTTCCTTGTGCCTATCTAAACGTCTCTTCAATGTATCTGCCTCTACCACCACCCCAGGCAGTGCACTCCAGGCACCAGCCACTCTCAATGTAAAACTCTTGCCCCTCACATTTCCTTTGAACTTACCCCCCTCACCTTAAATGCATGCCCTTTGGTATTAGGTATTTCAATCCTGGGAAAAAGATACTGACTGTCTATCTACGTCTCTCATTATCTTACAAACCTCTGTCAGAACTCCCCTCTGCATCCGCTGCTCCAGAGAAAACAACTCAAGTTTGCCCAACCACTCCTTTTAGTACTTGCTCTCTTAATTCAGACAGCCTCCTAGTAAAGCTCTTCTGCACCCTCCCCAAAGCCTCAACATCATTCCTATAATGGGGTGACCAGGTGCGGCCTAACAAAAGTTTTGTAAAGCTGGCGTAACTTTGTGACTTCTGAACTCAATGCTTCAAATAATAAATAACTTTGTGACTTTTGAACTCAATGTTTCAACTAATAAGGCAAGCATGCCATGCTTTCTTAACCGCCTGTGTAGCCACTTTAAGGGAGTTATGAACTTGGATCCCAAGATCCCTCTGCTTGTCAACACTGTTAAATGTCTTGCCCTGAACAGTGTATTGACTCTTTGTTTTTGACCTACGAAGGAGCAACACTCCAAATTTGACCAGGTTAAACTCCATCTGCCATTCTCTGCAGCTTAATTGCCTCTTTTAATCTCTTTCCCAGTTTTGACAAATGGTTTGAACTGAAACACAGACTGTTTCTCTTTCCCTCCACAGATGCCAGGTGACCTGCTGAATGTTTCTGGCATCATGCGTTTTTATTTCAGATTCCTAGCTTCTGCAGTACTATTGATTTTAATTTCTATTCTACAGTGGGACTGGTCTGTAAATAGTTACATTCACACCAATTCAAAATTTTCCCTCTGTTGTAATGAAATCTGAAAATTTAAAAAAAGCACCTGCAGGAATCCTGAAGATGTTTCAAGGGTCAGTGACAGTAGATGGACACCCATTGTCATGAGATTGTCACGTGGAGTTGTCAGTGTTGAATCACAATAGTAAGGAGAAGGATGTGGGCAGAGCTACAAGTCCACACAATATAGAACACTCTAAGTAATACAGGATAAGTGAGTGAAAGGTTTAACCATGGTAACAGTCTGAAATGGTAATACATGAGTAAAAGAGCTGGAAATAAAAAAGACATAATCTGTCAATTCAAAGCACTTGAACTCCAGTTGGTAAACACAAAAAAACAGCTTTCTAGGCCATGCAGAAAAAGTACATAAAAGCTAACTTTTTTTTTCAAAAAGGCAGCTCTTCACACTTCAGTCTCATAGGGCAAACATTTGTCACTTAGTGAAATTGTTTCTTTATGGGACTCCTGTTATGCCTTTTTCCTCTGAATGCTTGGTGAAAACAGTAGCTTGAAATATGGATTTGGAAGAAAAATCTATTAGTGTTTACTGTCACTGGACCTTGAAGGTGAAAACATCTTCAGGATTGCTGTAGATAACCTTTTGTTTTCGGATGTCATTACTACAAGGGAAAACATTGTTGAAGTGATATGAATTCAACTGTTGACAGACGTGATACATAAAGCGCTTCATGTGCACATCTGCTGCTGAGAGCTTATTTTCTGTTGTACCATTGTCTTATTTTTGACAGGTGTTCCTGGTCTGTGGCCCTTTTATACATCTCCCCATCATTATGCATATCCAAAGAAACTGCCACTAAACCCTACACATCTGACAACAGCATTCTTTTAGTTCCTCGCAAATTGCAACATTACTCAAATTAGAGCACTAGCAAGTCTCCACAATTAAAGCTTTTTCGAATCAAATGCCAACAAACCAAGTAACTGATTAGCCCTGTAGATTGCACATGAGGGAGTTCTTCCTGCTGTTAAAATTTAGCTTCTCCTTACACATTATACATGGCAGCACTAGGGTCAAATCAGCATTGTAAAAATTGACAACGCAGTCTGCCAGTTTTGCATACTTCTGGTTTTACTTGAGTATGATGCTATCTTCTGATCAAAAGTGATCTGGGATTGATTGCTACTGTGTTCCATTCAGAAAAATGGTCATCAATCACACAATACTGAATATCTGGGCAAGTATTTTGATAAATGTTTCAGTTAATTTATCTATATACTACTAAAACTCTCATGCTCTGTTTCTGACCTCCAATTAGCGCAAACGGCGCATTACAGCGGCACTTTTTTGGCTAAATCGAATTACAATGCACTAACTTACGGAATGCAGGCAAAGTGCAGGATTATATATCGTATAAAATTGCTCATTCGCCAAAAATCAACAGGCTGCCTTTCACCCGAGACCCGATTAGCCATCATGGAAATCGGGACGCCACAGCCCAATGCATGCGCGCGGCAGCCTCAGCAGCGCCTCACGATGCGAACAGAACCGGCTCCACCTTCCATGGAGACCGCGACGCCACATCCCGCGCATGCGCACGGCCAGCCTCAGCGGCGCCTCACAATGCTCACAGAGATGCTTTCCATGGAGACCGCGGCGCCAAGCGCGACGTATGCGCACGGCCAGCCTCAGCAGCGCCTTACGATGATCACACAGACGCTTTCCATGGAGACCGCGACGCCACACCACGACACATGCGCACGGCAGGCTCAGCAGCGCCCCCACGATGCTCACGGAGACGCATTCCATGGAGACCGCGGCGCCACACCACGACACATGCGCACGGCAGGCTCAGCAGCGCCCCCACGATGCTCACAGAGACGCATTCCATGGAGACCGCGGCGCCACACCACGACACATGCGCACGGCAGGCTCAGCAGCGCCCCCACGATGCTCACAGAGACGCATTCCATGGAGACCGCGGCGCCAAGCCCGACGCATGCGCACAGCCAGCCTCAGCAGCGCCCCACGATGCTCCCAGAGACGCATTCCATGGAGACCGCGGCACCACACCACGACACATGCGCACGGCAGCCTCAGCAGCTTAGAGGCTTTGGTGTTACTGCTTCCTATCTTCTATCAAGCTTTAAGGTAAGAATATACAGATTGCTTAATTATGCCGTGTGGAAGGAGAAGGGGGACATTATGGTCAAGAGATGACGCCAAACATCGTCAGGAAGCGGCAAGGAGAGGAAGAGAACAACAATCGGATGAGGCCAGGGCCGCACGGCTCCAGGATCAGAGAGAAAGAACAAATGGTAGAAGAGATGAAGAGACGAAGGATGAAAGGGCTGTGCATCTCCAGAATGACAAAAACAGGCAGAGAAGGAGGAGAGAGGAAGAGACAGAGGAGAAAAGGAAAGATCAACTCGAGAATATGCGGCACAGAGTAATTATTGCGAGAGTTGCTGAAGACGACAATGGCCGCTTTCGATGACAATACCTTGACAAAGAAAGAGCAAGGCAAAATGCACGACTTGCATGCCGTCACATTTCTGCTGATGTTGGTTCGATGACCAGAGTATGCCCTCACTCTCATGCCTTCCTATTCACTGGAGAAACCGCACATTTCTGCTGTATGAAGGGAAAGGTCAGGGTAGGCAATTTGCAGCCTCTACCTAATGAACTCCTCAATTTGTACAGCAATGATGAACCTATTGCAAACAAGTTCAGGAAGACCATCAGACAATGCAATTGCCTCTTCCAAATGACATCCTTTTGGTGCCAAAGAAGTCATTCCAACTAGGAATCGATGGAATCCTTCCGTGATTATTCAAGGCCAAATTCATCATTACATCGGACATTTAATTCCACACCCGACTTTGCAAGCCCGATTCCTTCAAATTTACTTCATGGATATTTAATGTTCATTCTAGTCACATATTTGTCTTGCTATGCGTCTTTCTTCTTTAATAAGCTGAGTTTTTCTTCTTTAATTTCCAAATCAAAGACATAGCAATAACATTCAGCAAAATTTAATGTTCATTCTGGTCACATCAGACCGCACTACCCTTCTCTCAAAGGGTGCCCCAACGGGTCACCCCATTGTCTAGTTTTTAACTAATTATACCTCTAAAATTTAACAATGAGTAATTTATTTTGATAATTTGTTGAAATAAAGAGAAGTATTTATTTCCTTGAATCAACAAAGCTTAATCAAATCTGTTACTAAATGTTCTTTAGTCAAATTCTTAACAATGATCTATCATCAATTAACCATCTGCTTATGGCATGCAGCTTTATAAAACTCTAGTTAGGTTTTGGAGTTTTGCAGTCAGTTCTGGGCACCCTTTTAAAGGGAGGATGTGCAGGGTTTGGAGAGGTTGCAGAAGAGGGTTTACCATGATGCCCACTGGATTAGAGGGCATTTGCTATAGGGAGAAGTTGGACAAACTTGGGTAGTTTTCTGTGGAGCAATGGAAGCTAAAGGAAGTTCTGATAAAGGTTTACCGGTTTATGAGAGGCATAGATAGAGTACACATCCAGAATTTTTTTCTCAAGGATTGATATCCCTACCTGATGTATAAAAAAGATTTTATCTACCCTATAAATGTCTCCTATAATTTCACATCTATCAGCTCACTTCTCCACCTCCTTCATTCCATGGAAAACAGATGCAATCCCTTCCCACAACTAAAGTGAATGAGTGGGCCAGTGAAGGAGTGGAGCTTTGAGGCTTCAAATTGAGAGATTCTGGCAGTTTTGGCAGTTGGACTGTGCAATCAAGTCAATCAAGATTTGAGTAGCTCAGACTCAGCAGAAAGCAGCTGATTGGGCAATCGAGGTCAGGTGACCAAGCAGTTTGAAAAGCTTAAACAAATAAATAGAGGGGTAGCTCAAGTAGAGTGACCAGTGAAGGAGTGGAGCTTTGAGACTTTAACTTGAGAGGCTTCAATGAGAAAGGCGGAGGATGAACTTGCTCCCAGTTAGGCTTTACAATGCCTCCTGAGACAGTGATGTGCCTCTCATGTGAGATGTGGCAGTCTTGGGGGAACTCCCCTTTCCCGCAGAGTCACATCTGCCAGAAGTGCATGCAGCTGGATGATATGGAAGACTCTGTAAGGAATCTGGAGCAGCAGCTGGATGACCTTTGACTCATAAGGGAGAATGAGGCAGTCATAGATGACAGCTACAGGGAGACCGTCACACCTAGGCTGCCGAAAGCAGGTCATTGGAATGACAGGGGGGGAAAGCAAGGGTGAGTAGACAGGTAGTGCAGAGCACCCCTGTAGCCATTCCCCTGAATAATAAGTTTACTGATACTGTTGGCGGGGATGACCGACCAGGGGTGAACCATGGTGGCAGGGCCTCCAGCACTGAGTCTGACCCAGTGATGGAGAGGGGTGGGATGGAGAAGAGGAGAGCTGTCGTCATTGGAGACTCTTTAGTCAGGGGAGCAGACAGAAGATTTTGTGGACGTGAGAAGGACACCCGCATGGTTTGTTGCCTCCCGGGTGCCAGAGTCCGAGATATCTCTGACCGGGTGCGTGACATCCTGGTATGAGAGGGAAGGCAACCAGAAGTCGTGATACATGTTGGCACCAACGACATAGGCAGGAAGAGGGATGAGGTTCTGAAGTGTGAGTTTCTGGAACTAGGCAGAAGGCTGAAGAACAGGACCTCAAGGGTGGCGTTCTCAGGATTGCTGCCAGTGTGACATGATAGGGATGGTAAGAATTGGAGGAGATGGCAGTTGAATGCATGGCTGAGGAGTTGGTGCAGGGGGCAGGGTTTTAGATTTTTGGATCATTGGGATCTCTTCTGGGGAAGGTGGGACCTGTACAGATTGGATGGGTTGCACCTGAACTCGAGGGGGAGCAATATCCTTGCAGGTAGGTTTGCTAGCATAGTATGGGAGGGTTTAAACTAATTTGCAAGGGAGATGGGACTCGGAGCGATAGAGCAGTGGAAGAAGTGCATGGGGTAAAGCCAAATCTAACATATAGAGAGGCTTTGAGGAAAGAGAAGCAGAATAAAGGGTGTAAAGGTGGTAAGGTAGTAGGGCTAAAGTGCGTATGCTTCAATGCAAGAAGCATCCGGAATAAAGATGATGAACTGAAAGCTTGGATACATACATGGAATTATGATGTAGTGGCCATTACAGAGACTTGACCGGCACCAGGGCAGGAATGGATTCTCAATATTCCTGGATTTCAGTGCTTTTAAAGGGATAGAGAGGGGAGATAATGGGGAGGATGGGTGGCATTACTGGTCAGGGATACTATTACAGCTACAGAAAGGGTGGGTAATGTAGCAGGATCCTCTTTTGAGTCAGTATGGGTGGAAGTCGGGAACAGGAAGGGAGCAGTTACTCTATTGGGAGTATTCTATCGGCCCCCTGGTAGCAAGAGAGATACTGAGGAGCAGATTGGGAGGCAGATTTTGGAAAGGTGCAAAAATAACAGGGTTGTTATCATGGGTGACTTTAACTTCCATAATGTTGATTTGCACCTGATTAGTTCCAACGGTTTAGATGGGGCAGAGTTTGTTAAGTGTGTCCAAGACAGATTCCTGTCACAGTATGTGGACAGGCCGACTAGGGGGAATGCCATACTAGATCTAGTATTAGGTAACGAACTGGGTCAGGTCACAGATCTCTCAGTGGGTGGGCATCTGGGGGACAGTGACCACCGCTCCCTGACCTTTAGCATTATCATGGAAAAGGATAGAATCAGAGAGGACAGGAAAATTTTTAATTGGGGAAGGGCAAATTATGAGGCTATAAGGCTAGAACTTGCGGGTGTGAATTGGGATGATGTTTTTTGCAGGGAAATGTACTATGGACATGTGGTCGATGTTTAGAGATCTCTTGCAGGATGTTAGGGATAAATTTGTCCCGGTGAGGAAGGTAAAGAGTGGTAGGGTGAAGGAACCATGAGTGACAACTGAGGTGGAAAATCTAGTCAGGTGGAAGAAGGCAGCATACATGAGGTTTAGGAAGCAAGGATCAGATGGGTCTATTGAGGAATATAGGGTAGCAAGAAAAGAGTTTAAGAAATGGCTGAGGAGAACAAGAAGGGGGCATGAGAAGGCCTTGGTGAGTAGGGTAAAGGAAAACCCCAAGGCATTCTTCAATTATGTGAAGAACAAAAGGATGACAGGAGTGAAGGTAGGACCAATTAGAGATAAAGGTGGGAAGATGTGCCTGGATGCTGTGGAAATGAGCGAGGCCCTCAATGAATACTTCTCTTCGGTATTCACTGATGAGAGGCAACTTGATGACGGTGAGGACAACATGAGTGAGGTTGATGTTCTGGAGCATGTTAATATTAAGGGAGAGGAGGTGTTGGAGTTGTTAAAATACATTAGGATGGATAAGTCCCCAGGGCCTGATGGAATATTTCCCAGGCTGCTTCATGAGGTGAGGGAAGAGATTGCTGAGCCTCTGGCTAGGATCTTTATGTCCTCATTGTCCACAGGAATGGTACCAGAGGATTGGAGGGAGGCAAATGTTGTCCCCTTGTTCAAAAAAGGTAGTAGGGATAGTCTGGGTAATTATAGACCAGTGAGCCTTGTGTCTGTGGTGGGAAAGCTGTTGGAAAAGATTCTTAGAGATAGGATCTATGGGCATTTAGAGAAACATGGTTTGATCAGGGACGGTCAGTATGGCTTTTTGAAGGGCAGATCATGTCTAACAAGCCTGATTGAGTTCTTTGAGGAGGTGACCAGGCATGTCAATGAGGGTAGTGCAGTGGATGTGATCTACATGGATTTTAGTAAGGCATTTGATAAGGTTCCACACGGTAGGCTTATTCAGAAAGTCAGAAGGCATGGGATCCAGGGAAGTTTGGCCAGGTGGATTCAGAATTGGCTTGCCCGCAGAAAGTGAAGGGTCGTGGTGGAGGGAGTACATTCAGATTGGAGGATTGTGACTAGTGGTGTCCTCCAAGGATCTGTTCTGGGACCTCTACTTTTTGTGATTTTTATTAACGACCTGGATGTGGGGGTAGAAGGGTGGGTTGGCAAGTTTGCAGATGACACAAAGATTGGTGGTGTTGTGGATAGTGTAGCGGATTGTCAAAGTATGCAGAGAGATATTGATAGGATGCAGAATTGGGCTGAGAAGTGGCAGATGGATTTCAACCTGAAGTGTGAGGTGGTACATTTTGGAAGGACAAACTCCAAGGCAGAGTACAAAGTACATAGTAGGTTACTTGTGGAGGAGCAGACGGATCTCGGGGTACATGTCCACAGATCCCTGAAAGTTGCCTCACAGGTAGATAGGGTAGTTAAGAAACCTTATGGCGTGTTAGCTTTCATAAGTTGAGGGATAGAGTTTAAGAGTCATGATGAAATGATGCAGCTCTATAAAACTCTGGTCAGGCCACACTTGGAGTACTGTGTCCAGTTCTGGAAGCCTAACTATAGGAAGGATGTGGAAGCATTGGAAAGGGTACAGAGGAGATTTACCAGGATGCTGCCTGGTTTAGAGAGTATGCATTATGATCAGAGATTAAGGGAGCTAGGGCTTTATTCTTCGGAGAGAAGGAGGATGAGAGGAGACATGATAGAGGTATACAAGATAATAAGAGGAATAGATAGAGTGGACAGCCAGCACCTCTTCCCCAGAGCACCACTACTCAATACAAGAAGTCATGGCTTTAAGGTAAGGGGTGGGAAGTTCAAGGGGGATATTAGAGGAAGATTTTTCACTCAGAGTGGTTGGTGCCTGGAATGCACTGCCTGAGTCAGTGGTGGAGGTAGATACACTCGTGAAATTTAAGAGACTACTAGAGAGGTACATGGAGGAATTTAAGGTGGTGGTGGGGGTTATATGGGAGGCAGGGTTTAAGGGTTGGCAGAACATTGTGGGCCGAAGGGCCTGTACTGTGCTGTACTATTCTATGTTCTATGTTAAAGTTGGATACAGCCCTAGCCTGTTTAAGCTTTCCACATCAGACGTGTTCTCTCATTCCAGGTATCGGTCCTGTTAAATTGCTTCCTGTACACTGTATTTATAAATACGAAAATCTAAAAACTGCAAATGGTGTAAATCTGAAAATCCAAAACACTCGGCGCTTCTGTGAAATTCACCACTCAACATCTGTGAAAAGAGAAAGAGTTGATGTTTCAGTGCAAAGACCTTGTATTTCTATCCTCCATTAATCAGGAAACCACTACTGTACTGAATAATTCAGATCCAGTCTCATGGTGTCCCATAACTGGAGCATAATTTTCCCATGCTTATACTCAACTCTTAACAATAGCTAACAACATTCTACAGCTTTCCAAATGATTTGCTATAATTAATATGCTTGTCTGTTGTGAATTATGCACTAAAAGATCCAGATCCCTCTGAGTATCAGAGCTTTGCAAACTCTCATTTAAATAAAGTAGCCGTCCTGCTTTTCACGCTAAATTCGATAATTGCAAATTTTTGCACACTAGACTCTATGTAAAATTTTTGTCCACCGACATAACCTACCTTCTAGTTTATTGCCCCTTCACAACTACCCCTTGTGTTATTAGAAAATTCAACAAATGTACCTTTTGTACTTTTGTCCAGGTCACTTATACAAACTATGAAAAGTTGAGACCATAGCGCTGATTCCTGTGCCACATCATTCATTACATGTTGCCAACCACTTATGTCTCAAATATAAAAACAGACTCTAGAAATCTGAAATATGTTTAATTGTCTATTTATGTCTCCTCTGTTTCCTGTAACCAGCCAATCTTCTACCCATGTTGTTGTGTTACTGCCTACACCATGATTTTTATTTTCCGCAATAGATTTTGACCTGTCCTCTTAACATGGAAAGATTTGTTGTCTCAATTTGTTAAAACCGTCCACTGTTGATCCGACCAATCGGCTTCCATACTGCAGGACTGCTTCGATGACATTGATTGGAATGTCTTCCATGATAAGGATGTCTCCAAGTTCACAGATGGAGTCACGTGCTTCAACCAGAAGTGCATCGATGATGTTGACCCCAGAAGTCGGTCAGGGTCTTCCCGAACCAGAAATCCTGGATCAATAGTTCCATGCGAGCAGCACTTACGGTGTGACATCGCGCTTACGTCACTGGTGATCAACTAGAGCTCAAAAGAAGCGGCTGTGATCTACGCAAGGCTATCAAGGCTGCGAAACAACGATATAGGGTGAAGACTGAGTCAAGATTCACAATAAATAGCACACGTGACGTGGTGAGGGCTGCATACCATCGCAGACTTCAAAGCCAACTCAATTGCTTTTATGCTTGGTTTGATATTGCTAACTCCGAGCCTCCGAAGAAAGCCACCGCTACAACCTGCAACCTGGTCGTCTCTGAGGCTGAGGTGCGCAGATGTTTCCAACGAGTGGACAGTCGCAACGCTGCGGGACTGGACGGCATCCCAGGACAGGTACTCAGGATGTGCACAGCACAAATGGCAGGTGTGTTTACTGATATTTTTAATCTCTCCCTCTCCCAGTGTAGAGTGCCCTCCTGATTCAGATTATCCACCATTGTCCCTGTACCAAAAAAGACCAAGGTAACATGCCTGAATGTCTGGCAGCCTGTCACACTCACCTCAGTAATAAGTAAATGCTTTGAGAGGCTGATCAAGGATTACATCTGCAGTTTGCTACCACCCAAAATGGACTGCCTACAATTCGCCTACTAACTCAACCAATCAACAGACAATGCAATAGGCACTACTCGACATACCGTCCTTGCACATCTGGAGAAGAAGGATGCTTATGTGAGAATGTTGTTTTTGGATTACTGTTCAGCATTCAACACCATAGTTCCATCCAGGCTTGACAAGAAGCTCAGAGACCTCGGCCTTCACCCTGCCTTATGCAGCTGGAACCTGGACTTCCTGTCAGATTGCCAGCAGGTTGTAAGAGTGGGCTTCCTCGCCTCCAAACCTCTGACTCTCAATACAGGAGCCCCTCGGGGCTGCGTACTGAGTCCCCTCCTTAACTCCCTGTATACCCATAATTGTATTGCTACCCACAGTTCTAATCTGCTAATTAAACTTGCTGACGACACTACATTAATTGGCTTTATCTCAAACAATAACGAGGTGGCCTACAGGGAAGAAGTCATCTCTCTGACACAGTGGTGTCAAGAAAACAACCTCTCCCTCAATGTCCCAAAAATGAAGGAGTTGGTTGTGGATTAAAGGAGGAATGGAGACGGTTTAACCCCTATTGACATCAACGGATCTGGGGTTGAGAGGGTAAACAGCTTCAAGTTCCTCGGAGGACCTCACGTGGTCTGTGCACACCAGCTGTGTGGTGAAAGAGGCACAACTGTGCCTCTTTCACCTCAGAAGGTTGAGGAAGTTTGGTATGAGCCCCCAAATCCTAAGAGCTTTCTACAGGGGCACAATTGAGAGCATCCTGACTGGCTGCATCACTGCCTGGTATGGGTACTGTACCTCTCTTAATCGCAGGACTCTGCAGAGAGTGATGCGGACAGCCCAGTGCATCTGTAGTTGTGAACTTCCCATGATTCAGGACACTTACACGGACAGGTGTGTAAAAAGGGCCTGTAGGATCATTGGGGACCCAAGTCATCCCAACCACAATCTATTCCAGCTGCTACCATCCGGGAAGCAGTACAGCAGCATAAAAGCCAGGACCAACAGGCTCCGGGACAGCTTCTTCCACCAGGCCATCAGACTGATGAACTTACAGTGATTTGAGTGTACTCTATATTCCATTCACTGTTCTATTTATTATAAATTATTATAAATTACTAAGATTGCACATTTAGATGGGAGACGTAACATAAAGATTTTTACTCCTCATATATTTGAAGGATGTAAGAAATAAAGTCAATTCAATTTGATTCAATTAATTGGCAGTGAAAGCAGCAGTGTTCATGGATTACTGCTACTTAAATTATTGTGTTGCAGTGAGTACAGATGCAACCAACAGAAGAATGCAGGATAGAAAGTTGCACTAAAAATAGCTGTCAATGTTTTCCTCCTACTCTAAATGAAAGACCCATCATTGTTATATGCTAATGTTATGGCCCTTGGCATCTTTGAACCTGTTCCTCAATTTGCAACATGGATGCTGTTATTTAATTTTTACTTCTGCTTTGACATTGACAGTTACTTCTGTCCCCTCAGCCCCAACTTGCTACCATACTCTTGAGCACCAATGTTAAAATTCCCATGGCTTTTACGGTTATCTTCACACCTTGTTCTAAACTTCTGATCAGGAGTTTGAAGTTCTTGAGCACTGATATTGACTACCAATCCTACTAATTTCTTGTAACATCAAGTAAGCCCAGAGTTTAAACTCTGGTCCCAAAAAATTCTATTGATGTATCTCATTTACTACTCCAAATATATCTTCATAATGTGTCCAATTTCAAAAATAGTGAAGGCAATTACTTTAAATTATTAGAGCTCTTCTTTGGAAAAAATGCCAACCTTCTGGAGCACAGTATCTAAACTCTGGGTGATTCCAAAACATCTGTATTTCCCCAAATTCTCGTCATTGCAATTGCTAACATTTCCCACATTTAACTTGTGTTGAAAGCATGAAGGTAGAAACTGTTGATTGTAACTTTGGTTGATCATACCCCTGGGGCATCTTTCATTGGAAAAATGTAAAATAGTAAATGATGAAATCTGATCAACTTCCTACAGCTAGTTTAAATTGGAATTGCCAACAAAAGTAAAGCAATATTTTTTGCATTTATTATCCTCTGTTTGATCTTGTTATTTTGGCCGTCTATTGTTATGAGATGGCTCGAGTGAATAATTTCCATAGTTATGGAGCATGCAGCACAGAGAAAGGCCCCTGTAATGTCTGCACTAGCCATTAAGCATCTATTTACATTATTCCTACACCAATCTTTTCCTTATTTTCTCCTCACTATCCCATCCACTCCCCACAGATTTAAACACAGCATGTAATAAAACAATCAGCAATAGCCAATTAATTTACCAACCACCCTTGTCTTTGGCTTGTGGGAGAAAGCCAGAGCACCCCAGAGAAGGCCAAGTAGTCACAGGGAGAATGTGCAAACCTCAGTCAGCACTGAGGTCCGAAATGAGCCAGGGTCGCTGAATCTGTGAGGCAGCAACTCTGCTAACTATGCCATTGTGCTGCAATTTTAAGAAGTTGCACTGTGGCGTTCAGTCCAAGGCTAGTTTTGGGGAGTTCTTTATTTATAGTTCTGATAAACATTATCTTTGCGGTTATTTTCAAGAGAGAGAGGTATCAATTGTTTTCTTTTAAAATAGCCGCTGGAATAGTATGTACAATTTTCCAAGTCAAGGTGTATGAAACTGTTTGTGTCTCCTTTGGGACATACTGAAACAGTTAATTGAACAATGAAAAAAGCAATAATGCATCTTAGTTTCACACATTTTCCCTGTAGCTGGTCCCAGTGAAAGAAAGACATTAAATGATGACCAGTAAGTGTCAACCACACCCCGCCCCGCCCTGCAACCCCTCTGCGGCAGTAGGTCTCAAGTCACCTTTTAATTATAGGATAGCTGAAATTACTGTTTGAAATTTCATAGTAAAGTATGAAAACAATTTATTGACTTTAATCTGGTGTCATTTTAATTTGCAGATTGGTTAAATAGTGATGTTTGGAATATGAATCATAAATACCTCTGAAATTTAAAGTAGATGTTTAACCCTTCACAGTGGCCAAGCTTGCATACTTTGGTACAGGTACTGTATGTTACAGAACTTCTGCTTTTGACATATGAGAAGCCTTCTTATTAACTTGACTGGCAGCATGTTGATGGGTTTGCAAAGAATATACTTGAAATATGCAACATGCAGTTGAATTTGAGTAGACAAATCTTACTTCGAGGTTTTTGTGACAGATCATCAAAGGAAATTCCTTTATGTTAGCAATAAAACGCATCAATTTGGTAGATCATGATTTTTTGGCAGGTCTGAGGCTTATTGTCAAGCACTCTTTTCCACAATTGATGAAAAGATGTGCTGGTTCATTGACAGTTGTGATAAATGTCATCATGGAAATATGCTTTTGCCTCATGTGTCCCACGATACAGGAAGGGTCAAGGTGTGAACCTTTATTGTTGGGTGATTTGATGCAGCAGAGTCAGATGGGTACGAGATCTCTATCGTCCAAATATTTGGTGTAGGGCTTATTTTGGGTGAAATTGCTAATCGTGGTTTGTAGTTCAGCCTCTGAGATGCACATGTGTAAGCATTGTCCATATGCTATAGTTTGACCACTGAGATTCAGGTGATCTTGGTCCTGGCGTGTAATCACTGAAGGTTGAAATGTTTTCTTCAGTTCAGAAGATTTGCTCTATTCTTGCAGAGAGTATGTTAGAGCTGAGATGCAGAATTGCTCGACAGATTATGTCATTTCCCCCAAAGCTTTCTGCAGCCTTTTTTTTTGAACCAGTCTTCTCTAAGAATGGTTCTGTTGTGCACCTGTTTGATATATCTTATGATGTGTGTACTGTCATTAAATGCATGATGGTGTGCAAGTCACAATGGCAATGTCTTTATGTAGTCAGCCAAATTTAAGGAGAGTATTCCACAGCCCTCCTGTGATAGAGTCAAAGGCTTTGTTGAGGTTGACAGACCCCATGTATGGCAATCAATGTATTTTCTAAAAAAAAATTGTTGTACAATGGAGACCAAGTCCACTTTGCCTTTAAATGGATGGCATTTTAACAAGGCAGACATTTGAGTCTGGTGGAGTTCCTCATATGGTATGTATTTACCTTCCTCTTCTCAGATATAGAGGATGTGGATCTGTCATGTTGCTGTGAAGTTTTATGGTTTCAAAGGGAATACTATCTGCTCCTGAGGCTTATTATTATTTTTGAGCTGGGCTATGCCCTCTCAGTGAGGTGGTCAAGAATGATGGCAGTGCTGGCTCAGTAGAAACTTTGTGGGATACAATTAAGAATGCTTATGTCAAGGATATAGTCAGGTTGAGGAAGTCTTTGAAGTGTTTCTTCCACCAGGGAGGAAGTACAGGAGCCTGAAGACACATAATGATTCGGGAACAGTTTCTTCCTTCTGTCATCATGCTTCTAAACTGTCTAAAAACATAATCTTATTATTCCTTTTTTATTAGACTATTTATTTAGTAACTTATAATTTATATTTGCACTGTACTACCATGTTTTGAACTGTACTGCTGCCACAAGGCAACAAATTTTACATCGTTATAAACTTGATTCTGGGACCTTGCCCTTCTGTCTCTGATGAGTTAATTCTTCTTGACTCAGTGATGTGGGGCCTCAGGCATTAGAGTTGCAGATGGCATTTACCTTACTGAGGAACTGCACAGATGGCTGTAACAAATTACTGTAGCAATCTCTGCTCCCTCAGCCCATCATCTGTAATATTGATCCCAGTTTTCTACTGGCCCTTTACCTTCAGGTGGCTGTGGAGTTGCTTCTTTTCTATAGATAAAAGCTAGAATTTCTGTCTGAGGAATAACTTAAATTTGTGCTTAGTTAACTCATTCATCATTTTCTCTTCATTCTCAGTCAGCTAGTCTTGTGGTTCTTGTTAGACAACAGTCTTCTCACAGGAACCAATTATAGCCTGATTTCAGGGGAGTTTATGAACTCTGAACACCTTGTGGCTCCTTTAGGCTGGGACTTGTCAGGCTATTAATGAGTTTATAAGTAAGTAGTTACAGAGGCTCAGTGAGTTTAGAAGATACTTTGATTGTGTCAGAGGGTGATCACTGTAAAATGAGATTCTTATGTAATTTGTAGACTTTAACTTAATTTAAAGTAATTAAAGTTGTGGCTATCTAATTTAAATTTATCTAAGGCATGGCAGGAGAACTTGGACCTGTGGCATTAGGCGTGTGGCATTCTCCTTCTGTGCAGTGTTGGAAAGTGGACACTTTTTGCTGTCCCTGGCGACCACTTGTGGATGAAATGAATGCAGCTAAGTTACTGGTTCACCGCTTCCTCTAGTTAAAGCTATGGCTGGATCCCTAAAGCTGAAATGTATGTGAAACACATGCTTAGGGATGAGTTCACACCTGAGATGAACTGTGTACAGTATGCAGTGTGCAGAATGCACAATAATGGCACCAATGTTAATACTCCAAAAATATGTAAAATATGCAAAATGTTGCAGTTACTTGAGCAACAAAAACATTTGGTTGAAATATCAAAGATCATTGTTGTATTTGTACTTTGATTTTAATCCTATTCTTCTTAATTGTCATCTGTTACTTTTATGGAAAGATATTATTTGTTTTACATGTATAGATTGTCTTAATCTCCCAAATATTTCAGTGTTTATTTGTTAATTACTCTTTGCATATGGTGATCAGGATTTTATAATGAAAGCAACTTTCTAATGTTATTTCTGGTTCTAACTAAATTGAATGTTAATTAAAAATAGTAAATCTCCCTTTTTATAACATAATGTTTGAAATAATTTATTATTTATACTACTGCAATATATGCTTCATTTTGCATTTAGTCTCTGTACATTTATTTTCTTGCAATGCAGTGTGTGTCAGGTCAATTAATTTGAATGATAAAAATAAAAATCTGTTTCTATCTTGTCAAACGTAAAATCAAAATAAAGCATTTGCTGGAAAGTGAAGTAAAAGTCAAAATACTGGAAATACTCGAATTCAGGCAGCATCTATTAGAAGGGAAAAGGTTTAACCAAAGTTAAAGGCCAACACTTACTGACTATCCTTGATTGCCATGAGAAGTTGGTGAAGAGCGATAGCCTTGCACAGCTGCACCCATCTGGTGAAGATCTTCCAACAGGAACTCCAGGATTCAGATTCAGCAACAATGAAGGACCAACTTTCAAAGTAAATTTATTATCGAAGTATGTATATGTTACCATATACTACCTTGACATTCATTATCTTGCAAGTATTTATAGGGCAAAATAAATATTATAGTATTTTACAAAAAAAAGCTACATGAACAGACAAAGTCTGACAACCAATCTGCAGAAGAAGACAAACTATGGAAATGAAAATAATGCTAAGAACATGGGTTGTAAAGAGTTCTTGAAAGTGAGACTGTAGGGCCCAGAATCGGTACAGAGTACTGTAGTAATGAATGAAATTATCTGATGGTTGTAGGGTAATAACTGTTCCTGAACTTGTTGGTGTGGGACCCAAGTATCTCCTGCCCAATGACAGTAGCGAGAAGAAGGCATAGTCTTGATGATGGGGTCCTGTGATGATGTGGGCTGCTTTCTTGCAGCAGTGCTCCATGCAAATGTACTCAATAGTGGGGAGGGCCTGTCCTGTGATAGACTGAGCTGTGTCCACCATTTTCTGTAGCCTTTTTCACTCCTGGGGATTGGCGTTTCCATATCAGGGTGTGATGTAACCAGTTAAGCTACCCTGTGCATCTATGAAGTTTGTCTGAATTTTCGGTGACATGCCGAATCCAAGCAAATGTCTTGGAAAACCGAGGCACTGCTGTGCCTTCTTTGTCATGACACTAATGTGCTGGTCGCAGGACAGATACTCTGAAATAGTTACACCAAGGAATTTAAAGCTACTTCCAGTCCCCTAATGAGGACAGGCTCATGATCTTTCGGTTTCCTCCTCGCTGAAGTCAATAATCAGTTCTTCATCTTTTGCTGACGTTGAATGTGAGGTTGTTGATGTGGCACCACTAAAGCAGATTTTCATTCTCCCTCCTATACGCCAATTTGTCATCACCTTTGATTCAGCTAATGACAGTGGTGTCATCAGAAAACTTAATACATTTAACTTAATATAACCAGCAGAAAACAGCATTTCCAATATGGGTATTATGTAACTTTGATGAGAACCTGCACGTGTGGCGTTCCTAAGCACCTGCTGTACCTCAAGCATGAGTGCTTCGTCCATTGCTGTATTCTCTCTGCACTCATCCCTGTGTGGTTTGGTAGAGCTCAAACACCATCTATAAATCTGCTGATGACACCACAGTTGTGGGCAGACTGTCAGGTGGCAATGAGGTGTCATATGGAATGAGATCGATCAACTGCTTGATTGGTGGCACGACAACAAACTTGCACTCAACATCAACAAGACCAAGGAATTTATTTTAGGAAGGGGAAGTTGACAGAATGCACACCAGGCCTCATTGAGGGGTCGGTTGTGGAAAGAATGAACAGACTCAAGTTCCTGGGCATCAACATCTCAGACAATCTATCCTGGACCCAACATAGTGATGCAATTGCAAATTCCCCTTTGATTCTTTTTCCCATAACATATACTAGGGCAATTTACACTGACTGTACTTCATTGGGGGCTTGAGGAGATTTGGTATGTCTCCAAAGGCTAACAAATTTTTACAGAGGTACCACAGAGAGCACTTTGACTGGTTGTATCACTGCCTTGTATGGAGGCTCTAAAGCACAGTATTGAAAGAGGCTGCTGAGAGTTATAGACTTGGCCAGCTCCATCACAGGTGCAAGCTTCCCCACCAGCGAGAACATCTTCAAAGCGCAGTTCATCAAAAAGGAAGCATCAATCATGAAGGACCACCACCACCCAGGACATGCCCTCTTCTCAATACTACCATCAGGGAGGAGGTACAGGAGCCTGAAGATGCATACTCTATGTTTTAGGAACAGCTTCATTCTCCTCCACCATCAGATTTCTGAATAGTCTATGAACCCATGAACATGACCTCACTATTCCTCTTTTGCACTAGTGATTTATTTATATTTTTATTGTAACTTATAGTATTTTTTATGTCTTGCACTGTACTACTGCCACAAAAAAAACAAGTTTCATGATATGTCAGTAATAATAAATCTGATGCTGATTTTTGCTTTTCTTGGTGGCAAATATCAGGGCTTGGTAGATGCTTGTGGAATGGCCTGGGCAAATAAGTTGTATACTTAAGTAAAGGTGAACATAGTAGCCAGTATGAACTGATGATGAAGACAATAAGTGTTTAGGGTGGTGGGTGAACTGTGTTGTTCTGGATTTAACTTTAACAGCAGTGTGGCATCATTGAATGTAAAGTTCATTTGGCTGGAGAAGGTCATGCCTGGCACCTTTGTGGTGCAAATGTTAGTTATTTTCTGGTCCCATGACATTGGTTGTATTTAATCTTCTCAGCAGTTCTTTGATATGTGTTACTTTAGGTGGTGCTGGTCTTCTGTGATGGTGGAGATCCTGGAAACAAGCCACTCAGCACTTCTGGTTCAATGTGGTTGTTAGTGCTTCAGCCTTTTGCACTAATGATGGGCCCTGCATTAATAAGGATGGGAGTGTTTCTGGAATCTTCTACCAACTATTCCATTTTCCATCATTTTTGAGACTAGATTTGGGACTGCAGCCCTTCAATCTGATTTATTGATTCTAAAATTGCTTAACACTCTTGCATGGTGTTTTCACTGTTGGTTGTAGTCTCATGTTGTCGCCTCACACGGCTGACACCTCATTTTTAGGAATGTCTCCTGCTACTCTTGGCATATTGTGCTGCACTTCTTGAAGCAGGGTTATTCGTCTGCCGTATGGTAATAACAGAGTACAAGAAGTCCCAGAATTGTTGAACTATACATTTCTTCACCTCCTTATCATGCACATGCGTGCCCAGCTTTTGAGCTGCTAGATCTGTTCACGTTCTCACTTAGCATAATCATAACCTTATATACCACAGTGGAAGTATCATGGCCAAGAAGATGTTCACTCCCTTTGTTAGCTCAGCTGCTCGCTTTTTCATTTAAGGAGATAGTGCATCTGTAAATTAGTGCTGTTCAAACAGCATTTGCAGTGCTTAAGGATGAATTGCTTATTGTGAAGAAAATTTTCTGTGAATATGCCAAGGTATTGCAATTTCAGTCATTTAAAAGTTTGGTTAAAAAGAAAATAATTGACAAAAATATAAATTCTTAATTATTACATTATTTTGGTCTTTAAAAAAAACTTTGTTACAGTTGCTTGTAACATTACTGTTTCCATTGCTGTTTCTTAAGTGTAAAATATGAGGGGTGATTGATAAGTTCATGGCCTAAGGTAGAAGGAGTCAATTTTAGAAAACCTAGCACATTTATTTTTCCTACATTTACATACTTAGTCCAGTGGTCATGGAGCGTACAGATCCCTTCTTTGTATAAGTCAGCGTCTTGGACCTCCAGAAGTGGTCCACAGCAGGGGTGATTGATAAGTTTGTGGCCTAAGGTAAAAGGAGATGAGTTATTAACTTCAAACTTTCTGCATTTTCACTCAATGAGTTGAACTGCACATGCATTTAACAAGAGCTGTATAACTCATCTCCTTCTACCTTAGGCCACGAACTTATCGATCACCCCTGCTGTGGACCACCTGGAGGTCCAAGACGCTCTCGTTACATGTACGTGCAGTTCCACTCTTTGAGTGATAATGCAGAAAGTTTGAAGTTAATAACTCATCTCCTTCTACCTTAGGCCACAAACTTATCAATCACCCCTGCTGTGGACCACTTCTTCAAAGAAGGGATCCGTTTGCTCCATGACTGCTGGACTAAGTGTGTACATGTAAGAGGGGACTATATTGAAAAATAAATGTGCTAGGTTTTCTAAAATTGACTCCTTCTACCTTAGGCCACAAACTTATCAATCACCCCTCATAAAATCAATGGGAAATAACCTTCAAGTTACTGCTTATCTGATTGTTTGAATTTAACATTATAACTTTTCCTTTTATTGCAGATCATGTTTTATTGAACCAAACTAATGGAGTTAATTTTTCTGAGAAGGAACATGTGCCAAACCTACATATCCTAGGGTTTCTTTTCCTGAACAAATATCTGAGTAGCATTTTCAATGTTCTCCTCATCCTACAATTGTAAGTAATATTTTCCTTTTCAACTGAAGTATTGTTGAATCAATTGATCTATTTAAACTTGAGTGAAAATTGGTTTGGCTGTTGTATCTCTTGATTGAATGATGCCTTGACTTATGAATTTGGTGAGTTAACTGTGTCAGACTTCATGTTCCTATTTAAATATATTTTTATAATTATTATTCAGGAGTTAATAATGGTTTTAAATACTATTTAAAACCATAATACAATAACTAATAGTTTTAAATAGTTGATTATATATTGAATATATTCCTTTCATAATTTCTAATAATATAATTAAACATTTTCATAACAAGCACAGTGCTTCGTTGTCAGTCCTTTGCTCTATAATCGCTTGCAATTCTACAGTCTCTTTGTTTTTCCCCAATTCTAGCCTCTTGCTTAACTTTCATTTCCTTTTCTGATCACTGGTGCCAATGTGTTCCATTATCAAGTAGATTGGTAATATTTACAGCTAACCAAATAGAGAGTGAGCTACCATAATGAACAAGGATTAGCTTCTTGACGATATTGATTCGGTGGTTCCAAATTTGCCAGACTGTCAGTGGTGGTGATCAACTTGGAGTGAGGTAAAGCAGAACATAAGAGTTAACACTGGATTGACTCAAGACATGGAGTGCAGTATCCACCAATTCTATGTAGCTCGCGATAAGAGAACATCTAATAAAATAAACTACGCAGATTATGTAGCTATCTGAAATCTGTGCCTGGGAATGGTCAGGCATTTACTGTGATGGTATTGGGTTTGCTGACTGTTAAGTTCTAATCTCAGACGAAGACTGTAAGCCCCATCAGGTATAAATAGCTATGAGTACTCTCACTAAAGGGAAATTATACTGTAAATACACAACCTTAAAAGACTAGTTCATGTCCCTGTTTATTCTCCACAGCAAGTTTAGCTGCCAGTACCCACTACACAAGTGATGGATCCCACCCCACCGCATCATGGAGTAGATTATTCCAGCTAACAAAGTAGTTTAAAACACAGTTCATTTATTTTCAGTGATACTGTAGTGATGTGCTACACACAGAGCTACAAATAACGACGCGCAGTCTGTAAGTCGCACTCGAGACTCGTTTATTCAAACTTCACGGCACTGGCTTTTAAGCAGTTCCCTTCCAGCCCTCTCCGGGTGGAAATGATGTCAGGGGTGCATTACAAAAGTCTCTCCCCGCGCGCGGGCTATTTTGTGAGCCGGTTTGCTTGTGTAGAGAGTTGGTCGCCACATAACCCGCCCCCCCCCGAACCGGCGATACACCCCCAGTGTCCACAGTCTTGGTCATTCTCTGTTTGGGAGGTCTGCCTCTGCACCGCAGTGCCTGAACCTCAACCGGCTGCGCCAAGTCCACATGGGCCAGTTTGAGTCGGTCCACCGTGAAAACCTCCTCTTTCCCCCCAATGTCCAGAACGTACATGGACCCGTTGTTCCTGATCACCTTGAACGGCCCCTCGTACGGCCGCTGTAGTGGTGCCCGGTGTGCACCCCTTCGTACGAATACAGACTTACAGTTCTGCGGGTCTTTGGGTACGCAGTTCGGGATCTGTCCGTGCTGTGAAGTCGGTACGGGGGCCAGGTTGCCGAGCCTTTCGCGTAGTCTGGCCAGGACTGTTGCGGGTTCTTCCTCTTGCCCCCTTGAGGCTGATATGAACTCTCCTGGGACAACCAAGGGTACGCTGTACACCAGCTCGGCCGACGAGGTGTGCAGATCCTCTTTGGGTGCTGTGCGGATTCCAAGCAGGACCCAGGGAAGCTCATCCACCCAGTTAGGCCCTTTCAGGCGGGCCATGAGAGCCGACTTTAAGTGACGGTGGAAGCGTTCCACTAGTCCGTTTGACTGTGGGTGGTAGGCAGTTGTGTTGTGTAATTGTGTTCCCAACAGGCTGGCCACAGCCGACCACAGGCTGGAGGTGAACTGGGTGCCTCTGTCGGAGGTAATGTGGGTCGGTATCCTGAAGCGTGCTACCCAGGTTGCAATCAGCACTCGGGCGCAGGAATCAGTGGTGGTGTTGTTGAGCGGGACCGCCTCTGGCCATCTCGTGAACCAATCTACCATAGTTAGGAGGTACCGCGCTCCTTGCGACACTGGCAGGGGCCCCACGATATCCACATGAATGTGGTCGAACCTCCAGTGGGTGGGTTCGAACTGCTGCGGCGGGGCTTTGGTGTGCCGTAGGTCCGAATTGTGCTGCCGTTTGTGGCCCTCAGGGTGGGTCCCATCTCCCTGTTGCGGGTGTCATACCCTGTCTGGCGTAAGACGCTGATCTCCACTCCAGTGTCGACCAAGAAGCGGCGTCCCGACTGTTTGTCCCAGACGTACAGGAGGCTGTCCTGGTGGCCAGCTGCCATAGCCATTAGCGGCAGCTGGCCCTGGCATTTCCCGGGAACTTGCAGGGCGGGAGATAATGGCGGGCTTCTGTGCCCCACCGCTGGTGGTAGAAACACCACTGTTCATTGGCCTCCTCACTCCTGCCTCTGGGTTGTGTATGCTCCATTGCCGGGCCTGGTCTGGCCTGCTGTTGGGCACGTATCTTGGTAATCTGTCCGACAGATGCCCCGCTCTCCCTCTTGGCTTTCCACAGCATGTCTGCCCAGGCCGCCACCTTCCGGGGGTCACTGAAATCTGCATCGGCCAGCAGCAGATGTATGTCCTCGGGTAGTTGTTCTAGGAATGCCTGCTCAAACATGAGGCAGGGTTTGTGTCCTTCAGCCAGGGCCAGCATCTCATTCATTAATGCTGACGGCGGCCTGTCTCCCAAACCATCCAGGTGCAGCAAGAGGGCACCTCGCTCACACCATGAGAGGCCAAAGGTCTCTATGAGCAGCGCTTTGAATGCTGCATATTTGCCTTCTTCGGGCGGGGGGGGGTGACTGTATGAAACCCCCAACCCGTGCGGCTGTCTCCTGGTCAAGGTAGCTCACCACGTAATAGTAACGTGTGGAATCCGAAGATATCTGCCAAATCTGGAACTGGGCTTCTGCTTGGTCAAACCACACGCGTGGTCGCAGTGTCCAGAAAGTTGGCAGTTTTAGCGAAACTGCGTGAACAGATGAAGAGTCGATCATCTTTGGTCCAAATCTCGTTTGGACCGTCGAGGTCACCAATGTAGTGATGTGCTACACACAGAGCTAGAAATAATGACACGCAGTCTGTAAGTCGCACTCGAGACTCGTTTATTCAAACTGCACTGCACTGACTTTTAAGTAGTTCCCTTCCAGCCCTCTCCGGGCGGAAATGACGTCAGGGGTGCATTACAAAAGTCTCTCCCCGCACGCGGGCTATTTTGTGAGCCGGTTCGCTTATGTAGAAAGTGGGTCGCCACAACACACAATTAAATCCAAACAACATTCATAAAACACATTTAAAACTCAGAGGATTTCTATCTTATGTAATACTTACTTCGCCTGTTGACTTAATATGGGGGGTGATAACCCCCTGCCCACCCAAATTTAAGAAATCTCGTCTGGGTGGATGCTGCACGATGTGTCCCTGTTACAACTCAGTACCCTGAAATAACAAACAGTACACAATATGTGATTAAATGGTTAAGCTTTATAACTCTTACTTTGACTATATGGTTAGTAGAGAAAGAAAATATAAAAGAAAAAGGGCCCAACTCATAAGATTTAATAATAAACAGTCTGTACACAAAGTTGGACGAAGTTGGAGCTCACGCAGTTCAGTAGTCCTTCTTCCACCAACAGTCTCCCCCGAGCATCGCCGACCTTCGAACCCCCGCTCCGAGTCCACCCCGATCGGCGGTCTACCAAATCTCTCCATTCGCATCTTCTCTCTTCCTCTGGCAAAAGTCCGTGAAATCAACTGCTTCCAGAATCACAAGACACAGCCACAATCTCGTATTGGCTACATGCATCCTGCTATCTCCAGCCATAACCCAAACACTGCTGCTACAGAGAAACCGTTACCTTAGCAGTGAACATTACAAAGAAGCCATTCCATTAGCGGTGAAACCTTACAGCACGTTACACTTACAAAATATTTCCAAGTAACATACCATTTCTACAACACTGATTCCCAAAACACAAGTACAATTCCTATAAACCTAAAAGACATACCAACAATGCAGATGAATGAATTGTCCATTGCAGAAACCAAAACTAGGGGAATGGATTTTGTTCACAGTGTTTCTTTCATGCTTCTTGATGTTCTGTACCCCATTCCTAATGAGCCAGAACTGCTCTCTAGATTTATAACCCTTTTCTGCCACTTGGGTGACTTTTTTTAGGTTATGAGGACACTCAGTCCTCGTTTATTGTCATTTAGAAATGCATGCATGCATTAAGAAATGATACAATATTCCTCCAGAGTGATAACACAAAAAAAACAGGATAAATCAAAGACTAACACTGACAAGACCACATAATTATAACATATAGTTACAGCAGTGCAAAGCAATACCATAATTTGATAAAGAACAGACCATGGGAACGGTAAAAAAAAGTCCCAAAGTTCCGATTGATTCCCGATAGTCCCCGTTAGCAGGCAGCAGAAAGGAGAAACTCTCTCTGCCATAAACCTCCAGGCACTGACAACTGCCAATGCATTGGAAACACCCGACCCCAGCCGACTTTGAGTCTGTCCGAAAACTTCGAGCCTCCGACCAGCCCTTCAACACCGAGAACCATCTCTGCCGAGTGCTTCAGCCCCGTCCCAGCCGCCGAGCAATAAGCAAAGCCGAGTATTCAGGGCCTTCCCCTCTAGAGATTCAGGATCACACAGTAACAGCGGCAGCGAAAAAGGCATTTCAGAAGTTTCTCCAGATGTTCCTCCATCTCTCATGTCTGTCTCCATCAAATCAGAATTGTGCACGGCACCCTACTTGACAGATTACAGATATCACTCACTGGAGTGGCCGTGCAAGCTGCGTCGCGTCGCCATCTTCTCCTCCTTCTTCACAGGTATATGATATTTCGTCGGATACCCTTTTTACAGAAACAGTCTAAAAGCTTTTTGGAGGCACACATCTCAGCTACCTACCATTAACACTGTGAAGCCAACTTCCTTGAGTACGTAAACCTTCTAACTATAAACACATCAGTTTTTTGATATGCTAAATGATATTCTCCATTTGGTCTCCAAGCTTCCTTGATCTAAGCAACTTAGTCTGCGCTGTCTGTTTTGAAACAAGCAAAATTAAACAACCCATTGTCTTAAACTGCGCATCTTTGTGCTACATTAAGCCAAATTCAGTGACCAATATCCAACTTGTACAAACAGCATGTCTGCTATATTGAGAGCTTGTTTGCAAAGCAGCTCTATAGACACTGCTTTGTTTTAAATTCAGACTGATTACTGCTTAGAATTTACATTTTAAGAACTAAAGACTGGCTCCAGTTTATCACCAGAAGCTAAACAACTGTTAGTTGGAAGTTTACTTACATCTGTTTGATTAAACAAGTGGAAGCTACTGTGGTTAGACAGTGAGTTTTGCAAAAAACCAGGAGGCCTTCTGGCCCAGGAAGCAAACATCCATCTCACCCCTCTTGCTAAGCAAAGATTTCTTACTCAGCTCCTTCCTTTGGATTTCAGTTTTGAGATCAAGATGCCTGCCAAGACTTCTCTTGGGAACTCCTCCAGTAGGTTCCCAGTGCTAAACAGGTTCTGTTCAATCTAGAGCTCAAAGAACTCATTGAGCACTTCTCAATGTAGGGTTTTCTATGTAGTTTTCTCTTGAGATTATTAATTTCCACAATCTCAGCTGCACACATTTCCCAAACCTCAAAGGAATGTCACCATTATAATTTTCCAGAAACATGACAATGCTGCATCAATACCCATATCACAAGCCCATCTTTATAATAAATGAAACTTTGAACCTTTGGACTTTAAAATCTTCTTCCCCACATACGGTTCTTGCATTTCCTTGATGCAAGCTTGAATCACTGTCTCTTTCACCATCAGCTCATCAGCTCAGCTGACAACGTCTTCCACCAAGGTGAAGATAGTTCTTCTCTTTCACAGATGTTTTCACATTGCTTTTGATGCAGTGCATAACTTTACTCAGTTTTCCAGAAAACAAGTCTTGTAAGCAAGTTACTGATTGTTTATTGCTGTCTTCTTTTGCCTAAGGATTAGTAATCTCACATTTTATTTATAGAAAATTATATCCTTCAGTTACATGATTTCACAATGTAATAATGTACATGAAAAGTAAAACGTTTACAGAGGTAGGAAGAGTACAGTTCTCCCGTTGTGGATTCTGTGCATACCTTTAGTTCTAGGCTCATGGAAAAAAAAGATGTTATAGGAGTTGGTTATGTCCCTCCCATGGGAGGGGCACCTGTTGGTCTGTCGTAACTTAACATTCTGATACCATCCATACCATCTACACAAGTTTCTTCCCATTTTAGTGATACTGGACTCTGGATATAATTGTTTAAGGCTCTCCCTGTTACTTTATTAAGGATTGGACCTAACAGAGAAGAACTGACACACCTTCCCAACATTCTTTTTTTCCCAGAAAGCTTTCACTGAACAAGACTACTCCATCCATTCTATCAGACCATGGGTTTTATCAAACAAATATACAGGCTGTTCTAGAAAGACTAAATATAACATGAATAGCAATATTAATAGGCCTAGAGATCCTACTTGCATTATAGTACTACATATGTAATACAGTAAATGCTTTTACTCAAATAGTAAGTGAAACACATTCAAATAGTCTGCCTTGTGACAATATAATGATTTGTAGACCTTGGAGGCCAATCGTCATTTCTGAAGAAATCACAACAGCATAGGTAAAATGTTTATCAGGAGTATAGCATTTCTCAGAGACAGCTATCTTTCTCCTCCTGTTAACAATTGTATAACATAACACAGAAAATATATTAAGACATATAGTTTGAAAAGTCAAAGATGTTAACTGTGATTGTATAATGCCATCATTAGCAGTGACTAACATATTTACAAAGTATGAAATCTTAAGAGCTATATACAGTATTAAAATGTTACCCATGTTAAAAACTAAATACATCGTGTCCAAATAATAAAAAATGTTTGTTGACAATAGTCATGGGGGACTTCAATTTACAGGTAGATTGGGAAAATAAGGTTGGTGCTGGATTACAGGGGGGAAATTTCTAGAATACCTATGAGATGCCTTTTTAGAGCAGCTTGTGGTTGAGCCCACTAGAGGATCAACTATTCTGGATTGGGTGTTGTGCAATGAACCGAAATCGATTAGAGAGCTTAAGGTAAAAGAACCCTTAGGGGAACGTGATCATAATATGGTTGAATTCACCCTAAAATTTGAGAAGGAGAAGCTAAAGTCAGATGTATCAGAATTACAGTGGATTAAAGGGAATGACAAAGAGAACAGTTGGCCAGAATTGATTGAAAAAGAACACTTACAGGGATGACCGCAGAGCAGCAATGGCTGGAATTTCTGGAAGCAATTCAGAAAGCACAGGATATATACATCCCAAAGAGAAGTATTCTAAAGGAAAGATGACCCAACCATGCCTAACAAGAGAAGTCAACAACAACAACAAAACCAAAGAGAGGGCATATAACAGAACAAAAATTAGTGGGAAGTTAAGGTTTGGGGAGCTTTTAAAAACCAACAGAAGGCAACAAAAAAAGTCATTAAGAAGGCAAGGATGGAATACGAAAGTAAGCGAGCCAATATTATTAAAGAGGATACCAAAAGTTTCTTCAGATACATATGTGTTAAAGAGAGGTGAGCGTGGATATCAGACTGCTGGAAAACAATGCTGGAGAGGTTGTAATAGGGGACAACAAAATGGAGGATGAATTGAATAAATATATTGCATCAATTTTCACTGGAAGACACTAGCAGTATGATGGAAATTCCGGGCGTCAGGGGTGAAGTTACCATAACTAGAGTGAAGGTTCTTGGGAAACTGAAAGGTCTGAAATTAGTTAAGTCACCTGGACCAGATGCTGTACACCCAGAGTTCTAAAAGAGGTAGCTGAAGAGATTGTGGAGGCATTAGTAATGATCTTTCAAGGATTACCATATTCTGAAATGGTTCCGGTAGACTGAAAAATTGCAAATATCACTCCACTCTTCAGGAGGGGAGAGAAGAAGAAGAAAAGGAACTATAGGTCAGTTAGGCTGACCTTGGTGGTTGGGAAGATGTTGGAGTTGATTATTAAGGATGAGCTCTCAGGGTACTTGGAGGCATACGATAAAATAGGCGGTAGTGAGCATAGTTTCTTTAAGGGAAAATCTTTCCTGACAAATCTATTGGAATTCTTTGAAGAAATAACAAGCAGATAGACAAATGAGAATCAGTTGATGTTGTGTACTTGGATT
Organism: Mobula hypostoma; assembly: GCF_963921235.1. Classification (NCBI taxonomy): domain Eukaryota; kingdom Metazoa; phylum Chordata; class Chondrichthyes; order Myliobatiformes; family Myliobatidae; genus Mobula; species Mobula hypostoma. The sequence continues at coordinate 50,744,293 of NC_086100.1, read as the reverse complement.
TTCAGAAAGCCTTTGACAAGGTGTCACACATGAGGCTGCTTAACAAGCTACAAGCCCATAGTATTACAGGAAAGATTCTAGCATGGATAAAACAGCGGCTGATTGGCAGGAGGCAAAGAGTGGGAATAAAAGGAGCCTTTTCTGGTTGGCTGCTGGTGACTAGTTGTATTCCACAGGAGTCTGTGTTGGGACTGATTCTTTTTACATTACATGTCAGTGATTTGGGTGATGGCATTGATGGCTTTGTTGCAAAGCTGCAGACAATATGAAGATGGGTGGAGGGACAGGTAGTTTTGAGGAAGTAGAGAGGCTACAGAAGGACTTAGACAGGTTCGGAGAATGAGCAAAGACAGACGGAATACAGTGTTGGGAAGTGGATGGTCATGCACTTTGGTAGAAGTAATGAAAGGGCTGACTATTTTCTAAATGGAGAGAAAATACAAAAAACCTGAGATGCAAAGGAGCTTGGGTGTCCTTGTGCAGGATTCCCTAAAGGTTAATTTGAACGTTTCGCCTGTGGTCAGGAAGGCAAATACAATGTTAGCATTCATTTCAAGAGGATTAGAATATAAAAGCAAGGATGTAATGTTGAGACTTTATAACGCACTGGTGAGGTCTCACTTAGAGTATTGTGAGCAGGTTTAGGCCCTTTATCTTAGAATAAATGTGAAACTGGAGAGGGTTCAAAGGAGGTTCATAAAAATGATTCCAAGATTGAGTGGCTTGTCATATGAAGAGTGTTTGATGTCTCTGATCCTGTATTCACTAGAATTCAGAAGAATAAAGGGTGACTTCATTGAAACCTAGCAAATGGTGAAAGGTGTTGAGTGGATGTGGAGATGATGTTTCCTGTGGTGGGAAAGTCCAAGACCAGAGGACACCGCCTCAGAATACAGGGGTGTCCTTTCAGAACAGAGATGAGGAGGAATTTCTTTAGCCAGAGAGTGTTGAACCTGTGGAATTCATTGCCACAGGCAGCTGAAGAGGCCAAGGCTTTATGCATATTTAAGGAAGAGGTTGATAGATTCTTGATTGGTCAGGGCATGAAGGGATATGGGGAGAAGGCAGAAGATTGAGGCTGAGAGGAAAATTGGATTAGCCATGATGAAATGATGGAGCAAACGTGTTGGGCCAAATGGCCTAATTCTACTGCTATATATTATCATCTTATGGTTTTAACAATAACAAAACAAAAGTACAAGAAATAATCCAAAGTAGTGCAAGTCAGCTGTGGGAGCTAATGGAGTCTTAGGAGTGGAGCAAAAATGCACCAAATTTCCATTCTTGTAGGCTTCAATGTCTCAACAAAGAGCACTCCAAAAACAATAATTCTAGTGACTAGAGCAATTGTCCATTGAAAAGCTACAAAAAAAAACTTCGACCCAATTTAAAGTTGTGGCAATCCACCCAGAAACTGCTGTGAAGGCTATATTTGCAACAGCTAGAAAAGTTTTAGCTAAAGTATTAAGCCAGTCGGAGGTTTGGTATGAGTCTGCAAAGGAAACTTGTGAAAAAGGGTCCCTTGCTCATCTGATTGGGTCGGTTCAGTTACTCTTGTAATGTATAGAGAAATATTCTTTTAATCTGACTGAGCTTAGAATATTAGGGACTTCCAGGACATTCTTTGTTGCACTGATTATAAATCATTCCTTAAAAGTGGACTTGTATTTCTGTCTTGAGATACGCAATACAGATAAAATTATCAAATTACTCTTGAGTTATTTCCTTTATAAATGTTAAAAAGTGAGTGATCCTCTGATGACAGTATATCTAAATAACTATCATCAGAAATTTCTACCTTTTGATGAACCAAAGGATCACGTCAGTGCTGTGGTGAGAGTGAGCACTGTCGAGGCATGGCTGTACAGGTAATTTGACTCCAATTGTTTTTTAATGATAAAAATTGTTTGGGGCTGAATCCTGTTTTTTTTTCTCTCTCTGCTTTTGATGACAACACCATCTGACTAAATATAGAGCAATAAGTGAAGGCTTGTCTGTGTATGTAACAGTGTCTGTTCTGGAAATAATGCTATCTGTGTAAGCCCGAAATTTAACATTATCAATTGGTCTTCAACAGTAAAATTGTTCATAGGCTTATTTCCCAGTTTTTCTACTTGTTGTTGAAGTTCATTGAAAAATAATTGAATTCATAAGGATACTAATAACTCTAAACTAATTTTCATTGCAAGGTACTATTCACAGCACAGCACAAACATTCACAACTGTTTGATTAAGGGCAAATAAGAAATTTGGATTGATACAATAGACGTGGATTGGACATACCAGTTTCAGTTGAGTAGGGAGGAAAACTTCTTAGTTTTATCTTAGTTTCTGCTTCAGTGTGTCTTTCCATCTTCCCATACAAAATCCTGGATCAGGGGCTTTGCTGAAACATTTAGAACATAACCCAGAAATGTAGAATTGTTTTCTGTTATATTGACATTTTTATTGAACAATAAAAATGAAACATCTAAAACCTTTGTAGTAAGTGTGTTTATATACTTGTTGGCCATAAAGGGAAAGTGCAAGAAGATATGTCTAATGTAGAAGTCTTCATTTAAAAAAAGTTTAAAGGTTTCAATGTCATGTTCCCATGTATCTATGTTCAGTTCATCTGCAATGCAGTCAGGGTGAATGTTTAAGTGGTAAGGAACAGTCACTTTGCCAGAAGCAAGCTTTAAGGGTTCCAGTGCATTAGTTCACATATGACCAATGGGTAAAGGTCATGTAGTGATATTTAAATTAGAATCATCATTGCTCGCAGATTCCCTTAATCCAATATTCTCTGAGTCATTAAGCTTTAGGGGTGTCTGAGTCAAGTAAGACTACTTTCGTTGTAATTGTGACTTTGGTTGCAAAAGAGCAAATAGTAAGTAAGGCAGTACTGAACAATATTCTGAGCACAAATATTAAAATTGAAATACAGCAGAAACAGCATCTCTTCTTGAATTTTGAGTCTGTCTTACTTGGAAAATGTCATCATACTTTGGGTGTGTTATCCCTGGGTAATGATAAGATCTTCCATCAGTGAACAGGAATATTGTAGAGCATAAGACATATGAGCAGAGGTAGGCCATTCAGCCTATTGCATCTGCTCTGCCATTCCATCATGGCTGATTCATTAACCCTCTTAACCCAATTCTTTTTTCTTCTTTCTGTAACCTTTGGCACTCTGACTAATCAAGAACCTATCAACATCTGCCTTAAATATGAATTGGTCTCCATGACTATCTGCGGCAAGAAATTCCACAGATTTACCACCCTGTGGCTAAAGAAATTTTTCCTCATCTCTGTTCTAAATGATACCCTGAGCATGTGCCCACTGATACTAGACTCACCCACTATAGGAAAGATCCTCTCCACATCCACTCTATCTATGCCTTTCAATATTGAATAGGTTTAAATGGATTCTCATCATTCTTCTAAATTTCAGACAGTACAGGCCCAAAGCCATTGAACACTTCTCATATGTTAACCCTTTCATCCCTGGAATCATTCTCATGACTCTCCTCTGGATCCATTTCAATGCCAGCACATCTTTTCTTAGATAAGGGACCAAAACTGCTCACAATACTCTAAGTGTGGTCTGGCCAGTGCCTCATAAAGCTTCAGCATTACACCTTTGATCTTATACTCTAGTCCCCTTGAAACGAATGCTAAGATTGCATTTGCCTGCCTTGCCTTTTACGCTATTACAGCTCCGGAGTTTGGAGTTCAATTCCGGCACAGTTCTGAAGGGAATCACTGTATGCTCCCCTGTGGAATGTGTGTGTGTGTGTTTTTTTTTGGTGTACTCTGGTTTCTTCCCATAGTTCAAATTCGTACTGGGTAGGTTAACTGGTCATTGCGAATTGTCCCGTGATTGGGTTACGGCTAATCGGATTTGTCGAGTGTTGCTGGGCGCCATAGCTCGAAGGGCTAACTCAGCACTGTGTCACTAAATAAATAAAAGCTGCAAGTTAATTTTCAGGGAGTCATGCACAAAGGTTCCCAAGTCCCTTTGCAACTCTGATTTTTGAATTTTCTCACTGTTTAGAAAATAGACTACACCTTCACTCCTTCTACCAAAGTGCATGACAGTACACTTCCCTAGCCTATATTCCATCTGCCATTTCTTTGCCTGTGATTTCAGTCTCTGAGGCCAGTGTGTAAGCAGCCTTCAGGAGGGTGAACCTATGAAAGGCATCCAGCCCAGACAGGACCTGTGCTGAACAACTGGCTGGAGTGTTCGCTGAGATCTTCAACCTCTCACCTCAGCAGTCTGAGATACTCACCTTGTTCAAGCAGTCTCAATTATAGTGGTGCTGAAAAAGAATATGGTAGTATGCCTCAATGACTATCATTCGATAGCACTTACATCTACAGTGATGAAGTGTGTTGAGAGATCGGTAATGAAACACGTGAACTCCTACCTGAGATGTGACTTGGATCTGCACCAATTTGCCTTCTGTCACAACAGGTCAACAGCAGATGCCATCTCGTTTGCTCTTCACTCAACCCTGGAACATCTGTACTGCAAAGATGACTACATCAGGATGCTCTTTATAGACTACAACTCAGCATTCAATACCATAATTCCCTCAAAATTAATCATTAAGCTTCCAGATCTTGGCCTCAATAGCTTCTTGTGCAATTGGATCCTCAATTTATTCACTTGCAGACCTCATTCAATTCGGATTCACAACAATATCTCCTCCACGATCTCCATCAGCCCAGGTGCACCATAAGGCTGTGTGTTCAGCCACCTGCTCTGCTCGCTTTACACTTATGACTGTATGGCTAAGCACAGCTCCAATGCCATGTACAAGTTTGCTGATTACATTACTGTCGTAGGCCAATTCAAAGGTGGTGACAAATCAGCATGAGATAGCTGAGTGATGTCATAACATCAACCTCTTATTGTCAGCAAGACCAAGGAGCTGATTATTGACTTCACCAGGGGGAAACCAGAGGTTCATGAGCCAGTCCTCATCAGGGGATCAGAGGTGGAGAAGGTCCGCAGCTTTAACTTCCTCGGTGCTACTACTCAGAGGATCTGTCCTGAGCCCGATACGTGGTGCAATTATGAAGAAAGCACGGCAGCACCTCTACTTCCTTAGGAGTTTGCGAAGATTAAGCATAACATCTAATACTTTGACAAATTCTATAGATGTGTGATGGAGAGTATATTAACTGGTTGCATCATGACCTGGTATGGAAACAATAATGCCCTTGAATGGAAAATTCTACAAAAAAGTAGTGGATATGCCCTGGTCCTTCATGGTAAAGTCCACCCTGCTATTGAGCACATTTACAAAGAAGCGCTGTCGCAGCAAAGCATCATCTATAATCAGACACCCCACCACCAGGGCATGCTCTCTTCTCACTGCTGCCACCAGGACTCACACCACCAGGGCATGCTCTCTTCTCACTGCTGCCACCAGGACTCACACCACCAGGCTCAGGAACAGTTATTACCCCTCAGCCATTAGACTCTTGAACCAAAGGGGACCTCTTCATTCAACTTCACTTGCTCCTTCATTGAAATGTTCCCACAACCTATAGACTCACTTTCAATGACTCTTCATCTTGTGTTCTCGATATTTATTGCATATTTATTATTAATATTTCTTTCTTTTGCATTTGCACAGTTTGATGTCTTTTGCACACTGGTTGAATGCCCAAGTTGGTGCAGTTTTTCATTGGTTCCATTAGGTTATTACTTGGATTTATTGAGTATACCCACAAGAAAATGAATCTCAGGGTTGTATATGGGGACATAAGTGTACTTGATAATAAACTGCTTTGAACTTTGAATACTATTTGTCACCAGCAGCAAATCAGAAAAGGCCACTTTTATTCCCACTCTTTGCTCCTGCCAGTCAGCCAATCTTCTGTTAGTATCTTTCCTGTTATGCCATGGACTCTTATCTTGTTAAGCAGCCTCATGTGCAGCACCTTGTTTATTGGCCTTCTGAAAATCAAAGTAAGGAACACCTACTGACTCTCCTTTGTCCATTCTGCCTGCTATTTACTTAAAGAATTTCACCAAATTTGTCAGGCAAGATTTTCCCTTAAGGAAGCAATGCTGACTTTGGCCTACCTATTTATGTGCTTCCAAGTACCCTGAAACCTCATCCTTAATAATGGACTCCAGCATCTTTCCAACCATTGAAGTTAGGCTAACTGACCTATAATTTCCTCTCTTCTGTCTCTTCTTAACGAGTGGAGTGACATTTGCAATTTTCCATTTCTCTGGAACAGTATCAGATTCTAGTGATACTTGAAAAATTATTACAAATACCTCCATAATCTTTTCAGATACCTCTTTCAGAACACTTGGTTGTGGTCCATCTGGTCCAAGTGACTTATCTACCTTCAGGTCTTTCAGCTTCCCAAGCACCTTCTCCTTAGTAATAGCAACTACACTCACTTCTGCCACATGACACTCTTAAATTTCTGGATTACTACTGTTTTCCATAGTGAAGACTGTTGCAAGCTGCTTAATAACTTTATTGGCCATTTCTTTGTCCCCCATTGCTACCTCTCCAGCATAATTTTCCACGGGTCCAATATCCACTCTCACCTCCCTTTTACTCTTTGTATAGTAAAAGGAAAGGTACGTTGCATCCGGAGTTTTTCCAGTTAGTGGACGATTTCCCTCCACGCCTCTGTGACGTAGTGGGGAATTGCGTACGAGGCAAGTTACAGCAGTGGTTTGCCATTGCCTTCTGCTGGGTGAGTTTCCAAAGAGATCACTAGCTCATAACCCAGCATGGCTGGAAAGTGTGCAGGGGAGCCGGCTGGCTGGATTCGAACCCAGGACCTTTTGCCCCGAAGTCCGACGCTGATGCCACTATGCCATCAGCTGGGTCCTTTGTATAGTATATCTGAAAAAAAATTGGTCTCCTCTTTTATATTATTGGCTAACTTAGCTTAATAATTAATCTTTCCTCTCCTTATGGCTTCCTTAGTTGCTTTCCGTTTTCACTAATTTTTGCTATATGCCCTCTCTTTTCCTTTTATGCTGCCTTTGACTTCCCTTGACATCCACAATTGCCTCATCCTCCATGTAGAATATTTCATCATCTTTGCGATGTAACTGCACTATCCTGTGCCTTCCCAATTGCCCCCAGAAACTCCAGCCATTGCTATTCAGCTGCCATACTTGCTAGTAGTCCCTTCCAATTAACTTTGGCCAGCTCCTCTCTCATGCCTCTGTAATTTCCTTTATCCCACTGTAATTCTGATATATCTTACTTCATCTTCTGCCTATCAAGCTGCAGTGTGAATTCTATCATATTATGATCATTATCTCCTAAATGTTCCTTTACCTTAATCTCACTAATGAAATTTGGTTCATTACACAACACCCTATCCAGAATTGCCTTTCCCCTAGTGGGCTCAACCACAAGCTGCTCTAAAAAAGCCATCTCATAGGCAATGTATAGATTCCCTCTCTTAGGATCAAGGATCAACCTGATTTTCCCAATCTACCTGCATATTGAAATCTCTCTATCCTCCTTTGTAACTTATATCTCACATCCTGGCTGCTGTTTAGATGCCTGTATATAACTCCCATCAGGGTCTTTTCACCCTTGCAGTTTCTTAACTATACCCACAAGAATTCTACATCTTCTGATCCTATGTCACCTCTTTCTAAGGATTTAATTTCATTTTTTTTTACCAACAGAGCCACCCCACCCCCTCTGCCTACCTGCCTGTCTTTTTGATATAATGTGTATTATAGTTGAGGTCCCAACTATGACCTTCTTTCAGCCACGACCCAATGACGTCCATAATGTCGTACCTGCCAATCTCTAACTATGCCACAAGATACTCTTTCTTACTCTGTATACTGTGTGTCCTGAAATATAACAGCTGCAATCCAGTATTTGTCAGCCTTTTTTCAGGTCATACTGTACCTTCCCCAGAAGAGATCCCTATGATCTAGAGATCTGAAACCATACTCCCTGCACTAGTTCCTTAGCCACTCATTCATCTGCACTATCATTGTATTCCTGCCCTGACTTGCATATGGCACTGGGAGTAACACAGAGATTGTTACCTTGGAGGTCCTGCTCTTCAGTCTCTTCCCTAAATTCCTGTATTTACTTTGCAGGACATCTTCTTCCTTTCTACCTGTGTCATTGGTGTCCATGTGCACTACAACCTCTGGCTGCTCACCCTTGCTCTTGAGAATATTCTTCACCTGGGATGCCACATACCATCCTAACATCTCTTTCGTGGCCGCATAATCTCCTGTCTCCCTATCGTGTCTCCTAACACCATTACTCTTCCTAACTTTCCCATCACCTACTGAGCCTCAGAGCTGGCCACAGTGCCACTAGCTTGGCTGCTGCTGTTGTACCCTGAAAGATCATCCCCTCCCCTGCTGTGTGCAAAGGGGTATACTTGTTGCTGAGGGAGTGGTCATTGTGAACTCTGTACTAACTGCTTACTCCCCTTACTTCCCCTGGTGGTCACCCATCTCCTATCTGAAGCCTGCACTCTGGCTGTGACCACCTCAGTAAAAGTCTCATCTGAAGCTATTCACAGTAACAGAAATTTTGACTGGGGTGCCCAAACTTTTGCATGCCACTGTATATTGTTATTAGGTTTCTGATAAGGTGGGCTGCCTTGGTTTGCCAGAAATGGGCCTATATTATCAATTTGCCACACTGTGTCGCTGCAGTTGGTTTTGTTTGTCTTATAGGAGGTAAACTTGTGACTGTTCCTTTACTAAAAAACAACTCAACATGTCAGGCCACCAGTATAACATGGCTAACTTTTTCATGAGTTGCTTGTCTGTCACCATGATTGTGTCTGAATCCTTGGTGGGCTTCTTGAATTAGTGCTTCCCGCTTGGGTTCAGTAGTACGTAGAAGAATTCTTAAAATGTCATCCTGGTTATTTTTTTATTTGTTACATAGTTACTACCAAAACCCTGGTCTCCCTTACCACAGTAAGGTCCATCCCAACGGCTCATTTTACTTGGTTAGTTTATTACCTTAGCTATGTAAGAGGCCTGTAATATGTCCAGGGATGTGTAATACCTCTATTAATTAATGGACAAATGTGAAACCAGTTTATCTCTGTGTGTTCTTCATCCGGTAATTGATCAGATGGGAGGATCTCTTTCTCCTGCATTCCTAACACAATTAGAGTCACTACGTATTAAGATTCATTCTGTTGTATTTAGTTGTACTAGACATAATTTTAGGGTTTTAGCCTCTGCAAGTTGAGCTGTATGATTCCCTAAAGGATGAACTTGCAACTCGCGGTTCAAATTCAGTTTCCGAAAAAAATATCTTTTATAATAAGTAGCAGGGATTATAATTGAGTGGATCCAACTTTCTGGATTTTTATTGCTGATCCATCACAGTATCATATTTGAGAATAATACTCTCAAGGATGTTGTACTATATTGGGTCATGAAGATCATTCTGCATCTTCCTTGAAAGACAAGGATTGTAAGTCATAGCTCTCAGGAACATATTCCTACTTTAATGTGTCTTCTTGTAAAAGTATTTACCATTTCCCATATCTAGTTATAGTAGCTCTCCATTCAACTGTTGGTAATTTGCTCTCATTTTTCAAAACCACAAACTCTGTACAGTAATTGGTTTGTCTGCTTGCATGGGCATTGCGTTATATGGAATACCATAGTAAAACATTGTTCTAAGGCCGCAAATGTCTGTTCTGTTGGGGTGAGGTTGTATGAAGCACAATGTATGGGGGCTTGTGTTTCTTCTTCCTTATTATTTGCGGAAAAATAGATTTTGTTAGGTCTCTTCTGTGGAGGACTATTGTTTGCTGAACGGAATTCATCAATTTCCTTTGTGCTTCATCATCTACTGGAGTAAAACCAATAGGTTATTCACCTTTCAGTTTACATTTGTCGTTTAATGGTTTTTGACAATAAAGCATAGTCAGATATGAAAGTGCCAGCATAATTCAATAGGCCTCAGGTTGATTGTAAGTCTTTATGGCGTTTGGATACCCTGCTCGAGCAACCTTTTGTCTAAATTTAGAGGTCAAACCATGTCCCTGATTGGTAATTGTCATACCTAGAAAATTTATTTTGCTACAGTAGAATTGAGAATTTTTTAATGTTAATTATGTAACCTCTGTCTGCCACTTTCAAGAAGTGGGTGTGACGGGAAGACATTGGCCAAATCTATGCAAGATTTTTACATTTTTATGAGTCAGTATATACAGTATTTGTCCGGACTGTTACTATATCAAAATGGGAGAATCAAACTTAGCCAAAATTACAAGCTTTGGCATATGGAAAGACAAGACTAGGTATGCCTGTATCCTATTCATCAGATGGAGCATTTTGAATAGATCTGTTGCTGAAATTCTCCTGTGCAGTTTTATTACATTAACGATAGCCTTTCCTTTCTTTACACTCTTACTAAGGCAGGCAGTCTCCAGGGAACTTGTTTGGTTTGTTGGTTGCATCTTTGCTGCTGAGGGGCTGGTGTAGGAGTACGCTGTGAATGTGATTGACCTGAGGAATGAGGTTGGTTTGATGACTTTGTTACTGACCCTACGTTCCCTTTAGAGAAAAGAGGAGGATTCTGTGCTGGCTCCTTATTACCCTTTGTTGTGTTCTTTATATCTATACGTACCGTGGGTTACTAATAAAGAATCATGTTCTGGAAGACATAGAACTTTTATTTACAGCAACGACCAAACCATGTTTCTTACAGTACCATGTTCTCGGTCATTCTATCATTTCTGCACATGCTCAGAACTCTCTCCAATCACGTTCTGACACGTCATTTCACCACATCTTCTTTTCCTTAAAAAGAAAAACAATTAGCAACATTGACCAAAGCAAATGCATAATTTAACATGACTCTATCAGTCTCTCTGGGAGGTTATGAACACAAGTAGACCTTCTAAGTGGTTCACACAGTTCTTGTGTTTCAGTGTTATTTCTATGTTTTATCTGGTCTGAATCAGTTAACTGAAACTCTGAGTTGGCTCCTTCTTGAGGTCTTTGCAAGTTTTTCTTAACACTGCTCCTTCTTCTGTTCGGACCATGTATGATCTGGGTTTACTTCTTCAAGTACTGTAACTTTCTGTGTCCATGTGTTCATTTTGTCTTGTATCCTTACTTCATCTCCTTAGTGCAGTTCAGGTAATGGGCGAGAACATCTGTCAAAGTATATTTTCCGCTTTGCTTTGTGTTCATCTTTCCATCTTTTCACTTGTTCACCTACCTCTGTGCTCAGAAGGCTCTCATCTATTGGCAGATTGGATATCAAATGGCGTCCCATCAAGAGCTGAAAGCAGGTGAAAATCCATATTCAGGTGGAGTACTGCGATGGGCTTACAAAGCTTTATAAAAATCACCTCCACTATGTATGGGAGGGGGTCGTGACTGTCACGTGACAGCACTGCCCATTACCTGGTCGAAAGACACGCCACCTGCCAATCAAGGTTTGACCCCTCCTCGCCCATCAATGCACATCTAACCATTGGCCCCTTTAATTAGCCTTGTACTTGGCCTCGGGCAATTGGCCTTTGTAATCATCTTAACGCTGCTGGCACTGAGCCATTGGCCTTCCTGTGAATTATCTGGGCTGGACTGTCCAGCCCTGCTGCACTATAAAGGGTGCCACGTTTGCTGGACCCTCTCTCTTTGCCATCCGAGGAATCATCCTGCTTCACTCCAGGCTGAGAATCGTGGAACAGCGCTGGTGAGCTGTGCATTGAATAGGGTTGGGAGCGTTGGTTATTGTCCATAAAAGCAGAGAGCCGTGCCTGCACAGAGTCAAGGGGTGGCGGGTATCGTATTGACTTTTCCCTTGGGGGTGGTGTGTGTGTGTGTGTGTGTGTGTGTGTGTGTGTGTGTGTGCGCACGCGCGCACGTACTTTGTTCCCACAAAATTTTATTAATTCTCCGCGTGTTTTATTGCCGATCCGACTTTTCCCACGACTACTTTAAATTGTGCGTGTTACTTCTGTTGCCATTTTCCCACGTTCGCTTTCTGTAAATAAAATACTTTACTACCAAGACTGTGTCCAGAGTCCATGCCTTTGAGACCTACCGAATCTGTTTCCTCACTTACAACACACTATCTTTTGTTTTGTGCATCAGTTTCTTGAGAATTCCTACCGACTTCTCGACTAATCCATTGGACTGAGGGAAAAATGGACTAGATGTTGTATGAACAAAGCCCCATTCATGAGCAAAATGTCTCATGCATTCACCATTGAATTGTGGACCATTGTCTGTGAAAACTTCACCAGGTACACCATATCTGGAAAAAACTGATTTCATGCATGTAATTTCATTCTCTGCAGTTGTTCTGCTCAGACCACACACTTCAGGATACAATGAGTAGTAATCTGTTATTAATAGATAATCTTTGTTGTCAGTTACAAAAAGATCAACACCTACTTTCTGATAAGGTCTCTGAGGACTAGGATGTAGATGCAGTGGCTTCTTAGGGTTGCTAGGTTGGTATTTAAGGCATATTTGACAAGACACAAATTCTGCAATTTCTTGATTCATCCTGGGCTGCAACATCACTTCCTGCACCCTTCTCTTACGTTTTTAAATACCTATGTGGTCTTCCTGAATTTTCCCAAGCATTTCTTTTTGGAGACTTTTAGGAATATCCCATCCACAACAGAAAGTTCTGATCTGTGGTTCCAATATTCTTGTACTTCTGAAGTACAGTCATGCCTATTATCTGGCCATCCATCCATCACCACTTGTATTACCTGATTGAGAATTTGTCCTTTTGTCTCAAGACGCAGCAGTTCCAACTTTTTGGGAGCAACAGGTAGAGTCTATGATCATGCCTGAACATCAACAACATCTCTGTGACTGTCTTTTGTTGTTGGATCCATAGCGCTGGAAAGTGTGTCAACTCTGTATATGAATTTTCCAGGTGTGTATGACACATTCAATGCATATCTTTGCAATTTGATCATCATTCGCTGAATTCTCAAAGGACAGTCGCTTAAAGGTTTGTGACACAATGCAATCAGAGGCTTATGATCAGTTTCAACATCAATAGATTGCCCTGACACAAACGGATGAAATCTCTTACAAGCAAACAGAATGCTGAGCAATTCTTTTTCAATTTGGTCATACCTTTTCTGGATCAGATAATGAATGAGATGCCTATGCCACTGTTAGCCATTCCTGATCATGTTTCTGGAGAAAAACTGACCCTAAGCCTACTTGAGATGCATCACATGAGATTTTGATGGGTCTCTCAGCATCATAGAATTTCAGGTTCTTTCGTGAGCACTTTCTTGAGATTTTGCCATGCCTTCTCCTGTCCATGATTCCAGCTCCATTTGTTTCTCTTTTTTGTTAGCTGCCTCAATGGAGCAAGCTGCTCCGAAAGATTGGGTATGAATTTTCCCATGTAGTTGATCATTCCCATGAACCTGTGAGCATCCTTTTAACATTGCGGTCTTGGAATGTTCTCAATAACAGAAACCTTCAATGGATCAGGACGCACACCCTACTTGCTGATGATATCACCCATAAAGATAAGTTCAGTCACTCCCAGCTGACATTTGTCTTTATTCAACTTCAGGTTTGCCTTGCATGTTGCCTCAAAGACTCGTCTGAGCCTGGCGTCATGCTCTTGTTTAGTTGATCCCCAAACAATAATATCGTCCATGGATGTATCCATGCCCTCAATGTGCTCATGTAGCATGTGAATGGTTTTATGGTACACTGCAGGAGCTGATGCAATTCCAAACGGAAGCTGGAGAAAACAGTATCTAGCAAAAGGAATGTTAAAGGTACACATCTTTGAACTTGGTTCATCTAATTTAAGTTGCCAGAATCCAGAGGATGCATCTAATTTACTAAAGTACTTGTATTAGCAAACTGTGACATAATTTCTTCACGAGTAGGCAATTTGAAATGCTCTCTTTTAATGGCTCAATTCAAGTCTCTTGGATCTAAGCAAATCGTCAGTTTTCCATTTTTCTTATCAACAATGACAAACAAATTGACCTATTCTGTGGGTTCATCAATTTTTTTATGACTCGTGGCTCTTCCATTCTGTCAAGCTCGGTTTTCAGTTGATGACGTAATGCAAAAGGTACTTTTCTACATGGATGTACTATGGGTGGCACTGTGTTGTCAATTTTAATTGTGTGCTCTCCTGGAAGACAACCAAGCCCTTTGAGCAAGTCCTCATACTCTTTCATCAAATCACTGTATTCCAACTCTGTCACTGTCCAGGACAACTACTCTTTTCACCAAATTCAGTCTCTCACAGGCAGATAAACCCAGCATTGACTGTACATTTTTGGCACCACCACAAATGAAAGCGTGTGCACAATATTTTTGTATGATACTTTTGCCACACATGTTCCTTTAACTGGAATGTCTGTACCTGAATACCCAGTCACTTTCATATTTGTCTTATGTAACTTTGGTCTTGGCTTTAATGCATTAAACTCAGATTCTGCAAGAATGTTTACTTGTGCTCCAGTATCAAGTTTAAACTGAATATTGTTTTGGTTCATTTGCAATGGAATAGTCCAGTCATTCTTACTTTGATTTCACAAAGTACATCTATATGAAACTCCTCACGTTCATTTTCAAGCCCTGCATTACTTGTTTTATTTTCTTTCTACTTCTGCAACAGCATGAAAAATGATTACTCTTACTGCAGTCGTTGTACATTTTCCCATATGCTGGACAGTGTTTTGGTCGATGCTGCCGCCCACAGCGATCACATAGCTTTTTTCTCTCAGATGACGTCTTGCTCTCTGCCGGTTTTGTCGTCGTTTTATTATTTTTCAAATATGTTTGCGCTTTTTTTTACAGCGTCTACTTTGCAGTTTTCAATGAAAAGGTCTTTAACCTGTGACGTCACGGTTTGTGAAGCTTTGCAGAGTATCAAAGCTTTTCCCAAATCTAAGTCTTGTTCTCTTAACAGTTTTTCTCTCAGACCATTATCCCGAATGCCACAAACAATTCTGTTTTTAATGAAAGAGTCTGTCAGTTCTCCAAACTCGCATGTTTTACTCTGGTGTCTCAACTCAGTAACATATTGATAAATTGTTTCACCAGCTCTCTGTGCACATGTAAAAAATTTATGCCTTTTGAATGAAACATTACACTTCGGTATACAAAATGCTTCAAATTTGTCCTTATCGATTCCAACTTTAAATTATCACCATTTTCAAAAACAAAAATGACTATATACCTCAATTGCATTGTCACCTATTACGTGGAGTAGAAGCACAGCTTTCACTTTTTCCAGTTTTCTATCAGCTTCGATCGCCAATAAATACTGTTCAAAACGCTGCTTAAATTTTCTCCAGTTCTCAGCTACGTTCCTAGACAATTGAAGTGTCGGTGGAAGCTGCAAAGCTTCCATTTGTAAAACTGTTAGCGAACACCAAAACAGTTTGAACTCTTTTTTTATCTTCGATTCTCCTGTGTTAGGAAACGTGTTATTCTTCCAGACTGACTTCTTACACCATGTTGTCTCCCAGACCGACTTCTGACACCATGTTGTGTTCTTTATATTTATACATACCGTAGGTTACTAATAAAGAATCATGTTCTGGAAGACGTAGAACTTTTATTTACAGCAACAACCGAACCATGTTTCTTACAGTACCATGTTCTCGATCATTCTATCATTTCTGCGCATGCTCAGAACTATCTCCAATCATGTTCTGACACATCATATCAGCACACCCTTGTGTGGGAACAAATGATAATTCTGCTACCACCATGTGGGTGTAGGGTCTCTTCAACAATCTGAAATCGTTCATGTATCGGGTGTTGATTAAGGACCATTCTGCATTTGGTGCTGAGGTTTACACCAGGATAAAGGGGTAACGTTATAGGATGAACTAGGTCTAAGTATGCCCTTGCTATTTTTTCTCCAATCTTGTAAGCTGTTATTAATTCCTGGCTTTTGTTGAGTTTACTCAATATAGTACTAAGCTCTCTGCATATGTTTCCATCATTTATTTGTTTATAATGTAAGGTTTTCCACACTCTTGTGGTGGTGGTACCAACTGATACACATCTAAATCAAAAAAAATTCTTAAAACACATTTAAAATTCTCAGAGGATTTCTATTGAATAAAAGATTTCCAAATTACAAACCACCTCAGGTACCCTTTTTATACACAGTCTAAAAGAGGAGGAGGAGGAGATGGTGGCGCGGCCCAGCACGCGGCCGCTCCAGCGAATGATATCTGTTATGTGTCAAGTAGGGTACCGTACACAATTCTGATTTGATGGGGACAGACGTGAGAGTACGGAGGAACATCTGGAGAAACTTCTGAAATGCCCGCTTCGCTGCCGCTGCTACTGTGTGGTCCGGAATCTCCGGAGGAGAAGGCCCTGAGTCCTTGACTTTGCTTAGTTTCGGCAGCCAGGGTGAGGTTGAAGGCACTCGGCAGAGGATGGCGCTCAGGAGGCTGTATAGGAGGGGCTGGTCAGAGGCTCGAAGTTTTCGGACGGACAGACTCAGTGTCGGCTGTGGTCGGGTGCTTCCAATGCATCGGCAAGTTGTCAGTGCCTGGAGGTTTATGGCAGGGAGTTTCTCCCTTTTGCCGCCTGCTATCGGGGACTATCAGGAGTTGATTGGGACTTTGAGACTTGTTTTTTACCGTGCCCATGGTCTGCTCTTTATCAAATTATGGTATTGCTTTGCACTGCTGTAATTATATGTTATAATTATGTGGTTCTGTCAGTGTTAGTCTTTGGTTTGTCCTGTTTTTCTGTATCACTCTGGAGGAACATTGTATCATTTCTTAATGCATGCATGCATTTCTAAATGACAATAAACGAAGACTGAGTGTTCTCATAATCTAAAATCTCTAAAACACAAAAGATCTCCAAAGCACAAGTACAATTCCTATAAACTAAAGAGATGACGCAACTGAATGAATTGTCCATCGCAGAAACTGAAGCCAGTGGAACGTATTCTCACTCACCCCATTTTTCTTTCATCCTTCTTCATGGTCTGTACCCCATTCCTAATAAGCCTGCACTGCTCCCTACATTTATAATCCTTTTCTGCCACTTAGGTAACTTAATACAGATATGATATTTTCTCAGGTACCCTTTTTATACAAACAGTCTAAAAGCTTTTTGGAGACATAGATTTCAGCTACCTACTATTAATGCTGTGAAGCTAACATCCTTGTGTATATAATCCTTCAGGTATATAAACCTTCAAACTATAAACACACCAGATATTTCATACTAAGTGATATTATCCACCTGGCCTGCAAGCTTCCTTGAACTAAGCAACTTGGTCTGCGCTGTCTGTTTTGAAACAAATGAAATTAAACAACCCATTGTCTTATACTGCACATCTTTGAGCAGCAATAAACTAGGTGTAGTGACCAACATTCTACTTGTACAGACAGCATGTCTGCTATATAGAGAGCTTGTTTGCAAAACTGCTCTTTAGACAGTACTTTGTTTTTAATGCAACAGGTGCCATTTATATTTTAAGAACTGAAGACTGGCTCCTGTTTTACGAACAGAAGCTAAACAACTGTTAGTTGGATTTGTACTTGTATCTGTTTGATCTTACAAGTGGCAGCTGCTGTGTTTTAGAAAGTGAGCTTGCAAAAATCCAAGAGGCTCACTGGCCCAGGAAGCGAATGTCCATCACATTACTACAAGGCCCTTTCTCCCCATTGATTTCTCCAACCCGATTTCCCTTACACCCACTCTGTTACCCTCTACCATTTCTGTCTCCTGTATCACTCCTTTTTCCTTTTCCGTGCCCTCACATTTCCACCTGCTGTGCCCTTTGTATTCACGGCATACAGGCTGAGTAACCAATTGTGATGAAATATTATGCACATAACTGACAATGAATCAAGAAGTGTTTTTTTGATAAGCTTTTGAATAGTTTAGCAAGAATAAAATGACAGTGTGTTAAAAATCTAAATAATTTTTAATTATGTTTAAGGATCAATATGAGGAGGCAAAACTTTCTCCTTTGAAGCATCAGGTAAAACATAGTTACATGATTTGAAAAGCATTTTGAAAGATGTAGACCCCACACCTAAAGTCTCTTTCTCAGAACTAGATAGGCAAGGCTTACTACTTAGCATGCTAGGAAGTATTCAGTAATGCTAAGAGCAGATTCTGAATTTCCATAATGGCTCGTGTAGACTTCAACATTGTTGTATAATTTTGACATCCAGCTATGGTATTTCAGTCACTTAAAAACACAATTTTGTTGATTTAGTTGGTGGTTAAACTGAAAATTACATGCGTATTGAAGGGGTACTCCATAGATGAATACACTTCATATCACACCATGTTAAAACAGCAGTTTGAATTTATGTAAAACTGCTTTTCAGTTTGATTGTCTGTAAAAATATTTGGTCTTAATGTAATCCAGATAGACATACACAATACTCAAGCATCAAAGAAATATTATAAAAATAATATCAAAATTAATAATTAACTTTACAATACATCCAATTTGGTTATCAGAGGATTCGAGGCTGTGTCCATATAATATTTGAATGAATATGCACAATTTAATTGCTGCTGAATAATATTTTTTAGAATCTAACAACTATTGTGCTGTATCCTGCATACATTCTTAAGAATTGACAAATGTTGTAAGGAGGAGGTAGTGTACTTTCTAAGTCCAGCAATGTGCCCAGTAGATCTCTTTGTGATTCAACTCAGACCCTGTGACTGCCATCTGAATCTTTCCCCCTACTTCTCCACACCCAAGATTGTCGTCAATTTACAATTCCCTCTCCATCTGAAAGCCATTGCGGCCCCAACAACCCCCAACAACCAGCTGCTCTTCCCTTCTACAATAAGAGTCTTCTCATTTTGCAATTTGGATGACTTACCAACAATCACTCCTCAATACAATCATGACCTCCCCGAGGTGTAATTTCCAGGTATGGACACAGCTGTGGGCTAGCCAATGTTTTATAAGATTGTAGCATGACCTCACTTTTCATATTCTGTGCCTTTTTTTACCACCTTATCTCCCTCCTTCAGGGATATTTATACACTGATTCTCCTTTGTTACTTGATGCACCCTCAGGCTGTACCATTCATTGTCCAAGTCCTACCCTTATTAATCCTCTCAAAACGTGTCACCTCACACTTATCAGGATTACATTCTGTCTGCCATCTTACCAACTGATCAATATCATTCAAATAGCCCATCACTATCAGCTTCTGCCTTCAATGACCAAGCCAACTTTAAATCCAATTTGCCAACTTGCTTTGCATCTTAAGGACTCTAATATTTCAGTCTTGTCTCCCTTATGAACTTTATCAAAGGCCTTACTGAAGTCCATGTAGGGACATGAGGTTCTGAAGTACACTCCCTGAAAGAGGGCAGAGGAAAAATCTCTAATTGATTTTAAGAATTATTGGAATATTACTTGAGGAACCAGCCCAGTTTTGGAACCAGTTTAATCTAGACATGATGGGCAGAATTGTCATCTCCAGTGTCATAAAATTTCAATGATTCTTTGCTCCTTTGTCCATTCTATGTGGCTGAGTACACTATTTAGTACTGTTCAGATATGTTTTGCAGAAGATATTCGTGTAACCCCACTACTATTAAACATTTTTAAGTTCTTGCTGTTCATGATTAGCTGTTTTGCTGTTTTGGCCATTGGTTATTAATTCCTTACTTAAATAGAATTTCTGGCTGTGATAATTACATGGATCAGCTGAGTAAAGAGTTGAAATTGCCAGTTCTTAGCTAATGATCTTTGCAGAAACATCTACCCTGCAGAACACACAACCTGTAATTAATATATAATTTGTGTACGTATATGGTTTCCTGGCTGGCTAAATAATTTGATAAAGAAATGCCGGCCTCTGATCATGCTTTTTAGATGTACTTCTGCATTTCATATAAAGGAAGAAGATTTGCTTAATAGAAATAACACTTTTTCACAAATGGAAATGAAAGCAGAAGGAGCTTCATGTAAGTGGTTCTGTGTTTCTGAAATTAGAAGAGATTGAAGATAAGCTATTTGGATTTCAATGGGTTTACTGTCAATATCAGTTATCTTGGAGGAATAATCAAGCAGTGCTAGAGGAGATTTTGTGTCACAACATACTGTGTTTTGCTGCCAAGTGGAGTTACAGTCAATATTGCTCTTGCAATATTGACTGTAACTCCACCTCGCAAACCTGGCTTCATTAAGGAAAGGTTTTGATTTTAAGAGATCTGTTAGAATTCTTTGAGGAGAAGGCAAGCAGGTAAGACAAAGGCAAATCAGCAGAGCTATTTACTTAGACTTCCAGAAGACTTTTGGCAAGATATTGCATGCGAGGCAAGGTACTTCCCCAGTTACAAGTTTGGCTGACTAGCAGAATTCAGTGCGGATTGAGGGGGCCTTTTTCAGGATGACTGCCAGTGATCAGTAGAGTTCCACAGGGGTTGCTGTTGGGATAACGAATTTTCACTTTATGTGTGAATGATCTGGCTGAAAGAACTGGGGATATTGTGGCCAGGTTTACAAATGATATTAATGCAAGTGCAGCGACCAGCAGAGTTGCAGAGACAGCAAGTCTGCAGAAAGACTTGCACAGGTATGACAGTAGGTAAAGGAGTGGCAGATGGAATGCAGCATAGGGAAATTTGGGTTATGTACTTTGATAGGAAGAGCAAAGGTATAGACTTTTTTCTAAAATGTGAGAGCATTCAGATATCACAGCTGCTTCAGGATTCCCTTAATTTGAATTATTGTCAGTAAATTTGTCCCTGTATCTCAGGAAAGAAGTGCAGGGCTTTGAGAGGGTCCAGAAGAGCTTCACATGAATGATCCTGGGAATGAAAGGCTTCATGAATGAGCAGTTGATGGCTCTGGGATGTATCTTGGTGGAGTTTAGAAGGATGGGGGTTGTGGAATGGGAGGATCTCATTGAAACTTATCAAATACAAAAAGCAACACACATCAAAGTTGCTGGTGAACGCAGCAGGCCAAGCAGCATCTATAGGAAGAGGCGCAGTCGACGTTTCAGGCCGAGACCCTTCGTCAGGACTAACTGAAGGAAGAGTGAGTAAGGGATATGAAAGCTGGAGGGGGAGGGGGAGATGCAAAATGATAGGAGAAGACAGGAGGGGGAGGGATAGAGCCGAGAGCTGGACAGGTGATAGGCAAAAGGGGATACGAGAGGATCATAGGACAGGAGGTCCGGGAAGAAAGACGGGGGGGGGGGTGACCCAGAGGATGGGCAAGAGGTATATTCAGAGGGACAGAGGGAGAAAAAGGAGAGTGAGAGAAAGAATGTGAGCATAAAAATGAGTAACAGATGGGGTACGAGGGGGAGGTGGGGCCTAGCGGAAGTTAGAGAAGTCAATGTTCATGCCATCAGGTTGGAGGCTACCCAGACGGAATATAAGGTGTTGTTCCTCCAACCTGAGTGTGGCTTCATCTTTACAGTAGAGGAGGCCGTGGATAGACATGTCAGAATGGGAATGGGATGTGGAATTAAAATGTGTGGCCACTGGGAGATCCTGCTTTCTCTGGCGGACAGAGCGTAGATGTTCAGCAAAGCGGTCTCCCAGTCTGCGTCGGGTCTCACCAATATATAAAAGGCCACATCGGGAGCACCGGACGCAGTATATCACCCCAGTCGACTCACAGGTGAAGTGATGCCTCACCTGGAAGGACTGTTTGGGGCCCTGAATGGTGGTAAGGGAGGAAGTGTAAGGGCATGTGTAGCACTTGTTCCGCTTACACGGATAAGTGCCAGGAGGGAGATCAGTGGGGAGGGATGGGGGGGACGAATGGACAAGGGAGTTGTGTAGGGAGCGATCCCTGCGGAATGCAGAGAGGTGGGGAGGGAAAGATGTGCTTAGTGGTGGGATCCCGTTGGAGGTGGCGGAAGTTACGGAGAATAATATGTTGGACCCGGAGGCTGGTGGGGTGGTAGGTGAGGACCAGGGGAACCCTATTCCTAGTGGGGTGGTGGGAGGATGGAGTGAGAGCAGATGTACGTGAAATGTGGGAGATGCGTTTAAGAGCAGAGTTGATAGTGGAGGAAGGGAAGCCCCTTTCTTTAAAAAATGAAGACATCTCCCTCGTCCTAGAATGAAAAGCCTCATCCTGAGAGCAGATGCAGCGGAGACGGAGGAATTGTGAGAAGGGGATGGCGTTTTTGCAAGAGACAGGGTGAGAAGAGGAATAGTCCAGATAGCTGTGAAAGTCAGTAGGCTTATAGTAGACATCAGTGAATAAGCTGTCTCCAGAGACAGAGACAGAAAGATCTAGAAAGGGGAGGAAGGTGTCGGAAATGGACCAGGTAAACTTGAGGGCAGGGTGAAAGTTGGAGGCAAAGTTAATAAAGTCAACGAGTTCTGCATGCGTGCAGGAAGCAGCGCCAATGCAGTCATCGATGTAGCGAAGGAAAAGTGGGGGACAGATACCAGAATAGGCATGGAACATAGATTGTTCCACAAACCCAACAAAAAGGCAGGCATAGCTCGGACCCATACGGGTGCCCATAGCTACACCTTTAGTTTGGAGGAAATGGGAGGAGCAAAAGGAGAAATTATTAAGAGTAAGGACTAATTCCGCTAGACGGAGCAGAGTGGTGGTAGAGGGGAACTGATTAGGTCTGGAATCCAAAAAGAAGCGTAGAGCTTTGAGACCTTCCTGATGGGGGATGGAAGTATATAAGGACTGGACATCCATGGTGAAAATAAAGCGGTGGGGGCCAGGGAACTTAAAATCATCGAAAAGTTTAAGAGCGTGAGAAGTGTCACGAACATAGGTCGGAAGGGATTGAACAAGGGGTGATAAAACAGTGTCGAGGTATGTAAATACAAAAAGGCCTGGATAGGGGACATGCAAAGGATGTTTTCATTAGCGGAAAGGTCTAAGATCCTAGGACACACCCTCAGAATAAAGGGAATGCCCCTTTAGAACTGAGGCAAATAGGAATTTCTTCAGCCCAGCAGTGGTGAATCCATATAATTCAGATAGCTGTGGAGGCCAAGTCATTGGATATATGTAAACTAGACTGTTAGCTACCTACTCAGAGGGAAGCCCTGCTCGTTGTGATTTTTGTAAGTTCCTAGATGAGAAAGTGGAGGAGTGGATTAGTAAGTTTGCAAACGGTATGTGTTCTGGATAGTGTAGAAGGTTATTGCAGGTTACAGAACGTTGTCAAGTTGCAGAGCTGTGCTAAGAAGTGACAGATGGAGTTCAATCTGGAAAAATGTGAAGTGATACATTTTGGAAGGTTGAATTTGAGGACAGAATACAAAGTTAATTGCAGGATTCTTAGCATTTTAGAGGAACAGAGGGATCTTGGGGTCTAAGTCCATAAATCCATTAAAGTTGCCATGCAAGATAGTGTTGCTAAGAAGGCATAAGGTGTGCTGGCCTTTGTAAAGCAGGAGAACGAATTCAAGGGCCATGAGTAATGTTGCAGTTCTATAAAACTTTGGTTAGATGATAGGATGTCATACGGGGGGGTGTTGATGGCAGACCCAAATGGAAGACACAGACACTGAAGTACTAGGAACAGGACTCTGTGTGTCAAGAAAGCAAGGGAAATGGGGAAGAAAGGACGCTACAGGCCCTGGATGCAGGGCCTGGGCTAGGACATGGACAAGAAACATGGAACCCAGACAAGGAACTAGGAACAAGGAGCCTGGACTAGGGACACGGGACTCTGGAACCAGAGCCTGGGCAAGGACCCGGAACCTGGGTCTTGGTTGGGACTAGGAACCTGGGTCTTGACTCGGAACCGGAATCTGGGTCTAGGCTAGGACAAGACGTGGCTACAGGATAGGACGTGAGACTCCAGGACGGGATGACGGAATTCCGGCACAGGGCTGGGCAAGGTACTCCTGGGCTGGGTGAGGCACATGGACAGGACGAGAACGTGAAGCCTTAACTTGGTCTTGGGAGACAGGAATCTCAGAGCCTTGGACTAGGAACTCCGGAACCTCGGAGCCTTGGACTGGGAACTCACACAGCAAGGCCCTAGTCTTGCTCCAGCAGTTAAACTTGACAACATTACAGGCAAGGTTGCAGGCAAGGCTTCAGAAGGGAGGGGAAGGGAATGGTCCAGCAAACAATCCCTGGTTTGCAGAGGTATTTATGTGCCAGACTGAAATGAGAATCAGGTGCTTTGATTAAGGCACCTAACAGAACAAGGGAGAAAACAGGAAAACCTGGAACAAGGATCGATGGACCAGACCGTGAACTGGAATGCAGACTTCATGGACTGGACAATGACATAGGAGGCATTGATAAAGTAGTCATCTAGTGTCTTCTTCCCAGGGTGGGTAATGGCTAACATGAGAGGACATACTCTTAAGCTAACTGAAGGAAAGTATAGGGAGAATGTTAGAGATATGTTTTTGTTATATAGACAGAGGTAATTGCATGGAATGCACTGCTGGGGTGGTAGTAAAGACAAATACATTCGGGACATTGAAGAGGCACTTAGAGAGGCACATGGATGATAGAAAAATGGAGGGCAATGTGAGAGAGAAGGGTTAAATTGATCTTAGAATAGGTTAAAAGGTCAGAATCACAGCGTGGGCTGAAAGTCCTGTACTGTGTTGTACCATTCTATGTTCTATTGCTGATAAAATTATTGAGGATTATTGGAAGAAGGCAAGAGAATGGATTACCAAAAAAAATATCAGCCACGATTGAATGCAAGAGTTGGACTTGATTAACCTAGTGGCATAACTCCATCAAAATCATATGATCTTATTATGGATTTTTAAAGAACAGAATAGTTCCACTTGTGATATGGAAGGTTTAAAGAGAGTGTTACCTGGATTAGAGAAAATTTCTTATGAGGAAAGGCTGAGCAAGCTGGTAGTATTCTCTTTGGAGCAAAGGAGAATGGGACATAGAAAGGGTGAGTAGTTTCAAATTCCTGGCATGTCACTATCTCTACGTTCCTATCTTTGGGGCCAACAAATTGATGCAATCAAAAAAAGGCATTCATTAGGAGTTTGAGTACAATTGGTATATCACCTAAGACACTCGCAAGTTTCTACAGATGTACCATAGAGAGCGCTCTAACTGGTTGAATTACTGCCTGATACCGCAGGGCCACTGCACAGGATTAGAAAAAGCTGCAGAAATTTGTAAACTCAGCCGTCTCCATCATGGGCACTAGCCTCCCCAGCATCAAGGATGCCTTCAAAAGGTGATGCCTCAAAAAGGCAGCATCCCTCATTAAGGACCCCCATCACCCAGGACGTGCCCTCTTCTTATTGCTACCATCAAGGAGGAAGTACTGGAGCCTGAAGAGACACACTCAACATTTCAGGACAGCTTCCGCCCCTCTGCCCCTCAGATTTCTGAATGGACAAAGAACCCATGAACACCTCCTCAGAAAATGTCACAGGCGATTCAGCCCCCCACATCCATGCTGACCAATGGGGATCCAACTGTATTTAACCCCATCTTCCAGCATTTTGCACGCAGCATTCTATGGTGAGGTAGGTCAAGTGATTGTGAAGGTGCTTTTAAATGCCCTTCCCCCTCTGGGTGAAATGTACTATTTCTTTTAAATAAGCACTTTTATCAACCTTGAGTACATAATTCAGATGTAAATCACCGTAATATGATTGGACTACCTTTGAGCTGTCTAATCAGTGATTCATAAAAAGGAAGACTAGGGATCTTCTGGGCCCATGGAAAAAAATATACCCAACCAGCTTCCACATCTTTGAGACCTGCCACCAAAATTCTTTCTCTTCCTAAACTGCTCAATGGCTACTTCCACAAAAGTATCAGCTCATTTCCTATCCTGCTTGAATGGCGTGGCATAAGTGTGGCTCCTGCTTATCACTGATGGCAGTTAACAGGTTTGTTCAGGCCCATACTGACTAGTATGGAGATCAATCAACATGCTGGTTTCAGACCTGCGCCTCTAAACTCCCATCTGGTTGATACTGAACACTGGCAGCTGAACACATACGAGTACCAGATGAGAATGGTACTTACTAAACAACGTTTTCTTCATCTGCTAATTCTGAGTAATTTTATTATGTTAAAATAATGTTAACATATTATTATGTTAATAATAAAATTATTAAAATCTTATAATTTAAAATTTAAAATTATGAAAATAAGAAAAAACAAAATAGTGTCAACTCTGTTGTGTTCCCGGGTAATTGCACTATTTTGGACATGCTTCAAATGACCGATCCCTATGCCAGTCTTGAGTCTTAATAATTAAATCATGAATCTTACCTCAGTAGTTGATGCTTTCCCAGTATATTATGCCTGTTTTATGGCAGCCCAGACTAAAATGTATACCTTCAATTTCCCACAACTTAAATCAAAACTAGATTCATGCTTCAGGCAGTGTGTCATTATTCAGGGATATCTTTGAACAGCATCACAGCAGTGGGGTACTGACATATACAAGGTAAATTGCAATCCTAAATCTTAACCATTACATTTAGAAAATTGTTGTCTCATAAAATGTTACACAACCCTAACACTGAAGACTTTACAGCTGTAGAAAACATTCTAATATCAGGGGTAAAGAGAAGTTTACAAAAGATGTCAGATGAAAATTGGAAAGGTAAATTTGATTCTTCATTCTTAGAAATAAGTAGCAGCTTAATGTTTATCATTGAGCCTCTGTATCAGATGATTGTTAATTTGATTGAAGGGTCTTAATTGAAATGTTTGTTTTTCCAGAAATGGTAAATTTAAAGGTCCATTTCATATTTATTTGAATATGTAGGGGAGTTCATAGTTTTAATTATGACAGCTTCTCTAGAAAAAAATGATGGAAAATCTATTGATACCAGAGAATTTCCCAGGAGTACTCATTTAATTGCTTAATGTAGCTCTTTAATGAGCTGTCTCAGTATTAACTGTTAGCCTCATTGACTGAAAAAGGAATAAAAATAGTGCACACTTTATAATGAGAAAAATAAAAGCATTATTTCTTTGCTCATCAACAAAGCAGTGAAGCTGAAGGTAAATCATAAATGATCCTACTGAAGTAAATAGAATTATATAAAGAACAAATGGCTTAAAAATTTATCTCTAGTGCTAAATGTTAGAACAGTTGGCAGTACTGAGCCTCTGAAATTTATTTCATTAATTCAGTTAATTGAATGAATTCTCGAGTTCAATGTGTGGACATGACATTTTAATAAACACATGTTTATTATTATCAAGCAGAGATGAACTTCTAGACAATAGGGTACCACCCTTATCACCACAATTGACCATATACTGGACAGTGTTTGTGGCAAAAAAAGTGAATAATCTTTGTCTTGTTAATATTTCAGAGCTCAAAATTGAGGAAAATGCTTGAGAATATTTTTTAAAAATTAGTATGTTCATTGATGTTTTCACTGATTCTCTGCAGGATGTTTAGGTACTCAGCAAACTGTTTTGAAATGTTACCAGAATAAATATAATATTTGACAATTTTTGGAAAATACAAATCATCTTGCTTTTCTCCTCTACAGTATTTGCTCTCTGTTTATTGACCCTATAAATTTGTTCTTTTGTTGTAGATGGAGATGTTATTTGGGAAATATCTGGATCAAATAAGGCCACTTTCTAAATTCACCCAGTTACAAATTGTCACAGTTTCACTGGGTTTTTTTTCTGTGTCAAAAGTAACATTGTTCCTAAGACAATGCTCTATTAGACCATTGATGGAAAAACTTACCTTACCTGATTCTGATCTGA
The DNA here is from genome assembly GCF_963921235.1 of Mobula hypostoma. Classification (NCBI taxonomy): domain Eukaryota; kingdom Metazoa; phylum Chordata; class Chondrichthyes; order Myliobatiformes; family Myliobatidae; genus Mobula; species Mobula hypostoma. Next base: position 50,716,633 of record NC_086100.1, on the reverse strand, counting down.
ACCTCTTGTTTGGCACTTTCAAAAAGAAAAGGGACAAGAATTGCTAGGCACAATTATCGATCAGTTGACTGTAGTGCATCATGACATCTTCATGATACCTGCTTATCAAAATTACTTCTTTGTATCGCTAATGCTATGTGTGTTTCTGAATTCCATATACATCAACAGAGGTTCTGGTCTTATCATGTATATTTTTGCAACTGAAGCACCTTCAATAACTACAAAAGACTGAGGTTAGGTAAAATACTGAAAGGCTTTTATTTGCTGTACAATACGACCTCCATGGTGAGTGTCTGCCCCTGGACTGAGGGGGAGGGGCAAGGCGAACACCTTTATACAGGAGTCTGTGGGAGGAGCCACAGGGGCAGTCAGCAGAGGGGTGTGTCCAGACGGGTAACCAAGTTACAACATATATACATGGTTTACCACATTCACCCCTCCTTTTTTTAAAAAGAGTCCCGCGGGGTGAAGTGACTGACAATATTTACAAGAAGTATATTTACAGGTCAAGTCTATCAGGCGGTCGAGTCCGTCGCTGTGATCTACGTAGCACCGGCGGTGATTGTACCAGCGTTGGCGGTTGTGCTGGCTCCGGCCTGACTTCAGGTGCCAGCACGTTAGGCATTGGTAATCCCTCATGTGTGTACGTCGCGCCCGGTATGGGAGTATCGTGTGGTGTCTGTATAGGGTTTGGGGTGCACGGTGTCTTGTAGGTACATACATCGGTGGGTATGGGGTCAATAGTCACCACGGAGTGTTCAGGGTAGGGGCCCGGTGCTCCTGCGGGCACCAGGTCACGGATAGAGACCGTGTCCTCCTGCCCATCAGGTAAAACCACATAGGCATACTGGGGGTTCGCATGAAGTAAGTGAACCCTCTCGACCATCGGGGAGTACTTATTGCTCCTCGCATGTTTCCGGAGCAGCACTGGCCCTGGGGACGTCAGCCAAGTTGGTAGGGTGGTCCCAGTGGTCGACTTTCTGGGAAATGAAAAGAGCCGCTCATGAGGGGTGGTATTGGTGACCGTGCATAACAGGGAGCGGATGGAGTGGAGTGCCTCGGGAAGGACCTCCTGCCAGCGAGAGACTGGCAGTCCCTTTGACCTGAGGGCTAAGAGTGTGGCCTTCCACACCGTGCCATTCTCCTTCTCCACCTGTCCATTCCCCCAGGGATTATAGCTCGTGGTCCTACTAGTTGCAATTTCCCTAGCCAGTAGATATTAGCGCAGCTCGTCACTCATAAACGAGGACCCTCTGTCACTGTAGATATAGCATGGGTATCCAAACAGAGTGAAGAGCTTGCGCAGGGCTTTTATAACTGACGTGGTAGTGGCGTTGGGGCAGGGGATGGCGAAGGGGAACCGCAAGTACTCATCGATAATAAGTACACATTGCGGTCGATGGAGGGAAGGGGGCCCTTAAAGTCAACACTCAGTCGCTCAAAGGGGCAGGTGGCCTTGATGAATTGTGCCTTTTCGGGTCGGTAGAAGTGCGGTTTGCACTCTGCGCAGACTTGGCAGTCCCTGGTCATCGTCCTGATCTCCTCAAGGGAGTAAGACAGGTTCCGGGCTTTCACGAAGGGGAAAAGCTGGGTGACCCCCAGGTGACAAAGATCTGCATGTAGGGCGTATAGCCAGTTGATCTGCGTGCTGGCGCACGTTCCCCAGGATAGGGCATCGGAGTGCTTGTTGAGCTTCCCAGGCCTGTACATGAGCTGGTCAGTTAGCAGGGTGAACCTTTTGCCAGCGAGATAGTGCCTCCAGTGCCTAATAGCTTCCACTATGGCCTGGACCTGTTTCTCCACCGCGGAGTGCTGAATTTCAGGGCCTTGAAGGGTACGGGAGAAGAACGCCACCGGTCTTCCCACCTGTTTGAGGGTAGCAGCCAGTGCAAAGTCGGAGGCGTCACTCTCTACTTGGAAGGGAATGGCCTCATCCACCGCATGCATTGCTGCTTTGGCAATGTCCCCTTTTATGCGGTTGAAGGCCGCGTGGGCCTCGGCTGAGAGGGGGAATGTGGTGGACTTGACCGGGGGCGGACCTCGTCTGCATAGTTAGAGACCCATTGGGCGTAATATGAAAAGAAGCCCAGGCACCTTTTGAGGGCTCTGAGGGTGTTGGGAAGAGGGAGTTCCAACAGAGGGCACATACGGTCGGGGTCAGAGCCAATGACTCCATTCTCCACGACACACCCAAGGATAGCAAGTCGGGTGGTCCTGAATACACACTTGTCCTTGTTATAGGTGAGATTGAAAGCTTTGGCCGCTAGGAGAAATTTTTGGAGGTTGTTGTCGTGATCCTGCCGGTCGTGACTGCAGATGTGATGTTATCCAGATATGGGAACGTGGCCTTCGGTTGGCACTGGTCCACCATCCGATCCATCGCCCTCTGGAAGACAGATACACCATTTGTGACACCGAAAGGGACACGCAGGAAGTGATAAAGCCTGCCGTCTGCCTCGAAGGCTGTGTAAGGGTGGTCCTCTCGGTGGATGGGGAGCTGATGGTAAGCGGATTTTAGGTCTATGGTCGAGTACACCTTATACTGTGCTATCTGATTGACCATATCCATGATGCGGGGTAGAGGGTACGCGTCGAGCTGCATGAACCTATTGATGGTCTGGCTATAGTCCACGACCATCCTATTCTTCTCCCTGTTCCGAACAACGACCACCTGCGCCCTCCAAGGACTTGTGCTTGCCTCAATGACCCCCTCCCTGAGCAGCCGCTGCACCTCCAACTTAATGAAGGCTCTGTCCCCCGCGCTGTACCTCCTGCTTTCAGTTGCCACAGGTTTACAGTCGGGGGTCAGGTTGGCGAACAGTGGTGGGGGAGGGATCTTGAGGGTTGAGAGGCCGCAAGTGGTGTCGGTAGTGCGGCAGTTGGCATGGTGTTGGGTGGGATGTGCGGGTCGGTGTGTGTGTGTGGTCAGTAGCGAGGTATGTGACGTATCCCTAAAAAACTGGGATTTACGACAGTAATTGGTGGGAGGGGCCCATCATACTTCATTGTCACGCTTTTCAGGTGGTTCTGGAAGTCGAGTCACAATAGCACAGGGGCACACAGTTGAGGCATGACCAGTAACATAAAGTCTCGATATTCTGTGCCCTGCACCACTAGCGTCGCTACACAATCCCTCCGGATGTCTGTTGTATGCGACCCGAAAGCCATGGTGACCCTCTGACTTACCGGCCGCAATGCTGCACCGTGTCCGGGTGGATAAAACTCTCCGTCCTGCCTGTGTCAAACAGGCAGCTTGTCCTGCGCCCCTCCACCAGGATGTCTATCATTGACCTTGCGAGCTGGTGGGGAGCGCTTTGGTCGAGGGTCACGGAAGCCAGGGTTGGGTCGCTGTCTTGACCCGGCGCAGTGGGGTGCCCCGTGAGCACCCGTTGGTCGTAGGCGGTGGGAGGTGGCGCCGACCAAGATGGCCGCCCTCATGTCTCGCACGTGGTGGCGGCGTGCAGGGAAGATGGCGGCAGGTAAGATGGCGACCCCCATGTCTTGCATGTGGCGCTACTCGATCCCGCTCGTGGTCGGTCACTTTAATCTCCTCTAGGTACACTTCGAAGCAAGCCAGCCAGAGTTCGAAAGCGTTTCCAGCTTCTGGTATTTGCGGATCAAGGTCTAATTTGTCGGGTCTCAAAGTGTGTTCCATGCTTTAAAATGTACAGTGAATAAAATTGAAGCACCTTCAATAACTCCAAAAGACTGAAGTTAGGTAAAATACCAAAAGGCTTTTATTCGCTGTACAATACGACCTCCATGTTGAGTGTCTGCCCCCGGACTGAGGGAGAGGGGCAAGGTGAAACACCTTTATACAGGAGTCTGTGGGAGGAGCCACAGGGGCAGTCAGCAGAGGGGTGTGTCCAGACAGGTAACCCAGTTACAACATATATACATGGTTTACCACAGCAACCCTGCGCTGGCTAAAATAACCTGGACCTCTTAAGTGGAAATTACATTGTACTGAAGTCCACTGCACTCTAGCAGTATAGTGGACAAGTTTAGCACAGTTACAGCTTGCTGTATGTAAATTCTGATGCCAAGGATAGAAGTGAAAACTATGGCGGTAAAGCTACAAAGGTGACGATTGTTTGCAATGAGCAGCTCGTTGCATTTGAACCTTACGAGGAGCTCTGTAATCACTGTTGAGGATCACTGAGCAATCTGGTTACAAAATGGGTACCGGGACTTTGTAAAGAAGTTCATTGCTATTCAAGACTGTCAATACACATGGCTGAAATGTAAGTGGCACATTTGAGTGCTGCAGAATAAAAGTTGCATGAGTGGAATCAGGCTTTAGATGATCTGGGCAATGGGATCAAACAGCGCACCCTAACATCTTCACCATCGCTTTCAGAGATTCTCGACCAGGCTCGCCTGAAAAAAATCACAGCATAATTACCATCAACATATCACTTGCAACACTAGAGTAAACAACACACTGGACCATTGTCACACCACCATCAAGAATGCCGACTGTGCTATTCCACGCCCTCACTTCGGGAAGACTGATCACCCGGCTGTACTTCTACTCCCTGTGTATAGGCAGAGACTGAAGACTGCAGCACCAATTGTGAGGACCAAGAAGGTATGGACAAGGGAAGCGCAGGACCCATTGCAATTTGCCTATCACCACAATAGGTCAACGGCGGATGCAGTCTCAATGGCTCTTCACATGGCTTTAGACTACCTGGACAACACAAACACCTATGCCAGGATGCTGTTCATTGACTATAGCTCAGCATTTAATACCATCATTCCCACAATGCTGATTGAGAATTTGCAGAACCTTGGTATCTGTACCTCCCTCTGCAACTGGATCCTCAACTTCCTAACCGGAAGACCACAGTCTGTGCGGATTGGTGATAATATCTTCTCCTCGCTGACGATCAACACTGGTGCACCTCAGAGCCCCCTGCTCTACCCTCTCTATACCAATGACTGTGGCTAGGCATAGCTCAAATACCATCTATAAATTTGCTGACGATAAACCATTGTTGGTAGAATCTCAAGCTGTGACGAGAGGGCGTACAGGAGCGATATATGCCAACTAGTGGAGTGGTGTCACAGCAACAACCTGGCACTCAATGTCAGTAAGACAAAAGAGCTGATTGTGGGCTTCAGGAAGGGTAAGACGAAGGAACACATACCAATCCTCATAGAGGGATCGGAAGTGGAGATAGTAAGCAGTCTCAAGTTCCTGGGTGTCAAGATCTCTGAGGATGCAACCTGATCCCAACATATTGATGTATTTATAAAGAAAGCAAGACAGCGACTATACTTCATTAGGAGTTTGAAGAGATTTGGCATGTCAACAACTACACTCAAAAACTTCTATAGTTGTACCATGGAGAGCATTCTGACAGGCTGCATCACTGTCTGGTATGGAGAGGCTACTGAACAGGACCGAAAGAAGCTGCAGAGGGTTATAAATTTAGTCAGCTCCATCTTGGGTACGAGCCTACAAAGTACCCAGGACATCTTCAAGGAGCGGTGTCTCAGAAAGGCAGCGTCCATTATTAAGGACCCCCAGCACCCAGGACATGCCCTTTTCTCACTGTCACCATCAGGTAGGAGGTACAGAAGCCTGAAGGCACACACTCAGCGATTCAGGAACAGCTTCCTCCCCTCTGCCATCCAATTCCTAAATGCACATTGAACCTTTGGACACTAACTCACTTTTTTGATATATATTATTTCTGTTTTTTGAACAATTTTTAATATATTCAATATACATATACTGTAATTGATTTAAGTTATTATTGTTATTATTTAATTTTTTTTCTTCTACATTATGTATTGTATTGAACTGCTGCTGCTAAGCTAACAAATTTCATGACACATGCTGGTGATAATAAACCTGATTCTGATTCAGTGTGACACAACGCCTTTGATCTCATTCCTGCTGGACATTCAGGGAGTGCCTGATAGCTTGTGGCAGATTTGACATACAGTGCAATACCTGCGGTCAGTGGCAGCATGGTGAAGCCGCCTAAGCTTCATGCTTCATTAATCAATCTTGGATCCAGATTATCTCATTTTTAATATAGAGGACTCTGGTTGCTTTACTTAAGCAACTGTGGACTTACAACCATTGAGTTGTGTCATGGCAGGGGACCCGTGTATTGTCGGGGGAGTCTGGATATCTGCTGTGGGCCCGAAGACTGGAGATCTTTGCAATCTTCGGGCACAGAGCTCGAAAAAAAGTGACGTAATAGACTTTTAACATCGTAAACCAGCGAGTTGTTTGTTATGTCTCCCCGCTCGCTGGGAAATGGAGATACCTTTTGCTCCCTTATTAGGGAGAGAGAGAATCTGCAGTATGTCAAATACCCGGTGTACCGCGAAATCTTTGGGGTAACTGCGAGTCTCTGTCTTTGCTTTTGCTTTACTCACGTTTGAGTACTTGGTGATGGTACCTCTGCTTGCTTTTTTTGCCAGTGGGGGAAGGAGAGATTGTTGCTCGCTGCTGCTTATGCACGGGAGGGAGGGGAGCTGGTGGGGGGACTTTGGGGTTCTTATATTTATCTGTCGTTCATTCTTTGGGGCGCTTCTATGTTTTCGTGGATGTTTGCAAAGAAAATGCATTTCAGGATGTATATTGTGTACATTTCTCTGACATTAAATTGGACCTTTGGATTGTAATAATGGCAGGAATAATCAGTGAATAAGTAACTCACAAATGGTTAAGTATCCCTTTTGATAATACAGAAAGTGGTGGTGGGAAGCTCATCCTCTGTCTGCTTATCACATTCATCTCTGTAAGATAGTGCTGAAAACTGGCAACACTGGCATCAGGCTGTTGTTGACGTTCACGAGGCATGAGTTACGGGACTCATTTTTCTTCCGGATTTACTGCAGAGAGGCACCCGTTTCAACTACAGGTCCCCATCCAGTTCACTCTCCACACAAACTAAATGCATCCTTGGATTGGAGCATTGGACTGCAATACACTAAGAGAAAGTTACTGAAAAGGATAATTAAATAAAACACTTCTGACATATGACAAATTTGACTACTGACCTTTGCAAATTACCATGACTAATATAACTAACTTTTCTGTTACTTTATCTCTGTGACACAGTTGCAGTACTCTGATCATCAGCACACAATTTCAGGAAGGTTTTACTAATAAACTGCGTGGTTGAAGTCTAGAGAAGAAAGGGAAGGAAAGTGGAAAGTATTTTGTATGAATTTCTCAATTAATATTTTTGCTTGAAGGCTTCAGTCTCTTTCAACGTCTGGGCTACAGCTGATTTTTTTCTACCTGATTTCATTCTGTGACTCTGGTTGAATGAATGAGATAAAAGAACTTATGACATGTATCTCTCTGATTTCTAGTACTGTTTTAACGCTCTCACCCAAGAGTTTATTACTCAATATTCAAGAACTGGCTAGAGGATATATTTCAACAGTGGAGGTTTTAACATTTAAACAATTATCAAATCAATTAAGCTTTTCACGAGCGTTCAGCTCGGTACGGGTACTGATTATAACTGATGTTTCAATGACCAACTCTGCCATCTTCATCAGGGATGACGCCTGGGCATTCTAGTCTGGTGGTATTTATTCTCTCATAGTACGTCCCCCCTGATTAGTTCTCATCAAATCAGGTTTTCCTTCTCCCACCTTGTTCACTATCAAATTCCAGTTCTTACTGGCAGCGAGACCTTGGTCTTTGTTAAAATTCTTTTGCTCTAGTCTTATCTCAATGGTTTCCTTTGCTAGGTGGTCCCAAAAGTCATTGGTGCAGCACAGTAGCTTTGTGCTGTCAAAATCAATCCGATGGCCATTGTGAATGCAATGTTCTGCTACCACTGATTTCTCCGGGTAACCCAAGTGGATACACTCCTGTACTCTTTGATGCGGCATTCCACCATGCGTCACATTCGGCTGACATAGGCTGCTCCGCATTCACAGGGAATCCTGTAAATGCCAGATGACCTGAGTTCTGGATCATCTTGTAATTGAATTGGTTTTATTTCTTACATCCTTCACATACACGAGGAGTAAACATTTTTATGTTACGTCTCCCTCTAAATGTGCCATGTGCAATCATAGTAATTTACAATAAATAGAACAGTCAATGTAATATCGAGTACACTCAAATCAGTGTGAGTTCATCATTCTGATGGCCTGGTGGAAGAAGCTGTACCCGGAGCCTGTTGGTCCTGGCTTTTATGCTGTGGTACTGTTTCCCGGATGGTAGCAGCTGAAATAGATTGTGGTTGGGGTGACTCAGGTCCCCAATGATCCTTCGGGCCCTCTTTTCACACCTGTCTTTGTAAATGTCCTGAATCATGGGAAGTTCACAACTACAGATGCGCTGGGCTGTCCGTACCACTCTCTGCAAAGTTCTGTGTTTAAGGGGAGTACAGTTCCCATGCCAGGCAGTGATGCAGCCAGTCAGGATGCTCTCAGTTGTGCTCCTATAGAAAGTTCTTAGGATTTGGGGGCCCATACCAAACTTCCTCAACAGCTGATGTGTACAGACCACGTGAAATTCTTGGTGATGTGGATGCCGAGGAACTTGAAGCTGTTTACCCTCTCAACCCCAGATCTATTGATGTCAGCAGGGGTTAGCCTGTCTCCATTCTTCCTGTAATCCACAACCAGCTCCTTTGTTTTTGTAACATTGAGGGAGAGGTTGTTTTCTTGACACCACTGTGTCAGAGAGATGACTTCTTCCCTGTAGGCCACCTTATTATTGTCTGAGATAAGGCCAATCAATGTAGTGTTATCGGCAAATTTAATTAGCAGGTTGGAGCTGTGGGTGGCAACGCCGTCATGGGTGTACAAGGAGTAAAGGAGGGGACTCAGTACGCAGCCCTGAGGGGCTCCTGTATTGAGAGTCAGAGGGTGATAAAACTGTGATAAAGCGAAAGAAAAAGAATTTTAACAAAGACAAAAATCTTGCTCTAAGTAAGAACTGGAATTCAATTGTAAACAAGGTGGGAGAGCAGAAACCTGATTGGATGAGGACTAACCTGTCAATGGAGCTGATCAGCCTGCTGGGAATGCTGTTTCTGGGCGTGCAACAGAGAAGCCCTGGCTCATCTCCAGGTGCACTTGTAGCACTGGATCAGCTGTTCAGCAGCAGGAACTCGTGCATCGATCTCTTGATCGGGGAAGAGTGGGGGATGGAATCCCTTCTGGCATTCAAAGGGAGACACACCAATGGAGGACGATTGGAAGTTATTGTGGGCGATCTCTGCCCAAACCAATTGGGAGCTCCAGAACGTGGGGTTGGAAGAGGCAAGACAACACAGGGTTGTCTCCAACTCCTGGTTCACTCTCAGTCTGGCCATTAGTTTGGGGATGGAAGCCAGACAAGAGGCTGGCCGTGGTTCCTACAAGACAGCAGAAAGCCTTCCAAAAGTGGGAAGTGAACTGTGGTCCATGATCAGACACTATGTCTTGAGGGAAGCCATGGAACCTGAACACACGTTGAACTGAGTGTGGCAGTCTCACGAGCTGGTGGGAGCTTGGGGAGGGCAATGAAGTAGGCAGCCTTGGAAAATCGATCCACAATGACCAAAATGGTGGTGTTTTCATTAGATGGGGGTAAACCAGTGATGAAATCTACTGAGATTTCAGTAGATTCCAGGGGCGATGCGGCCCAGGCAGTGGAAAATACAGACATGCAGGATGCTGATGTGATGTCTTGTTCCGAGTGCAGGTAGGACAGGGAGATACAAAGCCATGGACATCCTGGGACATAGATGGCCACCAAAATTGTCTCTTTATAAACCCCTGAGTCTGTTGAATTCCCGAATGTCCAGCCAGACAGGAGGATTGATCCCATTCCAGCACTTTGGAAAACACCACAGCATGGACAAACAGCTGGTTGGGAAGACCCCATCTGATTGTTGGGCGGCCCTCAGCTCTGCCTCTATTCCACAGATCACCGGAGCAGCAATTCACGAGTGAGGAAGAATGGGCTATGGATCGGCATTGTCCTCAGATCCGTCAAACTGATGGGAGAGAGTGTCAGCCTTTGTATTCTTGCTACTGGGACAATAAGTCAGGATGAAATTGAACTGTGTGAAGAAGAGAGCCCACCTGGCTTGACGAGAGTTGAGTCTCTTAGCATCCTGAATATAGGAGAGGTTCTTGTGACCTGTCCAAACCAAGAATGCATGCTGTCCCCCCTCCAGCCAATGTCGCCATTCCTCCAGGGCCTCCTTGACGGCCAGAAGCTTTTGGTTCCCAACGTCATAATTCCCCTTGGCCAGAGTCAAACATTGGGAAAATAAGGCACACTCATCGGCTATCCGCAGAGGAGTGCTGAGAGAGGCCAGCTCCAATGCCTACATCGGATGCATCCACTTCGACAATGAATGGCTGAGATGAGTCTGGGTGCTGCAGCAGTGGGGCAGTGGTGAAATGTCGCTTTAGCACTGAAAATGCTTGGTCGGCATTGGCCATCCAATGGAATCATGCTGAGGTCTTCTTGGTGAGTGCATTAATTGGAGCTGCGATAGAGCCGAAATTCTGGGTGAAACGGTGATAAAAGTTTGCAAACCCCATGAAGCGCTGTACCTGTTTGACTGTAGATAGTTTGGGCCACTCTGCAACTGCCTGAACTTTACTGGGGTCCATTTGAACATTGGATGGGGTAAGTATATAGCCAAAAAACGACACCTAGTCTTTATGAAATTCACATTTTTCAGGATTGGTGTACAGGTTATTTTCAAGAAGGCATCTGCGTACTCTCCGGACATGCTGGACGTGCTCCTGATGAGAGCGGAATAGATAAGGATGTCATCTAAATACACAAATACAAACTGGTTCAACTTGTCCCTGAGCACATCGTTAACCCAGTCCTGGAATACAGTGGCGCTGGCCAGACCAAAAGGCATCACCAGATATTCACAGTGGCCATTAGAGGTGCTGAAAGCCATTTTCCACTCATCCCCTTCTCTTATGCGAATCAGATTGTAAGCATTGCGCAGATCAATTTTGGAAAATATTGTGGCTCCCTGGAGATGTTTAAATGCAGACGCCTGCAAGGGAAGAGGGTAGCGGTTCTTCACAGTGATGTTGTTCAGGGGCCAATATTCGATGCAGGGATGGAGCTTGCCATCTTTCTTGCTCACGAGAAAGAAGCCCGCTCCTGCTGGGGAGGTTGACGGACAGATAAACCCCATGCTCAATGCCTCCCTAATGTATTCCTCCATGGCCACCGTTTCAGGACGAGAGAGTGAAAAGAGCCGGCCATGGGGAGGACTAGTGCCAAGTAGAAGGTCTATGGCACAGTCATATGGCCGGTGTGGGGGCAGGGTGGTGGCCTTTTACTGAAAACCTCAGAGAGATCCGCATATTCAGCCAAAATCCCAGACAGACCCACATCCTTAGCTGACACAGGAGGGGATTCATGGAATGGAGCTTGAGCTGAACCCAGACAAGGAGACAGGCGTGCCGGTTGCCACTTTTGGAGCGCCTTCAGAGACCAATCGATCCGTGGGTTATGTCGGGATAACCAGGGAGGCCAAGTATCAGTGGCATTTCAGGTGAACTAACCAGATGGAAAGATGTTTTTTCATGATAGTTGCCTTCGAGCACCAGTTGGAGGGGTTGGGTGGAAAGGTGGATCTGGCCGGTTCCCAAAAGTCGACCATCCAGCGCCTTGATGTTGATCTTTTGTCTTAATTCCTGAGTTGGAACTCCCCATCTTTGAGTGAGAGAGATGTCCATAAGATTCCCTGCTGCACCAGAGTCAATAAAGGCCGCAAGTTCACGGATCTGAGACCTCCACGGCAAAGAAGCTGCGAGAATTACAGAATTAGGGGAAGCTGACTGAAGAGAGAACCGACCCGTCAGGATTCCTCTCCCTGCTGATGGGTATTCTCTTTTACTGGATGCTTGGAACATGCCACCCGGAAGTGTCCTGGATCACCACAATAGAGGCAGGAACCTGCTCTTGTTCCTCCTGAGACAGGCGCATGCGCCCCGCTTCCATAGGCTCCTCCGTGTCCGTGGGCTGGGTACTGGGTGGTGAGGGTGAGGAAAGACAGTGATTCGGCGGCACATAGGAAGTTTGAAACATTCTTTCCCTGCACCACTCAGTCACACGGTTGTCAACTCGAATAGACAGATTAATCAGGTCATGCAGACTATCCTGCTTGTCCCAGACAGCGATCTCATGCTGGACCCCTGCATTCAGTCCACGCTGGACCCCTGCGTTCAGTCCACGCTGGAAGGCAGTGATGAGAGATTCTCATTCTATCCCGTCACTACCGCAAAGGTACGGAGTTTGACTGCATAGGCTCTCACAGTTCCCCTGCCTTGGCGCAGGTCCAAGAGTCGGTGGGCGACCTCCTGACCCCGTACCGGAAGATCAAAAATCCTCCTTAACTCCACCACAAAATGTTGGAATGACTGGGCCATGGGGTATCCTTGCTCCCGCAAAGCATTGAACAGGCTGAGTGGAGGTCCATCAAGAAGATTGTCCATGTACGCCAATTTTCGCACATCATCACCAAAACGACCAGGCTGGGCTTGGAATGTCAGCTCGCTTTGGGTAATAAAATTCCTGCAACCATCGGGATCACCAGAATATCTGCCTGGTGGTGGAATACTTGGTTCCTGTACAGTCGTGGGAGTCGGCTCTGGTCCAGGTGTGAGAGCGGGAGCATTAGTAGTGGAGATTGTCAGGGCAGCAGAAAAGGAGGACGTGCAAGATGCTGGGAGTGGAACTGAGGTGGCCTGAAGCTGCTGAATTGAGCTGGTGAGAATGTTAATGGCTGTCCGCTGATGCTGGCTGTTCACAGTAAGTTCACTGACAGTGGTCGTGAGTGCGGAAATCACAGACACCTGAGTCCGATTGTCTGCGGTGAGCTGTTGAACAGTTGCGACAAGGGACGATACCTGTTCCTCCAAGTGAGACTGGGCTTGTCAGCACGAGGTTATCTGCCTCATTGCCTCCGTAACTTCACTAAGAACAGATTCCATTGCCTGTAGCTTGTCTCCTACCTAACCAATGAATCTCACCGCCAAGGTCAGCTGCTCTCTCTGCTGGGTCCATCGTTGTGTGGTCAAGACTTGCTGTTACCAGGTTTGGATATGGCCCAAGTGCGGAGTGAGAAACACTGAAGCAGGTCAATAGTTCACAAACTTTAATGTGAAAAGAGTTAAAGGGAAAATAAACAATAAATGCTAGGCCAAACAGGGCCGTTAATTAAAACTCTCAAATGGAAAACGAAGCCTACACTGCAGCTGAAAAGAACATCTCAACACTAAACAAATACCACTAGTCTTCAGAGTCAGTTGACTCAAAAATCTAATTTCTCAGGGACGGCCGAAAGCAAACAGCAGCGAAGTATTGCTGTGCTCTATCCAAGTCTCGACAAGTATGGAGTTAAATATCTTCACAATTAAATAATAATTAGTTGGCACATGCATATTCACAAGCGCAATTGCTGTATCTACTGCGCTGCCCAATCCGTGGTTGTGACATACAGTTGCATGTGCAGTTGAAAACACAGATGCACAATTTTATGATTTAAATAAACAATTTGTTTTACAGCTTTATCTTCGTAAATAATATTTATTTGAAAAACAAATTAGAAGCTTACACAATATGACTATTGTGAAAGCTTCTAATTTGCTTTTCGAATGAATATTATTCAAGAAAATTCAGCTGAAGATTCAAGTTTGCATTTTTACATACATCAGCATACGTGTAAAAAAGAATGATATGATTGTTACTCTGGATCTCATGCAGCACTAAAATCACAATAATCATTAAAGAAAATAAATAAATATAGGTATATATAATATATATATATGAACGATAGGTTTTATGCATAGAGTCTAGCATCACTTGATGTATTTGCAGAAGTATGTGTACGTAAGGTGACTGACAGGAAATGATAAAAAAGAAGTCATGGTGGAGGGAGGCAGGGTGCTGGTGTACGTTAATGGGTGGAGATGTTGCTCGCCCTGATGGCTTGGAGGAGTTAACAGTTTTTGGGTCTAGTAGTCCTGATGTAAATACTGCGTAGCCTCTTCGCTGATGGGAGTAGGACAAACAGTGGACAAGCAGGTTGGGTGGAATCCTTGCTGGCATTTTTCTGGCACCTTTCTGTACACATGTCCTTGATGGCAGGGAGGCTGTTGCCCGTGACGCATTGGCCAGTTTTAACTACCCCTTGTTAAGGCCTCCTGTCCATCACAGTGCACTTGCAGTACCACACAGTGATGCAGCGTGTTGGGATGCTGTCCAACTGTACATCTGACTCTTGATGTGCACAGGTCATCTCTCTTCTGCCTCTTCGGAACATAGAGGGGTTAATGAGCTTTCCTGACTGTGAGACTAGGGGAGGTTGTCTGAGCTGTGCACCACCATAAGCTTGAGACTACTCACAGTTTCCACTGCTGTGCCACCGATGTGAAGAGCGGGGTGTGTGGTGCAAGTTTTCCTGAAGTATATAATAAGAAAGTTGGAGGATGAATTTAAGTGAAAATAATGTATTGGCTTTAAAAGATAAAAATGATTGTCTCATTCTTGAAACCTGGTTTAGAAAAGGGACTTTGCTTTCTTAATAGTCATTGTTCACAGCTGATTTACATTTCCCAGTTTTTGACTTTCTACTGCATTATAGGGTATTCTCCAGGAGGTGTGTTGAATTTGTTTCAAGTATTAGTTTTTGTCACTTTTTAAAAATTGAAGCTTTCCAGAATGGGAGAAACATACGTACTCACTTTTTCCCAGTGATATACTGTACATTTGAATATCTTGGGTTAAGAATGGTAGAGGAATTCTTTGGTCTTCAGCCGCAGTGTTTGCAGAAACTAGGTATAAATGATGATTTATTTTGAAATCTATTAGACTCTTTCACTTCTCCTTCCATCTCAATGGTGAATTAGGTTTACAAAAAAAAAAGTTAGCGGCCCGGTTGAAGGTGGTTGGACCATGAAAATCTGAATTTCCTCCAAAAATACAAGTTATTGCCTGAGGGTCTAGTGGTGTGGTGTTATGACTGCAACCTTTTCTTCAATTTCAGCAGAACTAATGAGCTGGTGATTTACTTCATGTGTAGGGGGATAGTGCACATGCTCCTGAAATCCTAAGGTCAAGAGGGAGAATCTGCAAATTCCTAGGAATGAACATCAGCAATAGTGTGTCCTGGTCCATACACATAGATGCCACAACCCAAGGAAGCTCACTAGTGCCTCTGATTCCTCAGCAAGTTAAAGAAATTTGACATGTCTCCTTTGCCCTTCTCTTACTTTCATTGGGGAAACAGGCTCACTTCCAAGGATTAGGCCTGCACTTCTCACTGCCGCAGTAAAGCGAACAACATGATCAGAGTCTCTACCCACTCCAGCCATACTATTTTCAGTCCCCTTTAATCAGGCAGAAAATAGAAAAGCCTGGAAACACATACTTTCTAATATGATAAGGTAGGCCCCTGACCTCACAATCTACCTCATTATGGTTTTGCATCTTATTGACTGCCTGTACTACACTTTCTCTATAACTAACATTCTTGTCTGCTGCATTCTGTTATTGTTTTCCCTTGTACTACCTCAGTGGACTGTTGTAAATAAATGATCTGTATGAATGGCATGCAAAACAAAGTTTTTCACTGTACCTCAGTACGTGACAATGATAAACCAATATAATTTAGATTGCCTGTGAGAGGCTGCTTCAAAATTGGTCCCATAGTATGCATGTTAATATCAATAAGCAGCCAAGATGGGAACAAAATCACATGTATTGCTAACATACTTACATATTTTCCTGCTGAGAATGATGAAAGTATGCAATAGAACTTTGATTTTTCTGTCACCATTGAAAAGAGTTTCTCTACCGGGCTTTCCTGTCAGACACAGCAGCTGATTAGCTAATGTAGAGAAAAGATCAATCAAAATATTGCAGTCATATCTATTACAAAATTCTTTCTTAGCATTTCCCACCAATCTCGTTGAGTTCTGACTTCATAGTCATTTGAGGTTCATTCAACCAGGACTAAACTGCTCAATCTTCCCTATTTGATGTTTGCACTGAGCAAAATGTGTAAAAGATCTGCAACGTGCAGATCTCGTACTTTGTTGGTGTTCAGTTTGTAAAATTTAATTATCTTCCCAGAACTATTAAAGTCTCTCAACTACAGATTCTAACAGGACCTATGCCTCCAATCAGTGCTCAGCCTCTTATGCATATATCACCAGCAACCTACATGTCACAGTTTTTATCATTGTGGTGTGTCATTTCTATAAGGCTCCCATGGAATAGAACTATCAATTTTGTTGCTTTCTTCGCCTGTTTTGCCATGACATACCATTTATATATAATGCATAAATTCTGTACAAAATGCATAATTCTTTGACAGCTCAGATATTTGAGAGGTATGTTGGTATAAAAAGAGGAATTGGCACACATCGGGCCAGTTGAGTAATTATATGTGTTAACAATTTGAAAATGTATAAATCGTGAGTCACGTTTGTCCATGAGCACAGTTGGAAAAACTCAGGGAATAAATATCTTGTTTGTCTTCTTAAAAGTGATTGATGCCCACCATGAACTTTTCTGTGAAATAGATGTTAACTTCCGAAGTTATAAAAGAATACTCATAAGTTGAATTGTATAAACATTATTAAGAACTTGTACTGTAGTAGTCAACAACCTTAAGCGTTGTCTCTTACCATATTTATGTGGTAACTGTGGGTATAGCAGGACCAACGTGCTCGGAGTCTGGTAACCTCTGGTAGTCTAGGTCGGCTGGTGGCGCAGTGAGATCAGCGCTGGGCTCGAGAACGGAGGTTCCCGAGTTCGATCCAGTAATAGACCGCTCCCGAGTGCACTCTCTATCCGTGCTGGATTGATGTCGAGCTCGCAACTCAACCTCGTTTAAAAAAAAAACACACTGACACCTTCAGTTAAAATTCCCACGCGGAATATTGTGGAGGATCAAATATCCAAACCCAAACCCAAACCTCTCTACTTGTCAAGCACCAAATGGTACCAAATCTTGCAAGAGTAAGTGTGAAAACTTTGAAGGTGTGAGATATGATAATTGTGTACGATACTTATTTGGAATTTTTTTTTCTGTAGCATTTCAATTGGAATCAGTTATGTCTTGGCTGGTAGTGAAGCTTTAGCTGAGCTTTTGCAAATCAGGTGAGTAGTGGATGATCCACATGTAATTATATTTCATTTATTTGTGTTTAAATTTGTTCATAAAGCTCAAAAGCATACTTCTGAAATTATCATTCCATGATAAATCAAACAATGATTTTGCTCTGCAATTAAAAACTTGTGTTGGTTTAGTTATATTAAGATGTGTATAATATTTATATGAAGGTTGATGTGATTCTCTAGGCTGCAGTGCTACTCCATGTTTGTAGTTGGGAAGTTATTACACTCCTGACAGCAATGAGAAAGAGTGAAGGTTTATTTATTATCTTGTTCCAAAAACTTGGAGTTGTGCAGTACAGAAACAGGCCTTTCGGCCCAATATGTACATGCCAACCTTTTTTCCTATCCACATTAATCTTATTTGCTAATATTAGGTTCACTTGGAATAAGACTATAAGACATAGGAGAAGAATCCGGCCATTTGGTATTGCTAATTTATTATCCCTCTCAAGGCCATTCTCCTGCCTGCTCCCTGTAACCTTTCACACCCTTACTAATCAAGAATCTATCAAGCTCTGCTTTAAATATACCCAATGATTTGGCCTTCATAGCTCTCTTTGGCAATGAATTCCACAGATTCACTACCCTCTGGCTAAAGAAATTCCTCCTCATCTCTGCTCCAAATGGAAGTTCCTTTGTTCTGAGGCTGTGCCTTCTGGTCGTAGACTGTCCCACTATAGGAAACATCTTCTCCACACCCATTCTACCTAGGCCTTTCAATATTCGATATGTTTCAATGACATCCCCCACCCCACCACCGCAAAAACACATTCTTCTAAACTCCAACAAGTACAGGCCCAAAGCCATCAAACACTCCTCATATGTTAACTCTTTCATTCCTGGAATTATTCTTGTGAACCACCCTCTGGACCCTCTCCAATGCCAGCTCATATTTTTTTTTTAGATCAGGGACACAAAACTCTTCACAGTACTCCCCAAGTGCAGATACCAATACCTTATTAAGCCTCAGCATTACATCCTTGCTTTCATATTCTAGTGCCCTCTAAAAGAATGCTAACATTGCATTTGCCTTCCTCACCATTGACTCAACCTGTAAGTTAACCTTAAGGGAATCCTGCATGAGCACTTCCTAGTCCTTTTGCACCTCTGATTTTTGATTTTTCTCCATGTTTACAAAATAGTCTGTGCTTTTATTCCTGCTACCAAAATGGAATGTGAAAGAAAAAGTAATGCAGTTGACAGGTGGAAGGATGCAATTATCCTAAAAGGGTGAACTCTTTGGGCTAACTGACTTCATTAAGTCAATAGACATCCAATGTTCAATTTTTGTAGTTTACTAATAGCGAGAGGTTCTGATTAGATAAATTATTTTACAAGTACTGTAAAATATGTAAAATTATATTTTACATATATAATATAAAATTATGCTGTAATTTGTGAATATTCTCAATTATATGATTAGGTGAACATAAGAATGAAAGTAATTTTGCTGGTTTATTGCTGAAGGCAATATGATATTAAGGATGAATACAAATGCAATTGAAATTTGAAATTAAATCATTTGAAACTGCAATAGAAATTGCTTGAAATACTCAGCAAATCAAGCAGCAGCTGTGGGGGAAAAAGACATAGTGAAGGGTTCATGAGTTCAGGACAATGAATGCCCTGCTAGCCTCAGGCAAAGCTAGAAACTGAGTTTTGATTTCTGTCAAAGCCTGCAAATGCTCTCTTTGTCAGTGAGATTATATTTAAAAAATTGTTTAAACTGAAGAAATTTAAATAAAATCTCCAACCATAGTTTGGAAGTTATTTATTGAATGACTGACTACTTTAATCGTGTGCTGAATCCAGTTGGAAAATACTGAGGATTCCTAGCAAGACAAGTTCTTCAGTATGCACTGCAGTGAGAAAAAGGAGTGATAGATGTGCCAGAGGAGCTGCTAAACACTGGCAATTCTCCTCGAATCTCATAATTAGACTTACTCTTACTGCAAATGCTGCATTTTCCAGCTATTTTCAGCAGTCTCTATAATGTTTGCCTTGCAGATTGGAATCAACCTGGTATTACGAGAATACAATTAAGCTGTTGATAGATCCAAACCAATGTTTGAAAAAGGAGTGACTATAGATTTGCATCTTCATTGATGTCACTGGTTTACCTGAAGCGGACTCCTTAATTAATGACTAATGGGCACAGCGAGTAGAACTGCTGCCTCCCTTCTCCAAGGGACCAGGGTTTGATCCTGACGCCTAATGCTGTCTCTGGAGTTGGCTTATTTCCCACGTGACTACATGGGTTTCTTTGAAAGTTCTGGTTTCCTCCCACTTCACAAAAACTTATGGGTTGCTAAGTTATTTGGCCTCTGTGAATTGTTCCTGATGTATATGTGTTGTAGAATCAATATCTGGGTCAGGAGGGTGGGGTTGTTTGGCGAGAAGTTGTTGATGGGAGTGTGGGGAGAATAAAATGGAATTGATGTAGTCTTGGTTTGTTTCTGAGAGACAGCAGATGTTTGATGGTTGGCTTAGACTTGCTGGGCAAAAGGATGTTTTCATGTGGTGTCTTGCAATCAAAATACTGTTTCCTTTAAGGATGGGTCTGTTTAAACTAGAGTCTGTTTCCTTCAGTCAGATGTCTGTTATTTATCAGATGAATGAATTATAGAGTAACTATTATTCTTTAATTATTCTTTAACTTGACCAGAGGTGCTTAGAGCAATCTCCAGAGACGTTCAGAAGTGCATCTGAACAAAATTATTTGTGTGTGTTGTGGGCAGGTTCAACAAAGTGCAGCTTCTCCTGAACCCATCAAACTGAAAACTGTGACCCAGAGCCTGGGTAAGAAGATTCTCCTCCTTTCTGGGCCTGGCCTTTTGAATGGTTCAACAATGAGGCTGACTATTTCATTAAATGGAGAGCTACAGTGAGAACAGAGTTTACTTCCTTAATAATGCAATTTTAATAAGAGCTGAAGTCGAAAGTAGTTGTCAATTCTGATGCTGGCTTTGAAATAAAGTCACTGACTTCATGTGGAAGTCAGTAATCTGCCCAAGTAAATTGGGGTAAAGTACCACATGGTTTATAGTGTTTCTATGTCTTTATTAGGAATCAAACCTCTTGACAGTTTCTGAAACACCAGTACATATTTCACCACGAGTAACTTTATTCATTGCAAAATCTTTGCTCTACAGTCATTTATATCTAAACATAACTTTAATCAGCAGTGTTGTTAATTTGAGTTACATTAATATTATGGTTAGAAATAGGATTGTGAAAACAGGAAGAAGGCAGAGTTTTAGCTTAACTGCCTAGGAGTTAATAACAGAAAGGTAAAGCAAGAGAAACTTCGTCAGGGAGCTACATTGAATTAGATGTCATTAACTAACATAGAACGAAAATTAAGTAGATTCTTGTACTGATCCTGCACTCTGTTCTTTCCTGCACCGATCTAGCCCATCCATTATTTTCATGCCAAGAGATGGTTTCTTGTATTAGAACACAAGGCTCTACTAACAAGCTGAGCTATTTTTCATAAGGCTTGTGATGTGCCATATTTGGAATATCTGCACACCTATGGGAATTTTGTACATTTCAAAATGACAGCTCTGATGGATGGCTCTTGTCTCCTTCATTTGCTGGAATTTAATGCTTCTGTGAATAAATAGGATCTGAAATGAAGAAAATCTTGTCTTGCAACTATCAGAAATCTGTGATAAGCACAGAAGCTATCAATTGTCACTTGGGCTCTCGCTTGAATTATGTTAAAATTATTGAGAACATCTTACTGTTACTTAACTGAATATAATCTTTATTGAAATCATTGTTGATAAGTACTTGAAAGATTTTAAAAAGGCCATCTATGAAGTGGCTGAGAAAAATAATTAAAATGAATACATGGTTTAACCCTGCTTTGAGTTATCTATTCTTCCAATCCACTATGTTTGTAGGTTTAGATCAATATGGTTTTAGTATGAGAGGACTAGTTTTCCAGATTCTTTCCTAACATGAATGTCAGTACTTTTAATGGTGTGACTCTCCATTTGCACCATAAAGTAAAAAGTTACCCCTTGGTTGTTACCATTCTGTCCCACACCGTTTATCTAAGCTAAAATAAATGCCAGACATGCTGCCAGCAGTGAATCATCCATACTCACTGTTGACATATATTGTGTGTACTTTACTTAACACACATCTTCCGATATCATCTTACTGGTAAGTGTTGTGTTACCTCCACCGTAAGTATTTGGGGGCTATTGTATATATAGACAGGGATCAGGTTGAGTGAATGCCATCAAAACCCTGCCCACAAAAATCTGAAGTAAATTTTAGCACACAATATTCAGTCATGTAACTTAAAGATTATTTAAATAGTTGGGGTTATAAAATGTAATTGAACCCTTTTAAACAATTAAGAGCATTTAAATAAATATAATTAATTGAAAATTATGTATGGTTTGAATGATAATTAAATTTGATTTGATTTGATTTTTTTCATTATGAAGGCCAATGGTGCCAAAAGCTTTCTTTATGACCCTGTCTACTTATTAATGCCACTTTCAAAGAATTACAGATCTGTATTCCCAGATCCCTCTGATCTACTGCACTCCTCAGTGCTCTACCACTCACTGTGTAAGTTTTCCCTCGTTTCTTTACCCAAAGGCAACTCCTTACATTTGCCTACATTAAATTCCTCCTGCCATTTTTCAGCCCATTTTTCCATCTGGTCCAGGTCCCATTGCAAGCTTTGATAGTCTTCCTCACTGTCTACCAAACCCCCCAATCTTGGTGTCGTGCGCAAATTTGCTGATCCAGTCTAGCACATTATCATCCAGATTGTTGATATAGATGACAAACAACACAGACCCAGCACTGATCCCTGTGGCACATCGCTAGTCACAGGCCTCCAGTCAGAGAGACAACCATCTGCTACCACTCTCTAGCTTCTGCAACAAAGCCACTGTCTAATCCAATTTACTAGCTCATCTTGAATGCCAAAAGACTGAACCTTCCTGACCAACCTCTCATGCAGGACCTTATCACAGGCCTTTCTAAAGTCCATGTAGACAACATCTACTGCCTTGCCTTCATCAACTTTCCTGGTAACTTCCTTGAAAAACTCTGAGATTGGTTAGACACAAATTATCACACACAAAGCCATGTTGACCATCCCTAATCAATCCAAATGCTTATATATCCAGTCCCTTAGACCAATGTGAAGCCAGGCTCACCAGCCTATAATTTCCTGGCTTATTAGACATTCTTAAACAACAGAATAACATTAACTATTCTCTAATCCTCTGACATGTCATCCATGGCTAAGGACATTTTAAACGTCTCTGCTAGGTGCCCCTGCAGGTTCTGCACTAGCCTCGCATGGGGTTCAAGGGGATTTATCCACCCTAATATGCCTCAAGATGGCAAACATCTCCTCCTCTGTAATCTGTGTATGGTCTTTGATCTCACCACTGCTCTGTCTCAATTCTTTAGTTTCTGTGTCCTACTGCCAAGTAAATACAGATGCAAAAGATCCATTGAAGATCTCCCCCATCTATTTCGGCTCCATGCACAGATGACCTCTCTGATCTTCCAGAGGATTACTTTTGTTCCTTGCTGACCTTTTGCTCTTACTATACAGTATCTGTAGAAGCCCTCGGGATTCTCCTTCATCTTGTCTGCTAGAACAACCTCATGAGTTCTTTTAGCCTTCCTCATTTCTTCATAAGTGTTCTTTTGTGTTTCCTGCACTCCTCTAGTACATTATTTGTTCCCACCTGTCTATACCTACAATGTGTCTCCTTCTTTTCCTTAACCAGGACTTCAATATTGAAAAGCAAGGTTCCATAAACCGGTTATCAATGCCTTTTATTCTGACAGGAACATACAAACTCTGTACTCTCAGAATTTCACTTTTAAACGGCTCTCACTTACATGTACACATTTGTCAGAAAACAACCTGTCCCAATACACACTTACCAGATCTTTTCAAAGTCAAAATTGGCCTTTCTCCAACTTAGATACTCTACTTGAGGGCCAGAACTGTTCTTCTCCATAATTCTTTTGAAACTAATGGCATTATTATCGCTAGATATAAAGTGATATCCTACACAAACTTCTGGCACCTGCCCTGTATTATTCCTTAAAAGGAGATATAGTATCACACACTCTCTCGTTGGGCCCTCTATGTAGTGATTAAGGAAACTTTCCTGAACATACTTGACAAACTCTATCCCATCCAGCCCTCTTGTAGCATAAAAGTCCCAGTCAATATGTGCAAAGTTTAAAATCATCAACTAATTCAACCTCAAACAAGAGAAAACCTGCAGATGCTGGAAATCCAAGCAACACACACAAAATGCTGGAGGAACTCAGCAGACTAGGCAGCATCTATGGAAAAGAGTACAGTCGATGTTTTGGGCTGAGATCCTTCAGCAGGACTGGAGGAAAAAAGATGAGGAGTAGAGTTAAAAGGTGGGGGGAGGGGAGGTATAAGCACTAGGTGATGGGTGAAACCAGGAGGGAGAGGGTTGAAGTAAAGATCTGGGAACTTGATTGGTGAAAGAGATACAGGGCTGAGGAAGGGGGCTTCAATAAGAGAGGACGGAAGGCCATGGAAGAAAAAAAAGAGGGGAGGAACACTGGGGAGAGGCGATGGGCAGGCAAGGAGGTAAGGTGAGAGAGGGAAAAGGGGAAGAGGATTGGTAAAAGTGAGGGTGAGGGGCATTACAGTAGGTTTAAGATATTGATGTTCATGCCATCAGGTTGGAGGCTACCCAGATGGAATATAAGGTGTTGTTCCTCCAACCTGAGTGTACCCTCATTTTGACAGTAGAGGAGGTCATGGATTGATATATCGGAATGGGGACGGGAAGTGGAATTAAAATAGGTGGCTACTAGAAGATCTCGTAAACACAAAATAATCTACAGATGCTGGGGCCAAAGTTACACTCACAACAAGCTGGAGGAACTCAGCAGGTCAGGCAGCATCCGTGGAAAAGATCAGTTGACGTTTCGGGCTGGAACCTGTCCTGACGAAGGGTTCCGGCCCGAAACATCGACCGATCTTTTCCACGGATGCTGCCCGACCTGCTGAGTTCCTCCAGCTTACTGTGAGTGTTACTAGAAGATCTCACTTCGTCTGGTGGACTCCCAATCTACGTCAGGTATCACCAATATACAGGAACCTTATGTTTCTTACAAAAGTCTGCAATCTTTCTTCAAATTTGCTCCTTTAAATCCCACGGATTGCTGAGTGGTCTATAAAATAATCCCACTAACGTGGTCATCCATTTCTTATTCCGCAGTTCCACCCATATGGCCTCAGTAGACGAGCTCTCTTATCTGATCTATCTGCGCACCCCTTTTAATCCTTCACATTCTTATCACATCTAAAACAATGGAAGCCCAGAAACCGAACTGCCCGTTCTGCCCTTCCAGCAACCACGTCTCACTAATGTCTTCAATGACCTGATTCCATGCGCTGATCCATGCCCTAAGCTTACCCCTCTTTCCTGTAATACTTCTTGCATTGAAATATACGCAACTCAGTACGTTAGTCCCACTATGTTCAACCTTTTGATTCCTGACTTTATAAGTAGGCTTAACAACATCTCTCTCCACCATCTGCTCCGGTCTCATCCCCCTGCAACTCTAGTTTAATTCCCCACCCCCAATGGAGCATTGGTAAACCTTCCCACAAGGATATAGGTCTCCCTACAGTTGAGGTGCAAACCATTCCTTCTGTAGGGGTCTCACCTTTACTGGACGAGAGTCCACTGATCCAAAAATCTGAAGTCCTCCCATCTCCTTAGCCATGTGTTAAACTGTATGGTCTCCATTTTTCTGGCCACACCAGTACATGTCAAGGGCTGCAATCCTGAGATAACAACCCCGGAGGTCCTGTCCCTGAAGTTAGCACCTAACTCCCTGAGCTTACTTTGCAGGACCTCATTACACTTCCTACAAACGTGGACCATATCCTCTTGCTATTCACCCCCTCACTTAAAAATGCTGTGGAGTCATCTGAGATGTCCCTGACCCTCGCACCCTGGAGGCAACATACCATCCAGGAATCTCATTCTCATCCACAGAACCTTCTGTCTGTTCTGCTAACCAATGAATCCTCTATCACTACAGCTTGTCTCTTCTTCCTCCCTTCCCTTCTGACTCCTGAGGCATAGAGCTAGACTCAGTGCCAGAGAACTGATCACTGTGGCTTTCCTCTGCTAGGTCATTCATCCCAACATTACCAATGCAGTATACATGTTATTCAGGAGAATGGCCACAGGGATATTTTGCACTGGCTGCCTACTCCCTTTCTCTTTACTGAAGTTACCTGTCTCCTGTACCTTGCGTGTAACTACATCCCTGTATTGCCTGTCGATTAATCACTGAGCCTCCCAATTAATTCGGAGTCCATCTAGCTCGAGCTCCAATTCCCCAAGAGTCTGTTAGAAGCTGCAGCTGGGTGCACTTCTTGCAGGTGTAGTTGTCAGGGACATTGGAGGTCTCCCTGCCTCCCCACATCCCATAAGAGGAGCATTCCAGTATCCTGCCTGACACCCTACTGCTCCAATAGTGCAATAAAAAAGAAGGAAGAGGAAATTAAGCAAAAAGAATCTGCCTTTAGCCCCTACCTCTCTTCTTTGAAGCTTCTCTGAGCCAAAGCCTGAACTCCCCACTCTAACACTGACTCATTCACACAATGGCCATCCGCTTAAACCTAACTTTTTTTAAATGGCACTTGCTGTGTGCCTAATTATGCACAATCTAACGTCTCCTAGGGAGACAGAATGCCCTGACTGCCTTCCCTCATATCTTTTGAAAACTCTTTCCTGCTATGCAATCCAGTGTCTCCAAGGAAACTATAGTGTGCAGACAGCTTGACGGTAAAATTAAAATGTATAGCACCATTGTTCAGGGGCAAGACTAAATGTTTTTCACTGGATGGTGCTTGCCATAGCTTAAAAACAAGACCTTTTGTTAATGGTTAGTCATGTGGGTACACAACACGGGCATGGAATATACACATGACAAATGCTTCAATGACATAATAGAAATATGTAATGAGCAGTGAAGAAAACAGTGATAGACAATATAAACTATCCAATGGAATAGGAAAACTTGTACCAGATTGAATTCAGCACTGAAGCTTTGCATAACGTAAATGGGCATTATTAATATCTGAATGCTGAGACTTCTTATAGGATGAGGTCTTGTGGCTAACTGCTCTCTGCGATGCTACAATGTCTGCAAGAAGTCCCAATGGCAATCTTTGTATGAAATAACTACAGTAAGAATATGGACAGATGCAGTAGTTTTTCTCATTAATAAAGTACTTTTGTCAACAGCATGAATTTGAGTATTTCAGTGCAAGTATCTTAGAGAATCATTCAGTTGTTGAGATACTTTTCGACAATACAATTCTTTTTAGAAAGAGTGAGGAGAGACATTGCATGCTAAATACTACAACAGAAGTTACAGTAATAGGTGAACAGAGGGAAGTGTTTATACAAATACTAAGGTGAATGAACAAATTAGGAAATACATTGAGGAAGCACATAATATGGAGATTTTTAAACAGGAAGACGTGAATCTGGAGATGCTGGAATCTGGAGCAAAAAAACAAATTGCTGGAGGAGCTCAACAGGTCAGGCAACATCTGTGGAGGGGAGATGGGCTGTCAACAGTTTATGCTGAGACCTTCATACCAGGGTTCTGGCCCATTGTGTTCCTCCAGCAATGTGTATTTTGCTTTGTAAATAGAGTATAGAATATTATGCTAAACACGTGTGAAGTATCAGAGTGCTGCCAGCTGAAGAATTGCGCTTTATTCTCATCAGCACACCCATTAGCCAGATTCTAAAGGCTTTTAAGAAGACTTCATAAATATACTAGAATAATTCTTCAATTGAACATTCCATTTATCTGAATAAATTGGAGGAGTAGGGATGTTCTCTTTAGAACTGAGAAGGCTAATGAGATTTGTTCGAGCTGCTTAATATCATAAAGAAGTCAGACAGAGTAATGAAAAGAAATGTTGTCCACTACCTGAAAAGTAGTTAAGCAGAAAGCAGAAATTTAAGGTAACTGACAACATGAAGAAGAACCTTTTAGATAGGAGTTATTGGCTGATGGAATCAGATTCATTAGTAGCTTTCAAATGGAAATTTGTTTCAAAAATGAAGGGAAATTATTGTAGGGAGAAGGCTATATAATATGACAAATAGAACTGCACTTGGAAAGGCTTGACATAGCCTTGTAGATCTCAATAAGCTGCTCCTCTGATGTGTTATGTTTAAAAGGTTTAGAAATTTGCAGTGATACTTCAGGTAAAAAAAAATGTGAGCAGTTGTGTTAATAGATGATAAACCAGGAATACTGATCAGCAAAATTCAGTCAACCCAATCTGGGCATTTTCTGCAAAATGACTAGAAAATGATTGGAAAGTTAAGTATTTCCAGTTCAAAAGAACATCAGAGGAGTGGAAAACTGGGAAAAGTTTGCCACATAAATCTTCGCTGTAATTTAGAGAATAACAAGGCGTGTAATTGCAAACTAGAAACTCATTCTGGTTAACAAATCAATTTGAAAAGTAAGCCTCTCAGAATGCCAGCAGGAATAAGTTTTTTTTTACAGATGATCTAAACTGGTAATGCTCAACTTGTCTCATATCTTTAGTCATCACCACACAAAAAAAAAAGCAGGGCTGTCTTCTCGTGTAAAATAAATTTCTGTTTTGGGTTGTTTCTGCTCCTGTATCGTCAGATGGTGTCTTCAGATTTTGGACCTTCTTACAAATGCTTCTAATTAAAATAGATTTCAAATTGGTCATTGGCACCCATTCTGCCTGTTATAGAATTACCTCTTAGTGATGGGTGTGCTGTTCCCAGTCTTTCAGAAGAATGGATTAAAATTGAAATCTTGGAGAGTAGTATGACTTTGGATGATAAATTGCATGGGTGATTTTAATTTAGTGGGGAGTTGTAAAACTCCCCCTATGTATTAATAAATATTCAGTAACTACTTATGAACTGCAATTGCATCCCTTAATTTAACAACCATATGACTCCCAAAGTTGCTTCCCATGTATCATTTCAAAGCCTGGGTCTCTGTACCTTCCTCTGCAACTACATCCTTGACTTCCTTATTAAGAGGCTGCAGTCATTGCGGATTAGTGATAAGATCGCCTCCTTTTTGACAGGTAACCCAGATGCACCCCAAGGATGCATGTTTAGCACACTGCTCTACTCTGTCTATACTCATCACTGAGAGGCTAAGCATAGCTCAAACAGCACACGTAACTTTGATGATGATGCCCCTGTTGTAGGTAGAATCTCAGATGGTGATGATGTGTACAGGAGTGAGATATAGAAACATAGAAAATAGGTGCAGGAGTAGGCCATTCAGCCCTTCGAGCCTGCACTGCCATTCAGTATGATCATGGCTGATCATCCAACTCCGAACCCTGTACTAGCCTTCCCTCCGTACCCCCTGATCCCTTTAGCCACAAGGGCCATATCTAACTCCCTCTTAAATATAGCCAGTGAACTGGCCTCAGCTGTTTCCTGTGATCTGTTAGTCACAACAGCAACCTTGAAGACCAAGGAATTTGATAGTGGAATTTTTTATGTTTTGTAACTCCAGAAATTAATTGAAAGAAAAACATAATTAAGGAATGGAAGGTTGAGAGAAGACATGATTCTCAATTGAGAGAGCAGCAGTGGAAAGGGTGAACCATTTTTGATGCCCAGGAACTTGACATCTTGGAGAATCTATCCTGGACCCAACACATTGATGCAATCACGAAGAAGGAGTGCCAGCAGCTCTACTTCATTAGGAGTTTGAGAAGATTTGGTATGTCACCAAGGACTCTTGCTAATTTCTATACATGTGTGGTGGAGAGCATTCTGACGAGTTGATCACAGCCTGGTATGGAGGCTTCAGTGAGCAGGATCACAAGAGATTGCAGAGTATTGTAGGCTCAGCCAGCTTCCTCGCAGGCACTAGTCTCCATTGAGGTCATCTTCAAAAGGTTGTGCCTCCAGAAGGTAGAGTGCATCATTAAGGACCCTCACCATTCAGGATGTGCTCTCTTCTCATTACGACCTTTAGGGAGGAGGTGCAGGAGCCTGAGCACCAACGCGCCGTTTCTTCCCCTTCCATCAGTTTTCTTAACAGGTTCTGATGAAGACATGCAATTCCCAAGGTCAGCAACCATGGCTGGTTGGTTGGCCCTAAGTATGTGGGCCAGTGATTCTTGAAGGGGGATGGGGAATAAGAAGGGGCTTTTTTTTTGCTGTTGTTGTGTCTGCCTTCTTGAATGTCGGCTGCAAATTATTCTGTTGGACGCTGTGGGCATGCGACATTGCCACCAGAATGGGTGTCAACACTTGCTGGTTGTTGCCAGTACATCCACAGGTTGTGTTTGTTGTTAATGCAAATGACATATTTCATTCTATGTTTTATTGTGCACAAGGCTAATAAATCTGATGTAATCTAATCTGCTGTATTGTGAGAATGGCTGGAGACAGGTGCACTCAGGTTAAATGAAGAGTTAATTGAAAAGTGCAGGCCAGATGGTTTTCAGTTATCTCAATGCTTTATTAAAATAAATTGCACCTCCTCTTAGAGTGGGTACACAAAAGCCAGCACATGCTACAGGGGACATCAGAGAAATCATGAGAGATAATGTAAAGCTTGCTCATTGCTTTCGATTGCCAATGGGTTGCTTGAAACTGAAAAGCAGGTCACAGGTAAATTCTACATTATGATTGAGTCAGCCAGCAAGATCCAGTTTAACTGGCCACAGAGGAATGGTAGATACCACCAACCCTGTTAATTCTGCAGTAACTGTGGCACAAGGGATGATCACCCACAACACTTAAAGTGACAGAACTTGATAGTGTTAACCCCTTGTTTATAAAACAAAAGGATAAATTATTGAATTATTTATCAAAGAAAACTTTTAAAATATTAGGGCAATTGTGGGGAAACTACAAGATATCAGGATTCTGTCTGTATTGATGTATTACCTTGCCCGTCTGCACCTTCCATTGTTGGATATTGCAAATTTATACCAGTGGAACAATAGTGAAGTTACAAGTAGCTAATAAATTCAATCATCAGCAGTAGTTAAATATTTGGATGAATTGTACCAATTATAATCAATCTGTTAATGCAAGCTTGCATTTTTACAAATTCTACCACAGTAATCACATTGTATTTTATATTCTAATGAATTAGTTGTTCTCCCCACCACAGAGAAATTCTGCTATGGCCAGTCATATTTCAGGTTAGCATGCAGTATTGTTAGAAAACACCCTTCAAAATCTCTGCATATGCTCCTTCTGGGTGCATTGGAATGATTGGGCACCTCTATAAAAATGTGCATCATGCTGTGAAATAGAGTCCTTGACCATGTTACTGGTTCCAAGATAATGTTTATTCAAACTTAATCTCGTTCTTAAAAAGTGCCCAAAGTGAAATGGTGATGGCATTCCACAATGTTGCCTTAGACAACCCATATGACAAAAAGTAGAAAAATATTGAATAAAATAAATTCTGTAGGTGCTAGAAATCTTGAGCAACACACAAAAAAAAATGCTAGAGGAATTCAGCAATTACCCTCTCCTCACCTTCTTATTTTGGCTTCTGCCTCCTTCCTCCTTTCTTCTGCCTCTGCTTGATGAAGGGTCATGGCCTAAAACACGTCTGTTTATCCCCTCCAG
Organism: Mobula hypostoma; assembly: GCF_963921235.1. Classification (NCBI taxonomy): domain Eukaryota; kingdom Metazoa; phylum Chordata; class Chondrichthyes; order Myliobatiformes; family Myliobatidae; genus Mobula; species Mobula hypostoma. Next base: position 50,685,796 of record NC_086100.1, on the reverse strand, counting down.
AGATGCTGCCTGACCTTCTGAGTTTCTCCAGCAATTTGTGTGTGTTGCTTTTATTTTGAACAACCTACTGATGCATAAGAAAATTTGAATCCTTGCAATTCCTGAATTTAAATCTTACTAAGGTGGCTGTCTGCAATTCCAATTCGTATCATAAAACTTGCATTTTTTCTTAATTTGCTTAATGGTGGTATGAAGTATAGTGATATCACAGTGATAAAAATACCTTGAGTCCTGAGAAGAGCCTTGGCCTGAAACGTGGACTGTTTACTTTTTTCTATAGATGCTGCCTGACCTGCTGAGCTCCTCCAGCATTTTGTGCATGTTGATAAATTACCTTGCTTTAGTGGATTTTTTTTTGCTGTTTTATTTATACATCAAACATCGCAAGTTCTCTTGTTAGGACAAAATGGTCATTATCTCTGTTGCTGCCATTGAGAATTCCTCTGAGACAAGATTGCTTTTTTAAATTCTCATTAAAATTAGATGTAATTCTGTAGAGTAGAATTTATGAACAATAAATATTCTTCATTTTAATGAGTGCAAATATGCTCCATCTCCCTTGCACTTTTACCCTATTTTTTTTTAATAATCTAGCATTGAATGAGTAAAGAAACATCTTTCCCCTTAGAGTGCATGCAACATCATTAACCTGCTCACTGTTACCTTGGAAACTTCATTGTGCTACCCATGGTATTTTCATATTTTAAAACATTGGCTTGGATTTTCCTGAGTCTGGCCTGATAACTAATGTTAAAGTACATCTTTTCATTATATTCTAGAACTTAGATTTGACCTCGTGTGTTAATGTATGAAAAAAAATTAAGAGGTCAAGTTTTACGTTTCCTCCTTTCAAAGGGTCAGTGATCACATCTAAATAAATAAGTCATAGTTGATATACTAGTCAGTTTTCGCAGCACATCAGTACTCCACTGATGGACCATATAGGGATCCAGATCAATCAACAGTAGACCTCAACTCAGAATTTGATAACTGAGTGCTGAGCCATGGACGGCAGACAGCCAGTGGTTGTCAATAGAACTGCGGGCAACAGGTTCACTCATAAAATGTGAAACAACTTTATTTTCTTCCTCCAAGTGTTTAACTTAGTGACTGCCTGGAAATAAAACTTATTTACATCTTCACTACAACTTCACATGTTCTGCAAATAGGTGAGTCAGTATATTTGACTGGAAGAGGAATAATTTCAATGAGTTAAAAGGAGAATTCCTGCAGATAAACTGAAATCAGAGAGAGGCATAATGAAAAGGGTTCTAGTAATAAAGAATAGATCTAATTCTGTTCGCTGTTGTTGAGTTGATACCACTGAGTCCATATGGTTGGCAGTTTAAGTTCAAGGGAGACACATAAACACAAATATGAAGGAGCAATGCTGTCCAAAATAGAGCAAGTCTTGCATTGTCAGAAGTGTATTCTTTCATTAAACCAAGGCCTTGTCTTTCACCCTCATCTAGAAGTTAAAACTCCCATGACATTGTTTTAAAAATGAGGGAAATTATCTCCAGTTATCTATTTAAGCTAATGTTAGTTCAGAAGTACTTTATTGGCTGACTAGTATTTTGTGGTTTTCTTTAGAAAGTAAAAGGTGTTTTATAAAAGCATGACTTTCTTTTCAGTTTACACACATTTCCAAAAGTGGGAAAGGCAGCAAACTAAAACTCCTTCCATGAGCATTTTGTCATTGCTGGCAAAATCTGGCCTAATGTTTCTTTTAATTAAGGGCCATGATGTTTTGGTTTTCTCTTTTTTGTTATATTCCATCTCAGTCCTATCTTCTGACTTAAAAATGATGGGCAGGTACTGTGGAGTCAAAGCGTAGTTATATATTTATAGAATATTCAGGGTTTGCACCCACAGTCTGTGTGTCTACTCTACTCCAGATAAGTTTCTGGCTGACTATGTGTGATTCAGTAGTGAAAATGCTGTTGAATGTTAAGGGTGAGATTTTGATTTGACTTTTTCCTAATGGAGGAAGCCTTTGCACACAATGCCATACAGTCGTTAGGAACTGTCCCAGCTTCTGAATTCAATGAATAGCTTGCTATCTTGCAAATAAATACACAAAATTAGGCAGATGATCAAAAGTTCAAAAAAAGGCTGTTGAATGAGGGGGATAGAGAACAGCGAGACTCTGAGGGAGTAGAAAAAAGAAGATAAGGATTTTTAAAAGCAAGCCACAACGTTACCAAGTGCCAAAATAAACCAGTGACTAGATGGCTGTTGTGGGGATGGAGCTAGAAATGAGTTATAGAATGAAGTTTTGTATTAGTCATGTTTATTGAAGTGACAAATGTTAATGGTTATAAGCATTTCAAGGACAGCTGCTGGTGGCTTTTGAGTATGTGGAATGCCTGTAAGAATCTTAACTTAAAAAGATAATTGCATCAGAAATGGGAGACTTTCAACCAGCAGTTATGTGTAAAAAAGGTAGCATTCAGGGTAAGTAGGAAGAACTGAAAAGCATATGATAAGTTTTGCTTGGGACACAAAAATATTTTCAAATTCATATTGCTAAAGGACTACTGTTGATAGGAGAGGGGATGATTTGAGATCATAATACCGTCTGAATAATAATTAAAGGAATAAAACATAAGTTTTAAGTCATTAAATTCAATCACCAACAATGGGAGTAAGGAAATAAGCAGAGAGATTGTGTCAAAGGTCAAAGACCTACAAGTTAGTTTGCATAACATCACAATTTTACTGTGCTTTTGAAAATTCATTTAATCTGAATGTACAGCTTAGTACTTATTAGGAACTGAGCGATTCAGCAGGACTTTTGATAGCCTGAATGCTTTATTTCTGACATAAAACAGCCCCAAAATGATGTACACAATAGCCAAGGTGTAAAATTCATCTACAGTCATGAACACCATAGGAAAATAATGCAGAATATTTTGTTTTACTGAGATTCTGTGTGCATTATATATTAGTACTATTGTAATAAGTTAACTATATGATCCATAAATATAATATCCAATTTATACCTAACTAAGGCACTTCAACTATACTTCAATTACAGTATTTCATATTAAAGTCCATTGCTGACTTTTGTTCTATTTTTCATATTGAATGCAATAAATCTTAAACAACTGAACAAGGAAGTACTTTGAGATATGAATTCCCAAAGCATATTTTCTCCTGTAATATATAATACATTAATTTGTACCAATACTTTGCATTATCAAACTGGTAAAACCTGATTCCCCTTTCCAATATATATTTTGTCAGGTTTCTGGGAACTTATTTTCATCTGAAGTCTGGAAAGATCAATAGCATAATGATTACGTATAAATTTTGAGTATCAAAGGGATAAGAAAAAAGCAGAGTAAACAATCTGAGCCCAAGAAAATGCTGCATCTACATTAATCTGTTCCTTTGAGCCTGAAATTTTAAATTTGAGAATATATAACTGTAATTCATGCACATCAGGCTCACCATGTTTAACAGTAAGGAAACTTGAATTTTTAATGTGATTTATACTGATACCATAAAATGCATTGAGTTGATCTGAAAATACAGAGCCAGTCTCAGTGAGGAAAGTATTTTCTTACTGTTGAAAAAATTGCAATTATATGACTAAAGCATAACTTCAATATATAACTACAACTAAAATATGCTACATCTCAATTTCTGTTTGCAGCTGGAGGATTTGCACATTTGAGAGATGGAGGGCAGAGCCTAATTTTTGGGGGCAAAGAATCAATTGCATGGAGGATTTGAGGAGACTCTAGATACTGATAGTTAACTAAATATACTGTTGATGCCACTTACTTATACATGGATTGCAGTAATGAACGACATAAAATTCACAATGTAGAATCTCTTATGTTTTCCCTCTGTGCAACTATTTATATGTAAGATCCTTGCAACCAGTATCCAGAAAATAGCTCCCACTACATTTATATACAAGTAGAAAAAGTGAAAAGGAATCTAAGATCACACATTTAAATTGGGCAGCAACAGTAGCTTGTATTCACATGCTGTTTTTTGAAATGTTACAATATCCCAAGGGGTTTATAGTGCTACATTTGACCTCAGGCCACATAAGGAGGTATTTGAAGGTGACCAAAAGCTCATGCCACAGACACGTATGAACTTGCAAATTCGGAGTAATAATTGGGCACTTGCCCTATTGAACTGCTTCCTTGACCCTTTGAGGAAGTGGTACCCTTAATCAAGAAGGGCAGCAGAGATGAGCCAGATAATTACAGGTTTCTGAGTCTAATGTCAGTGAGGACATTTTGAAGGACAGGATTAATCAACAGTAGTCAGCATGGCCTTGTTTAGGGTAAAATCCTGTCTGACCAACCCGATTTAATTTTTGATGAGGTGGCACCGTGTGCAGGTGAGAAATGTCCATTTGATGTAGTTTAGGCCTTCTGTCAGGTCTCATATGGGAGACTGGTACAACAGGTTAGAGCCCATGGAATCTGGAGCAAGTTATCAAGTTGGTTCCAGAATTGTCTTGGAGGTATGGCGCAAAAGGTAATGGTACAGTTTTGTCCTTTGTGGTTTACGAGGGTAATATTTTCCTTGTGACTTGTGATGTGCCTTTGAAACTGGTATTGAGGCAACTGTTATTAGACTAATAATTTGAAGTAACAGTAAAAGGCATGATTAATAAGTTAGCAAATGAAAGAAAAATTGGTGGTGGTATTGATGGTGGGGAGGGTCGTTTAGACAACCGGTTGGTATTGTTAGGTTGGCTAAGACTGGCAGAACAATGGCAAAATGGAAATTGACATCAAAAGTAATGGGATTTTCCAGTTCTGTGTGAGTGTGAGAAACAGTACCAATAGAGTTATCAGTTTATTGGAGTATGAATTGAGGCAGGGATCCTGAGCAGAATTCAGATGAGGACTGTTCCGCATGTCACAGAAAAGGACCGGTGAGGCGTGGGCTCATACGAGTTCCCATAGCTGCATGTTGGTTTAGAGAAAGCAAATAAAGTCCACAGAGAAATCTTCAAAAATATTGTTTCGTCTACCAAGTTCCACCGGTCCTCTCCCTCAAGTGACCTGTCTCTGGCTATTCACTTCCCTTTTCTGGATCTCTGTTGCAATCTCGAGAGAGATTGGCAGCAAACAATGATTACAAGCCCCAAGAATCTCATCATTGTCTAGACTATACTTCACAACCTGGAGAGCTTCTGTAAGGTTTCCATTCCGTTCCTAGTTCATTCATTTTTGTTATGTTTGCTTCGGTCATGAGTTTATCAAAGTATGTATGTTGTATACAACTCTTGAGATTAGTTTTCTTGCAAGCGGCCTCAAAACAAAGAAACACCATGGAATCTATTCAAAGAAAACATCAAACACCCAACACACAAAAAGAACGCATCGAGCAAACAGCAAAAACAAGCATATAACACATAATATTAAACATAAAACCACTGAGTCCTTGAAACAGTCTAGGAATGTTCAATTTAGTTCAGTTTAGTTAATTTAGTGTTGTGTCATTCATGAACTGCAGGCTGCAGAATCAATCTGCCCAATGAAAATTGCACAAAATAGCAATAGAAATGGAAAACTAGAAACTAGAAAGACATATAACCTGAACTTCAGAGTTCTATAAAATGTGAGCAATCCATAAACTGTGCCAGCCAAACCTTGCCCAGGACCCAAGGCTCCTGCACCTTCCTCTGGCAGCATCAAGTGAGAGGGAGAGAGACCGGTCAAACGCAGGCACACTGCGCTAAACACCCACTCACCTTCCACTCTTGTCCTCATTGATTTCAGTCTTGCTCGATGCTTTAATCTGTCAGTTTTGAGTATTGGAGCTGATTTTGGTTTCACACTCTGCCATTACGCCGCTCATGCTGAGTAACCTCGAGTAATTTATGTTATGCTTCAAGCTTCATCAACTTATTATTTAATTGTGGCGCAGCTTAGGAACATAATAGTGCAAACTTAGTGCTTGTATTTAATTAAACTATTTTTGTAACTTTTCAATTATATAGTTATATCTAAGTCTTGCAGAATTCTTAGTGCCCCAGAGTGGAGTCAGTAGATAAAACCAGGGAAACAGAAGCATATAAAACTGAAGAGACTTATTACAAAATTTAATGTATGGGTCATAAATCAGGGATTTAACTTACTGACAAGTTCAGTAATCAGGTCAGATTGTTGAAAAGGCTACATTGAACTTAATTTGAAGTAGATGAATAGAAAATCAATGAGCTTTTTTAATCTTGCTAGGGCAAGCAGAAGTACAAATTGAAGGTGCTTCTTCTCTATAAAATAAATGTGTTGTCATGCTTACTGGAGTTTTCAAAGTTCAAAGTAAATTTATTATCAAAGTGCAGATATGTCACCTTGAGATTCACTTTCTTCTGGGCAATCACAGTAAATACAAGAAACACAATAGAATCTGAAAGACTGCACCCAAAAAAGATAGCCAACAAGCAATGTGCAAAAATAAACTAACAATGTCTTGCTGACATTGAGTTGGAGGTTGTTGCTGATTAGTCACCACATTTGATTCCTCCAACGACAATGGTGTTGTCTGCAAACTTAAATATGGCTTTGGAGCTGTGGTTAACCTCGCAGTCATAAGTATAAAGCAAGTGGAGAAGAGGCTAAGCACACAGCCTTGTGGTGCACCTGTGCTGAGGAAAATTGTGGAGAAAATGTTAAGACCATAAGCCCATAAGACACAGGAGCAGAATTAGGCCATTCGGCCCATGGAGTCTACTCCACCATTCCATCATGGCTGATCCAACATTCCACTCAACCCCGTACACCTGCCTTCTCACCATATCCGTTGATGCCCTGACCAAACAGGAAACTATCAACTTCTGTTTTAAATATACTCACAGACTTGGCCTCCACCACAGTCTGTGGCAGAGCATTCCTCAGATTCACTACTCTCTAGCTTAAAAAAATTCCTCCTTACCTCTGTTCCTAAAGGTCTTCCCTCAATTTTGAGATCGTGCCCTTTATTTCTGGATACCCCTACCACAGGAAACATCCTCTCCACATCCACTCTATATAGTCCTTTCAACATTTGGTAGTTTTGATGAGATCTCCCCGCATTCTTCTAAATTCCAGTGAGTCCAGCCCAAAAGCTGCCAAACACTCCTCATATGTTAACCCCTTCATTCCCAGAAACATCCTCATGAACCTCTTCTGGACTCTCTCCAATGACAACACATCCTTTCTGAGATATGTGACCCAAATGCTCCAATTGTGGCCTGGTTAGTGTCTTATAAAGCCTCAGCATTATCTCTTTGCTTTTTTATTCTATTCCCCAACATTGCACTTGCCTTCTTTACCACTGACTCAAACTGTAAATTAACCTTCTGGGAGTCTTGCATGAGGACTCCCTGCACCGCTGATGTTTGAATTTTCTCCCATTTAGATAATACTCTTCACTATTGCTCCTTTTACCAAAACGCATCATCATACATTTCTCAACAATATTCCATCTGCCACTTTTTGCCCATTCTTCCAATTTGTCTGAATCCTTCTACAATCCCATTGCTTCCTCAGCACTAACTAACCCTTCACTTATCTTTGTATCACGTTGTTGCCAGTCCGAACTGACTGGGGTCTGCAAGTGAGGAAATTGAGGATCCAGTTGTATAAGGAGGTACTGAGGCCCAGGACTTGAAGATTATTGATTAGTTTTGAGGGGATGATAGTTTTGAATGCTGAGCTGTAGTCAATGAAAATCATTCTGATGTATGCATCTTTGCATTCCAGGATTGAGTGCAGAACCAGTGAAGTTGGCATCTGCTGTTGATCTGTCATGATGGTAGGCAAATTGGAGTGGATCCAAGTTGATTCTCAGGCAGAAGTTGTTATCTCTTGAAGTTTAGCAAGCAGAATTTTTCTTTTCAAAAATGTGTTCAATTTGAATACACTTTGTTTTGAGTATTTATGTGAATAGTGAGTTTGTATTTACAATGCTACATTAATATGGTTTAATGGCAGAATAAAACATTTCTTCTGTCTTAAACACTCAGTACCATTAGAAAGGTTGTTGCTGAAAAAGAAAATGATTGGTCCCTATTATGTGGGGAAATTATTATGGAAAATTAACAGTCTTGTAATGAAAAAGAAACTTATTTTCAAGGTATTCACAGGGTATGTAAGCATATTGTCAAGTGGCAACCTGAACCTAATCACTTTTATCTTTGAATAGCTGCTATCTTTGAAAACTTTTATTTACCTGTGGAATATAGATATTGCTTAAAAATGAGAATACCCATCCTAAAATTCTCTTGTAAAAGTGATGTCAAATGGGTAATAGTTTTTAGATCCAGTGATGATGTAAGGGCAGTAGCATATTTCTAAGTCAGGTTATTACGTGTTTTAAGGATTGTTCAGGTGGTAACATTTCCGTACTTCTATTACCCAGATCTTCACGTTTTAGAACTTGTGGATTTGACAGGTGCTATCTGATTTGTTATGTTACTCTCTGTCATGAAAACATATTAATATCTCATATTATTCTTCCTGCCTCTATTTCAGTCCATATGGGTTATATGTTTCAGTATTTTAGTTTTGACATCACGAACAAATTCAGAACGATGGTTTAATCAAGTAAATTTCTATCAATTCTCAATTTTGCTCATACAATCTACTTTTTGTGTGGCACACACAAAAGTTGCTAGTGAACGCAGCAGGCCAGGCAGCATCTATAGGAAGAGGTACAGTCGATGTTTTGGACTGAGACCCTTCGTCAGGACTAACTGAAAGAAGAGATAGTAAGAGATTTGAAAGTGGGAGGGAGAGGGGGAGATCCAAAATGATAGGAGAAGACAGGAGGGGGAGGGATGGAGCTAAGAGCTGGAAAGTTGATTGGCAAAAGGGATACAAGGCTGAAGAAGGGAGAGGATTATGGGACGGGAGGCCTACGGAGAAAGAAAGGGGGAGGGGAGCCCAGAGGATGGCGAGCAGGCAAAAAGTTATAGTGAGAGGGACAGAGGGAGAAAAAAGAGAGAGGAAAAAAAGTGGGGGGGAGGGGAGGAGAGATAAATAAATAAATAAGGGATGAGGTACGAAAGGGAGGAGGGGCATTAGCGGAAGTTAGAGGTCAATATTCATGCCATCAGGTTGGAGGCGACCCAGATGGATTATAAGGTGTTATTCCTCCAACCTGAGTGTGGCTTCATCTTTACAGTAGAGGAGGCCATGGATAGACATGTCAGAATGGGAATGGGATGTGGAATTAAAATGTGTGGCCTTTTATATATTGGCGAGACCCGACGCAGACTGGGAGACCACTTTGCTGAACACCTACGCTCTGTCCGCCAGAGAAAGCAGGATCTCCCAGTGGCCACACATTTTAATTTTCCACATCCCATTCCCATTCTGACATGTCTATCCACGGCCTCCTCTACTGTAAAGATGAAGCCACACTGAGGTTGGAGGAACAACACCTTATATTCCGTCTGGGTAGCCTCCAACCTGATGGCATGAACATCGACTTCTCTAACTTCCGCTAATGCCCCACCTCCCCCTCGTACCCCATCTGTTACTTATTTTTATACACACATTCTTTCTCTCACTCTCCTTTTTCTCCCTCTGTCCCTCTGAATATACCTCTTGCCCATCATCTGGGTACCCCCCCCCGTCTTTCTTCCCGGACCTCCTGTCCCATGATCCTCTCGTATCCCTTTTGCCTATCACCTGTCCAGCTCTCGGCTCTATCCCTCCCCCTCCTGTCTTCTCCTATCATTTTGGATCTCCCCCCTCCCCCTCCAACTTTCAAATCCCTTACTCACTCTTCCTTCAGTTAGTCCTGACGAAGGGTCTCGGCCTGAAACGTCGACTGCACCTCTTCCTAGAGATGCTGCCTGGCCTGCTGCGTTCACCAGCAACTTTTATGTGTGTTGCTTGTTATATACAGTACTTTGTTGACATCTTAAGAAGTTGAGCATATTGTGGCAGTAAGTGTAGTTGACAAAATAATTGCATTGAGAATATCTATTTGGCATGCTTTAATTTATCCGTATACATTATAATATCAAGTGTTTTTTTTAGGTTTATTTAGAACTTATGCCATGTGTTTAGTTTAAGACTGTTATGTCATGAGCTTGATCACACTTTACGTGAAAATATCTAAAATCTGTACTCGGGTTGCATTTACTGATTTGAACATGTTTTCTTTCCAATTGGGAAAAACTAAATTTACATGGTAATGTTTTGTAACTCAAAGAAAAACATTGATTACTAGATTATTTGAAACATAAATGTGGATCTTGATGCAGTGGATCTGCAATGCCATAATGGGGGCAGGTTCTCTCATACATTTAAGAAGTATTTAGATGAGAATTTGAAATGCTATACATAGAAGACTGGAGATTGTGTGCTGGAAAAGGTGATAACTATAGGTAATACGTAGCATTGTTCTAACATACATAAATATTTTGTTCGATCTAGGCATATATATGTCATTCCATTCTTCACATGGATTTTGTCCTTTGGAATTATTTTGGCTCAAGTCATTATACAACCAATCACATCTGTTTTGACCCTGGCAAAAGGAACTCTGTTAATCATCACAGTGAGTATAGTTTTGTGTTAGTTATTCCTGTTTGGTCTAATTGTATATATTAGACATTTTAAAGCATTTCTGTTATTAAATGGATTTCTTCCACATGTTTACATGCATTGGAATCAAAAGCAAACTGATCTCAGTCTTCACTATATTATTTATTGCACATAACCTCTAAATTTTGAAACATCTGCATAGAAGTGTTAATGATGTGGCCTTTCATCCTATTTAATTTGCTCTATATATCAGTTTTACACAGAAAATAGGATTTATGTTTAAATATGGTTATCATTGCAGGGTAGGTCAAATATTGTTTTATTTCATTACTGTTAACTATCCATGTAAAAGATATAATTTCCATGAGTATTCCCTGAGGACCCCTCGTACCTTGAGTAGAAAATCAATAGAAATCCATTTTTTAAAAGCCAATGAAATGAAAGATGTTAAACAAACAGAAGGAGAGGTTAGACAAACTTTGATTGTTTTCTCTGGAGCAGAGGCTGAGGAGAGGTCTGATAGAAATCTGTAGGGTTATCAGATGCATGGGCAGAGTATACTGGCAGTATCTTTTCCCAGAGATGAAATTCTCAAACCGGAAAGCATGCATTTAGGGTGAAAGAGGGGGGATAAGATCAATGTAGGTGCTTGTGTTGTCTGGGTGGTCTAAAGCTGTATGGAGAGCCATTGAGATTGCATCTGCTGTTGACTATCGTGGCGATAAGCAAATTGCAATGGGTCCAGGTCCTTGCTGAGGCAGGAGTTCAGTCTAGTCATGACAAACCTCTCAAAGCATTTCATCACTGTTGATGTGAGTGCTACCGGGTGATGGTTATTAAGGCTGCCCACATTATTCTTCTTAAGCGCTGGTATAATTGTTGCCTTTTTGAAGCAAGTGGGATTTTCTACCTGTAGCAGTGAGAGATTGAAATGTTCTTGAATACTCCCAATAGTTGGTTGGCACAGGTTTTCAGAGCCTAACCAGGTATTCCATCTGGACCTTCGGCCTTGCAAGGGTTCACTGTCTTTAAAGACAGCTTAACAGTGGCCTCTGAGATGGAGATCACAGGGTCATCAGATGCAGCAGAGATCTTCACAGCTGTAGTTATATTCTCCCTTTCACAGTGTGCATAGAAGGCATTGACTTCATCTGGTAGTGAAGTATCGCTGCCATTCATGCTATTGGGTTTCACTTTGTAGGAAGTAATGTCTTCCAGACCCTGCCAGAGTTGCTGTGCATCCGATGCCGTCTCCAATCTCATTGGAAATTGTCTCTTCGCCCTTAAAGTAGCCCTCTGCAAATCATACCTGGTTTTCTGGGTCACCAGACTTGAATGCCACAGATCTAGCCTTCAGCAGACGACATACCTCCTGGTTCATCCACGGCTTTTGGTTTGGGAATGTGCAGTAAGTCTCTGTGGGCACACACTCATCCACACAAGGTTTAATGAAGTCGGTGACAACTGCAGCATACTCATCCAGGTTCGAAGATGAATCCCTGAATACAGTCCAGTCCACCGATTCAAAGCAATTCTGTAGGTGCTCCTGTGCTTCCCTTGTCCATACCTTCTTGGTCCTCACGGCTGGTGCTGCAGTCTTCAATCTCTGCCTATACTCAGGGAGTAGAAGTACAGCTAGGTGATCAGACTTCCCGAAGTGAGGGCGTGAAATCTCACGGTCGGCATTCTTGATGGTGGTGTAGCAATGATCCAGTGTGGTGTTCCCTCTGGTATTGCAAGTGATCTGTTGATGGTAGTTGCTTAGTGATTTTTTCAAAGTGGCCGAGTTAAAATCTCCCAAAATGATGGTTAGTATGTGCTGTTTCATGCATGTTGATCCCATAGCTGAGATCATCTGAAGCCTGCTTGACATTGGCCCAAGGTGGAATGTAAACTGCTACCAAAATGATCCCAGAAATCTCCCGTGGTTGGTAAAAAGGACGGCACTTCACTGCTGGATATTCCAGGTCTGAGGAGCAGAACTGGGACAGCACAGATATATTGGTGTACCAAAAAGAGTTGATCATGAGGCACGCTCCTTCACCTCTGCTTTTAAGAGACTATATAGATCTATCCTGACTGCGTATTGTAAACCTGTTGATCTAGATCGCTGCATCTGGTACAGAAGGGGTTAACCAGGATTCCATGAAACAAAGGACACAGGCGGTCCTAATGTCCCTCTGATTCAGCACCCTAGCTCTGAGATCATCGATTTTATTCACCAGAGACTGCATGTCTGCCAGCAAGATAGTCGGTACACTGAGTTTAAAACTCCATTTCCTTAAGCGCACTTGTAACCCCAATCTATGCCTGCGCTTCCTCCGAGGTATCCTCCGTAGGCACTTCCGCCCACAATCGGTGTTGTTTTCATCGGTTTTAAGCAGCAATGGTTCATTTAAGCACTTTAAGACATCTTTGTTGACTGTACTGTCCTTAGAAGCAGTTGTGCTTTTTAGCTGTATCGGGCTGAAACAGGAATATTTAATCATATCCATTGAGAGTACTGCTGCTACTCGATTTGTGCCTAGGCGCCCGTAAACCTATGCTGTTCTAGTTTATGTTCTGTGTTCAAACTGCTTACTCACTTTTGCTTATTTCATAGTTACACAAATCCTCAGTTTACCCAACTGTGTTCATTTCATCAACCTGTCCTCAGTGTGTCTTGATATGATCACCAAAGGTTACATACACCCAATATTTTCTTTCCTTTGATGGAAATATAAATCATGTGCAATATAGTGATTAAAAGTACAATAAAACTATTGAAAAATGTTTGACAGAAATGGAACATCTTTTTCCATTGCAGACTGTCATGCTAAGATGGTGCACGATCCAAAAAAGGGTGCAAATAATTATCTTAGGCAGTTTTATTGTGATCACAAGACTCCATTAGACATTGAGAACATAGAATACTGCAAGTCTGTTTCACTGATTCATTGGAGAGACTGACGGTGATGGAGCTATGTTGCCTCAGTTGTTGCACGGACAAGATCCACATGCCTTAGACACTGGATCTGGCTGTGTGCCACTGAATTCTGTCCTGGATTGGGGGCTGACCCCTGCATTGCTCTGTCAGTGGAATATCAAGCTGGACCAGGACAACTTGGGGACTTGGGCTATATATTTTTTCACATGGTGACTATATGTTTTTCTGAAATCATAACCATATGTGCTATTCGTGTGATGTGCTATGTGAAATGTGGTGTGTGCTGTTGGTAATGTGTTTTGCATTTTGGCCCCAGAGGAACACTGTTTTGTTTGGCCATGTTCATGTATGGTTGAATGATAATTAAACTTGAAACTTGATCTTGAAACTTTTTAATGTTTCCTGGTGAATATAATAGGTTTGCAATCTGCTAATCTCTATTAACACTTCACCATAACTTCCCCGTGGAAGTAGACTGCTCTAATATAAAGGAATTTGCTCAGAACTATGTAAGCAAAGTTCCATTACATTGTAAACCAGCTAACTCCCTCCATTGCATATCATAGCACTGCATCATTGTAAGGCATGACTAATCCCTAATGTTATAGCAAGTTGCTAAATACTTGATGTACTGATCCAAGTGAAGGACCTAAGCCAAATAGGAAACACAGAAGGTTTTAACTTCAATTGTCATTACTTTTCTCTGTTGTGTCCCAAATTTAGGTGTGAAATGCATGCTAGTGAACCTCTTCATTACTATAATAGACCTATCCAACCCTTGTGCTTTATTTTCCCGAAAGCTCATTTATTTGCATTAAAAATATAGGATAACCATATTATCTGACTGTCCTTCAGGTTTTGGCAAGCAAAGAGCATAGGGTCACCAGAGGGAAACATGTACCATCTGCTGTTGGGCTACTGTGGCTATCATCCATCAAAAAAATGGCATGGTCAGAGACACTGAAAGCCACTTGGTTGAAAACTTGGCTTTATTTCCTTGCTGCTGACCTGGCCTAATTGGACAATGAGAGAAATGACTTATTTTTGATTGCCCTGACTTGCTAGAATGATGAAATAACTCAGGGTAGTAATTGGTCTTGTGCCTAAAGCAAGCAGCGAGTCAGCAGAATTATTCTTTGAACATTTGCCACACCAGCCTGATTCAAGGTATCACTTCCCACCAAATGAAAAGAAATGTAAAAAGGAAAAATACTTACTGAGAGATCCCTGTTTCCCAAAAGACTGTTTGCTAAAGCCTTTATAATTAGCTAAAGGAGGCACTGGGAACATGCCTAAGAAAATAATAAAAGTAAACTTATTTTTCTATAACCATTCCTTCTGTACCACATTCCCAACATTGAGCATGTAATTTCATATGTATCTATGTATATGTATAACATATGTGTATGTATTTAAGACTCAAATTTAAAGTCGGAACTCTGAGGAAATGATTAAAGTAATATGACACTTCTCATGATTTAGAAATAATTCAAGTCTGCAAAATGCCTAGAAACAAATTCTAAACAGCATACCAATTAATGTCAAGTTGAGCTGCATCATTAGACAGGCTATTTTTTTCAATTGCAAATTGGGACCTACCTTGTGTGTTGAGAATTGCACAGACTCAAATTAAGCATGTGCGCCAGTCTGGCGGCATTCAAGGTGTCCATGCTTAGATATGCTGTGACAGGGGCCTAGAAGGTGTTTATCATGGAAGTAGATTTGTCGAATTACACTCCTGTCAGATGCAACCATGCTTCTCTTGGCTCCCACCTGGCCACCTACTTTCACATTGCTTCCTTCACAATCCCCTTTCTTCCTGGGTCCCCATTGTTGGGTGCTCTTTGTGTATCCTATAAGCAGTATTTAAAGAGTGAGACCACCAACATAAAATACTAAATGAGCTCCCTTAGTTGCCAATAAAATATTTACAGATCATGTCTTATTTACATGAGTTCTGAGGCTCAATATCTGATCTACAGTGACTACCTGTTCCTGTCATGTCTTGTGCCTGTCTGCTGAAAATGAATTAGCTTTTCATAAATCTCAAAAAGTCTGTGGCGGCAAGAAAGAACATATTAGCGAGGAGGAAGTAGTTTCCATCAACATATAGTTAAAAGCCTGCTACAGTTGAGAAAGCTTCATGTTTTTAACAGCACTGGAACAATGCAGATGAAGATGGCCTCTCAAGTCTGCTATCCATGATGTGACTGATCACTGTTTTACAGACCTGGTTGCCAATTCGATTGCATGGCTGACAATTATAATGTATGAAAACAGCCTGCTGCTCAGTCTTGTATGAATATTATTGCTGAGATTTACTCCGGCACCATGGTTTCTCTTTCTTTGATAATGTCAGCATTACAAGAAGATTGGATAAGAAACTCACAGAGTACCTTGAAGACTCAGTGAAATATTTGGTTATCGCTCCACCTGTCTGATATTTTATCCTCCGCCAGATCCCCACTTTTAATCGCCGGTTCTTCACCTTTCTCATGTCCAGCAAGGTTCAGAAGATTGCCCATCTGCAGATCGTAGAACACGCCATCTCAAACGCTGGCAGCCACAGACATCCCAAGACCACGATCCCTGCTGGCGACATCGAGCCCATCAGATGCCCCCAGATTAAGAATTTCTCCGAATCCATCCCCAACCCTGATGACGATTGGAGTACTGCGCAGACACAACAGAAATTTTCCCGTGCAGGTCTGGCAAAGAGCTTTAAAAAGCAGGAAGTTTTTCGACGGGAGTCGGCGCCTGAAGTAGAGCTTTTAAAAACCCAGTCTCTATAAAAGAGAGTTACTGCCTAGCGGAGCCGTCATTGTGGGAGCGGTCGTCGTTGGGGTAGCCTGAGGCAGAGTAGTACGGCTTTAGTTTAAAAGGGCTTTGGTGAAAACCAGTGGAGGCAAGGCAAGCAGGTGAGTTCATTCCTTATTTCTTACTTAACTCTTGAGTGAATAGGGGGAATGTCTACAGAGCCAGTGTTCTGGCATTGAGTCTGACCCTGTGGCTCAGAAGGTAGGGAACTGAAGTGGATGGCAGCAGTAATAGGGGACTTTATAGTCAGGGGGACCGAAAGGCAATTCTGTAGACACAAAAAGGAAACACGGATGGTAGTTTGCCTCCCAGGTGCTAGGGTCAGCGATGTTTCTGGACATGTCCACAATATCCTGTAAAGGGAGGGTGAGCAGCCAGAAGTTGTGGTAAGTATTAGTACCATCGACATAGGTAGAAAAAGAGAGGAGATCCTGAAAAGAGAATACAGAGAGTTTGGAAGGAAGATGAGAAACAGGACCACAAAGGTAGTAATCTCAGGATTGCTACTTGTGTCATGCGACAGTAAGGATAGGAATAGAATGAGGTGACAGATAAATACATGGCTGAAGAATTGGAGCAGGGGCGAACACGAGGAATTCTGCAGATGCTGGAAATTCAAGCAACACACATCAAAGTTGCTGGTGAACGCAGCAGGCCAGACAGCATCTCTAGGAAGAGGTACAGTCGACATTTCAGGCCGAGACCCTTCATCAGGACTAACTGAAGGAAGAGCTAGTAAGAGGTTTGAGAGTGGGAGGGAGAGGGGGAGATCCAAAATGATAGGAGAAGACAGGAGGGGGAGGGATGGAGCCAAGAGCTGGACAGTTGATTGGTAAAAGGGATATGAGAGGATCATGGGACAGGAGGCCCAGGGAGAAGGAAAAGGGGGCGGGGGGGGAAAACCCAGAAGATGGGCAAGGGGTATAGACAGAGGAACAGAGGGAGAAAAAGGATACTAAGAGAAAGAATGTGTGTATATAAATAAATAACGGATGGGGTACGAGGGGGAGGTGGGGCACTAGCAGAAGTTAGAGAAGTCAATGTTCATGCCATCAGGTTGGAGGCTACCCAGACGGAATATAAGGTGTTATTCCTCCAACTTGAGTGTGGCTTCATCTTTACAGTAGAGGAGGCCGTGAATAGACATGTCAGAATGGGAATGGGATGTGGAATTAAAATGTGTGGCCACTGGGAGATCCTGCTTTCTCTGGTGTGGCCACTGGGAGATCCTGCAGAACACCTTGCTGAACACATCTTGCTGAACACCTACGCTCTGTCCGCCAGAGAAAGCAGGATGTGTACCCCTCGTACCCCATCCGTTATTTATATACGCACATTCTTTCTCTCACTCTCCTTTTTGTCCCAATGACTATACCCCTTGCCCATCCTCTGGGTTCCTCCCCCCCCCATTCCTTCTCCCTGGGCCTCCTGTCCCATGATCCTCTCATATCCCTTTTGCCAATCACCTGTCCAGCTCTTGGCTCCATCCCTCCCCCTCCTGTCTTCTCCTATCATTTTGGATCTCCCCTCCCCACTTTCAAATCTCTTACTAGCTCTTCTTTCAGTTAGTCCTGACGAAGGGTCTTGGCCTGAAACGTCGACTGTACCTCTTCCTAGAGATGCTGCCTGGCCTGCTGCATTCACCAGCAACTTTTATGTGTGTTAGTTGGAGCAGGGGGCAGGGGTTCAGATTTCTGGATAATTGGGATCTCTTCTAAGGCAAGTGGGAGCTGTACAAAAGGAACGGGTTGCAATTGAATCCCAGGGGGAGCAATCTGCTTGCAGACAGATTTACTAGATCTGTTAGGAGTGGTTTAAACTAATATGGCAGGGAGATAGGATCCAGTATGATAGAGCTGAGGATGAGCCAGCAGGTTTACAAGTAGATGATGGGTGTAACGTGAATATAAGGAAGGACAAGTCAATGATTAGGTACAAATGCAGACAGAGTAAAGAGTTAAATTGTACCACAGAGGCAAAATCCAAAAGGGTGAAGAATGCAGGACTGAAGGTGCTATATTTAAATGTGCGTAGCATTCGGAATAAGGTGGATGAATTTGTGATGCAACGAGAAATTGCTCGGTGTGACATGGTGGGCATCACTGAGTTATGGCTGAAAGAAGGCCATAGTTGGAAGCTTAACGTCGAAGAATAGTGCATATGGTGTGTTGGCATTCATCAACCGTAGGATTATGGTCCAGAACTGTGACATAATGTTACAGCTATAGAAGACCTTGGCCAGACCCCACTTGGAGTACTGCGTTCAGTTCTGGTCACCTCACTACAGGACGGATGGGATACTATAGAAAAAGTGCAGAGGAGATTTAGCAGGATGTTGCTTGGATTGGAGAGCATTTTTTGTTTTCGTGTGCCATACTCTGCCAAGCCTCGGCAACCACTTTTTCAAGTTTTCAAGTGGAGAGCATGCCTTGTGAGAATAGGTTGAATGAGCTTGGCCTTTTCTCCTTGGAGCAATGGAGGATGAGAGGTGACATGACAGAGGTATGCAAGAGACATTGATCATGTGGATAGCCAGAGGCTTTTTCCCAGGGCTGAAGTAGCCAGCATGAGGGGACATAGTTTTATGGTGCTTGGAAGTAGGTGCAGAAGGGATGTCGGGGGTAAGTTTTTCATGGTTTGTGATGGTTGCAGTCAGAATCCATCCTGATTGCACAAACAGTGCTGTGAATCCATTGCTATATCAGATCTACAGTTACTAGGAATGATGCTGGTACAGACTTATGATGTAAAGTACACCACCCAATGGTTTTTAATTGCCAACATGTGCTGACTTTCATGCACATTAAACTGGCAGTTGGTATTGGGCAAGTTTAAATTCCTTAAACCTTTGTGCCTGCCCAATTGCATACAGATGTAGTCGGAGATTGCACACGAAATTGTGGTAAACTATCACCGCAGATAATGGAGAGGTGAGTGGAGATGAAGCTGACTTGAAGGACCAGCCATGCTGGTGCGTTGCAAAGTCAGAGTGTAACATATTTGAGATGGTGTCGATGTCAGGGATGGAGTTGGAGCGAGCAATTTGGAAAGGAATTGAGGTGGAAGAGTTTC
This sequence comes from Mobula hypostoma, assembly GCF_963921235.1. Lineage (NCBI taxonomy): Eukaryota > Metazoa > Chordata > Chondrichthyes > Myliobatiformes > Myliobatidae > Mobula > Mobula hypostoma. The sequence continues at coordinate 50,666,461 of NC_086100.1, read as the reverse complement.
GATGCCCTACACCTAAATTGGATGTGAGGGTGGATTGGTCTAAGTACCAAGCCAATTTGGAGAGGTGGAAAATGGCCTTGGGCTGGTAGCAAGGCTTAGGCCCAGTGCATATCATTGTGCTTGGGCCCAGGTACTCACGCACAGCACAATCCAGTGTCTGGACAATTTAAACGCTGGCCGAGATAGACTGGAAAGGTAGGGTGTCGGGATCAGAGGCGAGGGTTGGGCTGATTTTGCTCACTCTTCCGCGATGTTCACTCCTTTCTCCATGGTGAGACTGCTTCCACTGCTACGGACTTCGTGTCTGCGAGCTTCATGGGGATTTGGCCCGTTATATGATAAACTGAGACAGAGGCTTTGGGCCTACTCTGGCTGCTCCAGGGGTTCATGCCTATGGACTCAATTTGGTTCAGAATGTTGTTGCTTGCATGATTTGTGTTTTTTTCTCTTTCTCTATGCATTTGATGTTAGACTTTTTTTAATCAGAGTTCTTTCAGGTTTCTTGTTTTTTGACTGCCTGTAAGCAGACAAATCTCAAGGGTGTATAATTTATACATTCTTTGATTATAAATGTACTTTGAACCCTTTGAATTTTTAACTGATTTGCTCTATCTTTGAAATTTCAGCAGAGTCAGAAGGTTTTGTCTGGGAGATAAATGCCATGAGGATCATCCAAACAATTTTGTGCTTTGAGCTGATCACTTGATTAATCTGCCATCCAATCTCATATATATTTAAGCTTCATGCTGCTCAGTGTCGATGTCTGAATCTTTGAACATGTCTTCATATAGTTGTAGCAGCCTACTCAAGCCTAACTATGACGCATTTAATCTCATATAAATATCCTGAAACCTTTCAACCAGTCACTTCCTAGCAAAGTCAGTCTGTCAGTTTATAATTGGTCGTTTCCCATAATATAACAGGTGATGTCATTAATCTTGTAAAAGTCTTGATTATTGATCTTTAATTGTGAAGTCACTGTTTATATTGTTACTGCTGGCATATGTAATATTCAAACTGCCTTCCTAACACAGTTCATCCATTTCAGAACTTTAACCTCCATTTTCTTTTTTTCTGATCCAATTATTTCCCTTCTATTTGAGTGTCTCTCCTGTGGTTTGCTGTGTTCTCAGTTTTGCAGACAGACTGTTTTGCATCCATTCTTTGTGGCAATAAAGCATTTTACAGTTCAAAATTGTGCTGAGTCAGAATCAGAATCAGGTTTATTATCACCGGCATGTGACGTAAAATTTGTTAGCTTAGCAGCAGCAGTTTAATTCCAGGATGAGGGAGATGTCCTCCTTTTTTAAAGAAAGGGGCTTCCCTTCCTCCACCATCAACTCTGCTCTCAAACGCGTCTCCCCCATTTCACACAATCTGCTCTCACTCCATCCTCCCGCCACCCCACTAGGAATAGGATTCTCCTTGTCCTCACCTACCACCCCACCAGCCTCCGGGTCCAACATATTATTCTCCGTAACTTCCGCCACCTCCAACGGGATCCCACCACAAAGTACGTCTTTCCCTCCCCCCCCCCGCTTTCCGCAGGGATCGCTCCTTACGCGACTCCCTTGTCCATTCGTTCCCCCCCATCCCTACCCACTGATCTCCCTCCTGGCACTTATCCTCGCAAGCGGAACAAGTGCTACACATGCCCTTACACTTCCTCCCTTACCACCACTCAGGGCCCCAGACAGTCCTTCCAGGTGAGGCGACACCTCACCTGTGAGTCGGCTGGGGTGATATACTGCGTCCGGTGCTCTCGATGTGGCCTTCTATATATTGGCGAGACCCGACGCAGACTGGGAGATCGTTTTGCTGAACACCTGCACCCTGTCCGCCAGAGAAAGCAGGATCTCCCAGTGGCCACACATTTTAATTCCACGTTCCATTCCCATTCTGATATGTCTATCCATGGCCTCCTCTACTGTAAAGGTGAAGCCACACTCAGGTTGGAGGAACAACACCTTATATTCCGTCTGGGTAGCCTCCAACCTGATGGCATGAACATTGACTTCTCAAACTTCTGCTAATGCCCCACTTCCCCCTCGTACCCCATCCGTTATTTATTTATATACAAACATTCTTTTTATCTCTCTCCTTTGTCTCCCTCTGTCCCTCTCACTATACCCCTTGCTCATCCTCTGGGTTTTTTCTCCCCCTCCCCCTTTTCTTTCTCCCTGGGCCTCCTGTCCCATGATCCTCTCATATCCCTTTTGCCAATCACCTGTCCAGCTCTTGGCTCCATCCCTCCCCCTCCTGTCTTCTCCTATTATTTCAGATCTCCCCCTCCCCCTCCCACTTTCAAATCTCTTACTAGCTCTTCTCTCAGTTAGTCCTGACGAAGGGTCTCGGCCCGAAAAGTCGACTGTACCTCTTCCTAGAGATGCTGCCTGGCCTGCTGCGTTCACTATCATGTTTCTCATTTAGATCTGCCCATTCCAAGAACTTTTGTCTTCTGTTTTGTAGGTAATGGTGACCTTTGTTGTGGGCTCTGAAATCCATCAAGAAATAAGCAATGATTTCTCCTGCATTGGAACACCCTTTCTAATGGGTACTGTTGCACTTGGTATGTATCTTGCTGTATGTATTGGTTCAGAATTTAAAATATTTTTGAGTAATTTTGTACTAAAAACGATGCGTATTTGCACAGTTTTGAAGGAGTAATTGAACAAAGGTCCTTAGCCTAATCAAAGAACAAATTATGTTATCACTAATGACATTTCTTGAGCTGTCATTGAGCTACTGGATAAATAAATTATCCATAGAATAAAAGGCTCCAAGGTTTAAGTAGTAGATGCAGTTCCCAGTAGCAATTTGCCTTTAATAAGTTTAGTATCTAATGTAGTCTGTCTGGAAAGGAAGGATAACAAATTCTTGGCCAATTTCTTTTTTCTGGAGATACATAAAGAGTTCAGCACTCGCGAAGGTTATTGATGGATAAATGAGAGCAGCTACCATGCTTTTCGAAACTCAGCTTTAAATTGCACCATCCCTCTCTCATTTCTTGAAAAAGGAACAGCTCTCTCCACTTAAAGAAATTATTTGGGGCTGCAGTTCATATATCTGAGTGGTTAGTATTCTATTAATGTTGCTTTCTGTAGGAAATAAGTCATATTCAAATAACTAAGAATATGCATATTCAGATAATTGACATTCATTTAGAACAGTAGATTCTTCATGATTATAATTGGAACAAAAATGTAACAATTATTTTTGTAGAAAGAAGTACTTATTCTTCTGGTCTAGTTACTAGAAAAAGTTCTTGAAATTCAAGCGCAATATTCCAGATGCAGTCTCACCGGGGTCCTGTATAATTGGACCACAATATCTCTAATCTGTTATTCAAATCTGCTTGCAAAGAGTCTAACATATCTGCATTCCTTATTCATCTGCAAGCACATTAATGACAGTGATTACCAATATCTTTTTTAGCTTTGGAGGGGAAATGCCTTCCTATTCGAAATAACCTGTCAAAGTGGATTGTGTTACACTTTTTTCCATCTGCCATGCCCTTGACCTTTCACTGAGCCTGTCTGTACTCCCCTAGTGCTTCTTTTTATCCTCCTTGCAACATGCATTGCAATAACAAGTTGAATTTAACTGAGGTGGAATGAATTTAGGCTGTGAAAATGTGAAGCTGTCTTGAGTTGAATGGGATGAAATGGAATAATCTCTCACAGCGATGAATGCAAAGAAAACTCTTGCCTGGAAAATGGGATGCTAAAACCAGAACTGTGTTTCACTTTATCACAGAGTTGAGCAACCTCCCCCTCCCCACAATACTTAAATGCTTCTTTTGGAGGGTTGGTTCTATGAGAAGAGATCAAGCAGACTGGGTCTATTTCTTGCATTTAGAAGAATGAATGCTGATCTCATTGAAGAACAAAACTTTAGGTAGGGTAGATGTTTCCTTTGACTGAGATGTCCACAACCAAGGATCACAATTTGTAGATCAGGGCTTGGCCATTAGGATGGGACCCCAATGGTCCTGTAATCTCTGAGGCTGATGTGAGAGCATCTTTCAGGAGGGTGAATCTACAGAAAGCATTTGGCACAGAGAGCATACCTGGTCAACTATTGAAGACCTGTGCTAATCAATTGGCTGGAGTGTTTATGGACATCTTCAAACTCTTGCTTTGGCATTCTGGGGTATCCACCTGCTTCAAGCAGGCATTAGTTATATTAGTGCCTAAAAAGAAAATGGTATCATTGACTATTGTCAAGCAGCATTTACATCCAACACGATGAAGTACTTTGAGAGATTTGTCATGAAGCATATTGTCGCTGCCTGGGAATGATCTGGATCCACTCCATTTTGTCTGTCATTACAACGGGTCAACAGCAGCTGCCGTGTCATTGGCTCTTCTCTTTGCTCTAGAACACCTGTACAATGAAGATGCTCTTCATTGACTATAGCTCAGCTTTGCACACTATCATCCCCTCAAAGTTCATCACTAACTCCAAGTCCTGGGTCTCAGTACCTCCCTGTGCAACTGGATCCTTGATTTCCTCACTGACAGACCCCCGTTAGTATGAATTGGCCATAACATAAGTATTGGTGAACCAAAGGACTCATCCCTACTCAACTCTAATGCCATATTTAAGTCTGCTGATGATACCACTGTTGTTGGCTGAATCAAAGTGACATAAGGGGGAGACTGAAAATCAGGTTGAGTGGTGTCACACCAACAACCTCTCACTCACGCCAGCTAAGCCAAAGACCTGATTGTCAACTTCAAGAGGAAGAAATCAGAGGTCACCATGAGGGAAACAGAGGTGCAGAGGATCAGTAGCTTTAAATTCTTTGGCATCTGACCTGGGACCAGCACATGTTTCTTCACAAAGAAGGCACAACAGTGCTTCTACTTTCTTAGAAGTCTGCATAAGTTTGGCATTGTCAAAAAGTTTGACGTACTTCGATAGATACCCAGTGGAGAGTATTCTAACTGGCTGTATCATGGCCTGGTGTCCAAACACCAATACCTGGAAACAGAAAAGACACAGAAAGTGTTGGATACGGCCCAGTCCGTCGCAGGCAAAGACATCTCCACTATTGAGTGCTTCCACATGATAGCAGCATCTGCAATCAAAGACCCTCAATATCCAGGCCAATGCCCTCTTCTTGCTACTACCATTGGGTAGAAGGTACAGAAGCCTTAGGTTCACACCACCAGGTATTGGAACAGTTACCCTATAACTATCAGTCTTCTTAACCATCATGAATAACTTCACTGGTCACTGCTCTGAACTGATTCTACAACCTGCAGACTCACTTTCAAGGACTGTATACAACTCATGTTCTCAGTACTATGTTTATCTGCACAGCTTGTCTTTTGAACATTGATTGTTTTGTCATTCTTTGTTTATGTACATTTTTCATATATTTCTATTGCATTTCTTTTTTCTTGTAAAAGCTTGGAAGACAATGAATCGCAACATAGTATAATGTGTACTTTGATAATAAATTTACTCTGAACTTTGAACTTCAGTTAATATTTTCATATAGACACAGAAATCTTTACTTATGTGGCAGTGGAAGCTCATGATTAAAGTTTGATAGATTTTTGTCTATTAGGGGAATTGAACAAATAGTTGCTATTCAGGGCAAAGTTACTGTGGCAAAAGATCAGCCAGGACATAACTGAGTTACAAAAAGGGCATGGCCTACACTTTCAATTTATGTTTCCATTAACTCTGTAAGTTGAGCTTGCCATTACCAATAAAACCATGTTACCATGATCCTAAATCTGTTGCTGTAAGAAAGGACGATAGTTTGATCCAGGTTGTGCAATTACCCTCCCAGTACCCATGTAGTTAAAAGGAAACTGAATCCATGTGTAAAATTACGAGGGAAATACGGTATATTTTATTGGTTTCTTCTGTGTTTTATTTACAAGACTAAGGAATCTACTGAGGAACTTGAAAGATTAAGTGGTTTGATTCACACTCTGGCAACACAGATCTCCATGACAAGATCCATAGGAAGAAACATGATGCCATTGTCAAGGAGATTATGGGTCAAGTATTTGGCTAGAAGCCAGTAATTTGGTTCGTCATAAGACTGAACTTGAGGACAATGGGAAGAATAGAGTGTGAGCATTGTTACTTCAGATGGTGACAGATGCAATGACTGGCTGAGTCAGTGAGATGTGAAAGTAGATTCAGCCCAGATATGATTACAGGCAAAGTATCATACACATTAGCCATTCATTAATCATGGCATTTAGATCATTCAGCTCACTATCTGTGTTAGTTGTAAGGGAGCCTGAACCCATCAGCTCACAGTGAGTTTGTAGTCCTGCAGATTACAATTCTTTAAATACACATCAAAGTATTTCTGTGCATGTTGCCACAGCTCAATTCCACTGGCAACCAGTAACTATTGGCATAATTTGAGTGCTGTACCCCAAGTGAAACCAGGGCAACACACAGGATGGGTGCCTTCCTCTGCAGAGACCTCAGCCTGCGTCCCTTGTGTTTAACTTCAGTTGTTGTGCTTGGACCAAGTTTGTGCACAGAAATTAGTGTTCAGTTGTCTTGGAGCCACTGATCATTGGCCCAAGACTTCACATTGTCAAGTCTGGGTGATAGCTGGTGTGCAATGACCAGCACATATTAAAGGAATTTATGTACCTGCATCTTCCTCTGTTCAGAACTGCAGTAGAAGAACATGAAGAATTGAGGAAGAACAAGGGAATGTTTTGCTTGCTTCCCAGTAACTTAGAGGAAAGTGGTCCTGTGATTTTTTTGTACCAAACAAATTTTAGAATCCTAGAACTATGGGGTATTAGTGGAAATGAGGCACACTTGCTTTATATACACCTGTAGACTTCTCTCGCTGAAGCTTTCTGCACCCTTCACCTGTCTGGTATCCAAATAAGGCCCACTTATCTCTTCATCGTTCCCTTCCAAAAGACTTACACGGCAAAAGATTTTCATGTTTCAAAAAAAAATCTGAATATAAATTTCTTCTGCCATTCTCTTAATTTCCTTTTGTGATCAATTTTTATTGAATCGAAGAATGCATCGCGGCTCAGTATGGCACCTGCTCTGAGAAACTGGAAGAAGTTATGGACACAGCTTGGCAGAACATGGAATCCAGTCTCCCCTCTACAAACTCTATCTATACTTATCTCTGCCTTAGTAAAGCACAATCAAAGAATGCACCCACCCCAAACATTTTCTCTTCTCCCCTCTCCTATCATACAGAAGATACAAAAGCCCGAATGCATGTATCGCCAAGCTCAAGGACAGCTTCTACACACTGTGTATAAGACCACTGAATGGTTCTTTAGGATGATAAGATGGGCTCTTGCCCTTACTATCTACCTGGGTATGATCTTGCACCTTAACGTCGAGCTGCATTGCACTTTCTCTGTCAGTGTTTCACTTTATTCTATATTCTATTATTGTTTTACCTCAATGCATAGTTTAACAAATTGTTCTGTATAAACAGAATGTAAAACAAAGTTTTTACTATATTCAGTACATGTGACAATAATAAACCAACTCCAATTCCAGTGAGGAGCATATTAACCACTATTTGAATATACGGTATATTGCCTGAACTTCTAGTCAGTGGCAGTTGACGCTTCTCTTTCCTTGTCTTGGTTTGAAGTTATTTATCCTTTTGACTTCAATTTTACAGAACTTTTCTGTCATATTCCCTCATCACTTGATCTTGCCAGCCTCCCTAACACTTCATTTAGAAAGTGCTCATTTCTATCCTGTTTAAGTCCAAACCCATCAATTGTGGCTGGTCTTGAATTAAACAATGAAATGCAGACATGAGGACTGATGTTTGATTTGTTTACTACCAACTTTGAAAAGTAAGAAATGATTCATTTCTTTAGACTTGGGATAAGAAATAGCACACTAGTATGTTAAAATGAAGTGAATTGAATTGACTTTATTTCTTACTTCCTTCACGTATAACCATATATAACCATATAACAATTACAGCACAGAAACAGGCCATCTCGGCCCTTCCACATACAAGGAGTAGAAATCTTTACGTTATGTCTCTGTCTAAATGTGCAATGTGCAGTCATAGTAATTTATAATAATTTATAATAAACAGAACAGTCAATGTTACATTGAAATACACTCAAATCAGCGTGAGTTAATCAATCTGATGGCCTGGTGGAAGAAGGAGCCTGTTGGTCCTGGCTTTTATGCTGTGGTACCATTTCCCGGATGGTAGCAGCTGGAATAGATTGTGGTTGGGGTGACTTGGGTCCCCAATGATCCTACACGCCTTTTTTCCACGACTGTCCTTGTAAACGTCCTGAATCATACGAAGTTCAAAACTACAGATGCGCTGGGCTGTCAGCACCACTTTCGGCAGAATCCTGCAATTAAGGGAGGTACAGGTAGTGATGAAGCCTGTCAGGATGCTCTCAATTGTGCCTCTGTAGAAAGTTCTGAGGATTTGGGGACCCATACCAAGCTTCCTCAACCGTCTGAGGTGAAAGAGACACTGGTGTGCCTTTTTCACCACACAGCTGGTGTGTACAGACCACGTGAGGTCCTCGGTGATGTGGATGCTGAGGAACTTAAAGCTGTTTACCCTCTCAACCCCAGATCCATTGATGTCAATAGGGTTTAGCCTGTCTCCATTCCTCATGTAATCCACAACCAGCTCCTTTGTTTTTGTGACATTGAGGGAGAGCTTGTTTTCTTGACACCACTGTGTCACAGAGATGACTTCTTCCCTGTAGGCCACCTCATTATTGGTACAAGCTGGAGGAGAGTTCTTGGACATTAGTATATTGTGTAATTAATTCCCATTTTAAGATGAACTTCCATGTATTTATACTTTTTACTTTATTGTTGCCAAACAATTGATACTAGAACGTATTAAATATTAAATACTAAAAATATTAAAAATAGTAAAAAATATTAAATATTAAAAATTTAAATTATAAATCATAAATAGAAAAATGGAAAGTGAGGTAGTGCAAAAAAACTGAGAGACAGGTCAGGATATTTGGAAGGTATGGCCCAGATCCGGGTCAGGATCCGTTCAGCAGTCTTATCACAGTTGGAAAGAAGCTGTTCCCAAATCTGGCCGTACGAGTCTTCAAGCTCCTGAGCCTTCTCCCAGAGGGAAGAGGGACGAAAAGTGTGTTGGCTGGGTGGGTCGTGTCCTTGATTATCCTGGCAGCACTGCTCTGACAGCGTGCGATGTAAAGTGAGTCCACGGACGGAAGATTAGTTTGTGTGATGTGTTGCGCCGTGTTCACGATCTTCTGCAGCTTCTTTTGGTCTTGGACAGGACAACTTCCATACCAGGTTGTGATGCACCCTAGAAGAATGCTTTCTACGGTGCATCTATAAAAATTAGTGAGGGTTTTAGGGAACAGGCCAAATTTCTTCAGTTTTCTCAGGAAGTAAAGGCGCTGCTGGGCCTTCTTGGCAGCGAACTCTGCTTGGTTGGACCAAGTCAGGTCATTTGTGATATTGACCCCGAGGAACTTAAAGCTTTTGACCTGTTCCACTTGCACACCACCGATGTAAATTGGGTCATGCGGTCCGCTGTTCCTTCTGAAGTCAACAGCCAATTCCTTCGACTTGCTGACATTGAGGGATAAGTTATTTCCCCATGTTTTATGAACACAACTTCACCCCACAGCTATTTCTATCTCTGATTCATTAGAAATTATTATAAAGGTGCAATTTTAGGCTAAATGGGATTTTACAGTTAGTTTCATTAGCACATACATGAGGATTGGATACAGTTGAATGTCTTCAGGATCATTTTTAACCTTACCACTTGAAACATAAAACAGTACAACAGAGGAAAAAGCTCTGTGGCCCACAATATCTATGTTGACCATGATAATATTTTCAACTATTCCAATCTAGCTGCAATTGGCCTATATCCTTCCATTTTCTATCTCAGTGGTCCCCAACCTCTGGGCTGCGAAGAATGCAGCAATGCAGTGATAGCTGGAATGCACCCAGCACATCTTTAAGAAAAAAGCCGAAATAAACAAGCTACTTAATTAGGTGCCACCCAGCACGTAAATGTTAGCCCAGATCAGAGGTACCGGTCTGCGGCCCAGAGGTTGGGGACCACTGCTCTACCTGGTGCTGTGCTTCTCTAGATGTCTGTTCGATGTTGCTATCATATGTGATTTAACCATTCCCATCACAGTACACTCCAGGCAGCAGTCACTCACTGTATAGAAAACTTGACTCATAAATCTCCTTTAAACATTTCCCATCTTACCTAAAACAATGCCATCTAGACTCTGACATTTCTACTCTTGGCAGAAGACTCTGACAGTCTGTGCCTCTTATAATTTTACAGACTTGTGTCTGGTCTTTCCGTACTTTATACTTTATACTTTATTCTCGCCAAACAATTGGTACTAGAACGTACAATCATCACAGCGATATTTGATTCTGTGCTTCCCACTCCCTAGATTACAAATATTAAATATTAAAAATAGTAAAAATTAGTAAATATTAAAAATTTAACTTATAAATCATAAATAGAAAATAGAAAAATGGAAAGTAAGTTAGTGCAGAAAAAAACCAAGAGGCAGGTCCAGATATTTAGAGGGTACGGCCCAGATCCGGGTCAGGATCCGTTCAGCAGTCTTATCACAGTTGGAAAGAAGCTGTTCCCAAATCTGGCCGTACAAGTCTTCAAGCTCCTGAACCTTCTCCCGGAGGGAAGAGGGACGAAAAGTGTGTTGGCTGGGTGGGCCGTGTCCTTGATTATCCTGGCAGCACTGCTCCAACAGCGTGTGGTGTAAAGTGAGCCCACGGACAGAAGATTGGTTTGTGTGATGTGCTGCTCCGTGTTCACGATCTTCTGCAGTTTCTTTCGGTCTTGGACAGGACAACTTCCATACCAGGTTGTGATGCACCCTAGAAGAATGCTTTCTACGGTGCATCTATAAAAATTAGTGAGGGTTTTAGGGGACAGGCCAAATTTCTTCAGTTTCCTCAGGAAGTAAAGGCACAGGTGGGCCTTCTTGGCAGTGAACTCTGCTTGGTTGGACCAAGTCAGGTCATTTGTGATATTGACCCCGAGGAACTTAAAGCTTTTGACCTGTTCCACTTGCGCACCACCGATGTAAATTGGGTCGTGCAGTCCGCTACTCCTTCTGAAGTCAACAACCAATTCCTTCGTCTTGCTGACGTTGAGGGATAGGTTATTGTCTTCGCACCATACCACCAGGTTCTTAATTTCCTCTCTGTACTCAAACTCATCATTACCAAAGATACAGCCTACAATTGTTGTGTCATCAGAAAACTTATATATTGAGTTTGATGGAAACTTGGCTACACAATCATGGGTGTACAGTGAATACAGCAGGGGGCTGAGTACACAGCCTTGTGGGGCACCGGTGCTCAGAGTGATTGTAGAGGAGAGCTTGTCCCCTATTTTTACAGCCTGGGTCCTGTCTGTGAGGAAGCTGAAGATCCAGCTGCAGATCTGAGTGCTAAGACCCAGGTTCCGGAGCTTAGGGATCAGTTTATTTGGAACGATGGTATTAAAGTCAGAGCTGTAGTCAATGAAAAGGAGCCTTACGTATGCGTCTTTATTCTCCAGGTGTTCTAAGGAGGGATGTAGGGTGAGAGAGATGGCATCTGCTGTTGACCTGTTGCTCCAGCAGGCAAATTGCAAAGTGTCGAGGTTGACCGGTAGGCTGTGGTTGATGTGTGCCATAACCAATCTCTCGAAACACTTCATAGCAATTGATGTCAGAGCCACAGGTCGATAGTCATTCAGGCATGCCACCTTGCTCTTCTTCGGCACTGGGATTATCGTAGACTGAAGCAAAGAGCAGTTGAAGATGTCAGCAAACACTGCAGCTAGCTCGCTTGCACAGGCCCGGAGAACCTGTCCTGGGACGCCATCTGGGCCCGTAGGCTCTGATGCTCCAGAGAAGACAATAACATTTTGATTGAACCTCTCATCCCAGGAACATCGTGGTCAACCTTCTCTGCACTTTCTGCAAGGACTGCACACAAAACTCCAAATGTGGCCTAACTAAGATTTCATACAACTGCAAGATCACCTCCAGCTTTTATACTCAACAGCCTGACCTATACAGCAAGTATGCGGTTGGCCAAGTCCTGTTGCCGCTATGGATTTGCACCCTAAGATCCCTCTGTATATCAGTACTCCTGAGGGTTCTGCCATGTGCTGTATATTTTTCGTTTATTACATATGACCTCCCACTTTTCCAGATTAAACTTCATCTGCCATATTGCCACCCAAATTTCCAATTGGTATGTATCCTGCTGTATCCTCTAATGACCTTTCTCACTATTCATAACTCTGCTAATTTTTGCATGTCTACAAACTTATCAATCAGTCCACCATATATATCACAAACATCAGAGGTCCCAGTATTATCCAGTGATCAGATGCCTCCATTCAATGTAATACAACTCTGTCACTGCCCTCTGTCTTCTGTGACCAGTGATCACTGTGTCTCCTCCTCTTTTCTAATCCTCATGGTAAGCAATCTTGCTGAAGACTGAAGAATATGTAGGTGACAAAAACGTCACAAGTTTTGCCCTCTGGGATCCTGCTTCATTCGCTCAGTCTTCAACCTTCGCCTTAGCAATCAGGAAGGACAATGACAAGCACAAGAAAGTATGCAGATGTTGGGCATCCAAAGCAACACACATAAAAGGCTGGAGGAACTCTGCAGGTTCGGCAGCATCTATGGAAAAGAGTAAACAGTTGATGTTTCGGGCTGAGACCCTCCTGCAGGACAATGTGCTTGACCCATCACTTTCCTTCCTGAGATACAAAAAAAGTGTTGTGCGAGGTTGCTATCAGGATTTGACACTTGTTACCAAGACCTGAGCGAGTAATTCACTGTGGCTAGCCTGTGAAGGCAATGGCCAGAGGACCTGCAACCAAAATGGACGCAAATAAATATTTTTAAACATTCCTTACTGTAATAATGGAGATATGAGAAGAAATCAGACTACTTCCCCATGCTTTATAAGTGACAATTAAGCTTTTGTTGTCCAGAGCTGCCCTTCTTACTAATATGAGAGTACATTTATGCTCTTGCTAACTTGCAAGTTTCCTGCATATTTCAGGCAGGTTATTGAGTATTCTGATCAATGGCCAAGTAATAATGCTGCTACTTCACTGTGTGATGCCCACCCACTCTCCATCAATTCCCAGCCTGAGTTGAAATTTCCTCTGTGCATAATTTTAAATCTGTTAAGTGTAGATCTGCTCAATTTTAACAGCTTTTAAAACTAACAGATAAACCAATACATTGCAGTGAAGTAGGAAAAGCAAAATATGAACCAATGAACAGAAAATAGCATATTGAATACATTAAACCCTTAGGACAATCCGCTGGGATTTTATATGTTTCTGCATTCTGACTACCAAATGGGATAAAGATGTGTAGATTCATAAAAATGCATCCTGTTGGACTGAAAATTGCCTTGGCATTGGGAAGCAGATGATAATGATAAATGGATGGGTTTTATCTGTAAAGCACACAAGAACAGCCCAGGTGTTAAAAGGATATGATTTTCACCATCATTATATAGAGTATTACTTAATATTATCAATAGTGCAAATTTCATTAAACTTTGGGTCAGTGACAACATATTACACTGAATGTAATCTTGACAGATTAACAAAATACAGAGCAGTGCATCAAGTTTAATTGTTGACCTCTAACATTGAAGAAAAATGATAATCACTTAATTTACATAAATGACCGACATATCTTCTTAGAACTAGTACTAAGGACTTCATAAACAATGCATTGTTTTTAATGCAGTGTCTATTTATACAGGAATATGCTGCATTTTGTGCATAACAAGATCTTCCAAACAACACAGAAACTGGTTGATTTATGTCTGTTGCTGTACAGGATCAGTTTGGCTCCGTTGAAAGTGTATATCTTCTGTCGAGCAATATTGGTCTGAGGATGGATTTTTCCCATCATGTTTCTTGAACTATATTACTCTAAATCAAATTTTAATAATTTTTAGATCATTTTTCAACTTAGAAATTTAACTGCCTTTTTGTGAGTAATTCATTTGATTATATTTAATGAGTACATCTGACCATTAAGTTCTCAGACAGTTTTATGCAAATTATCCAGAAGGCCTTACATTTGACTAATTTTATGCATTGTTGAAGAACTTATGAAATCCCCACTGCTGTTACTCAAAGTGCCTAATTTCAGTTAATTTATTTCCCACTGTTCATAGGATGAAATGAAAGAACCTTGTCACAAAGGCAAATTTAGCTCCTTTAATGATGTAAAATTTTAGATTCATATATAAATGTCAGCCCATAGTAAAAAGCAAGACTTTAAGTCTATTTTATAATAATTTCAGAATGAAGACAATGATCAAATTGTCCACGAACTGATGAATAGAAGCTAGGGAGCATCAAAGCCAGTTCTGGGGTCATCACTGCTGGTTCTCATCTACATGGTGTTTGCGTCAGAAGTAATCACTCTCATCATCCAGTTGCACTGTGCAATGCATTGCAAGATTGGTACTCTCTGGTAACCACAGTTCTGTAGCTGCCAAGTTCATGAATTTGTCTTTCCATCACTTTGCTGTGAAGCAGCAATCCTTTTGGAAGTCAGCGAATAAAGGGAAACCTCTATCCTCATTTAGCAGGATTTCGACAGTGCATGTACTTTTGTGCCCAGGTCATTGATGTTACTTTAACTTGATGGAACATAGAACATAGAACAGTACAGCACAGGAAGCTGAAACACCCAAAACAAAAACACCCAAACACTAATCCTCCCATCTTCCTTACATCCTTGTGCCTGTCCAAACGTCTCTTAAAATCCCCTAATATATTTGCCTCTACCACCATACCAGGCAGCCATGACTCTTTGAGTGAAATCACAGTCTCACATCCCCTTCGAACCTACCCCCCTCACCTTCAACGCATGCCTTCTGATATTAGTCAGAGAAATAGATACTCCCTGTCTACTCTGTCTATGCCTCCCAATATCTTATAAACATCTATCAGATCTCCCCTCAGCCTCCACTGCTCCTGAGAAAACAACTCAAGTTTATCCAGCCTCTAAACCAGCCAGTATCCTGACAAACCTCTTCTACACTCTCTCCAAAGCCTCAACATCCTTCCTATAGTGGGGCGATCTGAACTGTGCACAATACTCCAGATGTGGCCTAACCAGAGTTTTATAAAGTTGCAACATAACTTACTGACTTTTCAACTCAATGCCTTGACTAGCCTCCAACCTGATGGCATGAACATTGACTTCTCTAACTTCCGCTAATGCCCCACCTCCCCCTCGTACCCCATCCGTTATTTATTTATATACACACATTCTTTTTCTCACTCTCTTTTTTCTCCCTCTGTTCCTCTCACTATACTCCTTGCCCATCCTCTGGGTTTTCCCCCCTCCCCCTTTTCCTTCTCCCTGGGCCTCCTGTCCCTTGATCCTCTCATATCCCTTTTGCCAATCAACTGTCCAGCTCTTGGCTCGGATGGACCCCCTCCTGTCTTCTCCTATCATTTTGGATCTCCCCCTCCCCCTCCCACTTTCAAATCTCTTACTAACTCTTCCTTCAGTTAGTCCTGACGAAGGGTCTTGGCCCAAAACGTCGACTGTACCTCTTCCTAGAGATGCTGCCTGGCCTGCTGCATTCACCAGCAACTTTGATGTGTGTTGCTTGAATTTCCAGCATCTGCAGAATTCCTCGCGTTTGAGCTAATTCACCGTGGGTCCTTTGCATCTTAATCTTCTGGATTAGCCTCCCATAGGGGCTTTGTCAAACACCTTAGTAAAATCCATGTCGATAACATCCACTGCCCTACCCTCATCAATCTCTCTCGTTACCTTGTCAAGAAACTCAATGAAGTTAAAGAGACAACCTGTCACATACAAAGCCTTGCTCGTTCTCCCTAATTAGGCCATGGATTTCCAAATACCTATATATCCTCTCCCTACGAATCGTCTCCTGCAATTTCCCTACAACTGACATGAGACTTTCCGGTCTAAAATGGAGTTTACAAAATCCCACTCAAACATCTCATGATCAAAGCAAAGCAGAAAGTGCCTGGCTTTGCTCATGGATAACATTAAATCATAATCAAACAAATGGCAAATTGATATTTCGATATTTGTTGCTCCAATGGAAAATTAAAAACCTCTATTAGCCCATAAAGCAGACCAGAGGGTATATAAAAAATAATAGTTAATCCATAAATTTGAAGGAAGTATCACTGTGATACACTCTGCTACTCGCTTTGCCCTGTTGTGAACTCAAACATTTCAATGTACTTGCAGTTCTGCATCTGCCCCTGCTATTCAAATTAAAGTGATCAACCAGAGAAATAAAAGTTTTCGTTACTTTCCAAAGCTGAAAATGAGGCAGCCCAGTTTGCTTCTAAAACATGAAAGGATGAGTGAAGCCATGTTAAATCTGGATGAACATTTAAATACCAGAGCCATAGACAGCCAAATTTTTAAAGACTAACTGCTTATGTCAATTGTTTATGCACTTTGCTTCCATTTGTTCCACGTCAGTGTGAGTGACTACATTCCCACCACTTACTCTTCCAATGTGCCTGTATAAAACGCATTGCTTGGAATTATCTGAATTTTGTGAGTTTACTTCTGAAAATATGTTTTGCTCATATTTACCAAGGGTTATAGTTTACTAAATGTTTTATTTTGTCCTTAATGCTATGCTGTTCAGCAGTTTTGTTTTGTTTTGCTCAACCAAGAAACAACCTCACAAAGACTCCTGATGATTTGCTATATTATTGGCAAACATTTCAGAAGCGGAACTCCTTTGAATATTCTTTAAATGCTAGAGATGTGAAAAAGAAGAGGATTATGTGTGGTATAAGAGTGTAGCAATGACTGAGGTGAAGTATTTTTACTCAGAGTTGTGCATTTAAACCTAGGTACACGTAAGTGGATGTTTCCAAAGTTAATAACTTTCCAGCACGCAAGAATCGCCGAAGAAACTGTGAGCATCTTTTCAATCTCCTCATAAATTTCCAAACACTCCCAATTCTGACTCCAGTTATTGACAGCAGTATTTTTCTGTATGTCCAAACCCTCTTAAGGTACCATTGAAAATGTTTGTCAATAATACATCAAACACACAGCGGGTGTCTTGTTGCTAGGATAAACATATCGTCATTTTCTCTGCTGGCATGGTGTTAGTAACATCACGGGAAACCATTGCATTTCTATCAAGTGGCAGGTTTCCAAAAATGTGTGGCCTCATTGATGCCGCTCTGGTCTTTCTGAACGTCTATTGACAATGTGTTATTAGAGTAAGGAAGGATTATATGGTATCGGTGTAGAGGCAGTGACAGACCAGGGATTGTGTGGCGTTCTGGGAGCATCCATAATTCCTTAATTTTCAAGCAGTTTACTTTACTATCAAAGCTTAAGTACAGACAGCTGTCTGCTAATCAAAACAATGATCCCCAGTGAAGAACAGCCCATTGATCCCACTGAGATATTCTGGAATTTATGTTGAATGCGTTTATAATGCTACTCAAATTTGGGTAAATGAAAGAAATTGTAGGGAAGGAGTCCATAATTCTGACAAGGTGTTCGATTTCAACTGAGCCTGTTACTTATTTTACAGTGATCACTGCCCATAACACAGTGAGCCAGGAAGTACGGCACAATAGCAACCTGGCATAGGAGAAGGAAGATAAAGCCAGATGAGAATAGCAACCAGGGAGCATAGTACATCAAAGAAACTTCGAAGACTTTCATTTATCCCTGTAAATTAGCATTTGACTACCCATTCCTGTGTTGTTGTTGCCTAACAGCGGGGCAGCTACTATTTGGCAGTGTGTTTGAAATTGTGGGCTACAAGAAGATATCAGTGCACTGTAACAAATGGAATTCCATCTGGAGCAGTTTGAGGCATTGCATCTGGGAAGAGCAAACAAGAAAGGAACGACACAGTAGAAGATAGAATACTCGTGTGCTATTGAAAATTTAATTTTGGAGAATGTGTACACAGATCCTTGAAGGTTGCAAGGGAGACAGATGAAGTTGTTAAGAAGCCTCAGGGTGGTGAAGAAAGTCCTTACTGGCTGAGTAATCAGCATTATCAGAAGTGGTTTATAATCAGAAAGTATTAATCAATGCTTTCCCAATAAGGTTACATGTGGGGCCCCACTGTTAAGCTTCGGTCCTGACAAGAAATCAGCACAGCATCTGAATATTTCTTGCATTGGTTTCAGAGCTATGGACAATGGTGTGTTTGCAGGGTAACGTGACTGAGCTACCCTTTCCTCCCAGGTTTTGATTCAGAAAGGCACTAAGAAACCATGCAAGTTCTGTTTCCTCTACCAAACCACTGCCATTGGATTGTGTTTCTGATCATAACACAAATGCCTACCAAATTATATTGTGTGATACCCAAACAAAGAAACCAGAATCACCTTATATAAGTAACACATACAAAATGCTGGAAGATCTGCATCTATGGAAAGGAATAAACAGTCACGTTTCTGGCGGAGACCCTTCATCAAGGCTAGAAAGGAAGGTGGAAGAAGACAGAATAAACAGGTGATGGCAGGAGAAGGAGACGAGCTGGAAGATGATAAGTGGTGCAAGGTGGCTGGGGTGGGGGGGGAATGAATTGAGAAGCTGGGAAGTGATAGATAGAAAAGGTAATGGGCTGAAGAAGAAAGGAGAGGAGATGGACCATGGGGAGAAACGGAAGGAAGAGGGGCACGTGATAAGCAGAAGAGGTAAGAGGGGAGCCAGAGTGGGAATGGAAAAAGAGAGAATGGGGAGGGAGAAAAATTACTGTAAGTTAGAGAAATCAGCATTCATGCCATCCGGTTGGATTCTATCCAGACGGAATATGAGGTGTTCTTCCTCCAAGCTCATCATGGCAGTAGAGGAGGCCATGGACTGACATGTTGGGATGGGAGCAGGTATTGGAATTAAAATTGTTGGCCGCTGGGACACGCTGCTTGTTGCAGATGGAGCGAAGGTGCTTGACGAAGGAGTCCCCCAGTCTATGTCAGGTCCCACCAATGCAGAGGAAGCTGTGTCGGGAATACCAGATGCAGTAGACGATCCCAACAGGCTTGCAAATAAATTGCTGTCTCCTCTGGAGGGACTGTTTGGGGCCGTGAAAAGAGACGATGGAAGAGGTGGGTGGGCAGGAGTAGCAGTTCTTCTGCTTGCAGTGTTAAGTGCCAGGAGGGAGATTAGTGGGGAGGGATGAATGGACAAGTAAATCAGAGAGTGAGCAGCCCCTGTCAACAGCAGAGAATAGGGAGGGGGGAGTTAAGGATGTGTTTGATGATAGTGTCCCATTGAAGGTGGTAGCAATTGCAGAGAATAATGTGCTGAATGTGGAGGCTCCTGTGGTGGTTGGTAAAGACAAAGGGAACTCTCTGCCTGTTAGGGTGAGAGAGAGCGCATGTCTGGGAAATGGAGGAGATGCGAGTGAGGGCAGCATCAGTGGTGGAGGAAGGAAACCCCTGTTCTTTGAAGACAAATGATATCTGTGATGTTAGAGTCAGCCCATCTAGTTTGTGCCGAACTATTAATCTGCTTAGTCCCATTCACCTGAACCTTGACAATGGCCTTTCCATACCTCTCCCATCCATTTATCTATCCAAATTTCTCTTAAATCTTGAAATCAAACCCACATCCAACGCTTCCAGTGGCAGCTCATTCCACACTCTCACCACGCTCTGAGTGAAGAAGCTCCCTCTCAAGCTCCCCATAAACATTTCATCTTTCACCTTTAACCTATAATCTCCAGTTCTAATCTCAACCAACCTCAGTTGGAAAAGCCTACTTACATTTACACTATCTATATTCCTCATAATTCTGTATCGTGCATTATGTGCCATGTCATATGACATAACCATCATGGTCTTTCTATACCCATGAATGTTCTTGGCAAATTTTTCTTTAGAAGTCTTTATGAGGCAGGTGACCCCAGCCATTATCATTACTCACCATAGGTTGAATGTCTGGTGTCATAGTCACATAACCAGGACTTGTGATATGCGCCAACTGTTCATATGACCATCCACCACCTGCTCCCATTGCTTCATGTGACCTTGATCAAGAGGCTAAGTCCCTTACCCGAGGGTGAGCTGCAGCTAGCAGAAGGAAGGAGCGCCTTACATCTCCTTTGGTAGAAATCAGTCTACCCCAGAAGTCAATCAGGATCTTCCCGAACCAGGAACCCTGGATCAATAGTTCTGTGCTAGTAATACTTACAGTGCGACATCGAGCTTACATCGCTGGCGATCAGCTAGAGCTCAAGAAAACCAGCTATGACCTGTGCAAAGCTATCAAGGCTGCGAAACAACAATATAGAGAGATGATTGCGTCAAGATTCACAACGAATAGCACACGTGACTTGTGGTGAGGGCTGCATACCAGCACAGACTTCAAAGCTAAACGTTGTGCTGCTGCAAACATCGCAGCCACTCTTCCAGATGAGCTCAATGGCTTTAACACTCGGTTCGATGTTGCTAACTCTGAGCCTCCAAGGAAAGCCACCACTTCAACCTGCAACCTGGTCATCTCTGAGGCTGAGGTACGCAGATGTTTCCGATGTGTGGACAGTGGCAAGTCTGCGGGACCAGACGGCATCCCAGGGTGAATACTCAGGATGTGCGCAGCACAACAGGCAGGTGTGTTTACAGACATTTTTAATCTCTCCCTCTCCCAGTGTAGAGTGCCCTCCTGCTTCAAATTATCCACCATTGTCACTGTACCAAAAAAGACCAAGGTAACATGCCTGAACGACTGGCGTCCTGTCACACTCACCTCAATGAGAGGCTGGTCAAGGACTACATTTGCAGCTTGGTACCAACCAAACTGAACCCCCTACAATTCGCCTACCAACACAACAACGCAGTAGCCACTGCTCTACATACTGTCCTTGAACATCTGGAGAAGAAGGATGCTTCCACACCTGGAGAGGAGTGATGCTTATGTGAGAGTACTGTTCTTGGACTGCTGTTCAGCATTCAACAACATAATTCCCTCCAGGCTTGATAAGAAGCTCATACACCATGGCCTTCACCCTGCTTTGTGCAGCTGGATCCTGGACTTCCTGTGAGATCACCGGCAGGTGGTAAGAGTGGGCTCCGTCACCTCTGCCCCTCTGACCCTCAACAAGGGAGCCCCCCAGGGCTGTGTCCTAAGCCTCTCCTTTACCCTCTGTGCACCCATGACTGTGTTGCCACTCCCAGCTCCAAACTGCTAATTAAATTTGCAAATGATACTACATTGATAGGCCTTATCTCAAATAATAATGAGGCAGCCTACAGAGAAGAAGTCACAGTGGTGTCAAGAAAACAACCTTTCCCTCAATGTTGTAAAACCAAAGGATCTGGTTGTGGACTACAGGAGGAATGAAGATAGGCTAGCCGCTATTGACATCAGGTGGATCTCGGGTTGAGAGGGTGAACAGCTTCAAATTCCACAGTATACGCATCACCGAGGACCTCACGTGGTCTGTACACACCAGCTGTGTGGTGAAAAAGGCACAGCAGTGTCTCTTTCACCTCAGACGGTTGAGGAAATTTGGTATGAGTCCTCAAATCCTCAGAACTTTCTACAGGGGCACAATTGAGAGCATCCTGACTGGCTGGATCACTGCCTGGTCATCACAGGACTCTGCAGAGAGTGGTGCGGACAGCCCAGTGTCTCTGTGGATGTGAACTTCCCAGTGTTCAGGGCATTTACAGCAACAGGTGCGTAAAAAGGGCCCAAACGATCACTGAGGACCTGAATCACCCCAACCACAAACTGATCCAGCTGCTACCATGCAGGAAACAGATTAAAGTCAAGGCCAACAGGCTCCGGGACAGCTTCTTCCACCAGGCCATCAGAATGCTTAATTCACTCTGACACAATTGTATTTCTAAGCTATTTTGACTGTTCTGTTGTATATCTTACTGTACATACTATTTATTACTAATTACTATGATTTGCACATTGCACATTCAGACAGAGGCATAATGAAAAATATTTTACTCATGTATTTGAAGGATGTAAGAAATAATGTCAATTCTCTGTAAATTTGCAGCTCTAAATCCCACTGAGTGTTGGGTGGTCTACAATATAATGCCATTGTAGTTGTCGCCCCTTTCTTATTCCTCAATTGCACCCATAGACCTCTCCAGTCTGTCCTGCCTGAGTTTGTAATGCCTGATTTGTAATGCCACCACTCCCCCTATAATGGCTCCCGCTCAACCACATCTAAAACAACGTAACCCTGGAACATTTAACGGCCAATCCTGCCTCTCCTGCAACCAAGTCTCACTAATGGCTACAATGTCGTGATTATACATGCTGATAAGCTCATCTGCCTTACCTACAATACTTCTTGCATTGAAATATACACAACTCAGAACACTAGTCCCATCATGCTCAACCTTTTGATTCCTGACTTTGTATGTAGGTTTGACTACAACTTTTCCCAAAACTAAATTAAAATTAAATTTTTAATACCTCAGAGGAGCACGAGAAAGCACTTTGTTTTGAAAGGTTTCTTCACTCCTGGATTTCATTCCTCGTTAAACTGAATAATTTCTAATGAGAATCAGGATACAATAATTCAAATTGCTGAAATTCAAGCAAGTTGCTGATGGAAACAAATCCCATTAAGATATCCAGATTATATTTGACCTTGGTTGACAAGTGACCAATAATGTTTGTGCCAGGTTATTACCATCTACAACATCAGAAAACAGCAGCTTCAACCACCATTGTGGAGAAGGGCAACACATCGGAGCACAAGTACCTAGAACTTTCCCTTCTAATCATAAACTAACCCATCTTAGCAACATCACTAATCATTACCTCTGGGCCAAAATCCTGCAACTCATTATTAGCACACAAGTGAGTCTGCAATTGCTGAAAACCTTGATCAACACACGCAAAATGCTAAAATGCTGGAGGAACTCAGTAAGTCAGGAGGCATCCAAAGTGGGAAATAATTACTCAGTTCTGATGAAGAGTCTTGGCCCTATTTCCATCCCCCTCCATAGATGCTGCCTGACTTGCTGAGTTCCTCCAGCATTATGTATGTGTTTCTCATTCCTAGCAGTGATGTGAGAGGACCTTCAGTAAATAGACTGCAGGAGTTAGAAACATAGAAAACTTACAGTGTTAGCTGTGAGGAGGATGCTAAGAGGATGCAGGGTGACTTGGATAGGTTGGGTGAGTGGGCAAATTCATGGCAGATGCAATTTAATGTGGATAAATGTGAAGTTATCCACTTTGGTGGCAAAAATAGGAAAACAGATTATTATCTGAATGGTGGCCGATTAGGAAAACGGGAGGTGCAACGAGACCTGGGTGTCATTATACACCAGTCATTGAAAGTGGGCATGCAGGTGCAGCAGGCGGTGAAAAAGGCGAATGGTATGCTGGCATTTATAGCGAGAGGATTCGAGTACAGGAGCAGGGAGGTACTACTGCAGTTGTACAAGGCCTTGGTGAGACCACACCTGGAGTATTGTGTGCAGTTTTGGTCCCCTAATCTGAGGAAAGACATCCTTGCCATAGAGGGAGTACAAAGAAGGTTCACCAGATTGATTCCTGGGATGGCAGGACTTTCATATGAAGAAAGACTGGATGAACTGGGCTTGTACTCGTTGGAATTTAGAAGATTGAGGGGGGATCTGATTGAAACATATAAAATCCTAAAGGGATTGGACAGGCTAGATGCAGGAAGATTGTTCCCGATGTTGGGGAAGTCCAGAACGAGGGGTCACAGTTTGAGGATAAGGGGGAAGCCTTTTAGGACTGAGATTAGGAAAAACTTCTTCACACAGAGAGTGGTGAATCTGTGGAATTCTCTGCCACAGGAAACAGTTGAGGCCAGTTCATTGGCTATATTTAAGAGGGAGTTGGATATGGCCCTTGTGGCTACGGGGATCAGGGGGTATGGACGGAAGGCTGGTGCAGGGTTCTGAGTTGGATGATCAGCCATGATCATAATAAATGGCGGTGCAGGCTCGGAGGGCCAAATGGCCTACTCCTGCACCTATTTTCTATGTTTCTATGTTTCTACAGCACAATACAGGCCCACAAACCTGTGCCGAACATGTCCTTACCTGAGAAATTACCTAGGGGTTACCCATAGCCCTCTACTTTTTTAAGCTCCATGTACCAATCCAGGAATCTCTTAAAAGACCCTATCGTATCTGCCTCCACCACTATCGCCGGCAGCCCATTCCACGTACTCACCACTCTCTGCGTAAAAAAACTTACCTCTGATATCCCCTCTGTACCTGCTTCCAAGCACCTTAAAATTGTGCCCTCTCGTGCTAGCCATTTCAGCCCTGGGGAAAGGCCTCTGACTATCCACACGATCAATGCCTGTCATCATCTTATACACCTCTATCAGGTCACCTCTCATCCTCCGTCGCTCCAAGGAAAAAAGGGCCGAGTTCACTTAATCTATTCTCATAAGACATTCTTCCTAATCCAGGCAACATCCTTGTAAATCTCCTCTGCACCCTTTCTATGGTTTCTACATCCTTCCTGTAGTGAGGCGACCAGAACTGAGCACAGTTCTCCAAGTGGGATCTGACCAGGGTCCTATATAGCTGCAACATTACCTCTTGGCTCCTAAACTCAATTCCATGATTGATGAAGGCCAATGCACTGTATGCCTTCTTAACCACAGAGTCAACCTGCACAGCTACTTTTAGTGTCCTATGGACTCAGACCCCAAGATCCCTCTGATCCTCCACACTGCCAAGAGTCTTACCATTAATACTATATTCTGCCATCATACTTGACCTACCAAAATGAACCACCTCACACTTATCTGGCTTGACCTCCATCTGCCACTTCTCAGCCCAGTTTTGCGTCCTGTCAATGTCCTGCTGTAACCTCTGACAGCCCTCCACACTATCCACAACACCCCCAACCTTTGTATCATCAGCAAATTTACTAACCCATCCCTCCACTTCCTCATCCAGGTCATTTATAAAAGTCACGAAGAGTAGGGGTCCCAGAACAGATCCCTGAGGCACATCACTGGTCACCGACCTCCATACAGAATATGACCCACCTACAACCACACTTTGTCTTCTGTACACCACGGTTCCTATACCCTACTATTCTTTTCATGTCTCATTGGAATGTATCTATGCAGAACTCCATGCAAATATCCCCTGAACATTTGCCATATTTCTTCCGTACATTTCCCTGAGAACATCTGTTCCCAATTTATGCTTCCAAGTTCCTGACTGATAGCCTCATATTTAACCTTACTCCTATTAAACACTTTCCTAACTTGTCTGTTCCTATCCCTCTCCAATGCTATGGTAAAGGAGGTAGAATTGTGTTCACTATCTGCAAAATGTTCTCCCACTGAGAGATCTGACACCTGACCCAAGTTCATTTCCCAATATCAGATCAAGTACGGCCTCTCAGATATCTACATATTGTGTCAAGAAACCTTCCTAGGGGTTTTCAAGATGGTTGTGCGGTGAAAAGTCTGCTTTGCTGAGCTCAGCACTGCAGCACTGATAATTTCGCATATAAACCTATCCATTTCAACTTTTTTTAAAATGCTCAAGTGTTGGATTTAATGAGATGAACTTTAATGAGTATTTTTTTTTGAGCTGCTTCAACACCATGCCAAGATGGGCTGCACAGAGCGCTCCCCCGGGGCTGAGGAGCTAGCTACTGGTAGCTATGTTAACACGTTGGACCCTGCTTTTGGTCAAGTAATTCAGGAAGTTACGGAGAACATATCCAAAATGATGGACAAGAAACTGCCTCCACGCTCTCTAACACTCCAAAACCACACATTGAAGCTTAAAAATCTTGATACAAGGACAACCAAGGCTGAGGGCCGAACCTCCGTGGTAGAAACTGTAACTGATCAGGCCCAAAGCCACATCCGGGCACTAGAAAAGCAAGTTCAAAGCCTGTCTGACTATATCAATGATCTTGAGAACAGAGGTAGGAGAAAGAATATACAAATCATCGGTCTACCTGAAGGTACAGAAGGCAGCCAACCGGCAAAGTTTTTTGAAGGCTGGCTGCCTAATTTCCTTGATTTGGAAACCAAGGCTGGATGCATTAAAGTGGAAAGAGCTCATTGCACGCTGGTGCCAAAACTGGGCCCAGGCCACCACCCTCGACCCGTCCTCGTGCTGTTCCATAATTTCGGTGATAAGCGAAGAGTGATGGAGGCTTTGAGGCGCCGCGGGACTGATGCCCAGGCTTTAATATATGTGGGATCCAGGCTTATGTTTTTTCAAGATTTTTTGGCAGCCGTTATTCGGAAGCACAAGGTATTCGACCAGGTAAAGAAGCGGCTGAGAGAATCCGAAATCCAGTACTTTATGCTATACCCAGCGGCACTGAAAATCACCTACAACGGGACCACCAAGATATTTGATTCTCCTGGCAAAGCTAAAACTTTTGTGGACACATTGGGCTAAAGGATGTATACAGTATATTGTGTAGCCCTGGTTGTGGACGATAACATGCTCAATGGTCGCTTTATTTTACCTTTTCATTACTTGACGGCAAGATATCTTATAGGATGGGTAACGTGTTTGTTTTGATTGATAGCCTGAAGGAGTTTAAACATGACAGTAACAAATTGGTGGATTGATAAAATATGTCCTGTTTTCATTTTTGACTATGTTAAATGCCATATTGGCAGTGGGGCAGAATATGGGGTGCTAGAAGGTTCAGATATTCCCTTTAAGTGTGGGGTAAGTCCCCTTGTTCAGCGCTGTTGGCGCTTTGTTTTTTTGTGTGTTTTTTTTATTTACTTATTGCTGCTCAGCTGATCTTAAGCCGGGTTTCTTTTCCTCCAGAGTCACATGATTGTTATAAAGGGTTATGACTAGTAATATATTAAAATTGTGCATTTGGAACATTAAGGGGAGTCATTCACCAATCAAGAGAAAGAAAATCCTACTAAACCTGAAAACGGAAAGGGTGGATATAGCCTTATTGCAGGAGACACATTTAAATGATAAAGAACATCTAAAACTGCAACAGAGTGGATTTGATCAAGTCTACTTTTAATCTTTTAATGCCAGGAATAGGAGGTGGCCATTTTAATTAGGAAGAACTTACCTTTTACGTTATTAGACTGCATTAAGGATAAGTATGGGAGATTTGTGATTGCTAAGGCTTCAATATATGGAGAGGAATATGGTATTCTCAATGTTTACTGCCCTCCAGCTCATCCTCTCAAATTCCTAACAAATGTTTTTTTCCAAACTCACAAGCTTTTCAATATGAAATATTATTGTTGGTGGGGATTTTAATTGTCCCATGGACCCATTAATGGACTGAGTGCCTGGTGGTCCCCCATTGCTCTCCTCACATGTGGAGAATTAGGACTTGTGGATGTCTGGAGGTTGTTATATCCCTCAGACAAAGACTTCACATTTTTTTCTAATCCACACAAGTGTTACACCAGAATAGACTTTTTTCTCACCCCCAAAACGCTCCTAGATTTAGTTGTATCCTGCACAATTGGAAATATCGCTATTTCTGACCATGTGGCAGTATATTTAAGTATTAAGCCCAAAGATAATTCAGCACGATCCAGACATTGGAGGCTGAATCCTTTTATTCTAAAAGATAATAAATTTATGGACTACTTTACTTCTGAATTCAAAACTTTCCTATCTATTCATTCCAAATCAGCTGGTAGTCCATTGATGCTCTGGGAAACCGTGAAGGCCTATGTAAGGGGATTAATTATCTCCTGCTCTGCCAGTAAGAAGCAACAAGCTGCGGAGTGGGAGCAAGGCTTGCGGCAGCTGAAAAGGATTATATTAATAAGCCTTCTGCAGACAAGTTGCAGAATATCACAGCCCTATGCTGTACTGAATTCTTTACTTACACAAGCAGCCAAAAGAAAATTGACATTTGCTAAACAACGTTTGTTTTAACATGGTGAGAAACCGGGTAGGTATTTGGCTTATTTAGCTAGAAAGAAAAATGCCTCTCAGACTATTGCTTCAATTGGGGGTGGGACAGGAGCCCTCACTAGTAATTCTAAAATGATTAATGTTGTGTTTAAGAATTTTTATTCTAAACTGTATCAATCTGAGTAATGTAATGATGGACAATCTAAGATGGAGTCCTTTTTCAGGAATTTAGATCTCCTAGGCATTTCTTCTGAACAAGAGTCCCTCCTCAATGCTCCGTTATCTATACATGAGATACAGGAAGCTGTGAGACAGCTCCAAAGTGGGAAGGCCCCTGGTCCTGATGGACTCACTAGTGAATTCTATGAAGAGTTCACAGGGTTATTATCAGAGCCTATGCTAAACATGTTCAATCATTCATTTAATTGTGGTCTCCTCCCACCATCATTGAGAGAAGCTAATATCTCCCTAATTCTTAAGAAAGGAAAGAGCCCTGAAGACTGAGCCTCCTACAGGCCTACTTCATTGTTAAATGTTGACTTTAAAATCTTATCTAAAACCTTAGTGTTGCGATTAGAAACTGTGTTACCTTTTATCATAAAAGAGGATCAAATGGGTTTTGTAAAAGGCCATAGATCATCTAACAATATCAGAAGATTACTTAATGTAATTCAGGCATGTCAGCAACAGGCAGTGGACAGCTTGGTGGTTTCCTTAGATGCAGAAAAGGCCTTTCATCATGTCGAATGGCCATATCTTTTTTTCACTTTAGAACGATTTGGTTTGGGCAATAATTTTATTAAGTGGGTGAAGGTTCTTTATAATGATCCTTTGGCTGCGATTCTCACTAATGGTATTAGGTCGGATAACTTTAATATTCTGAGGGGCAGCTGGCAGGCTGCCCTTTATCACCACTACTTTTCACACTAGTGATCGAGCCATTGGCTGAGGCTATTCGGCAAGACCCCAAAATATCTGCTCCAGACATAGGACTAAAGTCACATAAAATTACATTGTATGCAGATAATGTTCTAATTTTCTTATCAAACCCTGCTATATCAGTGCACCACCTTATACAATGCATCAATTTATTTAGTACCTTTTCAGGTTATAAAATCAACTTGACGAAATCAGAGGCTAGATCTCTGGGGAATCTGCAGCAGGTACCTGACGCTCAGGGTGTTTTCCCCTTTAAGTGGTCGCAGACAGGTTTTGTTTACTTAGACATATTTATCACACCTTCGTTTGATCAATTGTTCAAAACTAACTTTATACAGTTATTTGACAAAATCAAACAGGATCTTGAGTGATGGAACACTCTTCCCATTTCTTGGCTTGGCCGAATATCCTTGCTCAAAGTGAACATTCTTCCTCGTCTGCTCTACCCAATACGAATGATTCCAGTTATTTTTACCCAACAAATACATTAAAAAATAAATGGCTACTTTGTTTCTTTCATCTGGAACAAAAGAAGACCCTGTATTAAAATGTCTAAGTTACAGCTTCCCAGTAGTCTAGGGGGTCTGGATTTTCCAGACATCAAAAAATATCAATTAAGTTTTTATCTTATGTGGTTGACTGGGTTTGCAGGGACCCATCCTCAAGTTGGCAAGACATTGAAGCTTCACAAGCAAAATGCCCTCTTATTAATTTGCTTTTCTTCGATAAGATGAGACTAGTTAAGGAATATTGTCGCAATCCAATAACAATTAATACAGTCAGGGCTTGGAGGGCGGTGTGACAAATTGAGGGCAATGCAGCGAAAATATCACCCTTCATTCCAATAACCGGTAGTCCAGATTTTCAGCCTGGCATAATGGATTCTAGATTTAAACCTTGGATTTCTAAGGGTATTTTCCATCCAGGAGATTTGTTTGATGAAGGAACGATGATGTCTTTTTGTCAAATAGTGCAGAAATTTAACATACCCAACAAAGATCTTTTCCGTTTCTTTCAGATAAGAGATTATATACAGAAAAAAATATCATTGTTAACTGATTTCTAGGGAATGTTCTTGTAGAGAGGCTGAGCAGCTGGGAAGTGTCTGGGAGGAAGAGCTGGGAGTAGAAATTACAGCTGAAAGATGGGCAGACATCTGTGATAATACAAAGAAATTTTCAGTTTGTAATAGAACTAAAGCATTGCAACTCAAAATTCTGCATAGAGCCCATCTAACTCCAGATCGTCTCTCGAAATTTAAGACGGGTGTTTCTCCAATGTGTTCAAAATGTAAAGTAAATACTGGAACTTTCACCCACTGTTTTTGGACTTGTCCCAAATTTCAGACTTACTGGAGTGATATTTTGGGTGAAATGGAAAAGATTCTGAAGATAGAGCTTGAACTGGACCCAGTGTCTTTTCTCTTAGGCTTACCCAGCAGTTGTATTATTAATGCACATCAGAAAAAATTTCTTAACATCTTGACTTTTTGTGCGAGGAAGAACATTTTACTTTGTTGGATAGCCGATGAGGCCCTTGGACTTTTTGGTTGGCGTAAATTAATCATGGAATACATTCCTTTGGACTTTTTGACATGTATGGTGCATTCAAAAACAAATAGTTTTCATAAAACATGGCAACCTTTTCTGCAGTATATAGATGTAAACCTGTCTGCTATACTAATAAGGGCTTTTGTATAGGATGTTATGATGATGTCTATATTTTGATGGAAGTGTTCTGATAGCTGATATCTGTGAGGGGAAGAAATGTAAATGCAAGTGTATCTGGAAATTGAAAGTTTTGTTATGCTGAGCAAAAAATAAAATAAAATTTTAAAAGAAACCTTCCTGAACACACCTAACAAACTCTACCCCATCTAAACCCCTTGCTCTAGGGAGATGCCAATCAATATTTGGGAAATTAAAATCTCCCACCACAACAACCCTGTTATTATTATACCTTTCCAGAATCTGTCTCCCTATCTGCTCCTCAATGTTCAAGGTGGGAAATTTAAGGAGAAGTAGTAAGTGATGATCTTGCGAGAAACTGGACATTCTGTAAATGAGCTGAACCCACAGTAATTTCCTATTAGAATTTAGCTGGTATTACTGCGATTGCAATTGATTGAATTGAATCCCAGGAGCTCAAATACGCCAAACTAAATTTTATTGCGGTGAGTGAAATGGCACCAAAGAACACTCAGTGTTGTCAGGGTTGAAAATCTGGCTGAGTGCCTTCCTTTTTAATTTGAGATGACTTTCTGAATTCAATTCAACAAATTAGTTGAATTTTGAATCAGTGTCTAATTAAGTCTACTTATCACCCTGTTATTTTGGCATTTAGAATTAACTCCAATTATTTCTTTCTCCCACCAGAACATTGCCAGCTCTAACATTGAACAGTAGCCACTTAGTAAACTGCTGTAATAATTTCGTCAGTTACAGAGAGTCTCTGGAACGCACACATTTCTGACTCAGGCAAGAAAGCTTCCAGAGACTCAAGGCTGGCATATGTTGGTGATGCAGTTCCAAGTGTTACTTGCTATGCGATTGGAAGAAGTTTGACTGTTCTGTTTGGAAAGGAAGGTTGGATGGAACTTGCGCTGCTGATGATGGAGGAAGGAGGTATGAATAGACTCAAATCTCTAAGCAGGAAGTCTCCTTGTTATTTGCTAAAGAGCAGCTGTGTCTAATGAATCATAAGAGTACAGTCTAGTGATTTGAATTGTTGAAAGATGCAAAGTAAAACTAGTCTGTAGCACCAAGATGTAATTATAGCAAGGCATCAAATATAAATGTGGATGTAAGAATTGGGCAAGTAACCTCTGTATCGCAGTAACTGCCCCCAAGACATTGACCAATATGTGGCATGGTAGTTTTGCTGTTAGCGTAACGCTCTGCAGCCAGCACAAGCAATTGGGGTTCAGTCCACGCCACTCTCGGAAAGGAGTTTATACATTCTCCCTGTGACTGTGTGGGTTTCCTCCCCTTGCTGTGGTTTCCTCTCACATTCCAAAGGCAGATGGTTAAAGTTAATAAGTTAATAAGTTATGGGTATGCCATGTTGGTGCCAGAAGCATGGTAATACTTGTGGGCTGCCCCTAGCACATTCTTGGACTATGTTGGCCGTCGATGCAAATGGCGCATTTCATTATCTGTGGAACACCCTGGTAAATATTTTACTGCTAATGTTGTCGGATATTTCATGTAATGATTTTCTATAGAAGCAATGTGTTCTGCTGGTAGTGTTTGGGTTACCGTTAAAGATAAGGGATGCTTCGGAATGTTGCATGTCCAATCAGGAGGATGGAATCGAGAGAAGGTTCTAGAGAGCACTGGGGGAGAGGTTTTGTGATAGACACTGAGGTGGGTCAAGGTCTTTTTTTCGGTGGGAGATAGAGAAGAAGCTCGACAGAACCGGCCATAGGATTCAAAATGGTGGGAATCCGATGGAGCCCAAGAGGGGGAGTTTTAGCGGGGATCGATGAATGGGAGTTAGCACCGTGAGTACATTAGATACAACAGCTTTTGGAAAATTTGAGCTCATGCCTGTGCACATTTGACTGTTTAATTATGATGGACCCTTTTGGTTTTTTCTCGTTCTTTTCTTTAATAATTCTTTGGTTAAGTTAACGTTCGTAAATATACTTTCTTTATAATTGTATGCAGTGAACAGTCCGTTATTTCTTGCTGAAGGGTGATTGGATGGGAACAGTAAGTTACACGGTATTCACACAAATCGGGGTTCGGGTGGATGAGGCACCACAACCTCACAGATATGGCAGGACCCAAATCATATCGACCGTGGGCATGAAGAGTTCTGAGGAAGGTGGTTCTCTCACTGCTCAGTCTGGTGGCTGTTAGTGAGGGGCTAACGGGCTGCATCTCTAGAGAAGCCCATTAAAAAAGGATTTCATATGTTTCAAAGTCAATGTGACAAATAACAGCTATTCTAATCTAATCTGATCTAAAAGTCTAACCACCAACTACTTTCTGCTGAAAGGATCATTCGTGTGTCTCTTCCACCTGTTTGAGATATGTACCAGGAGCATTGCCTCGGCAGGGCCCTCAGCATTGTCAATGATCCTCCCCATCCGATATACAATCTCTTTGAATTTGAATTTGAATCAGCCTGGAGGTACCATAGCACTAGGATGGGAAGCAGTTTCTGCCCCCAGGCTATGAGACTCCTCAACCCCCTGCCACCACCCATGTCGCATCATGTATTAAGTGCCAGAAGCATTATCATCATCATCATCATCATCATCATCATCATCAGGTGCCGTGCCCAGTTTGAGCTTTGACTGTCATGGCACACACACTCCTGTTTTAGGTCAAGTGGATCAATTCATTGCTATTCATTTCCAGTTCTCTGGCTGCTGTCTCCATCATCATTTGTCTTTGTCTTCCTCTTGCTTTCTTCCCTTCAATCTTTCCCATAATTACTGTGCATTCTAACTCCTCTTTCCTAATCACATATCCAATGAAGTTACGTTGCCTTTTCATGATCTCATACATTATTTCTTTTTTTGTGTTTGCTCTGTTCATGACATTCTCATTCGATATTCGTTTTGCCCATGATATTCTTTGCATCCTCCTCAAAAACCACATCTCTGCTGCTACAATTCATATCCTCATGTTACTAGATATTGCCCAACATTCTGAGCCATATAACATAAGTGGATAAACGTAACATTTCAGTACTCTGAGGCGGGTTGTCATGCCTAGTTTAGTGTTGGTCAGTATACTCTTCATTCTCATAAAGGTGTCTTTTGCCATCCCTATTCTTCTTTTGATGTCCAAGTCGCACCTGCCATCTGATGTCACCCAACTTCCTAAGTAGCAAAATTTCTTTACTTGTTTTATGTCTTTTTCATTTATTCTCAGCCTGCAGATAGGATTCTCCTTCTTTTTGGATATCACCATACATTCTGTCTTTTTGCAATTGATAGATAGACCCATTTTTGCACTTTCTTCAACAATTATATCAATTAAGTTTTGTAGTTCTTCCTCCATACTTGCAATTAACACAGTGTCATCTGCATATCTGAAATTATTGATGTTTTCACCACCAAATTTGATTCCCAAGATGTCTCTTATTTTTTGTAATATTGTTTCACTGTACACATTAAATAAATCAGGGGAGAAAACACAAACTTGTCTAACACCTCTCTTGATTTTCGTAAACTGACTCACTTCTCCATCTATTCTTACAGCGGCAGTTTTTTCCCAGTACAGATTTCTGATTAGGCGGAGGTCTTTCAAATCTAGATCAAGAGTTTTCTGTAAAATTTCAAATAACTTACTGTGCTTCACTTTATCTAATGATTTTGTGTAGTCAGTAAAACAAACAAACCATCTTTTTGCACTTGAGTAGCTCGTTCTGATAGTATCCTTAACATCAATATAACGTTTCTTGTATCTTCGTCTTTCACAAAACCACATTGTTCTTTACCCATTTCAGCTTGTATTGTACTTTTAGCTCTTGTCATCAAAATTCTTAGAAGTATCTAAGTGATATGACTCATTAAACTTATGGTCCTATGTAATTCACATTCTATTTCTCCAGGTTTCTTAGGAAGAGTGATAAATACTGACTTTTTCATCCCTTCTGGTATTATTCCAGTCTCATAAATGTCATTGATTAAATCAGTAAGTTCTTCAATTCCATAATCTTCAATGGCAATAATTTGTTCTATTACTAATTCATCAGGACCTGCTGCCTTTCCTGATTATACTGTTTACTTTTTAACTTGTGACTTAATGCACCTTAATTTTACTTTGTGTTATGTTTGAGTTATGCATACTGTGTCGCACACCTTGGTCGGGAGGAATGTTTCGTTTGGCAATACACGTGTATGCAGTTGAAATCATAATAAACTTGATCTTGAACTTAATGTTCAATGCATTACCATTGTCAAATCTTCCACCATTAATGTCCTGGCTACAGAACCTCAACTATATCTGCTGCATTAACACAGTATCTCTTTCCTGTTTTTGATTCTAATATAAAATATGTTAATTGTGGAAAACGATAGATTTTCAACTCAGCTTTCACAGCCTAAGATTGTGTAACTCTGAGAAAAAAGTACTTATTTGCAATGCTAAAGTATTCTTATTTCAATAACAAGAGTTGTTCAATGCAAAACATATGATTAAACATGGACATGTTATGATTTAAAATTAAGTATGTTAAAATCTTTTAATGTTAATTAGTTTTCAAACACCTGTTTTTCAATAATTTTGCTGGTGTTTTGTTCACATCAATTAAGCCCAAAGAAAGCTTTATGTGAGCAATTTAATTAGCAAATAATAGTATTTAAATGATAAAATAAATGTGGCACATATTTGCTTAGGACATGCAAACTCACCCCACTCTTGCCTCAAAGTTATAGCTGTGGCCAGTGCATGCCATAGGATAAAACATACATACTATAAGTAAACATTTACATTCGTAGGCAGGTGCTCATAAATCTGCATTTGCTATTCTACCCTTGAGTCAGAGTCCCTTAAAGGCAGGTGGTGTTGGGGAAGCAAGGAATTTGCAGAGGGACTTGGACAGATTAGGAGAATGGACAAAGAAATGACAGATGGAATACAGTGTAGGGAAGTGTATGGTCATGAACATTGTTAGAAGGAACAAGGTACGGACTATTTTCTAAAAAGAAAATATATTCAGAAATCAGAATTGCAAGGGGACTTGGAGTCCACCTGCAGGATTCCCTGAAGGTTAACTTGTAGGCTGAGTCAGTAGTAAGGAAGGCAAATGCAATATTAGCATTTATTTCAGGAACATGAGAATATGAAAGCAAAGATGTAATGCTGAGACTTTATAAAGAGTTCTTCAGAATACTTTTGAAGTATTGTGAGCAGCATTTGGCCTCTTATCTAAGAAAGAGTGTGCTGGTGTTGGAGAGGGTCCAGAATAGGTTTACAAGAATTATTCCAGAAATGAAAGAGTTAACATATGAGGAGCATTTGATGGCTCTTGGCCTGAAAGAGGGACATCTCATTGAAACCAACCAAATATTGAAAGACCTTGATAGAGTGGATGTGCAGACAATAGTTCCAATGTTGAGGGAGTCCAGAACCAGAGCAAACAACCTCAGAGTGCAAGTCTTTCCCTTTAGAGCAGAGATGAGGAGAAATTTCTTTAGGCAGAGCATTGTGAATCTGTTGAATTCATTGCCACAGACAACTCTGGAGGTCAAGTTATTGGGTATATTTAAAGTGGAGGTTAATAGCTACTTAAAGGTAGTAGGGAGAAAGCAGGAGAATAGGGTTGAGAGGGAAAATAAATCACCCAAGATTCAAAGGGTCAAAGGGCCAAATGGTCTAATTTTAGTCTAATTTTGCTCCAATGTCTTACAATCTTATGGTCAAGGTGAGTGGCAAAATGGTAATCTTAAAGGAATGCATATTAGATCATCACTGCAACTCTTAGACCAAGCAAAAGTACTTAAATCAATAATAATGAAATCTACATTAAACAGAATTAATTTAGTGCTTAATTTTGTTCTTTGGAATTAATAGAGATCTTTAGATCTAGCTTACAACTGTGCTACCATATCAAATTTAAATTAAACTAATATGTCTTCATGCTTTTGTTTAGGAGGCATTGTAAATGTGATGCCAATGTTATTTTCTAAAATTTCACGAAAGAGATCTCAGGTAAGATTTAAGCATGTTTAAACATTTTTTGAACTGAATGTTGCCATTGTTAACAATATTTGTTATAGAATAGTAATCTGCTTTAATAAACATATTTTACCCCATCAATAATTATTTACTGTGATCAGGATAGAACATAAAACATAAAACATAGGACATAGAATAGTACAGGCCCTTCGGCCCATATTGTTGTGCTGACCCTCAAACCCTGCCTCCCTTATAACCCCTCACCTTAAATTCCTCCATATACCTGTCCAGTAGTCTCTTAAATTTCACTAGTGTATCTGCCTCCACCACTGACTCAGGCAGTGTATTCCACACACCAACCACTCTCTGAGTAAAAAACTTTCCTCTAATACTCCCCTTGAACTTCCCACCCCTTCCCTTAAAGCCATGTCCCCTTGTATTGGGCAGTGGTGTCCTGGGGAAGAGGCAATGGCTGTCCACTCTATCTATTCCTCTTAATATCTTGTATTCCTCTATCATGTCTCCTCTCAATCCTCCTTCTCTCCAAAGAGTAAAGCCCTAGCTCCCTTAATCTCTGATCATAATCCATGCTCGCTAAACCAGGCAGTATCCTGGTATATCTCCGTACCATTTCCAATGCTTCCACATCCTTTCTATAGTGAGGCAACCAGAACTGGACACAGTACTCCAAGTGTGGCCTAACTAGAGTTTTATAGAGCTGCATCATTACCTCGCGACTTTTAAACTCTATCCCTCCACTTATGAAAGCTAACACACCATAAGCTTTCTTAACTACCCTATCTACCTGTGAGGCAACTTTCAGGGATCTGTGGACATGTATCCCCCAGATCCCTCTGCTCCTCCACACTACCAAGTATCCTGACATTTACTTTGTACTTTGCCTTGGAGATTGTCCTTCCAAAGTGGACCACCTCACACTTCTCCGGGTTCAACTCCATCTGCCACTTCTTAGCCCACTTCTGCAACCTATCAATGTCTCTCTGCAATCTTTGACAATCCTCTACCCTACCTACAACATCACCAATCTTTGTGGCATCTGCAAACTTGCCAACCCACCCTTCTACCTCCACATCCAGGTCGTTAATAAAAATCATGAAAAGTAGAGGTCCCAGAACCGATCCTTGTGGGACACCACTAGTCACAACCCTCCAATCTGAATGTACTCCCTCCACCACGACCCTCTGCCTTCTGCAGGCAAGCCAATTCTGAATCCATCTGGCCAAACTTCCCTGGATCCCATGCCTTCTGACTTTCTGAATAAGCATACCGTGTGGAACCTTGTCAAATGTCTTACTAAAAGCCCTGTAGATCAAATCCACTGCATTACCCTCTTCTATATGCCTGGTCACCTCCTCAAAGAACTCTATCAAGCTTGTTAGACACGATCTGCCCTTCACAAAGCCGTGCTGACTGTCCCTGATTGGACCATGATTCTCTGAATGCCCATAGATCCTATCTCTAAGAATCTTTCCCAACAGCTTTCCCACCACAGACGTAAGGCTCACTGGTCTATAATTACCCGGACTATCCCTACTACCATTTGAACAAGGGGACAACATTCGCCTCACTCCAATCTTCCGGTACCGTTCCTGTAGACAACGAGGACATAAAGATCCTAGCCAGAGGGTCAGCAATCTCTTCCCTCGCCTCGTGGAGCAGCCTGGGGAATATTCCATCAGGCCCCGGGGACTTACCCATCCTAATGTATTTTAATAACTCCAATACCTCCTCTCTCTTAATATCAACATGCTCCAGAACATCAACCTCACTCATGTTGATCTCACCGTCATCAAGTTCCCTTTCATATAACCATATAACAATTACAGCACAGAAACAGGCCATCTCGGCCCTTCTAGTCCGTGCCGAACTCTTACTCTCACCTAGTTCCACCGACCTGCACTCAGCCTATAACCCTCCATTCCTTTCCTGTCCATATATCTATCCGATTTAACTTTAAAATGACAACATCGAACCTGCCTCAACCACTTCTGCTGGAAGCTCGTTCCACACAGCTACCACTCTCTGAGTAAAAAAGTTCCCCCTCATGTTACCCCTAAACTTTAGCCCTTTAACTCTCAACTCATGTTCTCTTGTTTGAATCTCCCCCACTCTCAATGGAAAAAGCCTATCCACGTCAACTCTATCTATCTCCCTCATAATTTTAAACACCTCTATCATGTCCCCCCTCAACCTTCTACGCCCCAAGGAATAAAGACCTAACTTGTTCAACCTTTCTCTGTAACTTAGGAGATGAAACCCAGGCAACATTTTAGTAAATCTCCTCTGTACTCTCTCAATTTTATTGACATCTTTCCCATAATTCGGTGACCAGAACTGTACACAATACTATAAATTTGGCCTCACCAATGCCTCATACAATTTCAATATTACATCCCAACTCCTATACTCAATGCTCTGATTTATAAAGGCCAGCATACCAAAAGCTTTCTTCACCACCCTATCCACATGAGATTCCACCTTCAGGGAACTATGGACCATTGTTCCTAGATCCCTCTCTTCTACTGCATTCTTCAATGCCCTACCATTTACCATGTATGTCCTATTTTGATTAGTCCTACCAAAATGTAGTACCTTACAGTTTTCAGCATTAAACTCCATCTGCCATCTTTCAGCCCACTCTTCTAACTGGCCTAAATCTCTCTGCAAGCTTTGAAAACCCACTTCATTATCCACAACCCCACCTATCTTAGTATCATCTACATACTTACTAATCCAATTTACCAGCTCATCATCCAGATCATTAATGTATATGACAAACAACATTGGACCCAGTACAGATCCCTGAGGCACACCGCTACACACCATCCTCCAATCTGACACACAGTTATCCACCACTATTCTCTGGCATCTCCCATCTAGCCACTGCTGAATCCATTTTACTACTTCGATATTAATGCCTAACGATTCAACCTTCCTAACTAACCTTCTGTGTGGAACCTTGTCAAAGGCCTTACTAAAGTCCATATAGACAACATCCACCGCTTTACCCTCGTCAACTTTCCTCGTAACCTCATCAAAAAATTCAATAAGATTTGTCAAACATGACCTTCCACGCACAAATCCATGTTGACTGTTCCTAATCAGACCCAGTCTATCCAGATAATTATATATACCATCTCGAAGAATACTTTCCATCAATTTACCCACCACTGATGTCAAACTCACAGGCTGATAATTGCTAGGTTTACTCTTAGAACCCTTTGTAAACGATGGAACCACATGAGCAATACGCCAATCCTCCGGCACCATCCCCATTTCTAATGACATTTGAAATATTTCAGTCAGAGCCCCTGCTATTTCCACACTAACTTCCCTCAAGGTCCTAGGGAATATCTTGTCCGGACCCGGAGACTTATCCACTTTTATATTCCTTTAAAGCGCCAGTACTTCCTCTTCTTTAATCATCATACTTTCTATAACTACCCTTCTTGTTTCCTTTACCTTACACAATTCAATATCCTTCTCCTTAGTGAATACCAAAGAAAAGAAATTGTTCAAAATCTCCCCCATCTCTTTTGGCTCCGCACATATCTGTCCACTCTTATTCTCTAAGGGACCAATTTTATCCCTCACTATCCTTTTGCTATTAATATAACTGTAGAAACCCTTTAGATTTATTTTCACCTTACTTGCCAAAGCAGCCTCGTATCTTCTTTTGGCTTTTCTAATTTCTTTCTTAAGATTCTTTTTACATTCTTTATATTCCTTGAGCACCTCATTTACTCCAAGCTGCCTATACTTATTGTAGATCCCTGTCTTTTTCCGAACCAAGTTTCCAATATCCCTTGAAAACCATGGCTCTCTCAAACTTTTAACCTTTCCTTTCAACCTAACAGGAACATAAAGATCCTGTACCCTCAAAATTTCACCTTTAAATGACCTCCATTTCTCTATTACATCCTTCCCATAAAACAAATTATCCCAATCCACTCCTTCTAAATCCTTTCGCATCTCATCAAAGGTGAATTGGTGAATACCAAAGAGAAGTATTCATTGAGGACCTCGCTCACTTCCTCAGCCTCCAGGCACATCTTCCCACCTTTATCTCTAATTGGTCCTACCTTCACTCCTGTCATCCTTTTGTTCTTCACATAATTGAAGAATGCCTTGGGGTTTTCCTTTACCCTACTCGCTAGGGCCTTCACATGCCCCCTTCTTGCTCTCCTCAGCCCCTTCTTAAGCTCCTTTCTTGCTTCCCTATATTCCTCAATAGATCCATCTGATCCTTGTTTCCTAAACCTCATGTATGCTGCCTTCTTCCACTTGACTAGATTTTCCACCTCACTTGTCAACCATGGTTCCTTCACCCTACCATTCTTTATCTTCCTCACTGGGACAAATTTATCCCTAACATTCTGCAAAAGATCTCTGAACATCGACCACATGTCCATAGTACATTTCCCTGCAAAAACATCATCCCAATTCACACCCGCAAGTTATAGCCTTATAGCCTCATAATTTGCCCTTCCCCAATTAAAAATTTTCCTGTCCTCTCTGATTCTATCCTTTTCTATGATAATGCTAAAGGCCGGGGAGCGGTGGTCACTGTCCTCCAGAAGCTCACCCACTGAGAGATCTGTGACCTGACCCAGTTCATTACCTAGTACTAGATCTAGTATGGCATTCCCCCTGGTCGGCCTGTCCACATACTGTGACAGGAATCCGTCCTGGACACACTTAACAAACTCTGCCCCGTCCAAACCCTTGGAACTAATCAGGTGCCAATCAATATTAGGGAAGTTAAAGTCACCCATGATAACAACCCTGTTATTTTTGCACCTTTCCAAAATCTGCCTCCCAATCTGCTCCTCAGTATCTCTGCTGCTAGCAGGGGGCCTATAGAATACTCCCAATATAGTAACTGCTACCTTCCTGTTCCTGACTTCTACCCATACTGACTCAAAAGAGGATCTCCTTCAGTTAGTCCTGACGAAGGGTCTCGGCCTGAAACGTCGACTGCGCCTCTTCCTATAGATGCTGCTTGGCCTGCTGCGTTCACCAGCAACTTTGATGTGTGTTCCTGTTACATTATCCACCTTTTCTGTAGCTGTAATAGTATCCCTGACCAGTAGTGCCGCCCCTCCTCCCCTTTTTCTGCCCTCTCTATCCCTTTGAAAGCACTGAAATCCAGGAATATTGAGAATCCATTCCTGCCCTGGTGCCAGCCAAGTCTCTGTAATGGCCACTACATCATAATTCCATGTATGTATCCAAGCTCTCAGTTCATCACCTTTGTTCCTGATGCTTCTTGCATTGAAGTACAAGCACTTTAGCCTTTCTACCTTCCTACCTTTACACCGTTTATTCTGCTTCTCTTTCCTCAAAGCCTCGCTATATGTTAGATCTGGCTTTACTCCATGCACTTCTGCCACTGCTCTATCGCTCAGGTCCCATTCCCCTTGCAAATTAGTTTAAACCCTCCCGAACCATGCTAGCAAACTTACCTGCAAGGTTATTGCTCCCCCTCGAGTACAGGGGTAACCCATCCAATCTGTACAGGTCCCACCTTCCCCAGAAGAGATCCCAATGATCCAAAAATTCTGAAACCCTGCTCCCTGCACTAACTACTCAGCCACACATTCAACTGCCATCTCCCCCAATTCTTACCATCACTGTCACGTAGCACTGGCAGCAATCCTGAGAACGCCACCCTTGAGGTCCTGTTCTTCAGCCTTCTGCTAGTTCCAGAAACTCACACTTCAGGACCTCATCCCTCTTCCTGCCTATGTCGTTGGTGCCAACATGTATCACGACTTCTGGTTGCTTTCCCTCTCGTACCAGGATGTCGTGCACCGTGTCAGAGACATCCCAGACCCTGGCACCTGGGAGGCAACAAACCATGCGGGTGTCCTTCTCACGTCCACAAAATCTCCTGTCTGCTCCCCTGACTATAGATTCTCCAATGACGACAGCTCTCCTCTTCTCCGTCCCACCCTTCTTCACCACAGGGTCAGACTCAGTGCCAGAGGCCCTGCCACCATGGCTCACACCTGGTTGGTCGTCCCCGCCAACTGTATCCAGGATGGTAAACTTATTAGTCAGGGGAATGGCTACAGGGGTGCTGTGCACTACCTGTCTATTCACCTTCGCTTCCCCACCTCTGACTGTCACCCAACGACCTGCTTCCGACAGCCTAGGTATGACTACCTCCCTGTAGCTCTCATCTATGACGGCCTCATTCTCCCTTATGAGTCGTTGGTCATCCAGCTGCTGCTCCAGATTCCTTACACGGTCTTCCAGATCGCCCAGCCGTATGCACTTCTGGCAGATGTGACTCTGCGGGAAAGGGGAGTTCCCCCAAGTCTGCCACATCTCACATGAGAGGCACATCACCGTCTCAAGAGGCATTGTAAAGACTAACTGGGAACAAGCTCGTCCTCTACCTCTTCTCGTTGAAGCCTCTCGAGTCAAAGCCTCAAAGCTCCACTCCTTCACTGGCCCACTCACTCACTGGCCGCTTTCCACTGGCCACTATGCTTGAGCTACCCCTTTATTTATAAGCTAACCTTAAGCTGTATTTCAAATTCTTTTGGTTCCCTTGTAATTTGATAAAGTATGCCTTATCTAAAAGAAGTTTGAGACAAATCTAAAACAAATAAAAAAATCACCACAAAATCCTTGTGAATATTATCTAGGGAGTCCAGCAGCAAGCAATATTAACATTCTCTGAAGCAGGTTCTTCCTACTTGATAGTAGAAAGAAATAAGCTGATGTGATCAATATTATTTCCTTGTTCATATTAAAACCACATTTTATGTTGCCTTTTAATCTGGACAATCCTTTGTCAGCAGAATGTGAATCAGTACTATTTTTTCAGATAAAGATTTACATGATTGAATTCAAGTATTATCCCGGCTGAGACCTACATAATTATTAAATATGTGAAATGGGTTATATATCTGATACTTCAAAAACTGGTGATATTTATTTTATTGACAAAGTGTGTTCTTGCCGCAGTTTAAAATATTCCATTTTCTTGTTTGCGGAAGGTATTGTGGTTTCGCAGAGCTGTCATTGGAGGCCTCACGACTTGTGCTGTGCTGAATATTTTCTGGTAGGCCTTCACATGCATACTGTGATTAATTTGAAGAGCGTTTATTTTTGAAATAATATCCTCCTTTCCTAGTTCCTAAAATGCCGGATCATGACAACAGCCAGAAAGACTGGACTGTATACACTACCAAAGCTTATTAAAATAAATCAGACCATAAGACGGAGGAGCAGAATTCGACCATTCAGTCCCTCGAGCTCTGCTCCACCATTACATCATGGCTGATTTACTATTCCTCTCAACCCCTATTCTCCTGTCTCATCCCTGTAATCTTGGACACCCATGCTAATCAAGAATCTATCAACCTCCGCTTTAAAAAACACCCAATAACTTGCCCTTCACAGCCAGCTGTGGCAAGGGATGCAAAAGATTCATCACCATCTGGCTAAAACAATTCCTTCTCATCTAGGATTGAAATGGATTCTAAGGCTGTGCCCTCTGGTCCTAGACTCACCCATTATAGGAAACATCCTCTCTGTATCTCTGTAGGGGAGAACCAGTGGATGTGGTATATTTGGATTTTCAAAAGGCTTTTGACAAGGTCCCACACAGGAGATTAGTGTGCAAACTTAAAGCACATGGTATTGGGGGTAAGGTATTGGTGTGGGTGGAATTGGTTAGCAGACAGGAAGCAA
The DNA here is from genome assembly GCF_963921235.1 of Mobula hypostoma. NCBI lineage: Eukaryota > Metazoa > Chordata > Chondrichthyes > Myliobatiformes > Myliobatidae > Mobula > Mobula hypostoma. The sequence continues at coordinate 50,622,262 of NC_086100.1, read as the reverse complement.
AGAGTGGGAATAAACGGGACCTTTTCAGAATGGCAGGCGGTGACTAGTGGGGTACCGCAAGGCTCAGTGCTGGGACCCCAGTTGTTTACAATATATATTAATGACTTGGATGAGGGAATTAAATGCAGCATCTCCAAGTTTGCGGATGACACGAAGCTGGGTGGCAGTGTTAGCAGTGAGGAGGATGCTAAGAGGATGCAGGGTGACTTGGATAGGTTGGGTGAGTGGGCAAACTCATGGCAGATGCAATTTAATGTGGATAAATGTGAAGTTATCCACTTTGGTGGCAAAAATAGGAAAACAGATTATTATCTGAATGGTGGCCGATTAGGAAAAGAGGAGGTGCAACGAGACCTGGGTGTCATTATACACCAGTCATTGAAAGTGGGCATGCAGGTACAGCAGGCGGTGAAAAAGGCGAACGGTATGCTGGCATTTATAGCGAGAGGATTCGAGTACAGGAGCAGGGAGGTACTACTGCAGTTGTACAAGGCCTTGGTGAGACCACACCTGGAGTATTGCGTGCAGTTTTGGTCCCCTAATCTGAGGAAAGACATCCTTGCCATAGAGGGAGTACAAAGAAGGTTCACCAGATTGATTCCTGGGATGGCAGGACTTTCATATGAAGAAAGACTGGATGAACTGGGCTTGTACTCGTTGGAATTTAGAAGATTGAGGGGGGATCTGATTGAAACGTATAAAATCCTAAAGGGATTGGACAGGCTAGATGCAGGAAGATTGTTCCCGATGTTAGGGAAGTCCAGAACGAGGGGTCACAGTTTGAGGATAAAGGGGAAGCCTTTTAGGACCGAGATTAGGAAAAACTTCTTCACACAGAGAGTGGTGAATCTGTGGAATTCTCTGCCACAGGAAACAGTTGAGGCCAGTTCATTGGCTATGTTTAAGAGGGAGTTAGATATGGCCCTTGTGGCTACAGGGATCAGGGGGTATGGAGTGAAGGCTGGGGCAGGGTTCTGAGTTGGATGATCAGCCATGATCATAATAAATGGCGGTGCAGGCTCGAAGGGCCGAATGGCCTACTCCTGCACCTATTTTCTATGTTTCTATGTTTTCTATGTTTCTATGTATCCACTCTGTCTAAGCCCTTCAATCTGTCTGCCTTCGTAATTTGTCACATTATATTGTCCATACTTGTACAATGGAGCTGGAGAGTGGTTCCTGTTCTCTGTGTGTTTTTATAAGTTCTAGTTTAATTATCATTCATCCATACATATGAATGCAGCAAATGATTCAGCTTTCCTCCGCGGGCCGAGGTGCAAAACACCGTACCGACAGTCACACACAACACATATAGTTATTGTAACAGAAAAACGTACTGGTCACAGAAAAATATATAAATGTAGCCCAAATCCTTGAGTGGCATGGCCTTTTAGATTGATGGTACATATGATGTTGTCCTGGAGCAAACACGCAACAGTCATCATCATGCACTAGTGCAGCTGCAGCTGCAGATGAATGCAATCCAACTGGTCTGCCATCGAGCTAACACTGGACGGCAGCACTGATGAGATGGGCCGAGCCCCCACACTCTCCCACACTGGCTCCAGCTCCGGCTCCGCTGTATCCTCCCCTGGAGCTGCCACAGGTGACCCTGCAAACGTGAAGGCCTGGTCCACGCGACAACACAGGCCACACAACACTCCCCCTCTCCGCCATCAGTCTTGATTATGAACCAGTTAACTTCCTATTTATAAAAATAGTTCATTCTCAGTTATTCTACAAAAAATGATGTGTGTACCATTCTGGATTCAGTATTGGTTTTCAACATTTGTAGGTACTTTTATGTTTATAGGTATAGATATTTCAACCTTCCTTGGCTGTCCTCCTCCTAGCTGCATACTGTCAGAGGCTAAAGAGCAAGGCCGCAAAGATAAGGACAACAAAAAGGTAGTTGGGGGAAGCAGAAGAGCTGCTACAGGATTGCTTCAATAGGTAGACTAGGCCTCACCAGAGAATCTGAACGAATACGCCACGGTTGTCACGGGCATTATTAAAACAGTCATAGATGAGTGTGTACCCACAAGATAATTCGGAGTCTTCCGCAACCAGAAGCCTTGGATGAACTATGAAATTTGAAATCCACTGAGGGCTAGATCAGTGGCATTGAGGTCTGGCTACCAAGTAAAATACAAGAGGTACAGGTTATCATCTCCGGAAAGCCATCTTGCGTGCAAAGTGGCAATTCGAGACCAAACTTGAATCACTAAAAGATGCTCGACAGCTGTGGCAGGGCTTGAATGCTTTCACTGCTTACAAAGTGAAACCAAGCAACTTAATTGACAGCAAAGCTTTGGTCCCAGATGAGCTCAATGCCTTCTGTGCTCGCCTTGACCATCAAAACATGGAGGAACCATCACAGACTCCCACAGCTCCCAATGACCCTATGATTTCAGACTCTGAGGACAACATGAGAGCATCCTTCAGGAGGATGAACCCATGGAAAGCATCTGACTCTGATGGGGTACCTGGTCGAACACCAAATAACTATATTGATCAACTGCCTGGAGTGTTTACCGATATCTTTAACATCTTGTTTTGGCCGTCTGAGGTATCCTTCAAGCAGGTTACAGTTATACTAGTGCCTAAGAAGAACATGGTAATCTGCTCCAAAGACTATTATCCAGTAGCACTTACGTACAGTTTGGTGAAGTGCTTTGAGAGGCTGATGATGAAACCTATCAAATTAGACCTGAGAAATGACTTGGATCCACCACGGTTTGCCTACAGTTACAACAGGTCCACAGCAGATGCCATTTCATTGGCTTTTCACTCAACCCTGGAACATCTGGACAGTGAAGGTGTGTACATCAGGATGCTCTTCATCAGTTATAGCTCAGTATTCAATACCATCATTCCCTAAAAACTAATCAATAAGCTTCAAGATCTAGACCTCAATACCTCCTCGATTGGATCCTCAATTTCTTCACTTGCAGACCCTGGTCAGTTTGGGTTGGCAAAAACTTCTCCTCCGCAATATCCATCCACACAGGGCATCACAAAGCTGTTTGCTTAGCCCCTGTTATACTCTATATTTATGACTGTGAGGCTAAGCACAGCTCCAATGCCATATTTAAGTTTGCTGACAGCACCATTCACAATGGCCGAATCAAAGGTGGTGACAAATTCGGATACAGGAGGGAAATTGAAAATCTGGCTGAGTGGTGCTAGAACAATGACCTCTCACTCGATCCCAGTAAGACCAAGGAGTTGATTATTAACTTCAGGGGGAGGAAACAGGAAGTCCATAAGCCAGTCCTCAGCAGGGGATCAGAGGTGGATTGCATCAGTAATTTTAAACTCTTTGGTGGTGTTATCACTTAAGAGGGTCTGTCCTGGGTCCAGCATATAAAAGCCATTACAAAGAAAACATGGCAGCACCTCTACTTCCTTAGAAGTTTGCAAAGATCCGGCATGACATGACATCAACTTTGCATATTGGTTGTTTGTCCTGTTGGGTGCTGTCTTTCATTGGTTCTATTGTGTTTCTTGGATTTACTGTGCATGTTTGCAAGGAAATAAATCTCAGGGTTGTATATGGTGACATACGCAGTATGTACTTAGTTAATAAGTTTACTTTGAACTTTAAATTTTAATTAAACTTCTTGTTTACACTATGACCAGTTATGTGTTGCATTGCTGTATGTCAATTTTAGAATCAAAGATTCCAGAGGATTTTGAAAGACCTTTTTTATTCAATCAGCCTCTGAGGTCCTCCGTGGGTTGTAGTTGACCTTGGATATTACGCCCTAGCTGTCCACATAATACACAAGCCGAGGCAGTAAGGTATGGAGAGCAAGCTGTCAGCCATGCAACAAGCTTCCTCTCTCCCCATGCAGCTGATGAATCCAAAGGAACAGCATAAACCCAAACATTTTGGCACCAGCGATGTCAGAGGAGTTGCCAGTCAGTGTTGAACTCAACATAGGACTGCCTCAAGGACTCCTGCTCTGGATTTTTCCTCAGGGTTTACACCCAAGGCCTTCCCTATGAGTGGGTACAGGCTCAAGGCCGCACAGTTTTGAGATCAGAGTTTTCCTTTTCCAAAATGAGCTACCAACCATGGCTAACAAGCTCCGTCTACCCAGGGGACTGGTTTTAAAGTGCCTTTGTTCTATTTCAGTAGAAAGGGTTTTACTGGGCTTAGCAACCGGACTTGGTTGTCAGAGGCTACTTGAGACACACCATTGGGAGCATTTAGTAGCCAGTGGGAGCTTATCCCCACTGCCTTCCCCTGACTATGACAACCTGAAGGAACCACTCAATCAGCCCTTACCAGTAAGTTAACCACAGGGATTGTTAATGCTTATTATTGGCATAGATTGAACCTTTCTGAGAGGTAGTTTTTTTCCAGATTGATGGTTTATTTTGAATTGTGTGAGTGTAATTTTTTTTTCTCAACTATTGCTGGTTTCTATCTACGATGAAGTGAAATGGCTGATGGCATCAATAAGGGGTGACTCATTCCATGCAGCTCCGTGCGATGAGAATGATCAATTATTCCTGTTTAGGACAACCACAGCTGAAATCCATAGTGACAGCCATAGGTACTTCAGTAAGTAACATATTTTAAGATGTTTAAAAAGCTTATTGATACTCAGAATTGATGGATCTCAGGCTGCAGACTCAAGTCGAACATGCCATTTTCCTTTAAGAAAGAAGAAGCAAAGAAAATGTGCTGGGCTGCAAGGAAAATTGAAATGCAGAGACTTTAGCCCCCCCCCTTCCCCTCCCCCACTGATTACCCTGCTGAATGTACAGTCTCTGTAAAATAAAGAGCTCAGAACAAGATTGCTGTACCAGAGGAACACCGGGGAGTGCTGTATACTTTTGTTTCATGGAAACATGATTATCCTCAGCCATTTCAGATGCAGTGCTGCAACTCGAAGACATTGCCATTCACCACAAAGACAGGACAGCTCAGTTTTTTAAAGGCAGAGGAGGTGGAGTGTGCTTTATAATTAACTCATCATGTTGCGCAGATGTGGTGGTTCAACCAGTCCAGCGTGAAGTAGTCTCTGTACAACTACCACCGACAATCAGAGGAGCCAACACACAAACCACTGATATACCACCATCAAGGATGCTTCCCAAGCACACACTTTGAAAAAGTCTTATTCCCCCATCCCACCCCACCCCGCCCACTGGCTGTACTCCTACTCCCAGCGTATAGGCAGAGACTAAAGACGGCAGCACAGCACAGGTGGTCAGGACCAAGAATTTATGCTCAAAGGAGGCAGAGGAGTGCTTACAGGTCTGCTTTGAGTTGGTGGTCTGGACAATATTCAGGGATTCATCTTCTAGTCTGAATGAATACGCCTCAGCTTTCATTGACTTCATCAAAGCTTGAGTCGGGGAGTATATGTCTTCAAGAACATACTGGACATACTCAAATCAAAAGCCAAGAATGAACAAGGAGATTTGTAGCCTACTGAGGGCTAGACATGTGGCATTCAAGGCCAGCAATCCAGAACTATACAGGTACAACCTGTGGAAGGCTATCTTAAGAATGAAAATCAATTCCAGCTGAGGTCAGAGACAGATTTGGATGCACATCAGCTCTGGCAGGGTTTGCAGGCCATTACTTCCTACAAAGCGAAACCTAACATCATAAATGGCTGTGATGATTTACTCCCAGCTGAGCTCAAAGCCTTTTAAGCACGCTTTGAAAGGGCATACATAACACTCGTAAGGCGAAAGGTCCTGGTGGTGTACCTGGTAAGGCTCTGAAAACCCGTGCCAACCAACTGGTGGGAGTATTCAATCTTTCACTGCTGCAGTGGGAGGTTCACATCTGCATCAAAAGTGCAACAATCATATCAGTGCCCAAGAGGAGATGAGTGAGCTGCCTGGAGGACTGTCACCCAGTGGCACTCACACCTACTGTGCTGAAGTGCTCTGACAGGTTGATCATGGCTAGGATCAACTTCTGCCGAAGCAAGGGCCTGTACCCGCTGCAATTTGCCTATTGGCACAATAGCTCTACAGTGGATGCAATCTCACTGACTCTCAACTGGGCCTTGGATCATAATAGTACTACTTAGTTCAGCCGCAAACACGAGGAAATCTGCAGATGCTGGAATTTCTTCAAGCAACGCACTTAAAAGTTGCTGGTGAACGCAGCAGGCCAGGCAGCATCTCTAGGAACAGGTACAGTCGAAGTTTTGGGCCGAGACCCTTCGTCAGGACTAACTGAAGGAAGAGCTAGTAAGAGATTTGAAAGTGGGAGGGGAAGGGGGAGATCTGAAATGATGGGAGAAGACAGGAGGGGGAGGGATGGAGCCAAGAGCTGGACAGGTGATTGGCAAAAGGGGTATGAGAGGATCATGGGACAGGAGGCCTAGGGAGAGAGAAAGAGAGAGGGTGGAATCCCAGAGGATGGGCAAGGAGTATAGTGAGAGGGACAGAGGGAGAAAAAGAGAGAAAAAAATAATTTTATATATAAAATAATAATAAATAAATAACGGATGGGGTACGAAGGGGAGGTGGGTCATTAACAGAAGTTAGAGAAGTCAATGTTCATTAAACATTGAACATTTTCATTGAACATTAACTTCTGTAACTTCCGTTAATGCCCCACCTCCCCTTCATACCCCATCCGTTATTTATTTATTATTATTATTTTTTTTTTCTCTCTCTCTCTTTTTCTCCCTCTGTCCCTCTCACTATACTCCTTGCCCATCCTCTAGGATTCTCCCCCCCCCCTTTCTTTCTCCCTAGGCCTCCCATCCCATGATCCTTTCATATCCCTTTTGCCAATCAACTTTCCAGCTCTTGGCTCCATCCCTCCCCCTCCTGTCTTCTCCTATCATTTCGGATCTCCCCCTCCCCTTCCCACTTTCAAATCTCTTACTATCTCTTCTTTCAGTTAGTCCTGACGAAGGGTCTCGGCCCGAAACATCAACTGTACCTCTTCCTAGAGATGCTGCCTGGCCTGCTGCGTTCACCAGCATCTTTTAAGTCTGTTGCTTAGTTCAGCCAGCTGTTCATTGACTGCAGCTCAGCGTTGAACAGAATCATACCCTTAGTTCTAACCAACAAACTCCAAAACCTGGACCTCTGTACTGCCCTCTGCAACTGGATCTTTGACTTCCTCACCAGATGACCACAGTCTTTGTGGATCAGAAGTAACATCTCCTCCCTGATAATAAACACTGACACACCTCAAACATGTGTGCTTAGCCCTCTGCTCTACATCCATAACTGTGTGGCTAGGCACTGCTCAAACAGCATCTATTAATTTGCTAACAATGCAACTATTGTTGGCAGAATTTCAAAGTTTAAGGTAATTATCAAAATACATACAGTATATGTCACCATTTACAACCCTAATATTCATTATCTTGGGGGCATACTCAATAAATGTATAATAGAATAATAACTATTAGAGTCAATGAAAGATGCACCAACTTGGACATCCAACCAGTGTGCAAAAGACAACAAACTGTGCAAATACAAAAAGAAATAAATAACAACAATAAATAAATAAGCAAAAAGTATCAAGAACGTGAAATGAAGAGTCCTTGAGAGTGAGTACATGGGCTGTGAGAACATTTTAAGGATGGAGCAAATGAAGTTAAGTGAAATTATCCCATTTGGCTCAAGTGCCTCATAGTTGAGGGGTAATAACTATTCCTGAACCTGCTAATGAGAATCCTGAGGCTCCTATACCTTCTTCCTGATGGCTTCAGCGAGAAGAGAGCATGTCCTGCTGGCGGGGGTCCCTGATATTGGATGCTGCTCTCCTGTAAAAACACGCTGGTGGGAGTTGTGTACAGGCCACCTAACAGTAGTAGTGAGGTCAGAGATGGTATTAAACAGGAAATTAGAAATGTGTGCAATAAAGGAACAGCAGTTATAATGGGTGACTTCAATCTACATGTAGACTGGGTGAACCAAATTGGTAAAGGTGCTGAGGAAGAGGATTTCTTGGAATGTATGCAGGATGGTTTTTTGAACCAACATGTCGAGGAACCAACTAGAGAGCAAGCTATTCTGGACTGGGTTTTGAGCAATGAGGAAGGGTTAATTAGCGATCTTGTCGTGAGAGGCCCCTTGGGTAAGAGTGACCATAATATGGTGGAATTCTTCATTAATATGGAGAGTGACATAGTTAATTCAGAAACAAAGGTTCTGAACTTAAAGAGGGGTAACTTTGAAGGTATGAGACGTGAATTAGCTAAGATAGACTGGCAAATGACACAAAGGATTGACAGTGGATATGCAATGGCAAGCATTTAAAGGTTGCATGGATGAACTACAACAATTGTTCATCCCAGTTTGGCAAAAGAATAAATCAAGGAAGGTAGTGCACCCGTGGCTGACAAGAGAAATTAGGGATAGTATCAATTCCAAAGAAGTAGCATACAAATTAGCCAGAGAAAGTGGCTCACCTGAGGACTGGGAGGAATTCAGAGTTCAGCAGAGGAGGACAAAGGGCTTAATTAGGAAGGGGAAAAAAGATTATGAGAGAAAACTGGCAGAGAACATAAAAACGGACTGTAAAAGCTTTTATAGATATGTAAAAAGGAAAAGACTGGTAAAGACAAATGTAGGTCCCCTGCAGACAGAAACAGGTGAATTGATTATGGGGAGCAAGGACATGGCAGACCAATTGAATAATTACTTTGGTTCTGTCTTCACTAAGGAGGACATAAATAATCTTCCAGAAATAGTAAGGGACAGAGGGTCCAGTGAGATGGAGGAACTGAGTGAAATACATGTTAGTAGGGAAGTGGTGTTAGGTAAATTGAAGGGATTGAAGGCAGATAAATCCCCAGGGCCAGATGGTCTGCATCCTAGAGTGCTTAAGGAAGTAGCCCAATAAATAGTGGATGCATTAGTGATAATTTTTCAAAACTCATTAGATTCTGGACTAGTTCCTGAGGATTGGAGGGTGGCTAATGTAACCCCAATTTTTAAAAAAGGAGGGAGAGAGAAACCGGGGAATTATAGACAGGTTAGCCTAACGTCGGTGGTGGGGAAACTGCTGGAGTCAGTTATCAAGGATGTGATAACAGCACATTTGGAAAGCGGAGGAATGATCGGACAAAGTCAGCATGGATTTGTGAAAGGAAAATCATGTCTGACGAATCTCATAGAATTTTTTGAGGATGTAACTAGTAGAGTGGATAGGGGAGAACCAGTGGATGTGGTATATTTGGATTTTCAAAAGGCTTTTGACAAGGTCCCACACAGGAGATTAGTGTGCAAACTTAAAGCACACGGTATTGGGGGTAAGGTATTGGTGTGGGTGGAGAATTGGTTAGCAGACAGGAAGCAAAGAGTGGGAATAAACGGGACCTTTTCAGAATGGCAGGCGGTGACTAGTGGGGTACCGCAAGGCTCAGTGCTGGGACCCCAGTTGTTTACAATATATATTAATGACTTGGATGAGGGAATTAATTGCAGCATCTCCAAGTTTGCGGATGACACGAAGCTTGGCGGCAGTGTTAGCAGTGAGGAGAATGCTAAGAGGATGCAGGGTGACTTGGATAGGTTGGGTGAGTGGGCAAACTCATGGCAGATGCAATTTAATGTGGATAAATGTGAAGTTATCCACTTTGGTGGCAAAAATAGGAAAACAGATTATTATCTGAATGGTGGCCAATTAGGAAAAGGGGAGGTGCAATGAGACCTGGGTGTCATTATACACCAGTCATTGAAAGTGGGCATGCAGGTACAGCAGGCGGTGAAAAAGGCGAATGGTATGCTGGCATTTATAGCGAGAGGATTCGAGTACAGGAGCAGGGAGGTACTACTGCAGTTGTACAAGGCCTTGGTGAGACCACACCTGGAGTATTGTGTGCAGTTTTGGTCCCCTAATCTGAGGAAAGACATCTTTGCCATAGAGGGAGTACAAAGAAGGTTCACTAGATTGATTCCTGGGATGGCAGGACTTTCATATGAAGAAAGACTGGATGAACTGGGCTTGTACTCGTTGGAATTTAGAAGATTGAGGGGGGATCTGATTGAAACGTATAAGATCCTAAAGGGATTGGACAGGCTAGATGCAGGAAGATTGTTCCCGATGTTGGGGAAGTCCAGAACGAGGGGTCACAGTTTGAGGATAGAGGGGAAGCCTTTTAGGACCGAGATTAGGAAAAACTTCTTCACACAGAGAGTGGTGAATCTGTGGAATTCTCTGCCACAGCAAACTGTTGAGGCCAGTTCATTGGCTATGTTTAAGAGGGAGTTAGATATGGCCCTCGTGGCTACAGGGGTCAGGGGGTATGGAGGGAAGGCTGGGGCGGGGTTCTGAGTTGGATGATCAGCCATGATCGTAATAAATGGCGGTGCAGGCTCGAAGGGCTGAATGGCCTACTCCTGCACCTATTTTCTATGTTTCTATGTTTCTAACACTTCGTGTTGGTGTGCTCAACGATGGGCAGGGCTTTACCTATGATGGACTGAGCCGTATCACTATATTTTTGTAGGATGTTTTGTTCAAGAATATTGGTGTTTCTATACCAGCCTGTGATGCAGCCACTCACTATACTGTCCACTACATATCTATGGAAGCTTGTCAAAGTTTTAGATGTTATGTTGTATGTTCCACTAACTCCTAAGGAAGTAGAGGTGCTGCAGTGCTTTCTTCGTTATTGCACTTGCGTGCTGGGCCCAGGACAAGTCCTCTGAAATAATACACAGATGAATTTAAAGTTGCTAACACTCTCCGATGAGGACTGGATCATGGACCTCTCATTTCCTTCTCCTGAAATCAATAATTAGCTTCTTGGTCTAGCTGACATTGTTGTGTGGCATCACTCAGCCAGATTTTCAATCGCCCTCTAATCTGCTAATTCGTCACTGCATTTGATTCAGTTTATGACAGTAGCTTTATCAACAAACTTGAATTTGGCATTGCAGTCGTGCTTAGCCACACAGTTATCAGTGTAAAGCAAAAAGAGCAGGCGGCTAGGCGCAGTCTGTAATGCACCTGTGATGTTGGAAATCATGGAGGAGATGTCGTTGCCAATTTGAACTGACTGGTGTCTGCAGGTGAGGAAATCCAAAGATCCAATTGCACAAGGAGGTATTGAGCCCTAGGTCTTGAAACTTATTGATTAGTTTTGAGGGGATAATGTTATTGAATGCCAAGCTGTAGTTGATAAAGAGCATCCTCATGTATGCATCTTTGCTGTCCAGATGTTCCAGGGTTGAGTGAAGAGCTAATGAGATGGCATCTGCTGTGGACTTGTTGCTCCGGTAGGCAAATTGGAGTGGATCCAAGTTGCTTCTCAGGTAGGAGTTGATATGTATTATCACCAACTGCTCAAAACACTTCATCACTGTGGATGTAAGTGTTACTGGACAATAGTCATCGAGGCATGTTGCCGTGTTCTTCTTAGGCACCAGTATAATTGAAGCCTGCTTGAAGCAGGTGAGTACCCCAGACTGCTGAAGTGAGAGGTTAAAGATCTCAGTAAACACACCAACGAGGTGATCAGCACAGGTCTTTAGTACTTGGCCAGGTACTCCATCTGGGCTGAATGAGTTTCACAGATTCACCCTCCTGAAGGATACTCTCACATTGGCCCCAGAGACCGAAATCACAGCATCAGCAGGGGCTGTGGAAGTTTGTGATGGTTCCTCTATGTTTTGATGTTCAAAGAAGGCATTGAGCTCATCTGGAAGCGAAGCCCTGTTGTCATCTATATCACTTGATTTTACTTTATAAGAGGTGATAGTATTTAAGCCCTGCCACAACTGTTAAGCGTCCTTCATTAATTCAAGTTTAGTCCAGAATTGCTACTTCACCCCTGAGATGGTGACAAGGAGGCGTACAGGAGCAAGTTAGATCAGCTAGTTGAGTGGTGTCACAGCAACAGCCTTGCATTCAACGTCAGTAAGACCAAGGAGTTGCTTGTGGACTTCAGGAAGGGAAAATCGAAAGAACACACACTAGTCCTCATCAAGGGATCAGAAGTGGAAAGGATGAGCAGCTTCAAGTTCTTGGGTATCAGCATCTCTGAAGATCCATCCTGGGCTGAACATATTGATACAGTTACAAAGAAGACATCACCGCGGCTATATTTCAGTTGGAGTTGGAAGGAAATTGCTATTTCACCAAAGGCACTTGCAAATTCCTAAAGGTTTATCATAGAGAGTATCCATCACCATCTGGTATGGAAGGACCACTGCACAGGATTGGAAAAAGCTACAGAAAGTTATAACCTTATCCAGCTCCTCCGTAGACGCTAGCCTTCCCAGCATCCAAGACACCTTCAAAAGGCGATGCCTCGTAAAGGCAGCCTCCATCATTAAGGACCCCTATCAGCCAGGATATGCCTTCTTCCCGTTGCTACCATCAGGGAGGAAGTACAGGAACCTGAAGAGAAGCACTCAGTGTTTCAGGAACAGCTTCTTCCCCTCTGCTAACAAATTTCTGAAAGGACAATGAACCTATGAACACTTCGTCAGTATTTTTCCCTCTCTTTTTGCATTACTTTTAACTGCAACGAAGGTACTCCCAAGACTGTAAAGAATGATACCATTAAGAAAGTCTTTGACTTAAGGTACCTTGGGTCAAGAATGATGAGTTTGGAGAAGGACATAAAGATATGGAAGGTACTGGCGTGGAGGGCTATGAACGACATGAAGGAAATCTGGAAGTCGAACCTGACCAGACGGCTTAAAAAGAGGATCTTCATAGCAGCCATACAGTCCATTCTCATGTACAGATGTGAGACGTGGACACTCACCAAGACTATGTGAAAGTCTCTAGATGGTTGCTATACATAAATGCTCCAGATGGCTCTTGACGTAATTTGGCAACAACACATGACGAACTTCGAGCTCTTTGACGACCTACCGATGCTCACCACTAAAATCGAGGCAAGAAGACTGCAACTAGTGGAGCACTGTCTACGCCACCCTGAGCTACCTGCCAGCCTAGTCACTATATAGGAGCCCAAGCACGGGAGGATGAACGCTGGGTGCCCTCCCAAGACTATGGTCAACATGCTCCTAGAAGACAGCGGCACGGCTAATGTAGATGAACTGAACACACTGATGAGGGAGAGGGAGAAGCAGAGAGTCCGTCATCATGCCCGACGCCGGCCCACTGGGCCTGAGTCGACATAGATAGCTAGATAGATTTGCATTATTTATTTATATATATATACTTATTGTAATTTATAGTTTTATTACTATGTATTGCAATGTACTGCTGCTATAAAACAAAAAAATTCATGACATATGCTGCTGATATTAAACCTGATTCATTCTGACTTCTATTAGATATTTATTGTTATACATATTCACTATGTAACAGAATCAGAACATACAGCATCTCAAGACTATAATTAAGGCTGTTCGGTTTAGGGGTACATTTAGTGTCTGAAGTAAGAAAGAAATCATTGATGCTTTATTCTTTCTTAACATAAACATTCAGAATAATTAATCTGCAGTTTTAATAATTTAAAATTACAATAACTCTTTGAAAAATTGTGTTTCTGATGTTGTACAGAAGTAAAGCTGAGCACTGCAAGTATCATTTAGCAATTCAGAGTTATAATGAGGTGGTGGGCCTTGAGCATGTAGAATATAATATGAGCAATTTGGTCTTCATTGCTTGCATTGTGATTTTCCAACCTACTCATGACACCTGTCACCACCCAGTTTCTGATGCCATTCCCGATCTCCCCTCCCCATCCACCTATCACCCTACCCCACCTATTGCATGCCAAATCTTGCTCCACCCTCTCCCTCATTTTTCCCCTATCTATGGCTATTTCCCCTCTATCTTTCAGTCCAGGTGAAGGGTCTCGACTCTCCCTCCATACTTTCTGCTTGACAAACTGAGTTCCCCTAGATTCCAGCATCTGCAGACTCCTGTGTCTCTACCCATGACACCTCCCACAAAGGCATTGTTCCTGTTGCTGAGTATTCTACATCCTGTTTGGCGTTCTTGCCAGCCTAGAAAACAAATCATGCCAATCTGTAAACCGGATTCTGGTTGATAATCCCATCCATCTGCCCTCTCAAACTCTAAGCAATCATTTACAGCCTCATACTGGCCTTCAAGCTCAGATATGTTTCTATAATGATAACATTATAATTCCAACTGTATTACCATTTGCATCTTTCTTTGCTAAGATCATTTGGCACTGAAACATTCATCCATGCCTTTATCAACACTATACATGACTTTTCCTGTTTGGCATATTTTCCACCATCTGTAATCTTAAATTAACTTAGATGAGTCCCTGATGCCAATGTTCCAGGCCATGTGTACCTCTGTTCTCATTAACCGACATCACCTTTCCTTGTCCTCTGATTTTCAACTGATTGATTACGTTTAGGTCCACCCATATCCTCACAATTTCTGTTCTGTAAAGCCTTTGGCAGTCTTATTCCTCTGAGGTTCTTATTTCTCTGACCTTAGTATTTTGTGCATTACATTATTTTCACTTAACTTTGTACCTTTTGCAAACTCTTATTTACATTCAGTCAGACTACCATCTAGAGAAAAAAGATAAATTATACTCCTACTACTCCCACTGGAATAAAAAAAATCCAAAGGCAAACTGGACTTACGCTTATCAGCATGTAGTTCTGCACCAAAGCTTATTTTGTACGTTACTAATTTGTTTATACTGGAGCAGCTGTGACCTCTTACAATTTAATGAGACCAAAATGCATCAAAAGTTTTCGACAGAAACATTGAAGAAATCCAGCAGCAAAATCAGCAGATAATGCATACAGCTAGAAATGTTGCAGGCTGAACTTGCCCATCACATTCTTAAGGAATAATCTTCAGTCTTGATATATTACATAATGAATATACAGGAGAATGTAACCATACCCAGTTTTTTTATGCAGGTTCTTGAATCAAAATACTTGTTCCATCCTCCATCCAAAAACAACTGCAGCAATTCTCTGTTAAGGCCAATAGCCTATTTTGCACTGACTGCTGCATCCGGAGCTGGAATAATGTCCACTCATATATTCCCTGTTTGCCACTTTGATAGTAAATGCTTAGCCCATAACTGTTGTTGCAGGATCTGAATCTGTGTGCTTAGAATGATGTGGTAAACCTTTCTCGTATCTGCAGACCATTGTCTGTGAAGTGCTTCAGTAGTGCTCCTGTTAACATATGTGCTTAATAAATAACAAAAACAACTGTCAATTATACAGATATTGTAATGTTGCAGGGAGTCCAATGGCTCTTCACACACAAGGCAGAGATTTATTGACTGGCCTTAATTGGTTCCTGAATTGAATGGCTCGCTAGACCATTTCAGAGAGCAGCCATGAATCAACTGGACTGAGTTAAGATAGCAGATTTCCCTCCATAGGTAGCTTTTGTGAACAAAATGGGTTTTTTGACAATTTATTAGTTTGAAGGTTATTGATATTGGCAGATTTATTTAATTAATTTAAACTCCCCTATTGCCATGGTGGAATTCAAACTCGTGTTGTATTCTCAATGGTCCAGGCAAATGGCTACTCATCTAGTAACTAATGTACTATGTTAGCATTTGGAGTCTTTCAGGGTGGAAGCAGTGAAAAGAGGTCTGGAGATTTATTGTCATTCTTACCCATTAATTTTTCCAGTGGCTTTTTTAACTAATGCTCATTTTTCCAGATTCGGATTTTCTTTTTAGATTTGTTGTTCTCTACAGCTTCCAGGAGATTTTTTTTTCCCTGAATACAGACCTTCTTAAATTTCTCAGATATTTTCATTTTCCAGCAATATAATTTCTGTCATATCATTCCGTAAGGGACTTGCATGAACCTTTGGTTAAATGTTTCATTTTTTTAGATATCTATAGAGGATTTTGCAGCCTGCATCCATGTTTCTCACTGGACTTAACTTTCCCTTTTGTTATCAATCACTTGGCCCTCTGCTAAATTCTTGAATTTTCCAGTCCTTTGGTTCATGTTCCTTTTAGTAGCATGATAAACCAGTTTTAGTGATCTAATACTGTCGTTTGCTTCTGTTGTTTGCCATGGTTGGACACTGTTTTCTATAGAGATATATGTAAACTTGGTGTAAATTCTGTATTCTCCAAATGTTCAATTTTGCTTACCTTTTATTACTTGCTTGAGAGTGACCAAGGATCTTGCCCTATTAGAGTGGATTCTAGAAATCTGCGTCTGAACTGAAAATCAGAAGTAAAGTCGAAAAAGGATTGGCTAGTGCCAGTGTAAGGTAAACTGAGAGCTATTCAGTAATCAGCAGTGTTCTTCAAAACAAAATCAGCAGGCTGAAGGGACTGCTATCAAAAATCTTTTTAAGATCTGCAAAGTGGGTGCATATTTCCAACTGCAGAGTTCAGAGTAAAGTTCAAATTAAATTTATTATGAAAGTATGTATATATTGCCATTTTCTTGGAGCCATTTACAGGAAAAAAAAGAAATACATTCGTTTTTTTTTTAAACCTATAAATGAAGAAACAAGACTGACAAACAATGTGTAAAAGAGGACAAACTGCACAAATAAAAATAATACTGATTACAAGAGTTGTAACGAATCATTGAAAATGAGTCTGTAGGTGAAAGTTCAAAGTAAATTTATTATCAATATACAGTACATGTTAATTTATTAATTGAGATACAATGTGGTATATCCCTTCCAGCCACCACCCAACAACCCCCACTTTAACCCTAGCCTAATTATGAGACAATTTACAATGACCATTTTGACGTATATGTCTCCATATACTGCACTGAGATTAATTTTCTCATGGGCATTCACACTGGATGCAAAGAAACACAATAGATTCAATGAAAAACTGCACATGAAAAAGATGGACAAACAGCCAATGTGCAAAAGATAACAAACTGTGCAAGCACAAAAATGATAATAATAAATAAGCAATAAGTATCTAGAACACAATTTATAGGGCCCTTAAGAGTGAGTTGATATTTTGTGTTGGAGTGAGTGAAATTATCCCATCTGATTCAAAAGCCTTATGTTGATGGATAATAACTGTTCCTGACCCTGCTGGCGTGAGACCTGAGCTTCTAGACCTCCTTCCTGATGTTAGCACTGAGAAGAGAGCATGGCCAGAATGGTTGGTGTCCTTTATGATGGATGCTGCTTTCCTGCAACAGTGCTCCTTGTAGATATGCTCAGTGGTAGGGAGGGTTTTACCTGTGGTGGGCTGGGCTGTACCCACTACATTTTGTAGGTCTTTCTGTTCAAGGGCATTGGTGTTCCCATACCAGGCTGCGATGAGACCAGTCAGTAATGGCAGTTACATGCTAGATGCAAAGCAGATCCTCTGAAATGATAACACTGAGGAATTTAAAGTTGCTGGCACTCTCCTCCTCTAATCCCCTTCTGAAGACTGGCTCATTAATCTCTGGTTTTCTCCTTCTGTAGTTAATAATCAACTCTTTGGTCTTGCTGGCATTGAGTAAGAGGTTGTTGTTGTGGCACCACTTAGCCAGATTTTCAATCTTCCTCCTATATGCTGATTCGTCACCTTCTGTGATTTGGCCAGCAACAGTGGTGTCATGAGCAAGCCTAAATAAGGCATTGGATCTATGCTTAGCCTCATAGTCATAAAGTTTTAAAGTGGGTAGAGTAGTGGGCTAAGCACACAGACTTGTGGCGCACCTATGCTGAGATGTTGTTGCCAATCCAAACTGACTGGAATCTGTAAATTAGGAAACTGAGGATCCAATTGCTCAAGTAGGTATTGAGGCCTGGGTCTTGGAGCTTATTGATTAGTTTTGAGGGAATGATGGTGTTGAATGCAGAGCTGTAGTCAATGAAAAGCATCCTGAAATATGCATCCTCACACTCCAGATGTTCCAGGGTTGAGTGATGAGCCAATGAAATGGCGTCTGCTGTTGACCTTTGGGACAATAGGCAAATTAGAGTAGATCCACATCACTCATCTGGTAGCAGTTGATATGCTTCATCACCGACCTCTCAAAATGCTTCATCTCAGTGCATGTAAGCACGACTGGATGATAGTCACTGAGGCAGGTTACCACGTTCTCCTTGGGCACCAGTATAATTGAAGCCTGCTTGAAGCAAGTGGGTACTTCAGACTGCCGAAGCAAGAAATTAAGGATCTCAGTGAACCCTCTAGCTAATTGAAGAGAACAGGTCTTCAGTGCTTGGCCAGGTACCCCGTCTGGGCCAAATGCTTTCCACGGGTTCACCCTCTTGAAGGATGAGCTTGGTCCGGAATTGCCACTTCACATGTGAGATGGCTTTCTGGAATTCATGTATGAACCTCTTGTATTTTACTTGGTCACCAGACCTGAATGCTACTGTTTCAGCCCTCAGAGGATTGTAGATCTCATGGTTCATTCAGGGCTTCTGGTTGGGGAAGACACTGAATGGACACACTTTCTATGACTGTCTTTATAAAATCCGTGACAATTGTGGCCAATTTATTCAGATTTTCTGATGAGTCCTTGAACTTGCTCCACTCCTGTAGCCGCTTCTCTGCCTCCTGCAACCATTTCTTTGTGCCCTTACATCTGGAGCCTAGCTCTTCAGCCTCTTCCTGTCTGCAGATAGGAGGAGGACAGCCAGATGATCAGATTTCTCAAAAGTGTGGACTAGGGATTGAATAGTAGGCATTAGGGTCTTCCAAGTAAGACTAGGTTCTGGAGTGGTTCCAGAAGACTGGAAAATTCCAAATGTCACTCCACTCTTCTTGAAGGGAGAGAGGCAGAAGAAAGGGAACTATAGGTCAGTTAGTCTGACCCCAGTGGTTGGGAAGATTCTCGAGTTGATTGTTAAGGATGTGGTTTTGGGGTAATTGGAAGGAAAATCTTGCCTGACAAATCTATTGGAATACTTGGAAGAAGTAATAAGTAGGATAGACAAAGGAGAATTGATTGATGCTGTGTACGTAGATTTTCAGAAGGCCTTTAACAAGGTGCCACACATGAGGCTGCTTAACAAGCTGTGAGCCCATGGTATTAAGGAAAGATTCTAGCATGGATACAGCAGTGACTGATTGGCAGGAGGCAAGGAGTGGGAATAAAGGGAGCCTTTTCTGGTTGGCTGCCTTTGGCTATTGGTGTTCCAGAGGGTTCCATGTTGGGACCGATTCTTTTTACATTACATGTCAATGATTTGGCTGATGGAATTGATGGCTTTGTTTCAAAGTTTGCAGATGATATGAAGATAGATGGAGAGGCAAGTAGTTTTGAGGAAGTAGAGAGGCTACGGAAGGACATAGACAGACTAGGAGAATGGGCAAAGAAATGGCAGATGAAATACAGTGTCAGGAAATATACGGTCATACACTTTGATAGAAGAAATGAAAGGGTTGACTATTTTCTAAGTGGAGAGAAAATACAATAAATGGAGGCACGAAGGGACTTGGGGGTCCTTGTGCAAGATTCCCTAAGGGTTCATTTGCAGGTTGGCTGTGTGGTGAGGAAGGCAAATGTGATGTTAGCATTCATTTCAAGAGGACTAGAATATAAAAGCAAGGATGTAACATTGAGACTTTATAAAGCACCGGTGAGGCCTCACTTGGAGTATTATGAGCAGGTTTGGGCTCCATATCTTAGAAAGGATGCGCTGAAACTGGAGAGGGTTCAAAGGAGGTTCACGAAAATGACTACAGAAGTAAATGGCTTGTCATATGAACAGTGTTTGACAGCTGTGGTCCTGTATTCACTCAAGTTCAGAAGAATGAGGGGTGACCGCATTGAAACCTATTGAATGGTGAAAGTCCTTGATAAAATGGATGTGGAGAAGATGTTTCCTGTTTGAGAGATTTTTGGGTTTAGGTCATTTGCATTTAGCAAATGGCTTTGGCTACCAGTTCTCTGCATTTGATAATGTATTGTGGATTCATTTTGGGACAATGCATTCCTAAAAAGCTGTGGATCCCAGTCCAGACACTGCTGGCATCTGTTGGATGGGTGCGAATCAGAAAGTATGAAGTTTGTATGTAGTTTCAAAAGAAAGCATTGTCTATACTTTGTAAATATGGAATTGTCCTTTGTGTTTAGCAAATAAATATCGAGCCACACATTGGGCCAGCAGACCTTTCCACCAAAAGTGTCTCCATATGATGCCTGCTGTACCTTGTTTTGTCGAATAAAGAAGCTGCTTTGTATCTACAAGTAACTCTCCAGTAATTGTATTCACGCAACAACATTTCCTATGGTGGGAGTATCCAAGACCAGTGGAAACAGCCTCAGAATACAGGGGTGTCATTTTATAACGGAGATGAGGAGGAATTTCTTTAGCCAGGGAGTGGTGAATCTGTGGAATTCTTTGTCACAGGCAGCTGCGGAGGCCAAGTCTTTATGTATACTTAAGGCAGAGGTTGATAGATTCTTGATTGGTCTGGGCGTAAAGGGATATGAGGAGAAGGCAAGAGTTGGGGCTGAGAGAAATGTTGGAACAGCCATGATGAAATGGTGGAGCAGACTCGATGGGCCAAATGGCCTAATTCTACTCCCATATTTTTTCGTCTATAGTCTTATTGTCTTATTGCATTGTCATTGGGCAGCTCCATTGTTGATAGATTTCCGTCCATTTGTAACTGGACAGTTCTTGAACCAACCTTGTTTGCATTTTCTGATATTTCTTAATCTTTGTTACAGTGAATATGGTAAAAGATGACTGATGATTGACTTCCCTTGTAATACTAAAAGAATAAACGCGATTAGAAGCATGTACTGTTATTGCCAGTGTAATTTTTTTCATGGTCATGGAACTAATCAGCTCCCTGTTCCACACTCCCCTCTATCCCTACCAAAAGTAAGCAGTCTGGGTATTGGATGTGGAACTCTCATAAATCCCAATCAAAAGATCTTAAAACATAGTACTGGAGAAGAAGCAGTTTAGAATAATGGAAGTAACTGTGAAGTTACACTTGGGAAAGATGATTCACATGTTTTCGGAAGATGAATTAAATAGTAGTTATGTGTGAGAAGAACTTGATTCATGAAAGCACTCTGAACTATGGGATTTTCTGCATGAAAATGTGCAGTTGATTTTGTGTGCCTGAAACTCCTAATCTTTGATACCTCTGTTGTGCATACTGAAGCAGTTGGGGTGGGACTGTCCCATGTAAATTCTTGGGTGGAGTATGTTTCCATTTGACCTCCATTATCTTTATTCTGCCAGTCCCAAAATATATCTGTTATATTGAAAGTAAACCACTATCATGCTCTGTTGAGGAGGTGGCCAGCACAGCTGATATACCAATGAGGCATTTATTAACTGATCTTATCATTAACTATTTTCAGCATCCAGATGTTGTATTGGATTATGACTGCTCCTTCAATTTTCATTTCACTCCTAAATCTCTTGGTATGTGAAAATCCGTCTTGACTAGGTTTCTTGAATATTGCTTCACTCACAGTACTTGGGAAGTGGGTGGCAAAGATTTACAACACATTGCATCAAGAGATTTTGCATCAGATCATTCCTAAACAGCTACACACATCAAAGTTGCTGGTGAACGCAGCAGGTCAGATGCTGCCTGACCTGCTGCGTTCACCAGCAACTTTGATGTGTGTTGCTTGAATTTCCAGCATCTGCAGAATTCCTGTTGTTATTCCTAAACAGCTGACTCTTTGGGCAATTTGTGGGAGATGGGGGAACTCGTTTTGTTATCCCTCACTGCATAATTGGATTTGTTCCATACCCATCTCAGAGTCTTGCCCTTGGGCAGGAATCAGCTTTGTGCAGCATTTGACTTCTAGAGATCAGTACCATGTGCATTTTACATTTTTGAATCGATCAGTTGCAAGCATAGCCACCTTCGTTAAAAATGATCCTAGATCGAATTCAGTTTTCAAATTTGAACCCATTAACTTGTAAAATAACATCATCCTGATATTTTTCTATATTTATGTTTCAAACTTGAACAATGAAATTTAGGCCATTTTAAAATGCATACTTTCCTTTTAAACTTAGTGTCATAAAGTTACCTCAGAGCTTTTTATTCCAGGAATCAAATTTGGAATGATGTGTATGTTATGAAGCTGCTTGTGATCAAAACACAAACCATTTCGGACTAAAATGATTATAGATTAATTATATACATTACTTTGACAAGTCACAAACAAAATCCTATCAATTTCTGGGTTTGTTTATTTTCTTCATTCTGTCGGTTTAGTATGTTATTCACTATGAAATTCAATTTAAATCACACTTCGGTGACCTGTAAATTTGAGTTGTGAATGGGAAGTAATTTTCATTTCGAGGCTGAAATGCATTTATTTACCATTTTATTGTGATACATTTTCATACCAAATTAAGTAAACGGAGCTGTTAATGAAAATGGTTCTTTAACTTTTAACAAGCAAGTAGAAGAGAGAATTTTGATTATTTCCTGAAAGGAATTCTCTTAAATTTTGCAACTCTGTTGTCCATAATGGTGACATTTCTTGTATGTTGATTTTGAGGTACTGTTTTATGTACATGCTAAGCAGCTTGAGGAAATACAAAGAGTCGTAGAACTGTACAGCACATGTCACTATTTCTTTGGTTTCATGATAAATGTTAGCAATACAACTCTAAAGGAAATGCAGGGTTTTTTTTTTCCGGTGTTATTGTTGTATCAATAAAAAAAAAGTATGGAATTAAGAACAATTCAGTGAGGTAAAATATCAACTGCAGGCTGATGATTCTGCATTTGAGCTGTTTTAAGGATGACTACAACACTTACTATATTTTTGATGGTGTTAATGCAAAAAAAAACACAATTCTATTGCAATCATCTGGTGGAAACCCATCACCTTGAATATAAACAATAAGCAGTTATCGTTTTTTCCCCTTCTCTTATGGATCATTTTAGTGAAACTACATGACACAGTCTCCAGTACAAACATTCCTCACTTACCACTGGAGACTAAAACTGTTCGTACTAAATCAGGTGTGCAAATGCAGTAAAGCTTTCTGTTATATTTTAACACACTTGTAATAAAGGTCAGCATATTATTGATTGGTGCACTGAGAAGTGTGGTAGAACAAAGAGATCTGGGAATGTAGGCCCATAGTTCATTGAAAGTAGTGTCACAGCTAGATAGGGCTGTAAATAAAGCTTTAGGCACGAGGGTTTTCATAAATCAATGTATTGTGTACAGGAGATGGGATGTTATGTTGAAGTTGTGTAAGACGTTGCTGAGGCCTAATTTGGAGTATTGTGTGTAGTTTTAGCCACCTACCTACAGGAAAGATGTAAATAAGGTTGAAACAGTACTGAGAAAATTTACAAGAATGTTGCCAGGCCTGGAGGACCTGAGCTATAAAGAAGGATTGAATAGGTTGGGACTGTAT
Source organism: Mobula hypostoma (assembly GCF_963921235.1). NCBI lineage: Eukaryota > Metazoa > Chordata > Chondrichthyes > Myliobatiformes > Myliobatidae > Mobula > Mobula hypostoma. The sequence continues at coordinate 50,599,014 of NC_086100.1, read as the reverse complement.
TCCTTAGGACGTGAAAGATTGAGAGGGGATTTGATGTAGGTATACAAATTATGAAGGGTATAAATAGGGTAAATGCAAGCGGGCTTTTCTCCTCTGAGGTTCAGTGGGACTACAACCAGAGGTCATGGGTTAAGGGTGAAAGCTAAGAAGTTTAAGGAGAACATGAGGGGAAACTTCTCCACTCAGAGGGTCATGAGTGTGTGGAATGAGTTGCCACCTCAAGTGTGCATGTGAGCTCAATTTCAACAATGAAGCAAAGTTTGGATTGGTGCATCGTTAGTAGGGATATGGAGGGCTATAGTCCCAGTGGAGGTCGATAGGAGTAGGCAGTTTAAATGCTTTCAGCATGGACTAGATGGGCAGAAGGGCCTCAGTGCTGTACTTCTCTATGACTCTATGGGGTACTGGCATGTTAAATTTCAGTACTGTATTTCATGAACCTGCACACCAAGGTCTCTGCACGACGGCATTTATTAGATAGTTACTTAAAAATATTCTGTCTCGCTGTTCTTAGTGAGTGCCTAACCTCACATCTTCTCATGGTGTACTCCATCTGATATCACTGTGCCTGCTTGTTTCATCTGCCCTTTACCTTTTCAGACTTCATGGATCCTTCTATCTGCTTACTTTCTAACTGAGAAAAATTGGATTTGTGACATGTTCTTTTCATCTACCTTTAAAATAAATTGTGTGTATTTGAAGGCCCAGCACTCATTCCTGTGGCACATCTTCCGACGTGTAGCATGTCATTTATTCCTATTCTTTTTCCTGTCATTCAACCAATACTCTTCCTGTGCTGTTATCCCTCGCCCTTGGACTTTATCTAACTTGCACCTTTCTCTGGTGTCTTGATATTCCTCTTTAATTAATTTCCCCCTCACGTAAACCTCTAATTCTGACATAGAATAGAAGATCTGCCCCACTAACCTATTCCTGGCATGTTCTCTCTGCATAAAAAATAGTTACCTCTCATGTTTCCTTTATACTCTGACCTTAAAAGTATGTCTTCTGGTAGTTGAGATCTCTCCCTTGAGAAAGCTTCTGACCCTTTATTCTATCTGTGCTTCTCATAATTTTAAAAACCTCTGTCAGGTCCACCCTTAGCCCCTGGCAATCAAAGGAGGACGGGCCAACTTTGTCCAACCTTTACTTATAGCTCAAATCCAGGATGCATCCTAGTGAACTTCTTCCTCACCTTTTTGACAGTCTCCACATGGTTCCTTCCATGGAGCAGCCAGACGTGCATAAACTACTCCAAGTGTGGTCCGACTGAAGTTTTACATGCTGTGGCTGCAGTATGAGTTATTTACTCTTATACTCTGCACCCTTGCCAATGAAGGCAGGCATTCCATATATTGCCTTTACGATTGTATCCACTGAATAGCCACTTTCAGTGAACTATGGACCTGGACTCAAAGATCCCTCTTTTGCTTAAGTGCTAGTAAGGTTCTATAATAATCTGTATACTTTCTCCTTCCAGTTGACTTCCCAAGGTGCAACACCTCAGGTTTGCCCAGATTAAGCTCCATCTACCCATTTCTGTAACTGATTTATATCACAAACATGACCAGTGGTGTTCTAATCCTTGTGCGACACTACTAGTCATGGACCCCCAGCGAAGATAACAGCCTTACACCCCTGCTCTCTGTCTTTAAACAGAATATGTTTGGATTCCTTTCTATTTTTGCTGCCACTTTTTCCCTAATGTTTTATCATTTTCACTCCAAATTACTTATGCTTATTATCTATTAACCCAGCAATTAAATATCATTAAATAATTCAATGACAGGATTAAAACAAGCTTAAGTATGTTTTCATTTTACAAAACAAAAGCTTGATGCAATATCTAGCCAGTACGTTGACATTTAAATTATTCTGTGTTTCTACAAAGATAATAGACTGACCCTAATTAAGCATGTCATGCAAAAGCAGTAGTAATCAGGGAATTAAACTTGGCTGCAGTGTTAATCAGCATTGATTATCAAACATGGTGGTTAGATTACACAAATTGTGTTTTTGGAAACAGCTTCAGTGAACAAGAGAAGATTTTTTTTTGCAGAATTTCATCATCGTCAAGGTAATGCTGTTATCTTTTCTGTTCCTTCAGACATAGTTATGGATTTGAGAATGTTATTACAATCCCATCCAGTTAATTATCATTTGGTGGCAAGCAATTAATTCTTATAAAATTGTATTTTATTGTTTTAGTAAGAGCAATTTGATGCTGTTTACAGCTAAACATTGATGGGCCATCTAGATAGGAACTTACATTAATGAAAGCAAATTGGCTTCTGAGCCTCTCAGGCCTGTTCCACCATTTAATAAAATCATGGCAGGTCTGACAGCAATATTAACTGTGCACTCCTGTCTTCTCCAGCAACCAATAACCATCCAGACCCTTGCCCACATTCATCGTGTCAAATATTGCATTTAACATGATTCTTTATATTTTCTTTGGGGAAAATGGCAGAAGCATTTATCACCGATGGATCAAAAAGTGAACTAAAAGGTCTAAAAGGGAAATAATAATACCAGTCAGTCTTGTGTCGTGCCAGGTTGTGAGACAATAGCAAGTCTTGCATTTAGATGATGTTAAAATTGAGATCAGTGATTGAAGGTAATTCTACATAATAGAGACTTCTGTATGTAAAGGTTATTATAGTTGACAACAAAGGAAAATCCAGCAAAACAGAATTATGGTGGGTAAGTACAACTGTAAAATTCTTGCAGGCTTGTCTCCTACAGTGCTGCACAAAGTGAACCGTGATCAAATATAATTGATTGATAATTTAGGGTTACAGGTCATTTTTCGTACTTTTATTCAATTATATTTTACCGTGTCTAACTTGATATTAGAAGTAACTCTGTAAATGTATTATATGACCCAAGCTCTTTCTAACCACCATCCTTTTAACTTTCTTCTCTCTTATTCTCTTCTCTAGCAGGTTAACATCCTCTACTTACACTTTATCTACACCTCCTCTCTTCCTTTCAGTTTCTCGCCCTATTGCTCATCACTCACTTTGCTTACTTCTTTGTCAGTTCCTCAGCCCTCTTCACCTTCCTCTCTGTTCTCTTATTAGCTGTTTCTCTTGTAGCTCTGGGGCTTAAATTTGATACTGCTTTACATTGCACATAAATTGGTTGGTTTTATGGCCTCGGTAAACAACAGAGACAAAGGCACAAGTAACTTGAATCATTAATTTGCTACATTGGAATTTGAATTAATCATATGAAATCCATAATTTTTATTTTTTCTCTTATAGGTGTTGGGCTGTATTGAATATTGTTCCCCAGACATCTACACGCAAAATTCTATATGACCAACATCTAAACATCAGTATACCTGGCTACATAATTGTTTACTCTAATATATCTTTGGAAGCGTGAGTAATCCACAATCATTCATGAGAGTATATTGTTAACCACAACAGCAGCTTTTTATTTTCTGTAACATATACATTAAACATATATGTTAACAAATTTCACAACGTATGATAGTGATATTAAACCTAGTTCAAATTCTGGTTCAGTAAAGTAATTTTACATGATTGCTACAAGTATTAAAAGTTAAAGTTTGTTGCATGCCATTTTTTCCCATAAGTTGCGTGACACATTTTCTCGTATTTTTCCCCCATATGAATTGTTTTGAAGTTATTCATTCATGGAATGTGGAGGTAATTAGCAAAAGTGTCCTTTCTTAGGTTGCTCCTGAATGAGAGGTGGTTAAGAGTTGACCACATTGGTTAGTTTGGAGTGGCTGGATGGGTAGGGATGGCTGATCCCTGATATACATCTGTGAACCAAATGGATTATTTTACAAACTGGTGGCTTCATGTTTAGTAATGCTGAGATGAGAATTTTAAAAGCATTTCTGATTTATTTAATTATTTAAATATAAATTCATCAGCTGCTGGTGTGGGAATGTACACTTGTGTCTCTGGATCTGTCCAGAACTCTGACTGCTAATCCAGCAACAAGTGCAGATGTATTTGTGTTTTAATATGAAACATATATTTTGAAATACTCAATATAATTTAAATAGAGATAAAGCAAAGCACGTTGCTTATTTCACATTCGAGTGTATATATCTTTCTGTTAAAAAGATAATTAAACTTGAAATATTTGTGTAATTGAATTGGACGTAGAGAAGTTAAAATAGTCCTCATGGATTTTTCCTTTTGTGACTTTGCTTAAAAGCACAACTTTATTCCCATCTCTCATTGTTAGCCTTTTTTTTTTCAAATTCCAGTCTGGATGAACCAATAATTCTGAAAATTATACATTGGTAAAGCTGACTTCAGTCCTTGCCACAAACCTTTTTTTTTCCTAGCCTGAACCAGACTGTTTTCAGTTGCTGAGTCCCACTTCACTGAGTTGACCTTTTGATTTCATATTCTTTTCATCACAAGCATTACCTGCTCGTTTCTCTGTAACAGCATCAGTTTCTGCTGCTATTTCAATTCATCTGCTAGAAAAACCCTGAACTATGTTCATTCTGACATACAGATAGACGTACAGATGGTGGTTTACTTTATATTAGACTTAATCTGTTCATATCCGAACATCCAGGATACAGAGTGCACTGCCTTCTCCACTGTCAGAAAAATCTGAACAATCCTATGTAGTTCCATGGGGCATTCTACCAAAACAACGATGCTATGTAAATGATAGTTGATGTTGATGGATACCAAGATGCATTCAGTATATTAAGGTTGCACTAAATACAACAGTTAGTTTACTTATTAAATGAAATCAGGCTGTTTGAAGGGATGTAAATATTTCAAAAAGTGCTATATGTATGATCCATGCAGCCCAAAGATCTCTTAGTATTCTGTTGGCCTAAGATTCAGGAATTGTAGCAAAACATTGTATATAATCCAAAGCCACAGCCATTCATCCCAGCCCACTGACCAAAAGAGTTGAGGGAGGCTTTGAAAACTCTACGCATAGTTTGCATGATCAACCATCTCCTGAAGGTGAGATGCACATTTACAACCCAGACTTTAGGCAGCAATTATCTGAGCTATAAAGGTTCATAAGTGTAGTGCTCTGATGCATGAGTGGAGGTGGGGTACCATTTTAGTAGGTGATTCAGGAAGTGATGTAGCAGATACTCTGTGGAAGGGAAAGTGTTTGGTGTAATTAAGAGAACTGGAAAATATGGACATATTGTTCGTCCTTGCAGGTCTTGTCAGGTCATTTAAAATATTGCATAAATTAAAATTGGGGTGCTGATGTTAGAGTTGACCTAATGTACCAACTGTTTCGGGTATGGGAAATATGGTTTTTAACCATCTTCATCCCATTCCTCCTACCTCACTCCATTAAAAAGCATCATGGAGCTTGGGAGAAGGCATTTCAACTGGGAGTGCTCAGTTTCATAAAGGACCATGGAGCAATCTGGCAACAGTGAATATAACCTCTCTTTAAGAACAAGTAAATATCCCTCAGGATGCCGGCTGGAAATCCCAACTAAAAGTTGGCAAGCTTCCTGCTGCTGATGCAATCTATTTGGCTGCCCACCATTCAAACACAACTGCAGCTTGGAAATTAAAATAGCCTGCATCTCAAACTGTATTTTTAGCACTCACTTTGCCTTTTCATATCCACTCAGTGAAAATGTCATAAGGTTGCAGTAAAGGCTGCGTTTTGAACATGTATTGTTCGAACTCTTTCGTTGGAGCTTTATTTTGTGTCCGATTGTGATTGTGTGATCTGGTACAACTTGTTCCTGACATCATTTATAATAGTAGGATCATGTTACCTTTCCAGGACTGTAATTGTTCATATTAATTGGCATAAAATTGCAATATCATCCAGAATTAGAAAATCAAATAGTAAAGGTGAAAGATAATTAAACTCTGACCTAGTCAGATACTCAGGTCGATTGAATTTCCCTTATTATGGAGTATGTTTAAAAGGCAATTGTAGATATGTATCATATTTTTAAACTAGACGGTATAATCTAGCTTCTAAGCATTCAGTGTTTGACTACAAATGGCATGTGCAATTAGGATTTATTTTATATTTCTTAACTTTTGTAAATGTATGGCATTACAGAGTATCCATCAGTCCAATGTATTTACTGCTTAATCACCATGATTATAGTTTGTTTTATTTGGTATAAAAGGTTCTCTTTTAAATTTGGGCCTGTTAATAGATGTGTGACTAGAATTCTACTTGAGTTTCATGCTTTGAAGAGTCAATGCTCATTTTTCAAACACAGAGCTATAGTGCCATCTGCAGAATGTTTCAGAAATGGACTCTAAATAGGCAATGATATCATCAGTACATGTAATTTATCCATTGTGGTAAATGTAATTTTGCTTTATGGTTGGGGGTTGCTTTAATATTAAGGCATTTTGAAAAATGGAAAATATAGTATTGCATGTGCCTTCTTTCAAGTACTGAAGTATTGACAGATGTGATAAATGTACTTCCCTGAAGCACCTAACCTACATAAGATAACTAATATACATCAAAGTTGCTGGTGAACGCAGCAGGCCAGGCAGCATCTCTAGGAAGAGGTACAGTCGACGTTTCAGGTCGACTGTACCTCTTCCTAGAGATGCTGCCTGGCCTGCTGCGTTCACCAGCAACTTTGATGTATGTTGCTTGAATTTCCAGCATCTGCAGAATTCCTGTTGTTTAAGATAACTAATACTGTGCAGTATAAAAACTACTCTAAACACTACAGTGATGTCAAGAATAGATACCTCCTGTAAGAGTCTGCATTGTGGGAATAAAACTTATGGCCTGTGGCTTAAAGTAACCATGGCATTTCCATGCTCTTTCACCGTATGAGTCTCCAAAAACAGAAGCCCAAGTCTATTGATCCAGTAAAATTCCAATAACATGCTATCCAATTATTCTGAAATTGTGACGGCTCAGCATCTGGTTCACCAGATGATGGTTTCTGTAATCCCTTTAAATTTAAATTTAACCAGACCCTGTTTCCTGTGCTCACTTTAATTTCAGTGGGCTCCATTTCCTGTAATCCCTTTAAACTCGCCAGTGCCCTGTTTCCCACACTTCTTTAAACATAGTGGAGCCCCTTTTCCTTTCAACTCAGTATGGCCCATTTCCCATAATCTGAAAAGTCTACCTCTTCATCACCACCTAAGTCCTAAGCATGCTGGATCAGTACAGTTTAACTGTACAATAGCATATGTAAAACATCAGGAAATTAAGTAAATCTGGCAAAATAAAGAAATATTTAGGATTTACCTTTAACTGATTAATATGTTCTCCAAAACCAATAAAGTTACAGAAGAAACGGGGAACTTTGAAGATCTAAAGTCAATGATCTGTGAGCAAGTGGAAGATAAATATTAGTGGAAGTGATCAATAACAGTACACTCACAAACTTATTTGTTTATCCTGGTGTAATTTATGTCAAGTTTAATGATCTGGTTCAAAATGCGAGGATAGTTTCAATCTGAAAGCAACTTAAAGCTAGAAATTCAGTACTCACAATTAAAATGGCGGAGGAAGCAATCAGCAGTGTCGTTGTGAATTTGTGAGACATCGTACTGTTGCACCTTTTCTGGAGCAAACGTTGACAGGCAGATTCACTAACCTGCATGTTGATGTGGAGCTTTCAGGCATGATAGTGCTTGCATTTCCCAAAGCATGTTGGATTGCTGTTGAAATGGAGGTGGTAGTATTAGTGCAAGGTTCCATGATGCTGTGTGCTGTAGAAGCAGTAATTGCATCATCTTCTTTAGGATGTGGTCACGCAGGTGAAGGGAATGCCCTTAGTAGTCAAATAGGAGATCACTTGAACTTGAAAGGCCTCCCATCATTAGCCAAGCAAACAGTCACAGCAGCACACCTGAGCTGTGGACCAGGAAGGTACACATGATAAGCAGCATTTGCACAGCAAATGGCAGTCAAGTGGCAGACTGCAATAATTTAAAAACCACCATGACAGTGAATGGTCTTGTATTAAAAATGGGCATTGACATAGCTGTGAATAGCTGAGTAATGGGATGTGATACAAATCAGCAGGAGTTCGGCATGGAGCCATCAATCCGCAAGAGCATCATGTTGGGAGTCTACCTGGGTACTGAGTTAAAGTCATTGAGGAATATTGTGCACAGTTCTTTGTGATGGAAAACACAAAATTACCAATGACTGTAACTAATTAAACACTGTAATGTGCTTTACTGTAAAGATTGATTACAGGTACTCTAACTGGATCCAAATCTGCAACTTTAGGTCTATACAATTGTGAGACAAATTGTTAACTCATTAAGCAGACTTTAATGAACTTTGCAGTGACACCACTGGGCACAAAGCCTATATCTGTATTCGTCATAAACCCAAGTATAGCCTATTCCTAGACTTGACCTATGGGCTGTTTCAGGTCATACAAAATGGTGGTAACCCTATCAGGAAGCCACACACAGTGGTGCAGTTACAATGATGCTAGAAAGTTTGTGAACACCATTGAATTTTCTCTATATCTGCATAAATATGACGTAAAATGTGATCAAATCTTCATGCGTCCTAAAACCAGATATAGAGAACCCAATTAAATAAACAACACAAAAAACATCATATTTGTTCATATTTATTGAGAAAAATGATCCAATAGTACATGTACTTTTTGGGAAAAGTATGTGAACCTCTGCTTTCAGTAACTGGTGTGACCTTCTTGTACACCAATAACTTCAACCAAACATTCTGGTAATTGTAAAGGATAAACGAAAGAATATTATTATTTAAATGGTAAAAAATTGCAGCATGCTGCTCTGCAGAGGGACTTGGGAGTGCTTGTGAATGAATCACAAAAGGTTGGTTTGCAGGTGCAGCAGGCTATCGAGAAGGCTAATGGAATGTTGACCTTCATTGCTAGAGGGATTGAATTTAAGAGCACGGACATTATGCTGCAACTGTATAGGGTACTGGTGAGGTTGCACCTGGAGTATTGCATGCAGTTCTGGTCTCCTTACTTGAGGAAGGATATACTGGCTTTGGAGGCAGTGCAGAGGAAGTTCAACAGGTTGATTCCAGAGATGAAGGGGATTGACTATGAGGAGAGATTGAGTTGCCTAGAACTGTACTCGCTGGAATTCAGAAGAATAAGAGGAGATCTTGTAGAAATATATAAAATTATGAAAGGGATAGATAAGATAGAGGGAGAAAAGTTGTTTCCACTGGTAGGTTGAGATTAGAACTAAGGGACATACCCTCAAGATTCAGGGGAGTAGATTTAGGATGGAGATGAGGAGGAACTGCTTTTCCCAGAGAGTGGTGAAGCTGTGAAATTCTTTGTCCAATGAAGCAATGGAGGCTACTTCAGTAAATATATTTAAGATAAGGTTAGATACGTTTTTGCATAGTAGGGGAATTAAGGATTATGGGGAAAAGGCAGGTAGGTGGAGATGAGTCCATGGTCAGATCAGCCATGATCTTATTGAATGCAGAGCAGGCTTGACAGGCCTTGATGGCCTACTCCTGCTCCTATTTCTTATGTTCTTGTGTAACTGTTGATCAGGCCTGCACGTTGGCTTGGAATTTTGGAATTATTGTAGAAATACTTGGTTCAGAATTAACGTTGTATGGATAAATTACAGATGTGGGAATGTTTAAGTGGATTACATCATTTTTGCTTGGAATGCCAAAGTGGGCAGAACCAACAAAAGTTGGAAAAAGCAACACGCACAAGACGCTGGAGGAACTCAGCAGGTCGGGCAGCATCCGTGGAAATGAACAGTCAACGTTTTGGGCCGAGACCCTTCGTCAGGACTGAAGAGGGAGGGGGCAGGGGCCCTATAAAGAAGGTGGGGGGTGTGTGGGAAGGAGAAGCAGGTAGGTGCCAGGTGAAAAACCAGTAAGGGGTAGGGGAGGGGAAGCAGGGAGGGGATAGGCAGGAAAGGTGAAGAAGGAATAGGGGAAAGCACAGTGGGTAGTAGAAGGAGGCGGAACCACAAGGGAGGTGATAGGCAGCTGGGGGAGGGGGCAGAGTGAAACTGGGATGGGGGAATGGAGGGGGAGGGAATTACCGGAAGTTGGAGAATTCAATGTTCATGCGCAGGGGCTGGAGACTACCCATGCGGTATGAGGTGTTGCTCCTCCAACCTGAGTTTGGCCTCATTGTGGCAGTAGAAGAGGCCATGTACAGACATATCCGAATGGGAATGTGAAGCAGAGTTGAAGTGGGTGGCAACCGGGAGATCCTGTCTGTTGTGGCGGATGGAGCGGAGGTGCTCGACCAAGTGGCCCCCCAATCTGCGTGGGGTTTCACCGATGTAGAAGAGGCCACACCGGGAGCACCGGATGCAATAGATGACCCCAACAGACTCACAAGTGAAGTGTTGCCTCACTTGGAAGTGCTGTTTGGGGCCCTGAACAGTGGCAAGAGAGGAGGTGTAGGGACAGGTGTAGCACTTGCGCTTGCAGGGATAAGTACCGGGTGGGAGATCCGTGGGGAGGGGCGTGTGGACCAGGGAGTCGTTGAGGGAACGATCCCTGCAGAAATCGGAGAGGGGTAGGGAGGGAAAGATGTGCTTAGTGGTGGGGTCCTGTTGAAGGTGGCGGATATGGCGGAGGATAATGTGCTGGATCCAGAGACTGGTGGGGTGGTAGGTGAGGACAAGGGGAACTCGAATAAAAGTTTCCTCATGATCCCAAGGTTACTTCAGCATTACTTCAGTGACATTTCCCAAATAGGGACTTGTGCTGACTCTTTCTTTTTATTCCCAAAACCAGGTTGATTTGAAACAATCTCAGCCAGCTTATGTCAGTTACTGAACTCAAGTTACCTCTATCGACACACACTCATAAATTTGTATTTTTTTTTCTGGCCGACAGTATTAAGAAACAGGGAAATTTAGTGTACTAGACCAAGGGTTCTGCAAACCATAAGCACAGGTACATAAGGTGACAGAGAAGACGTATGGGATACCAGTTTTCATTAACCAGGGAATAGAATATAGGAGCAAGGAGCAATGTTGCAAATTAAATCACAGCTGATGACTGTGTGGATTTCTGTTTGCCATATAATAGGAAGCACATAATTGCATTGGAGAGAGAGACTGAGCAATTCATCAGGATGTTGAGATGGGGGAGGGTTATCTAATTGAAATATCTGAATTGAGTTGCATAGATAAATTAGCTAACTGGAAATGTTTTCCCCATTCGAGTTGACAAAATCTAGAGAACATATGATAAGCCAGAAAGAGGTGTGGACAGATCAAGTAAGAGTTGTTTTTCACTGAGATAGTGAAGCACCTCAGCCGGCCCCTTCTCCGACATCACATCCGGCCCCTTCTCCGACATCACATCCGGCCCCTTCTCCGACGTCACATCCGGCCCCTTCTCCAACGTCACATCCGGCCCCTTCTCCGACGTCACAGCCGGCCCCTTCTCCGATATCACATCCGGCCCCTTCTCTGAAGTCACAGCTGGCCCCTTCTCTGAAGTCACAGCTGGCCCCTTCTCCGATATCACATCCGGCCCCTTCTCCGACGTCACAGCCGGCCCCTTCTCCGACGTCACAGCCGGCCCCTTCTCCGACGTCACAGCCGGCCCCTTCTCCGACGTCACAGCCGGGCCCTTCTCCGACGTCACAGCCGGCCCCTTCTCCAACACCATGGCTGCCACTACAACACCTCGGTCGGCTCCACTGCTGACACCAGTCCAGCTACTCTAATCAATGAACAGCTCACTGATGGAGTTGCCCTGTCATACCCGAAGCCCTTGGAGTATATGACTTGGCAGGAAAATGGATTTGTGTCAGGCAAAAGAGGCCTCATGACCTTAGTAGAAAATTCTCAAAATGACATATTATAGGGCATTTCTAGGCAAATTGTGATCATAATTTTGAAAGGTGACATTGCTAATTACTGTTAAAGCATTAAACTATCAACCTATTGAGAAAACTCAGTTGCATGGACTGATCTCAATTGGTCAATAGTTTAACGTTTTAACAATAATCAACAATGTCATCCTTTCAAAGTATGAGCAATTGGAGATTGTATACTGTATTACTGGGTTAAAATTCTAAATTTACTTGTGATATCTCAAGTGGGAATCAAAATGTAGGAAATAACTAAACCTGCATCAGTCTGAACAGTTTACAGTTAACTTTGCAGCCTTTTTCTATTACCTGATACGTTCTGCCATGTAGGAAAGCTGCATTTCTGTTAAGGGTGAGAATTACTGATTTAAAATATCCCCACGTAGATCTGCTTCAGACATAACAGTGCAGCAACTGGTTTGTCTCAGGGTCTCATCAGTAGCTAAAGGTGAGCAAACACAACACCTTCAAGATGACTGCAAATTTATCTTTGTCATTCCTCTAATACAAGGTCAAAAATGGGGATGTTTATTGATATTTGCAGATTGTCAATTCCATTTATAAGATAATGAAGCAGTTTGTACCTGTATGTGGTAAGATTTAGATAACACTCAAACATGGACTCCTCTACCAGGCCGTAAGCATCTCCATCAAGATTTCTCTCTGCCTCTCTCCTTGACATTCAATATTATTAAAATCAACAACTTGGAGCTCACAGTTGATCATATTATATTTATCTGCCTGGGTCCATTATTATGATTAAATTGATCAGATCAGAGGCAGGGCTTTCTACTGCAAAGGGCTTCTGATTTACCAAAGCCTTTCATAATTTAAGGAATTAATTTAAATAATGGGGGAGGAAAGGTGCACGTATATATAAGGACAGGGGTAGAGACCAAGCCAGATTTTTACCTTAGCGACAGGAAGAGAACCGGCCAAATGGAAGCTGAATAGCCAAGTACAAGAGAATGAAAGCCAACCAACTTCGGTGAGCAGACAGTCAGATATGAATACTGTGTAATAATGAGGCAGTACTATGGCAACTTAGTGACAGAGAGAAATATAACCAAAGTCAAAGTGAGTCGAGAAGGTGGAACTATTATTGGAGTGAATAACCTGCAGAGCACAAGTGACAACACACACCAAGTGCTGAAGGAACTCAGCAGATCAGGCAGCATCTTTGGAAATGAATAAACGGTCAATATTTCCGGCTGAGACCCTTCACTAGGACGGGAAAGGAAGGGTGGAGATGCCACAATAGAACATTGGGGGGAAGGGGAAGGAGGACTAGCTAGAAGTTGATAGGTGAAACCAGGTAGGTGGGAAAGTTAAAGGGGTAGAGAAGAAGGAATCTGATAGGAGAGGAAAGTGGACCTTAGGAGAAAGGAAAGAAGGAATTTCCCGGTGGCAAACCATTTTAATTCCTATCCCCTTTCCCATGTTGGTCCATGGCCTCCTCTTTTGCCTTGATGAGGCTACTCTCAGGGTGGAGGGGCAAAACCTCATATTCCATCTAAGTAGCCTCCAACCTGATGGCATGAACATCAATTTCTCCTTCCAGTAAATTTTTTTCCCTCTCCCTTCCCTCTTCAACTATTCCCCACTCTTGTCTCTTACAGTACCTCTTCTACTCACGTGCTTATCACCTCCCACTGGTGCCCCTCCTCCTTCCCTTTCTCCCATGGTCCACTCTCCTCTCCAATCAGATTCCTTCTGAATCATAGAAACATACATAAGAGAAACAGGCCCTTTGACCCATCTGGTCCATGCTGAATCATTTAAACTGCCTACTCCTATCACTCTGCACTGGGACCATAGCTCTCCATACCCCCACCATCTATGTACCTATCCAAATTTTTCTTAAACTTTGAAATTGATCTCACATGCACCACTTCTACTGGCAGCTTGTTCCACGCTCTCACACCCCTCTGAATGAAGAAACTTCCCCTCATGTTTCCCATAAACTTTTCACCTTTCACCCTTAACTCATGATCCCACCCAGCCTCAGTGGAAAAAACCTGCTTGGATTTACTCTAACTATAACCCTCATACCTTTATCAATTCTCCCCTCAATCTTCTACATTCCAAGAAATGAAGTCCTAACATATTCAATCTTTCCTTATAACTCAGGTCCTCCAGTCCCAGCAACATTCTTGTAAATTTTCTCTGTTCTCTTTCAACTTTATATACATCGTTCCTGTAAGAGAGTGACCAAAACTGCACTCAATACTCCAAATTAGGCCTCACCAATGTTTTATACAACTTCAACATAACATCCCATCTGCTGTACTCAAAAATTTGATTTATGAAGGCCAATGTGCCAAAGTTTTCTTTACAACCCTATCTACCTGTGACATCATTTTCAATGAATTATAGAATTATATTCCAAGATCCCCTTGTCCTACAGCATTTCTCAGAGCCCTTCCATTTACTGTAAAAGACCTACCCTGGTTGGTCCTACTGAAGTGCAACACCTCACACTTGTCTGCATTAAAATCCAGCTGCCATTTTTCAGCCCATTTTTCCAGCTGGTCCAGATCCCACTGCAAGCTACGATCGTCTTCCTTGCTGTTCGCTACACCCCCAATCTTGGTGACATCTGCAAATTTGCTGATCCAGTTAACTACGTTATCATCTAGATCATTGATATAGATCAAACAACAACAGACTCAGCACCAATCCCTGTGGCACACCACTAGTCACAGGCCTCCAGTCAGAGAAACAGCCATCTTCTCCCACAAAGCCAATGTCCAGTCCCGTTTACTAGCTCATATTGTGTGCTGAGCAACTGAATCTTCTTGACCTCCCATGTGGGACCTTGTCTAATGCCTTCCTAAAGTCCATGTAGACAACATACACTGTCTTGCCTTTATCAACTTTTCTGGTAACTTCCTTGAAAAACTCTGTAAGATTGGTTAGACACAGTGTACCACGCACTAAGCCATGCTGACTATCCTTAATCAGTCCCCATCTACAAACGTTTGTATCCAAATACTTATATATCAGACCCTTAGAATACCTTCTAATTACTTTCCCACTACTGATGTCAGGCTTACTGGCCTATAATTTGCTGATCTATTTTAGAGCCTTATTTAAGCAGCAGAACAATGTTTCCTATCCTCCAATTCTCTGGTATCTCACTTATTGCTAAGGAAAATTTACCTATCTCTGCTAGGACCCCAGTTGTTTCTGCCCTTGCCTCTCACAGGATCCAAGGGAACACCTTGCCATGCCCTGAGGATTTATCCACCCTGACTTGGGCCAGCTGGTGGTGTAGTGGTGTCAGCACTGGACTTCAATGCAGATGGTCATGAGTTTAAATCCGATAGGTGTCAACCTGGGGAACAGCAGTATTTGTGTGGAAGGAAGGCCTGGCAATCGACTTCCGTAATTTCGCATTAAAACTCTATGGACATTGACACTATCCATAGGGTAACCATGAGTCGCTGATGACTCAACAGCACTCAGAACAACAAGAAGAATAATTTGTCTCAAGACAGCAAAAACCTCTTCCTCTGTAATCTGTATTGAGTCCATGAAGTTGATGCTGCTTTGCCTCACTTCTTTAGATTCTGTGTCCGTCTCCTGAGTAAACCCAGGTGCAAAGAGTTCATTTAAGATCTCCCCCATCTCATATATATTACCATTCTGATCTTGCAGAGGATGAATTTTGTCTCTAGAAACCATATTCCTCTTAACGTATCTGTAGAATCCCTTAGAATTTTTCTCCTCCTTGTCTGCTAAGCAACCAACCTCATGCCTTCTTTTCGCCCTCCTGATTTCTTTCTTAAGTGTTCTCTTGCATTTCTTATACTCCATAAGCACCTCATTTGTTTTGCCTATACCTGCTTTGCACCTCCATTTTTCCTTAACAAGACCTCAATATCTCTTGAAAGCCAAAATTCCCTACATCTGTTATCCTTACCTTTTATTCTGACAGGCACATACAGGCTTTGTACGCTCAAATGTTCACTTTTGAAGTCCTCTCACTTACCAAGTGCACCTTTGCCTGTCTCATTCCACCCCTGTCAGATCCTTTCTGATACCATCAAAATTGCCCTTTCTCCAACTTAGAAATTCAATCTTGAGACCATACTTATCTAGTTGACATATTTACAGTACTTTGAAAATAATGGAATTATGATCTCCAGTCCTTTATCTTTCCTACCCACTTGGCTTCAGCTATCACTTTCTCAATAGTCCTCTTTCCCTCCCTCCACCTTTTTATTCTAGCGTCTTTCCCCTTTCCTATCTAGTCCTGAAGAAGGGTGGCGGCCCAAAATGTCAACTGTTTATTCATTTCCATAGATGCTGCCTGACCTGCTGAGCTCCTCCACCATTTTGTGTGTGTTGTTCTGGATCCAGCATTTGCAGAATCTCTTGTGTTTAGGAGAGACAATATCTTGGAGCAGTTGAATGAAAAATGGGGAGAATTAATTTGGTTTTGAGGGCCTGTTTGCATGTTTTTTTTATCATATCCGTATGATACATTTTTTCTCAGTCTCTCTCCCTCCCCACCCCTTCCCCCTCACTCTACCCCCATCTCCACCCTAATCTCTCTCCTCTCTCAAGTCTTTAACGCACTGTACTCTCTTCCTTTCCGACGTTACCTCCTACATATATTTTAGATACTATAATTAACCTTAACCCATGTCAGAAAGGTGTAACGGCTATTATTTATAATACTATCATGAAACTTAGGAAAGCTCCATTCGATAAGATTAGGTCAGATTGGTAAAAGGAATTGGGCTTTATTATTTTGGCGGATGACTGGGCGCATATTTTACAACTAGTCAATACTTCCTCCATCTGTTCCAAACATTCCCTAATTCAGTTTAAAGTTGTTCATAGAGCACATATGTCTAAAGATAAATTAGTTCGTTTTTATTCTCATATTAACCCTTTTTGTGACAGATGTCATGGGGAGATAGCCTCCTTAACTCATATGTTTTGGTCCTGTCCTACTTTGGAAACTTTTTGGAAAGACATTTTTAATATTATTTCAAAGGTATTGAATATAGATATTTCTCCCCATCCTATTACCGCTATCTTTGGATTACTTAAAATTTCCAGTAATCTTTCCCCTTCAGCCCGTAGAATGATTGCATTTCTTACTTTAATGGTGAAAAGATGTATTTTACAACATTGGAAGGAGATTAATGCCCCAACTACGTTCTTTTGGTTTTCTCAGATGATACTATGTTTAAATTTGGAGAAAATTAGAAGTAATCTTTATGATACTTCAGTTAAATTTGAACAGACCTGGAGAACTTTTATTCAACATTTTCTTTAAATGTAATTTTTTTTTTCTCTTTGCCCATATTTACATTCCCTTCTTGCTTTTTTAACTGTTTTTAATGGAGGTCGGGTTTGAGGACATGATTCTTTTAAGTTGTTTAAGTCTACTTGTTACCTAGTTAGCCCATTGCTTTGCTTTGCTTTTTAGATTAGTTGCACGCTGGGTTTTTTTTGGGCTTTTGTTTGGGTTTTTTCTTCTCTTTACTGATATGTATGGAAAATTAGTATACTATTATATTACCTTGTTATTTTATATCTAAACTGCACTGTTTGTACTAACTTTTTTTGTGTATTAATATCTCTTGCAAATTTATATTGCAACAGTGTATTAGTGTCTACATGGTTTACTTTTTGTGTACTAATTTAATAAAAAGATTTAGAAAGAAAGAAAGTCTTTAATGTAATATCATATAGTGTCTATAAAAAGTATTCAACCCCCTTGAAAGTTTTCATGTTTTATTGTTTTACAACATTGAATCACGGTGGATTTAATTTGGCTTTTTGGACACTGATCAACAGAAAAAGGCTGTTTCATGTCAAAGTGAAAACAGATCTTTCTCTACAAAGTGGTCTAAATTAATTACAAACATAAAACACAAAATAATTGATTACATAAGTGTTCACCCCCCTCACATCAGTATTTAGTAGACGCACCTTTGGCAGCAATTCCAGCCTTGAGTCTGTGTGGATAGGTCTGTATCAGTTTTGTACATCTGGACACTGCAATCTTTCCCAATTCTTCTTTACAAAACTGCTCAAGCTCTGTCTGATTGTATGGGATCATAAGTGGACAGCCCTTTTCAAGTCCAGCTAGAAATTCTCAATTGGATTGAGGTCTGGACTCTGACTTGGCCACAGGCAAACCCCTATTGACATCAATGGATCTGGAACTGAGAGGGTGAACAGCTTTAAGCTCCTCAGCATACACATCACCAAGGATCTCACGTGGTCTGTACATACGGGCTGTGTGGTGAAAAAAGCACAACAGCGCATCTTTCACCTCAGACGGTTGAAGAAATTTGGTATGAGTTTCCAAATCCTCAGGACTTTCTACAGGGGCATAATTGAGAGCATCCTGACTGGCTGCATCACTGCCTGATATGGGAACTGCATTTCCCTCAATCGCAGGACTCTGCAGAGAGTGGTGCGGACAGCCCAGCGCATCTGTAGATGTGTACTTCCAGCTGTTCAGGACATTTATAGAGACAGGTGCATAAAAAGGGCCCGAAGGATCATCGGGGACTTGAGTCACCCCAACCACAAACTGTTCCAGCTGCTACCATCCAGGAAACGGTACTGCAGCATAAAAGCCAGGACCAACAGGTTCCAGGACAGCTTCTTCCTTCAGGCCATCAGACTGATTAATTCATGCTGATACAATTGTATTTCTATGCTATATTAACTGTCCTGTTGTACATACTGTTTATTACAAATTACTATAGATTGCACATTGCACATTCAGACAGAGACGTAATTTAAAGATCTTTACTCCTCATGTATGTGAAGGACGTAAGAAATAAAGTCAGTTCAAATTCAAAGATATTAACTTTATTGTTTTTAAGCCATTTCTGTGTAGCTTCAGCTTTATACTTGGGGTCATTGTCTTGCTGGAAAACAACTCTTCTCCCAAGTTGCAATTTCCTTGCAGACTGCATCAGGTTTTCCTCCAGGATTTCCCTGTATTTTGTCACATTCATTGTACCCTCTACCCTCACAGGCCTTCCAGGGCCTGCTGCAGTGAAGCATCTCCACAACATGATGCAACCACCACCACTCATCATGGTAGGGATGGTATGTTTTTGATGCATTGTGTGGCTTATGCGAAAGATAACGTTTAGTCTGATGGCCAAAAAGCTCAACTTTGGTTTTATCAAACCATAGAACCTTCTTCCAACTGACTTCATAGTCTCCCGCAAGCCTTCTGGCAAACTCTAGCTGAGATTTCATGGGAGTTTTTCTCAACAATAGCTCTCTCTTTGCCGCTCTACCATTAAGCTGTGACTGGTCAAGCACCCAAGCAACAGTTGTTGCATGCATAGTCTCTCCCATCTCAGCCACTGAAGCTTGTAGTTCCTTCAGAGTTGTCATAGGTCTCTTGGTGACCTCCCTCACTAGTCCCCTTCTTGCACAGTCACTCAGTTTTTGATTACAGTCTGCTCTAGGAGACTTAGAGTATTTCTTGATCATTGATTTAGCTGTACTCCAGGGGATATTCAGTGACTTGGAAATTGTCTTGTATCCATCTCCTGACGTGTGTTTTTCAATCACCTTTTCATGCAGTTGGTTGAAGTGTTCGTTAGTCTTCATGGTGTAGTTTTTGCCAGGATACTGACTTGCCAGCAGTTGGACCTACCAGATACAGGTGTATTTTAATTACAATCAATTGAAACACCTTGACTGCACACAGGTCTCCAAAAAGAGATCTCTATTTAACTATGTATGTGGCTTATAAAATCAGTCGGCTGCACCAGTGATGATTTGGTGTGTCATATTAAAGGGAGGTGAATGTTTGATGTAATCAATTATTTTGTGTTTTATATTTGTAATTAATTTAGATCACTTTGTAGAGATCTGTTTTCACTTTGACATGAGTCTTTTTCTGTTCATCAGTGTCAGGAAAGTGTGATTCAATTTGTAAAACAATAAATCAGGAAAACTTCCAAGGTGTGAATACTTTTTATAAGCACTGTAAATATGATATTACATCAATGTAGTTGAGTCCCTAGTATGATATCATAGTCTCCACATACTTGATTGTCAATTCCGTTCATCTTCCATTCTGTCACAATATGGTTGAAACATGTGTTTTGTTTCTGACAACACTTCACAAACATGCAATCTCTACCACTTAGAAAGACAGGTGAAGAGGAATATTATTAGTTTTCATTTCCCATCAAATATCATCAGCCTTTCACTGGGTCAAAATTTTGGGAATGGATTTCTTTTTGGCAATATTCTTTAAAATTCCAAAACATTGCAAGAGGTTCCTTAAAGCAAAATGTTGCATTTCTCTTGTCATCATCAAACACAATAATAATTGATATTTTTTACACAAAAAAAACCTCAGAATTCAATGTGGTCAGGTAGTTTCAATGTCATAGAATACTCAGCAAGAATTGTTTTTTTTAATCTCCGTTCTGCTGTTGGTGCTTAATAATACAGCTATTCTTGGTGCCAACTAACCTACTTGTACTTCAAATTGACTATTTCTATGAGGTGACAGGTGAGTGGATGCTGCGTGGAGCTCTATGCAATTGAAATGGCCCTTTTCTCTGGGATTGTTCTACTCCCCAAGGACTATCTTTCATACACTTCTGTCATGCAATGACAATAAAAGGAAAATCCAGGTCACTATCTAAAGACCTGTATAGAAAGCTTGACTGGAGAAAATTAACTGAGATTGAATAGATTGCAGTTTTGCGGATGAGAAATAATTACAGGGAGAAAATAAAGTTTCATATACAGTTAAATGTTAAAATCGCATAAAGTAGGCTATAAAACTATGCAGTTTAATGAATCAGCTACAATTTTTAATGTGATTGTGAAAAATACAAAATATTTAGTAAAATATAAATTTCACATATTTCTGAAAGTTTAATAATACGGCAATTCAACCAGTTATATTTCCAAAACATATCATTGAACATCTTGATAGTACCTCTCCCACCCTGTCCCCTATAATGGTGCTTTTCCTTTTCTTCGTTCCTTCGTCTCTGCCGCATCTGTTCCCAGGATGAGGCACTCCTTTCCAGGACATCAAAGGTATCCTCCTCCTTCAGACAACAATGTTTCCCTCCCTCTGCCATTGATACTGCTGTAACGTGCATCTCCTCCATTTCCTGGACATAAGCACTCACCCCATGAGCATCAAACACATAATTCTTCACAGCTTCCAAAAGAAGCCTACCACCAGATACATCTTTGGCTCCCCCCCACCCACACTCCGCTTTCCACAGGGATCGCCCCCTCCATGATTTCCTTGTCCATTTGTTTCTCCCCCCGCCCCCCGCCACTAGTCCTCTTCCCGCCATTTATCCTTGCAATTGGCCAGACTGCTAGACCTGCCCATTCACCTCCTCTCACTTCCATTCAGGGTCCCAAACAGTCCTTCTAAGTGAGGCAATACTTCATCTGTCAATCTTCTGGGGTTGTGTATTGTATCCACTGCTCCCAATGCAGCCCCCTCTACACTGGTGAGACACGTCATAAACTGGGGGACTGCTTCATTCTGCCACATTCGCCAAAAGCGGAACTTCCCGGTAGCCCAACATGTTTATTTCAATTCCCATTCCTGTTCTGACGTCAGTCTGTGGCCTCTTCTTATGTCATGATGAGGCCACCCTCAGGATGGAGGGGCAACACCTTATATTCCATCTGGGTAACCTCCAACTTGGGGGCATGGATATCAATTTCTCCTACTGGTAAAAAGAATCCTCTCCCTCTCCTCTCTGCTTCCATTCCCCACTCTGGCCTCTTACTGAGCACAGCAATTCCACCTCACTGGTGAGCTGTTGGATTGCTGAGGAGTCCTGCAGCCTGGGTTTACTGCACACGCCATTGCATACTTCAGGTATCCGTGGGAGACACTGTCGAAAGCAATGCACGAGAAAGCAAAAGTAGTTTGGGGGGGTGCGGGCGCTGCGAATCGGGAGAGACTCAGATCAGAGCCCCTCAGGCCAGCTCTCCCATTGTTCTTACCCTGCGCCTGAGACTGAACCAGTGAGAGATGAAAAACATCTGTGCACCCATTCTCACGGAAACTTGGCTTCAGGACTCCATTCCAGCTGGAAGGTTTCAACATGGTTTGAGCTGACAGGAACCCAAGCAATGTCAGGCAAGCCCCACGGTGTATGGACTGGTGGATGGATACTTTAGCAGTCCCATTGTTCACTGATGATTGAGTTCATTTTTGTGAAATGCAGACCATTTTATAAACTAAGGGAGTTCCCTACAATTGTGTTGATAGCTGTATATGACCCCTCTGCTAATGCTGGCAAGGCATTGTATGAGCTCTACTGCACTTTCAGTGACTTACAAACCAAACACCCTGACAGTATCTTCATTGGCACCGGTGATTTTAACCATGCGAACCTAAAAACAGCCCTGCCTAAATTCACCTGATGAAGGATCTCAGGACAAATCATCGACTATACTCGCTTCCATAGATGCTGCCTGATCTGCTGAGTTCCTCCAGCACTTTTTGTATGTGTTGCCTTGGATTTCCAGCACCTGCAGATTTTCTCTTGTTTGTGGTTCCAACAGCACATTGGTTTTGCTACCAGAGGTGAAAATTCTCCTGACCGGGTTTATACTAACATAGCAGATGCTTATAAAGCAGTTCCCTAGTCCTAAATTAGGCTCTCAGGTCACTTATCTGTTATGCTAGTTCCAGCATACAAACCACTGATCAAATGGGCCAAATCAGCTGTAAAGGTGGTGAAAACCTGGCTGGATGGGGCAATCTGAATATTGTAGGACTGCTTTGAAAACACAAACTGGAGAATATTCAGTGAGTTGCAACGTTAACATTGAGGAATATGTCGATTCTGTGACTAGCTGCATAGGCAAGTGTACTGAGGATGTTACCATCACGAAACACATCCGAGTGAAGACAAATCGGAAGCCATAGCTTACTGCAGAGGTCTGTGCACAGCTGAGGGATCGTGATGCCGCCTTTAGATTGGGAGACGTGACAGCTCTCAAGGAAACAAGAACTGTGCTTTCCCACTCCATCAGGAAGGTGAAATGGGAGCACTCTCAGAGAATGTGCAGCCACTTCTGCAATACCGGGGACACGAGGCACATGTGGCAGGGAATTCAGAGGATTATAGACTACAAATCTACCCAGTGCATCAGTGACCAGGATGCCTCACTCCCCAACAGGCTGAATGTCTTTTATGCCTGTTTTCATGCACAGAACAAGTGTTGGCGAGGAAGACACCCCTTTTCCCAGGTCAACTAGACAGTCCGACCCCGGCCAGAGTCAGCCCACACAAAGTTTGCAGGGCCCGATAATATACCAGCTCGGGTTCTGAAAGACTGCACCAGCTAGCAGAGATGCTGATGGAGGTATTCAACATTTCTCTGGAACAATCTATTGTCCCCTCAGTTTTCAAGATAGCAACCAGTGCCAAAGAAGGTGACAGTGACCTGTCTAAATGACTCATCAACAACAATGGTGAGTCGGAATACAGAGAGGGAGTGGAGTGGTTGGTGGACTGGTGTGAGAAGAACAACCTAATCTGAACATGGTTAAGATCAAGGAAATTATTTTGCACTTCAGGAAGGTGCAGATGAACAATCTCCCCTCTGCGAATACCTGACTCTTCTGCAGAGAGAGTTAAGTGCATTAAGTTCCTGGGAGTTCACATCACAGGTTACCTCATCCGGTCTGTTAATATCACATTCCTGAATGAGAAGTCACAACAGTGCCGCACGGCCATTCCTAAGGTGATTGAGACAAGTGAGGCTCCCCCCCCCCCCCCCAACCATCGTAACTGAATTTTATGGGAGCATACATTGGGGACATTTTTCAGGAGCACTGTGTACACAGGGCCCTTAGTATTACCAAGGATCCCATCCATCCATCCAGCGTCCTCTTCAACTTTCTGTCATCAGGCCGGAGACTCCGATGCATAAAATCAAGAACGGTCAGGGTGGGATGAGACACAGTCCCTTCACTCAGGAACACCCTGCCATATCTCGTTCAAAATGTCACTGGTTAATCTGTTCTGTACCTTACAATATTTAATGTATGCACTTTGTTTATTTATATGTAATCCATCTGTAATTTTACTCTTTTTCCTAAGTTATTGTGTGTTGAATATCTGTTATGTGTACTACTGTGCCTTATACCCTGGTTCAGAGAAATGTTATCTTGTTTGATGGTATACATGTATATAGTTACATGACAATAAACTTGACTTGACTGAACTCTTTTCACCCGCCTATCACCTTCCCTGATACCCATACTTCTCCTTCTCCTCTGGTCCACTCTCCTCTCCTTGATGTCCAGCCTTTTCCTTTCCCACCCACCTGGCTTCACTTATCATTTCAACAAACACAAAATGCTGGAGGAACTCAGCAGGTCAGGCAGCATCTATGGAAAAAAGTACCATCGACGTTTTGGGATGAAACCCTTCGGCAGGACTGGAGAAAAAAAATCTACTCCTCAGCTTCTTTTCTGCAGACCTGAATGAGTTGTGGTTCTCGGCTTTGTGATCAGAGGTCTAAGCTGCTGATTCTTGCTGAGGAGTTTTTCATGAGTTTGAGGAATCTTACGTTATCTTTCCAAGTGCCAATTTTCATGTTATTCTGAACTATGTTTGTCAGGCATTGAATGGTATGTCAGTAAACCTTTTCCAAACATAACCTCTTCTATTTATAACCTTCTGCAGCAGTCATAACTTGACCAGAATGAAGTACTCTGGCTATTTTTTTCTGACTGACGAGTTGCCCTGTGGCATAGAAACTAATTGAGGAACTGAATTTTATATAAAATTGACGGGACCTTACTGGTTTGAAGGCCTAATTTAGTAAAGGAAACCGATCACCTGGTTCCAAACCAGGTGAAAGGAATAGTAACATGGCATCACCATCCTTGATGAAGGGTCATGGCACAAATAGAAGCCAGAGAGTAGTGAATCTGTGGAAGTCATTGCCACGGGCAGCTGTGGAGACCAAGTCTTTATATATATTTAAGGCAGGCATTGATAGATTCTTGATTGGTCAGGGCGTGAAGGGACACGGGGAAGGCAGGAGTTCGGGGCTGGGAGGAAAAATTGATTAGCCCTGATGAAATGGCAGATCAGACTCGATGGGCCAAATGGCCTAATTCTGCTCCTATATCTTGTGGTCTAAAACATCAACTATTCATTTCCCTCCATTGGTACTTCCTGGCCTGCTGAGTTATTTGTATGTGTTACTCAAGATTTCCAGCATCTAGTCTCTCTTCCGTAGCATTGCATCTGCTGCTATTCGCAAAGCACAGGTACATGAAACATGAGTTCCAGTTGCACTATGGCATTTGAAGAATCTAAAATCACTCAATTCTTTAATCTGAAACAATTATCATAAGACCCAATCTAGTTTTCTAATGTCCTTTAGGGAAGGAAAACTGCTGTTCTTGTTCAGGCCCGTGTTTGACTGCAGACTCACAGTGATATAGTCTTAAGTAGCCTCTTGGGTTGCTATGCAAACCAATTAATCTTATATCACATTAGTGTGACCGAACACTTTGATATGGTATGTTGGTTGGTTGGTTAATTTATTATGTACTGAGATACAGTGAAAAGCTTGTCTTGCATATTGTTCATAGAGATAAAATCGTTACGTAGTGTATTGAGAAAGACCAAGGTAAAACAATAGAATGCAGAATAAAGCGTAACAGCTACAAAGCAAGTGCAGTACAGATCAACAGTAAGGTGCAAGGAGCATTTTATTGTTTCCAACTACCAACTTCTCGAGCTCCACAACATCTTGTGCAATGACAATATTGATAGTCAACAACAATGTGAAAATTGGCCCAGATGCTATCGATGCACAACAAGCTAGACAAAGCCAACCTGGCTAATTACCAAGATGAGAAAATTGCAGATGCAGGAAATCCAAAGCAACACACATAAAATGCTGAAGGAACTCAGTATTTTGTGTGTCTGGCTAATTACCAGTCATCAACTGAACGATAAAAGCAGTTTTCCAAACAATTATAAGAATGGTAACTTGCCAAGGCTATTTTGATGGCACACCCAAGTACAAGACCTCCAACATGTAGAACATGAGAAGCAAGGACATGACAACGTCATCAACTCCAGACTGAACACAACTCTGTCTTGGAAATATGTAGTAGTTGCTGCATCTTAATTGTTTTAAATAGTACAATCCCCTGCCTAAAACAACCATGGAGAACTACCTTCACCGCAATGATTGCCACAGCTCAAGAAGGTGGTTTTCTACTAATTTCCTGTGCATTTAGGAATGAGCAATGCCTAGTGGGTTTGTGGGTGATGTACATATACTACCTATTAATAAAAGTAATTGAATGATCATAAAGCGTCAAATCCACTGCTGCTGCTCAGCGGATCCTTTAAAGATGAGAGAAGCAAGATTATTTGTCGCATAGTTCTTAAGACAAAAAGGAGCAAAGAAAGGCCACTCTAGTCCACAGCACCAGTGAATAGATCTACCCAGGCCTCATCTCATGCCTGTGGTGAGTTGGATGGCTTAGCTGACCCAGCAACTATCCATTAATGTCTGCTGAGGTCTACAATGCAATAATGTATGTTTCTTTGATCCTGTTTCCCATTGTAATTTTCTGCAATGTTCTTGTAGCTTGTAGTGATTCATCTATCACCAGTTTTACAAACTATTCTTATTTTTGGTAAAGTTTAGGGCTCATGCCTCAAAAGTTTGTATCATTAACTGGGGCAATGAAGTTTTCCAGTTGTTCGCTTTGATACCCATTTGTCTTGCAGTGGAATGCACAGCACTTTCTTAGAGTGATTTATGGGTAAATTAAGCCATCGTCCTTTTTCAGCAGGGAGCCGCAGTGAGAAGGAGTGCGGATGAAGGCGAAGTCTTGAATACTGTTGCCAATTCCTTGACTGCACTTTCCTTTCTGTGCCGTCTCAACTTACTTTGAAGACCAGTGAATCAACCTCTCATTGCAATCTCTTGCCGAGACTTTAATGTAGAATATGCTTGCACACAATATGGCAGCACATATTTTTGGAGGTTTCTTAACGATATTATTCATGGTGCTTCTGCCTTGTAATTAGTTGCAGTGCCATTATTTCACAGTTGTGATGCTGATTGGATTTGTGGCCTCAATTCTCCCTTTAATTAGCCACATTATTCTAATTTCTCTCTGTGATTGATTAAAGGCAATACGCCTAATTTTTTTCTCCCTCGGAGACTAGCTATGATACACTTATTACTTGCTGATTATTCACTGTCCTGTTTTTCCCACTGATAAGCCACACTGCTTCAATATTGTCCCAGTGATTTAGTCAGCTCTCGTTCTTCCCATTGATGAGCCACATTGCACCTGTGTTTCTCAGCGGCCGACTGTTTTGCTCTGCTTATTGCAGTTGTGTACTTCAGTGATTATTTCTTGGAATACACAGCAATGACACACTGACATTCATTTTTGCTGTGATTTTTGTTCAGATAATTTTTTCTAGTCTTTGACAGCAACTTGTTTCTCATTACAATCTGACATTGCCCTTGTTTTTAGGACATTAATGCAATGCTGTCATTTCTTTTAGAAATACTCGATGGTGCGCTCATTATATGAAGCTTTGCCATTTCACGGAGAGAGTCACTGTGACCTAATTGTCACTCTCCGTATCTTGCTGCAAGACTCTCATTTCTCAAAGGTTTGTCTCAGTTCTATCATTAGTCGAGCTTCCTCCAGGTCCTCTTGCTTCTGACAGATTTCTCTGCAGTGTTCTAATTTCTCAGAAATTTTCAGTAACACTTGCTCTCTGCCAGGATTCACCATAAAAGCATTCTTTTTTGCAGCAGCAGCATTTGGCGCACTATATGTATGAACACTACCATACTACCCGCTTCTTAGAATTAAGTTAAAAACTAATAATGATACTCCTTTGAAAACTTCATAAAATAGCTGGGCGACTCAAAAACTGCTGTTTTAATTATTATCTCATCCGAGGCAGGAATGCAACTGTGATTGCTTAGTTTGATGATGCATTTTATTAAGGCTATTGAGATATGACACACTCTCAAGTGTATTTGTTCAAAGGAAGTAGTTTAGGATACCAGTGCTTCATTTACTGTCATTTACAGCTCTCTGATGATGTAGGATGCATGAACGATCAGGCCTAATCGTCAGCCTAAATTTTCCATAGATGGACGGAGGAGAGAATTCTGATTGGTTGCATCACAGCGGGGTATGGAGCCTCCAATGCACACAATCAGACGCTGCAAAGGGTTACAGATGCAACTAGCTCCATCACATCTTCAAGGGGCAGTGCCTCAAGAAGGCAGCGTCCATTGCTAAGGACCCTCGTCACCTAAGATATGCCCTCTTCTTGTTATTACCATCAGCAGGAGGTCCAGGAGCCTGAAGACAATTCAGAAACAGCTTCTTTCCCTCTGTCATCAGATTTCTGAATGATCAATGACTCATGAACACCACCTCATTGTTCCTTTATTTTTCAATACTTAAATATTTTGTAATTTTATGTCTTTGCACTGTACTGTTGCTCCAAAATCTGCAAATTTTGATGATTTTGGAGAACACTTCAATGGATGTCCTCCATCAAACGCTGAGGCCGCATTGAAAACGTACCCTTTTCATGTCCGCAGTAGTATGTGAACAGCACCATTTTCTTTTGCCATCATTGGCAAGTAAGAGCCTTACTACAGTTTTTTCATAGTCTGTGAACCCTTCACATAATTTTGCAGCTTCAGTCTACCTACACGTGTTTTCAAAATAAGTAATGATTTCTTGACATTTGTGTTCCATTCCTCTGTTTGTACAGCTCAAACAAAATTAATGCAACATCACCCAAACCTATGTCCTCTAGAATTGGACCTACTGGGGATTCATTAATAGAAGCTAAATTGCTAAGGAGAGTAAGACCCCAGTATACTTGGAGCAAGCATGCTTATTGCTAGTAATCACAGGATGTTATGTGTAAAGGCCTTCTGGCAGGGAAATAATAATTAGCAATCAGTAAAATGGTTAAGAGAAATTAAAACTAAACTATAAATCATTTCAGATTATTCATTAGTTGAAATATACAAAATATATTGTTAATAAGCTTTTTATTATATTTCTGTAATATCACAATATTAATCAAAATGTGCAGATGACCAGTTTAGGTTAGTTAAATGATAAGGAACTTAGTACAATAAAATATATTTTATGTTGATTATAAATTGACTCTGATTGTATTTTGTTCTGTTTATAACCAAAGAATTGTTTATTGAAAGATAAATTTCCTGGATACAATGTTTTTACATTAACAAATAGGCATGTAAATTATTAACAACATTGTTGCTGGTATACAAAGCTTTGAAAAGGATACTGGAAAGTCTTGTTTTCCACTCCATTGATTCCCACATGAGTGTACCATTAGCTATGATGTCATGTTATCAGCAGGGGATGTAGATCTATTTCTGAGAAGGTCTTTTTTGCTATGTGTCCTGTTATAAGGTTTGTTATCATCACACCTTGAAAGTGGCCTTTTTGCTTTTCTGTAATTTTCTGTCTGTAGTTTTCTTCATAATTTGGACTGCATCTTCATGTTAAATTAACACTTCTTTAGACCACAATATTCTTTAAGGCTGGATGCACAATTATTAAACGTGCAAGTTAGGGGAAAGATTCAGGTAAGGAGAAAATTATAAATCTAAAAGGAAATATTGAACACAGTAGTACAATTCGAATGGTTAATGAAAAAAGTTGGTGGTTTAAACAGTAAGATTCAAGGTTCATTTTATTGTCGAAGTATACATGTACAATACAACTCTGATATTTGTCTTCTCCGGATAGCTATGAAATACACATGAAAAAGTAACAGAAATAAAACTCGCAGACCCCAAAGTCCCTTACACCCTCCCCGCAGAAAAAGAACAGCAATAATAACAATCTCCTATAATAACAGTAATAATGCACAGTGAAAAAACATATATGTAAACTGATGAACTGTTTAAATTACAATATTCATCTTAATGCTTGTCATGTCAAGTCAAGTCAAGTTGCTTTTTATTGTCATTTCAACCATAAACTGCTGGTACAGTACACAGTAAAAACGAAACAACGTTCCTCCAGGACCATGGTGCTACATGAAACAACAGAAAACTACACTAGACTAAGTGAGACAACACAAAAACTACATTAGACTACAGACCTACACAGGACTACATAACGTGCACAAAACTGTGCAAGGCAGTACAATAAATAATAAACAAGACAATAGGCACAGTAGAGGACAAATTACAATATAATAATAAATGATGTAGATGTCAGTCTAGACTCTGGGTATTAAGGAGTCTGATGGCTTGGGGGAAGAAACTGGTGCACAGCCTGGTTGTGAGAGCCCGAATGCTTCGATACCTTTTGCCAGATGGCAGGAGGGAAAAGAGTTTGTATGAGGGGTGCGTGAGGTCCTTCACAGTGCTGTTGGCTTTATGGGTGCAGCGTGTAGTGTAAATGTCTGTAATGGTGGGAAGAGAGACCCCGATGATCTTCTCAGCTGACCTCACTACGCGCTGCAGGGTCTTGCGATCCGAGACGGTACAATTCCCGAACCAGGCAGTGATGCAGCTGCTCAGGATGCTCTCGATACATTACTTGTGATCAGATAAGCACACTGATGGATCACATGAATCGGTAGGTTTGGACGAAAAGCCATTATAAAAAACTGGTTGCATAGTGCCCACATATTCCAAGGATCAAACAAAGAAAAAAAAAGTCAAATGAGACTAAAACGCTGATAGGAGCCTTATATAAGCACCCTGTAATAGCAGGTATTAATAAGATTATTAATAATTATGAATAATTAATAATGTATCAGTAAGAAATAAGCAGCTTGTAGTTCAAATATGTGGAACTTTAATCTTCATGCACTTGACAAATCAAGTAGGTAAAATGAATTTTCAGACGAGCTCATGGAAGCAGTTAGGACAGTCACTGTGGAACCACATTGCAAAACAAACCAGGAAGCAGACTACATTGGAGTTTGCCTTGTGCACGGAGACAGGGTTAATTAGGAAACTCACTTCAGGATTGGATGCAAAATGCCTCCAAGTCCTCTCTTCAGCACATCGGTGCTTTGCTACTGAACTCACTGGTGAGTCTGTTGGTGGAGAATACAGCTGGATACTCCTACACTCTGTAATGCGACGATGGTCTTTTATTATGGTGCTGAGTGAGAGGGGAATGTTCCAGCCATCATGTCAGGATTATCTCTTCCGTTCTAAGTTTTACCATAATGTTTTTTATATCCATTCTGGTGAGCAGATTTTACCTCTGATTACCTTTGCATCAAAAAGGTAGCAGAATGGGGATTTCCTTGGGGCTGTATCGGGATGTCAGTTCATATTCCTGTGTTTGACTGGACTAGGGTTCGAATCTTGGATTCAGAAATTAAAAACCTCTGCAATTTGTGATGTATATAAATGCCCTGGATGAAAATGTATTTGGGTATATTAGTAAACTTGCAGATGACTTGAAGACTGGTGGTGTTGTGGATAGCATAGCAGGCTGGCAATGAATACATCAGATGCAGATATTGGTAGAGAAATGACTAATGGAGTTTAACCCGGACAAATGTGAAGTGTTGCACCTCGGTAGGACAAATGTAAAGAGATAGTACAAGACCCTTAACAGTGTTGAAGACCAGGGGGATCTTGGGATCGAGGCTCAGAGCTTCCCGAAGTGGCTACATGAGTTGATAGGCATTCTTGCCTTTATTTGTCGAGGCATTGAGTTCAAGAGTCAAGAGTTATACTGCAGCTTTATCAAACTCTAGTTAGGCTGCATCTGAAGTATTGCATACATACGGTCGACTCATTACAGGAAGAATTTCGAGGCTTTGGAGAGGGTGGAGTGGAGATTTACCAGAATGCTGCTTGGATTAGAGGGCATGTATTATAATGAGAGCTGGATAAACTTAGTTTGTTTTCTCTGGAGCCGTGGAGGCTGAGGGGAGATCTGATAGAGGTTTATCAGGTTATGAGAGCATAGGAAGAGTAGACAGACAGTATCTTTTTCCCAGGGTTGAAATGTCTAATACCTAAGGGCATCTAAGGTGAGAGGGGTAATTTCAAAGGAGATGTGAGGGCAGGTTTTTTTTTTACACAGAGAGTGGTGGGTGCCTGGAATGTATCGCTTGGGGTGGTGCTAGGGATATAAACATTAGGAACTCATAAGGGACGTTTAGGTCGGCACATGAATATGAGGAAAATGGAAGTATATGGACATTGTGTAGACAGAAGATGTGAGTTTAGTTGGTCTTTTGTTTACTAATTTAATTGGTTGGACACAACTCTGTGGGCTGAAGGGCCTGTTCTTGCACTATACTGTTCTTTGTTCTATGCTTTAAGAATGCTACCATGGGATGTGATCTCAGGGTGAAAGGCTATAATTAGTATTGTGATGAGGAACAAATTGTTTATACAGGATTTTTAATCTTTGGAAGTCGCAACATTAGATACTTGGTTATTAGAATTCTTGGTTAAGTTTGATTTATAATTTGGGGTGTAGAAGAATTGAGATATATGAGTGTAAGATGGGAGGTTGGACAAGACTGGAAGACTAATGATATTGAATGGATAGGGAGGCTCAAGGATAGGGATATTGGTCTTAAGA
Organism: Mobula hypostoma; assembly: GCF_963921235.1. Lineage (NCBI taxonomy): Eukaryota > Metazoa > Chordata > Chondrichthyes > Myliobatiformes > Myliobatidae > Mobula > Mobula hypostoma. Next base: position 50,566,567 of record NC_086100.1, on the reverse strand, counting down.
AGTAATGCAGTCCTCCTGATCAAGGCATTCCATTATGGCCTTGAGTATTAAGTTTCAGAACATCGATGCTGTGATGAAGAAAGCACAACAATGTATTTCCAAATCCAAACAGCATATACCATAGGGAAGCTGCAGATGATGGTGTTCCTTCTTGGTTGTACACTTCTTGATTTAGGAGATGCCTGGACGCGTAACTGCGGTATATTTTGTAGAAGGCGCACATAGTGCAGGTGACAGAGAGAATGACCTTTGTTGATGATGGTTGGAGTACTTTCAAGGAGGCTGCTTTGTCCTGAATGCTGTTAGGTTTCTTTAATTTTATTGGAACTTCACTCATTCAGATAAGTGTGTAGCATTCCTGGTTTGTGAAGATGATGCAAAGGCCTGAGATGTCAGAAGGTGAATGCCTCACTGCAGGATTTTAAGCCTCCGACCATCTCTGGGATCTACAGTATCACGTAGCTGGTTATTGTTCACTGATCAGGATGTTGATGGTGGGGTAAAGGCATGAAATGGTAGAAACAGTCAGAAAGTCGGTGGTTGTCCTGTGAACTAAAAACAAATGATAGAGGTTTGACGATTATACATTGAATATTTACGGTGGGTCATTGTACAACCTGGATGAAGACAGCATTACCTGGCCTTTTGTCATCTGACTTCCTTGTCCATTATCACCTGCGGTGATGGACTGCTTCATTTGCTGAGGAATTGTGAATAAAGTTTAACATCATGCAGTCTTTAGTAAATATCCCCACTTTTGACCTTGAGGTGGAGTAAAGTCTTTGGTGAAGCAGTTGAAAACACCTGGGCCTCGGATGCCACCTGTGTTGCAATAACCTGAAGCTGGGTTGATAAACCTCCAATAACCTCAGTTATTTTCGGTCAAGTTGGAGTTCCACAATTAAAGTGCTTTCTCCTTGATACTCACTGCCTTCACTCATACAGGGATTTTCTGATGTTGTATTTAGTCAAAAACTGCCTTGATATCAGGAATCATCCTTTTTGTCTCAGTGGAATTCAGACCTCTGGTGCATGGTCAAGGCTGCAATGAGGTCTATGGCTACATATTACTGGCAAAATGGGCTTGACCTCATCTCTCCATCCACCTGTTGCATTGAGAGAAGTGTTATTTTTTCAGATCTATTGCATCTTTGTGTATTGGACAGAAGTGGTATATGTCCAACGACACCAAAATGCAAAACACAAAACGGGGTTGAAATAATAAAGTCAGCATCCAGTTTGCATCACGGACCTCCAGGTTGAAAATTTTATTCTTTCACAACCTGTAATCTCGTCACCATTTGAATGGAGCTATGTAAGAGCATAAGAAACTTACTTGTTTTTGCCTGCATGAGACTAAAAGACCATAAGATATAGGAGCAGAATTAGGCCATTTCGCCTATTGAGTCTGCTCTGCCATTTCATCATAGCTGATTTCTTTTTCCTCTCAGCCTTCTCCAATCTCCTGCCTTCTCCCGTATCTTTTCATGCACTGGCCAATCAAGAATCTATCAATCTCTGTATTGAATATACATAAAGACTTGGCCTCCACAGCTGTCTGTGGCAATCAATTCTGCAGATTCAACACTTTCTGGCTAAAGAAATTCCTCCACATCTACATTCTAAAAGGATACCCCTCTATTCTGAAGCTGTGTCCTCTGGTCTTCGACTCTCCCATCATAGGAATCATCCTCTCCTCATTCACTCCATCAAGGCCTTTCATCATTTGATAGGTTTCAATTAGGTCACCCCTCATTCTTCTAAATTCCAATGGATACACGGCCAGAGCCATCAAACGCTCTTCATGTGACAAGCCATTTAATCATGGAATCATTTTTGTGAGCCTCCTTTAAACCTTCTGTAGTTTCAGTACATCCTTTCTAAGATAAAGGGCCCAAAACTTCTCTCAGTACTCCAAGTGAGGCCTCACCAGTGCTTTATAATGTCTGAATATTACATCCATGCATTTATATTTTAGTCCTCTTGAAACAAATGTGAGCTTCACATTTGCCTTCCTCACCACAGACTCAATCTGCAAATTAACCTTTAGGAAATCCTGCAATGCCCAAATCATAAACGTAAAAAGAATCAGTCCCAAAACAGACCCCTGTGAAACACCACTAGTCACCAGCAGCCAACCAGAAAAGGTTTCTTTAATTCCCTTTCTTTGCCTCCTGCTATTCAGCCACTGCTTTATCCATGCTAGAATTTTATTTGTAATACCATGGGCTCGTAGCTTGTTAAGCAGCCTCATCTGTAGCACCTTGTCAAAAGCCTTCTGAAAATTCAAGTACACAACACCGATTCTCCTTTGTCTATCCTGCTTGTTATTTCTTCAAAGTATTCCAACAGATTTGTCAGGCTAAATTTTCCCTTGAGGAAACCATACTGACTTTGGCCTATTTTATCATGTGCCTCCAAGTACCCTGAAACCACATCCTTAACAATTTACTCCAACATCTTCCCAACCACTGAAATCAGACTAACTGGCCTATCGCTTCCTTCCTTCTGCCTCTCTCCCTTTTTGAAGAGTTGACTGACATTTGCCATTTTAAAGTCTTCCAGAAACATTCCAGAATCCAGTGATTCATGAAAGTCTTTATTAATGCCTCCATAATCTCTTCAGCCACCTCTTTTAGAACCATTGCATGTACACCATCTGGTCCAGGTGCTTTATCTATCTTCAGACCTTTCTTTTTCCCAAGAACCTTCTCCCTAGTAACGGTAGCTTCACACACTTCATGACCACTGGTACCAGGAACTTCCACCATATTGCTAGTGGTCTTCCACAGTGAAAACTGATGTAAAATACTTATTCAGTTTGTCTGCCATTTCCTTGTCCCTCATTGCTACTTCCTCAGCATCGTTTTCCAGTGGTCCGATATCCACTCTCACCACTCTTTTATACTTTATATATCTGAAGAAACGTTTGGTATCCTCTTTAATATTATTGGCTTGCTTACTTTACTTTTGTATTCCACCTGTACCTTCAATAACTTTTATAGTGCCTTCTGTTACTATTTAAAAGCTTCCCAATCCTCTTCCCACTAAGTTTTTGCTCGATTATTTCTCCTCTTTTTGGCTTTTCTGCTGGTTTGACTTCCTTTGTTAGCCATAATTGTGTCATAAACCATGCTTGCTTTTAGAGTACTTCTTCCTCTTTAGGGTTTATATATCCTGTGCCTTCCGAATTGCTTCCAGAAATTCCAGCCACTGCTGCTCTGCTGTCATCCCTGTCAGTGTTCTTTTCCAATCAATTCTGGCCAACTCCTCTCTCAAGCCTCTGTAATTTCCTTTACTCCACTGTAACACTGATACATCTGACTTTAGATTTAGTAGTTCAAAATTTACTATCTGTATCTCAAGGGCAGCAAGAATTACATTCAAGAAGCACATTACCGTGAACATCCAGGAGAAAGCATATTGTTTATTGGCACTTTATCCACCATCCTAACCATCAAATGTCTCCATTAGTAATAGGATGCATTATGAAAAACATTACCATAACTTATTAATGCTTCTTTAACAATTTGGACATGGGCATTGAGAGTACGTGTATAGGAATATCATTATTAGCAAGTTCCCACCCATGTCATGCATTATAATTAGTTAAAGATACACTGTTGTTCCTTTACCATCACTTGACCAAATCCTGAAATAGCACTGTGGAAGTGCAACACAACAGTGGTTCAAAATTTACTATCTGTATGTCAAGGTCATTTCAAGAATGAACAGCAAATATGGACACTTGCATCTCTCTTGGAGCTTAAAAATCACCAAATGTGGATGTAGCCAGTTGGTATCCCTTTAATTAGCTTTCTGAAGTAATTCATGGGAATTTTCAATTTATTTTCAGATGGAAGTCTGTCAAATGAAGTTACAAGCCAGTTGATGATGCAATTGACATTCAGAAGTTTTATTCTTGGGTTAGCAGGCCAAGCATGTCCCATCACATCATGCTTCCCTATTTTCCAGAAAACATAATTAAATTTTTATAATTTTAGGTTTGGCCAAACAGCTTCAGATTATGAGATATTTTCTTGATGCAATAAAATAATGACAAAAATGTCTTATTTATTTCAATGTTAGGTGAGTTCTTCAAAGAGTTGTCTAACCCCATCCCAGATTTCTGTTCACCCAGCAGCAATGCTGATTAATTTTAATTTTAGAAATCTAATCTCCTTTGGTCACGCATTGATGAAAGCTTTGAATCATGAAATTCAACATGCAAGTCGTTCTAAATTGCCTTTAAAAATGCTTTATTATTTTTCTTTCAGCTCAGAAAAAGCAGGGGAAATAGCAACAGTTCCACTTACAAAAGTAAGTAAATGTTTGCTTCTTTCTTTTGTTTTGGGCTCAAATGAAAGCTGATGTCCATTCTTGCTTAGATTTGCATATTGAATCGGTAATGGTGCTGGCAGTATCTGGTTCTTCAGATCATATATCAATAGCAATATTTTTGCTGAAGTTTATCCTGTAGCCCAATCAGTCATTATGCATGTGGGTTGACCAAGAGAGAAAGTATAATCTGCAAAATTTCCAAGCATATACGAGTTGTTTGACACATAGGATATGTTCATAAGATGTTGGTGATTTCGCATTTGTGTGCCCACAATGTATTTCATGCTGTTATCTTGATTTTACACTATATAATTTTTGTAACAACACAAGAATATGGATAAAAACAAGGCTATGGCTACTTACCTCACCTTGTTACTGCTTCTATACCTAATACAGCTTTGTGGTTTTAATGCTAAATATTTATTTGATGTTACTGGCTAATCCTGTAAGTCACAGGACCACAACATGCTTATCTGTTGAGTGTAGTTGTTCAGAGTTACAATAGAAACTGTTACTGCATATAACAGAAACCTATCACTGTATGATCTCATCTTTTTCGTGGGGACATTATAGACTCATCATACTCTGCCTCAAGCCACTAGACAAATTAAATAGCCTATCAAATCAAATCAAGTTTAATTATCATTCAAACTATACATAGATGCAGCTGAACAATATATTGTCCCTTTAGTGTTAAGGTGCAAAGCATTCAAAATAGCAAGCAAACATTCAGAAATAGCGAGTAATGTAATTTAAAATAGTAAGCAAAGAAGCATTTTCACTCAAAGAAAACATATATAGTCCAAGACCCTGAGTGGCAATGTCCAGCAATCGATGGTCCAGTCTCCCTGAAGTGTACAGATGCACGTAATCCAGCCTGTAACATGGGAGGGCAGCACCGACAAGTGAGGCCAGGCCCCAGCCGAACCCAACCAGACTGTAGTGCTTCTGTGTCTCTTACCTGGTCTGCAGCAGCAGGCAAGCCAGAGGCTTGAGGCCTAGTTCTCACCACAACTCAGGCTACATAACTCCCATGTCGACTGTCCCTCCACCAGACAGAGGTAACAGGCCTGTGGCAACTTAGATTATCACTGTTTAACAAAGTTTTGCGATCACAAATGAAATGTCTGAGACAATCTCCCACGGTGATACTGCACCAATTCCGATGCTTCTGAATAGTGGGAAACAACATGGTCTGCAGACAGGTCAGTGCCAATAAACCCAAACCTACTCCTTCGACACATTGCCAATTTTCTCTAATATCCTGACAATGCTAAATTACTGCTGCTGTCTTCAAAGCTAACGACGTATATAATGCTTCAAGGACTAGCCAACTGGGTCTCTTTGAATTCCTGTCATGCTGCCTTTTACCTGAAAAACCACAGTGGCATTTCTGGTCAGCTCATCAATTCACATTGCATTCAAGGATTATCAGTTTCATTGGGTTCTGGTCTGATCTCCTCAGTGGAGTTCTCTGCTTTCAGCGCATACAGTGACATCTTTTCGAAAGAGCACGCCAAGTCTACATATTAACTGTCATGGCAGCAGAAGGTCACAAGGTAAAGTATAACGGTCAGTTCTGGGTAGTCAGTGATCACTTTTCATATTCAAAATGATATCTTACCATACAAATGCAGTTATCAATGAAATGTATACTGTAAATAGGATCAGAAAATGACAGAGCGCAGAGTTTTATCTGGTCCAGGGCCTTGTGCCATTTCTCTGGTAAAGTTTATCAATTTCGTAGAGCATCCCCAGCTCTCTGGACACTGAATTCCAGCCCAAGGGCTTCACATCCACATCAAGCTGGGGCTGGAGGAGCTGAGCACCGTGATCGATTGTCACGAGGAAGGGCACCTTTCTCACCTGACACCTTTCCCAATCGTTGTGGCAGACTTCAACCGGGCCAGCTTGAAGAAATCTCTGACAAACTACTGCCAACATGTTTTCTGTTAACCAGAGGAGTCTACACTTTCCATCACTGTTACACCACAATCAAGAATGCATAGCATGCCATCCCGTGCCCATAGTTTGGAAAGTCCAACTACCTGGCTGTATTTCTACTCCTGGCATGTAGACAGAAGTGGGGAAAGCGAAGATATCTTCAAGGGAAGCGAAGGAGCATTTACAGGACTGCTTTGAAACAGTGGACTGGACCATATTCGGGGATTCATCCTCAGATCTGAGTGAATATGCCAGGGTAGTCTCCGACTTCATCAAGATTTGTGTGGATGAATGTGTGTCTTTGAGAACACATTGAGTCTTCCCAACAAGATGTCCTGGATGAAACAGGAGAGTCACAGTCCGCTGACGGCTAGATCTGTGGTGCTCAAGACCAACAATCAAGAATCCTACAAGAAGTCCAGGTACAACCTACGTCAGGCCATCATGAGAGTGAAAAGACAATTCTGTGTGAAATTAGACACAATCACATGCACGTTCGCTGCGGCAGAGTTTGCATGCCTTTACTTCCTATAAGGCGAAAGTTAACATCATAATTGGCATAATGCTTCACTCCCCATTGAGCTTGATGCCTTTCATGTGCATTTTGAAAGAGAGAATAACACTACAACTGTGTGAATCACCACAGCATCTGGCAGCCCTGTGACCTCTGTCTGAGAGGCTGATGTCCGAACATACTTCAAGAGTTTGAACCCTCGCAAGGTGTCAGCTCCCAACGGTCTACCTGGCCAGGTACGGAAAACCTTGCCAACCAACTGGCTGGAATATCCAAGGACATCTTCAACCTCAATGCTGCAGTCAGAGATTTCCACCTGGTTTGAAAGAGCGGCAATCATAATGAGGCTAGTGAAAAATCTGTGTGTATCAGTGCTTTTCTAATACCAGGCCCTAATATACATTCTCTGCACATTCAAAGGCAGATAGGAGTAGGCATTCATAATACAGTATGTTTAGGAATCTGCTGCAAAATGTTCGACTAATAATTAATCACAGACAAGACTGATCCATTTTTATCACATTTTCTTTATTGCATTTGTTTCTATTTGGCATTTCTCCCCAATATTCATATTTGTAGACATTTATATGGGACCGCAGGATCTGTTGGGCGTTCAGTGTTGTTGAAACACAACATGTGCAAAAACTGAGATAGAATAATAAATAAAGCTTCATTTGAAGATAGTGACTGGTGGTTAACAACAGTGGTTAACAACAGAGGTTAACAACAGTGTCTGGTGCCATATTTTCAAGTCATATGACATGATATATTCACTTCTAAAATGTATACTTGCAGTTATTCATCACAGATACTAATGTTGCATTGCATTGCTACTATTTTTTTTAAATTGTCCCTAATCCACTTTGCTTAAAATGTTTTTCAAATTTATAGCATTTGTTCCTATCTCATTATCAGTGAAAACATAAAGCTCCAGGTTCTCACCACTGTAGCTTAATTAGCATAAACTGTTCAATTATGAACAATACACAAAATGCTGGAGGAACTCAGCAGGCCAGGCAGCATCTATGGAAAATGATTTGTCAACGTTTCGAGCCAGAACCCTTCAGCAGGACTCCTATTCAATTATGATTGATTTGCAGTATGGATATATTAGTCTTAATTTTAAACTGGGCTTTAAAATATAGTTAAATGGTGGAGGTGACCTTCTCAGTTCTTTATTAAGTGGTTCAATGGTTCCATTTAATATCGGAGAATGTATACAGTACACAACCTGAAATACTTACTCTTCATCGACATCCATGAAACAGAAGGAAACCCCAAAGTATGAAGACAGAAAATATTAGAATCCTCATGCACAAGCCGCAGTAAAGCATCAATCATTCCCCCCCGCCCCCACTTGTTCTATCAGGAAGCATCAGCGCCTACCACACGAAACAAGCACTAGCAAGCCCCCAAAGAGAGATCGTGATCTGCAGTCCAACAAAAACTATTGTTCACCTGACAACTTGACCTCTCTCTCTCTTTCTCTCTCTCTCCCCCCACCTCCCCTCTCTCTCACCCCACCTCCCCTCTCCCCTGCTCCCGCTCCCTCTCCCTCCCTCCCTCCCCGAGAGGGAGACCAACAGATCACTGTTTCAATGTTACAATCTGAAGCGACGCCATTTGAGCTCACCCGACTCGACAATCAGCAGACTCTTCCCCTACCCCTGCTAGAAAGAGAGAGAGAGCGATTGCCCGTGAACAGAGGCCTTTGAAAGCTGTGTCTGCTGCCTACTGTTTCGATCTCTGTGATGTTTCAGTTTTTTTTAACTAATAAAATCCAGATACAAAAAATTTATTACACATTTTATGTAGATAAGACTAGAGATTCTTTGTGATTACATTTCCTTCACTTCCGGCTTATAAATGTAACTGTAAACTAGATCTCCTTGTGGAGTTGCATGAATAATTATGAGTTTGGTTTTCTTGGTGTCACATTGAATTCATGGGTAATATTTTATATATAAAGAAATATCTTCCACATTGAGTTGTCTTTAGTCAATGTGTAAACCAAAATGTAATTACTCTAATTTCCATTCTATTCTATTATCATCAGCTTGCCAGCCAGACTTCAGTGTTAATTTGTGTACAAAATTAAGCAGCAGTAAATTTAGCAGAATGAAAGAATAGGACTTCTCACATGAATAAAGACATTAATTTTAAACCTCCTGCCCAGTGAGAGTAAACGGAATAGAGCTGTTAATTTTGATAGTACTCACAGACCTACCTTTTCTCAGTGAGATCTAGTTGGGCTCCACTTAAATTGCTCACATCATTTAGGTGGCTAAAATTTTCTTGCATAAACAAAGTGGGTGCTGAATCTTTTCTAACATCTAAGAATGTAGAGGCACTATTGTGCTTTCTATGTAATGGCATATACATGTTGGACCCATGACAGATCCTCTGAAGTGGTAACACCAGGAAATTTTAAGTTACTGATCCTCTCCACCTCTGATCCCCCGAAGAGGACTGGGTCATGGACCTCCAGTTTCCCCCTCCTGTAGTCATTAAACAGATCCTTGGTCTTGCTGACATTGAGTGAGAGGCTGTTGTTGTGGCACCCCTCAGCCAGATTTTCAATCTCCCTCCTGTTTGCTAATTCGTCACCACCTTTGATTCAGCCCCCAACAGTGGTGTTGTCAGCAAATTTAAATATGACGTTGGAGCTGTGCTTAGCCTCACAGTCACACATATAAAGCAAGCAGAGCAGGGGGCTAAGCACACAACCTTGTGATGGACTTGTACTGATGCTGATTGTGGAGAAGATGCTGTTGCCAATCTGAACTGACTGGAGTTTACAAGTGAGGAAATCGAGGATGCAGGTGCACGGTGCATAAGGAAGTATTAAGGCCTAGGTCTTGGGGATTATTGATTAGTTTTGAGAGGATGGTAATGTTGAATGCAGAGCTGTAGTCAGTGTAGTGCCTCCTGATGTATATATTTTCACTGTCCAGTTGATCCAGGGTAGAGTGAAGAGCCAATGAGATGGCTTCTGCTGTTGACCTGTTGTGATGGTGGACAAATTGGAGTGGATCCAAATTGCTCCCTAATCAAGAGTTGATATGTTTCATCACCAACCTCTCAAAACACTTCAACTCAGTGGATGTAAGTGCTACTGGAAATAGTAAATGAGGCAGGTTACCACATTATTCTCAGGCACCATTATAAATGAAGCCTGTTTGAAGCAGGTGGGTACCTCAGACTGCCAAAGTCAGAGGTTAAAGACATCAATGTCTTCAGGCTGATTGAGTGATCTGGCACTTTGTTATCTCCAAGGGAGTTTGGCAAGTTTTGGAGTTGAGAGTGTGGCCTGGAGGCCACAAAGCCTGGAGATGGGATGTGAGCCCACGATTGACTCAACTTCCTGCCAATCTCACTTATTAAAGCGTCAAGCAAGATTGAAGTCAGTGAGGGCGAGAGCAGAATGTGAGTACCAACTGCCTGTGTTTGACCAGCTTCTCTCTCCCCCTCGCTCACTGCTGCCAGAGTCTTGGGCCTTGGGGAAGATTCGATCCATGCCATTTGTGGATTGGACTTATTTTCAGAGGACTCTGCAACTCATGTTATCTGTGTATCTGGTTTCTGGTCTTTGATTATTCTTTTTCTTAATTGATATTTTGCTTGACTTTGATTGGGTCAGACTAACTCAGCGGCCTGCATTCAATGAATGGCACAGCACTAAACTGATCTGAACACTCCAGCCAGTTGGTCAGCACAGGTCTTTTTATACCTGGCCAAGCACGCCATCTGGGCCAGATGCTTTCTGTGGGTTCACCCTCCTGAAATCAGCCTCAGCGTATGTAATCCTGAGATCATCAGAGGCTGTGAGAGGTCATGAAGGTCAAAACAAGCATAAAATACATTGAGCTCATCTGGGAGTGAAATCTAGTTGTCACCTATGTTGCTTGGTTTCACTTTGTAGGAGGTGATACCATAACTGTCAACATTCTTCAGTGATGCAAGTTTGGTCTGGAATTGCCATTCTCATGTGACATGGCTTTCCAAAGGAAATACCTGGAACTCTTGTATTTTACTTGGTTGCCAAATCTGGAACACCACTGATCTGGTCATCAGCAGATTGCAGATCTCTTGTTTCTAGTTGGGGAAGACTGAATGATTTTGTGGGGACACACTCATCTCTGGCTGTTTTTATAAAGTCTGTGACAACCCTGGCGTATTCATTCTGATCTTCTGATTCCTTGAACATATCCCACTCCACCAATGTGAAGCAATCCCTTACCGCTTCTTGCCCCCTTTGTTGCTCATCCTCATTGCTCTGGAGTCTTGTACTTTAGCCTTTACCCGGGTGCAGGTATGAAGACAGCCAGATGATCAGATTTCCTGAAATGTGGTCTAGAGATGGAACGTTAGGTAAAAGAGTGATCAAGTGTGTTGAGGTGACAAATGGGCAGAGATTTATTCAAACAAGCCAGACTAAAGACACCGACAAAGATTTGAAATGCATTGGGATGGGCATTGAGTTTCTTGTTTGTTAATCACTGCCTCGAATGCTTGTTTATCATCAGTCTTTGGCAGTATGTAAACAGCGGTCAGGATCAAGGAGAACTCTCTTGATAAGTAGAACAGTAACTAGGGTTGTGCATTACATACAGTTGAAGTCAGAAGTTTACATACACCTTAGCCAAATACATTTAAACTCAGTTTTTCACAATTCATGAGATTTAATCCTAGAAAACATTCCCTGTCTTAGGTCAGTTAGGATCACTATATTAAGAATGTGAAATTTCAGAATAATAGTAGAGAGAATGATTTATTTCAGCTTTTATTTCTTTCATCACTTTCCCAGTGGGTCAGAAGATTACATACACTTTGTTAGTATTTGGTAGCGTTGCTCTTAAATTGTTTAACTTGGGTCAAACATTTTGGGTCACCATCCACAAGCTTCTCACAGTAAGTTGCTTGAATTTTGTTCCATTCCTCCAGACAGAAACTGATGTAACGGAGTCAGGTTTGTAAGCCTCCTTGCTCACACAGGCTTTTTCAGTTCTGCCCACAAATTTTCTATCAGATTGAGGTCAGAAAATGATGTCAAGTCTGGTTCATCCTTGGGAGCAAGTTCCAAATGCCTAAAGGTACCATGTTCATCTGTACAATCTATAGTATGCAAGTATAAACACCATGGGAACACGCAGCCGTCATATCGTTCAGGAAGGAGACGCATTCTGTCTCCTAGAGGTGAACGTACTTCGGCATGAAAAGCACAAATCAATCCCAGAACAACAGTGAAGGACCTTGTGAAGATGCTGGAGGAAACAGATAGACAAGTATTTATATCCACAGTAAAACGAGTCCTACATTGACATAACCTGAAAGGCTGCTCAGCAAGGAAGAAGCCACTGCTCCAAAACCACCATAAAAAAAAGCCAGACTACAGTTTACAAGTGCACATGGGGACAAAGGCCTTAATTTTGGAGAAATGTCCTCTGCTCTGATGAAACAAAAATTGAACTGTTTGGCCATAATGACCATCGTTATGTTTGGAGGGGAAAGAGTGAGGCTTGCAAGCCGAAGAACACCATCACAACTGTGAAGCATGGGGGTAGCAGCATCAAGTTGTGGGTGTGCTTTGCTGCAGGAGGGACTGGTGCACTTCACAAAATAGATGGCATCATGCGGAAGGAAAATTATGTGGATATATTGAAGCAACATCTCAAGACATCAGCCAGGGACTTAAAGCTCAGTCGCAAATGGGTCTTCCAAATGGACAATGACCCCAAGCATACCTCCAAAGTTGTGGCAAAATTGCTTAAGGACAACAAAATCAAGGTATTGGAGTGGCCATCACAAAGCCCTGACCTCAATCTGATAGAAAATTTGTGAGCAAAACTGAAAAAGTGTGTGCAAGCAAGGAAACTTACAAACCTGACTCAGTTACACCAGTTACAAAGTACACTTCCACTCGGTAATAAGTATATAACTTTAGATATTATTGAGGGGGCCAACCTATCATGGGGGAGCCACAGTGACCAGGTCTCTGGCACCAAGAAGAGCAGAGAAATGACTACATTGTTGATAGGAGATTCCTTAGTCAGAGGAACAGAGATGAGGTTCTCTGGGTGTGATAGAGACACCCAGATGGTATGTTACCTCCGTGGTGGCAGGATTAGGGATGTCTCGGATCGCGTCCATGGGATTCTCAAGGACAAGTGTGAGCAGCCGGAAGTCTTGGTAGGTATTGGCACCAGTGACGTAGGTAGACAAGGTGAGGAGGTCCTGAAGAAAGATTTTAGGGACCTAGGTAGAAAGCTGAGAAACAGGACCTCCAGGCTAGTAATCTCTGGATTTCTGCTTGTGCCACATGCCAGTGAGGGTAAGAATAGGATGATTTGGCAGGTGAATTCGTGGTGGAGGGGGTAAGGGTTCAGATTTATGGATCATTGGTATCCCCTCTGGGGAAGAAAGGTATGACCTGTACAAAAGGGGCGGGTTACACCTGAACATGAGGGGGTCCAATATCCTTATGGGAAGGTTGGCTACAGTTGTTCGCGTGGATTTAAACTAATTTGGCAGGGGGATGGGAACCAGACTGAGAGTACTGAAGATGAAATAGTTGGTTTACAAACAGAGGGAATGTGTAGTAAGACTCCTAGCAAGAAGAGGCTGAGATAGAGCAAAATTGCAGTCAACAGGAAGGGTTACAATGTAAAAGGTGGACAAAATCAAAAAAGATGAATACGCACAATATATGGAATAAGGTCGATGAATTTGTAGAACAGTTACTGTTTGGCATGTATGATGTTGCAGGCATCACTGAATTGTGGCTGAAAGAAGCTTATATCTGGGAGCTTAATGTCCAAGGGTACACATTGTATCAAAAGGACAGGCAAGAAGGCAGAGGGGGAATGTGTGGCTCAGTGGTAAAAAAATGAAATTAAGTCATTAGAAAAAGGTGATATAGTTCCAGAAGATGTTGAATCATTGTGGATAGAGCCAAGGAACTGCAAAGGTAAAAAAAAAACCTGATGGGAGTTATATACAGACCCCCAAACAGCAGTAAGGATGTGGTCTACAAGTTACGAGAGATAGAAAATACATGCCAAAAGGGCGATGTTACAATAGTCATGGGGGTAGATTGGGAAAATCAGGTTGGTGCAGGATTCCAAGAGAGGAAATTTCTAGAGTGCCTATGAGCTGGTTTTTAGAGCAGCTTGTGGTTGAGCCCATCAGAGGATCAGCTGTTCTGAACTTGGTGTTGTGCAATGAATTAGGATTGATTAGAGAGCTTAAGGTAAGAGAACCCTTAGGGAAATTGATCATAATCTGATCAAATTCACCCTGAAATTTGAGAAAGTTAAGCTAAAGTCAGATGTATCAGTATTACATGGAGTAAAGGAAATTATAGAGGCATGACGGAGGAGTTGGCTGGAATTGATTGGAAATGAACACTGGCAGGGATGACAGCAGAGCAGCAATGGCAGGAATACTTGGAGCAATTCAGAAGGCACAGGATATATACATCCCAAAGAAGAGAAAGTATTCTAAAGGTAAGATAACACAACCATGGCCAACAAGGGAAGTCAAAGTCAACATAAAAGCCAAAGAGAGGACATGTACTTGAGCAAAAATTAGTGGGAGGTTAGGTGATTGGGAAGCTTTTAAATACCAACAGAAGGCAAATAAAAAGACATTAAGGTAAAGATAGAATACAAAAGTAAACTAGCCAATAATATTAAAGAGAATACCAAAAGTTTCTTTAGATACATGAAGTGTAAAAGAGAGGCAAGAGTAGATCTCAGGCCACTGGAAAATGATGCTGGAGTGGTAGTAATGGGGGACAAGGAAATGGAGGCTGAACTGAATAAGTATTTTGCAAGTAGTTTTGAAGAAATAAAGAGGCTACATAAGGATTTAGACAGATTAAGAGATTGGGCAGAGAAGTGGCAGATGAAATACATTGTCGGGAAGTGTATGGTCATGCATTTTGGTAGAAGAAACAGAAGGATTGACTATTTTCTAAATGGAGAGAAAATACAAAAGAATTGAGGCACAAAGAGACTTGGGAGTCCTTGTGCAGGATTCCCTAAAGGTTAATTTGCAGGTTGAGTATGTGGTGAGGAAGGCATATGTGGTGTTGGCATTCACTTCAAGAGGAATGGAATGTGAAAGCAAAGACTTAATGTTGAGACTTTATAAAACACTGGTGAGGCCTCACTTGGACTATTGTGAGCAGTTTTGGGCCACTTATTTCAGAAAGGATGTGCTGAAACTGGAGAGGATTTAAATGAAGTTCACAAAAATAATTCCAGGATTGAATGGCTTGTCATATGAAGAGCATTGGGTGGCTCTGGGCTTGTATTCTCTGAAGGGGTGACCTCATTGAAACCTATGGAATGGTGGAAGACCTTGATAGAGAGGATGTTTCCTGTGGTGGGAGAGTCTAAGACCAGAGGACACAACCTCAATATAGAGGGGTGTCCTTTTAGAATGGAGATGAGGAGGAATCTCCTTATCCAGATACTGGCGAATCTGGGGTTTTTTTTTTGCCACAGGCAGCTGTGGAGGACGTCTTTATGTATATATAAGGGAGAGGGTGATAGATTCTTGAATGGTCAGGACATAAAGGGACACTGGGAGAAGGCAGGGGATTGGAGCTGACAGAAAAATTGGATCAGCCGGTGAAATGGCAGAGCAGACTTATTGGGCCAAATGGCCTAATTCTGCTCCTATGCCTCAATTGGTTCCAAGCTCAACCAATGTGTAACGGTTGATCTGCCACAGTATGGGAATCATGTTTATTATCACTGTCATGTCATGAGATTTGTTGCTTTGCAGGAGCAGTACCATACAAGGCATAATAAGTTGCTACAAGTTACAAAAATAAATACTGAAAACCATGAATAATAAGGTCACAAACACGAGAAAATCTACAAATGCTGGAAATCAAAGCTATACACACAAAATACTGGAGGAACACAGCAAATCAGACAGCATCTATGGAAAAGAGTAAACAGTCGACATTTCAGGCTGAGACCCTTCATCTGGACTGGGGGAGAAAAACCGACTGAGAAGTCAAAGTAAGAAGGTAGGGAGAGGGGAAGAAGAAGTACAAACCGGGTGATAGGTGAAACCGGGAGGCAGTAGTGGTGAAGTAAAGAGCTGGGTAGTTAGTTGGTGACAGAGATAAAGGGCTGGAGAAGGGGGAATCTGATAGAAGAGGGTAGAAGATCCTGGAAGAAAGGGAAGGGGGAGGAGCACCAGAGGGAGGTGTTGGCAGAGAAGGAGATAAGCTGAGAGAGGGAAATGGCAATGGAAAATGGTGAAGGGGGAGAGTGGCAATCACCAGAAGTTCTAGAAATCGATGCTTTTGCCATCAGGTTGAAGGCTACCCAGATGGAATACAAGGTGTTGCTCTTCCAACCTGTATGTGGACCTCATTACGGTAGTAGAGGAGGGCATATACTGACATGTAGGAATGGGAAGTAGAGCTGAAATTGGTGGCCACCGGGAGGTCAAGCTTTTCCTGGCAGATGGAGTGCAAGTGCTCGACGAAGTGGTCTCCCAGTCTACGTAGGGTTTCATTGTAATACAGCAGGCCACAGTGGGAGCACTGGATAAAGTAGATGATCCCAACAGACTGACAAGTGAAGTGTCGCCTCACCTGGAAGGACAGTTTGGGGCACTGAATGGTAATGAGGGAGGAGGTGTAGGGGCAGGTATAGCACTTGTTAACCTACCACCCTGCCAGCCACCTCAACCATCACATAATTTGCCATAACTTCTGCTATCTCCAACGGGATCCCACCACCAAGCTCATCTTTCTCTCCCCCTGACTTTCCACTTTCTGCAGCTCCCTTGTCCATTTGTCCCTCCTCACTCTCTCCTGGTACCTATCCTTGCAAGAGGAACATGTCACACCTGCGCCAATAGATTAGTGAAGTAAGTTTTTTTTAAAAAAAAGAACAAAAGGTGCCTAAAGCACCCTGCCAGGGAAAGTGGTGGAACTACATATGATAGCAATGTGTAAGAGGCGTTTAGACAGATATACAAACAGGCAGGAGATGGAGGGATATAGACCAGGTGAGACAGATGGAATTAGTTTAAATTGTCATCAACGTCAGCACACAAATCATGGCCTGATGGGCCTGTTCCAGGTTCTAAAGCTTGCAAGTAAAGGCAAATTGAACCATGGTCTGTTGTCAGACTGTAATTCTCCAGATATTCCATGTTTAGGAGAATAATTATTGCATGTCCTCATATTGAATATACTCATTAGTTTGATAATGCAAGCAAATCAATCACAGAATGGCTGGGGATTATATAGTTTTATAGTCCTGCAGCCTCTCACTAATGTTATTTGTAAAGAAGATGCCTAACAAAGCAAATATTTTTTGTTTTCTGCACCATTTGGAAAGATTAATTTTACCTCCCATCCAAGCTAGCCCACCTAAGCGAAGTAACTTATTAACCTTTCTCAAAACTGCATCATGCTGAGTTGCTTGAGCTACCAGAAAACCCTCATTAACGTGTTGTAATGTGAAAAGTGGACTTGCACTGCAGGTTTCTGACTATTCATTTGTTAATCAAGTCACAATATTACTTTGTCCAGTTTCTGACCATATTCGAAAGTTTTGCTTATTATTGCTAGTAGTCAACTTTAGTCACTAAATCTTTCAGTAGATAACTTAAGGATTCCAGCCATTGGAGCACACCATAGATTGCACTGTCTTAAGACACATGTGCTGAATAAGTCTTAAGATTGACCTTGTCCATAACCAAACTGCTTGCCACTCAAATACATAATGGGAGTACCATAATGGAACAATCTATCTCAAGCATCATCTCTATTGGCTTTCCATATATCAAGGCTATAATTTTACGGTCCTGCAGCCTCTCAGTATTGTTTGTAAAATAGATGTAAAACAAAGTTGCTTGGTCAAAGTTTGTCATATTATGCAGATATCTCTTATGAGAAAGTTGCTTTCTCCGTATTAATGTCACATTTTATACTGCACTCCTATATGTTATCTTGAGTTTCAAATTACTGTTTTCTGCTGGTCCTGTCATCTGATATGAGCAATACTTGGACTAGAGGAAAATAATTTTAACAAAGATGAAGGTCTTACTCCAAGAACTGGAATTCGATTGTAAACAAGGTGGGACAGTAGAACTTGATGAGGACTAACCGATCAGTAAGGACGGGCGAACAACAGGGGTACAAATACCACCAGACTAGATCTGCCCAGGCAATATCCCTGATGAAGATGGCAGGGTTGGTCAACAAAACATCAGTTAAAATCAACACCTGTACCCTAAAGCCCAAAAAGAGTTTATTTGAATTCTTAGGCTGTTTAAAATGATGGTTTTTAATGGGATGAGTACAGGGAACTGGAATACATTGATCTTGCAGGTGAATAACATTGTCCTTGTTCCTGGGGAAAAGCTTTGGACGTTGTGTTTTGGCTGTGGCTGGCACAAGATAGAATTTGTTGACACTCATGGCTACCATCTCCTTCTTTCCTACATGCCACATCAGATGTCAAAGTTTGGTCAATGGATTAATGGTAGCAAAGAATGATGAGGTGCGCTATTATTATCAATCCCTAACTGCTGCCAATATCCCCTTGATCATTGTTGTTCTCCAAGGCAGTGCTGCCCTCCATTCTTCCACAGGTACTCCATTAGTCTAGGCTATCACTCCCCCTGCCCTTTTCTGCAACTTAAACCTAATTTGCTTTTCTTTCTTACCTCATTTTGACAAAAGACCTTTAATCTGAATCATTAATTCTCTTTCCATGCATGCTGCTTGACTGGCTAGTGTTTCCAGGATATTTTATTTATATTACTGAGCTTTAGCAGCTGCAGTTCCTTCATTTCCAGATGGATGGCTTTGTGGCTGACAGCTTCAAAAAGGTCATTCTGTTTCGGAGACCACACACAAAAGCCCCTCTGAGTGTGCAGTCTCCAGAGCTACAGGATCTTGATAGATCTTTGAGCACAAGGACTTAATCATTCACAGTTTCTCCCTGATTTTGATTGCTTGTGTTAATATTTATAACTCTGTACCATCTCTAGATGAGTATATTCTTCCTATCTGTGAACTATCTGTACTAACAATGTCTCTGCTGAATACTCAACATGCTACATCTTAAGGCCATATTGCACAAGTATTCACTGGCCAAGGTGGTATCAGCATTGGCCTTGAAAACCATCTCCATCTCTGTGAAACCTACTTGTGTTTAAACAGCTAATTTTGCTTTCACCCAAATGACTTTTTAAACACTTGAGCCTGTTGTGTTTGCATTCTTATGCTGTTTCATTAACTGCAGGTTTACACGAGTCCCTGCTTTAACTTTACTTAAGAATGGCACCTTCTGGCAAGCAAACAAAAGCCTGCAATTCAAACTATCTTCCTTTGATCAAACCAGGACTGACTGTTCAGGACTCACCTTAATAAACTTACAGATGTGAAGCCGAGGTACAGCACTATGAGGCTCCATTTTCTTGAGTCCATGTGGAATACACATGATAAAAATGTTTCCCTGAAAAAGGTAACACTGATGTTTTTTCATGCGCTTTTCCCCCAGTATTTTTCTCTAATTTTTCAAATTGTTATTGTCAAGGTAAATATACCTTAAGGTGGATTTGGGGTATTGCTGGCATTCTAGTGAATTATGCTTATTAAAATTGCTAGCTTCTAGTCTGAATTTTGAGTATATTATAATACGGAAGCTTTGAGCAAGTGTGTATACTAAAAGCAAGAAGACACTCATGGTGCTTAAGTGGAAGTGTCAATATGTCCACTGACTATATGACATTTTCCTAGGTATACAAGTACACCACGACAGTAGAAACTGGCATTGTTCTTCTCAAGAAGAGGCTTTGTTGCCTGCAGCAAATGTTATGCTCAAATCTAGCACATGCAAATCAGATAGAAGGACCTGTCCAGACCGCACCATCTTGCAAGCCAGGGCCAGAGTTGTGCAGCACAGAAACAGGCCCTTGGTCCACCGTGTCCACGCCAACTCTTTGCCCATAAAACTCACAAAATGCCGGAGGAACTCAGCAAGTTAGGCAGCATCAATGGAGGGGAATAAATAGTTGACACTTTTGACCCACACCCACTTTTCTCCTCTACACTCGTCCCATTTGCCCACATTAGAACCATATCCTTCCATGCTTTACCTTTTAAGTGTCTGTGAATGCCCCTTAAATGTAATAATTGGAATGATGAAACAAGGCTGGGCATGAAGAACACCAGCAGCAGCAAGAGGAAACAGCAGCTACAGGGAGATCTCTTTGCACGGTATCTTCAGTCTCATTTGCCAGTGAGTTGAAGCGGGAAGCCTTGTTGACCTTGACAGAGGGAGTGCAAAATTATAGTTCTTGATGCATTGCCAAAATGAACCTTCCTTCATCTCAATAACTACATCTACGTTATACACCACAGATTGCACTGAAACCTTAGATAACAAAAAAAAATCTTATCTTGTGTTCTTGCATTGTCTGTAACACATGCATGAGAAAATATCTGGCCCAAAGATTTTAATTCTTGTTATGAGATCTTGGTATTTCTTAAGATCTGGTGCTCTCAGACATCCACAAGGGATACCCCTTCCTGTGAGGATCGCCCTCTAGTTGTAAACATTGGTGTGCAGACTAATCTGACACATCTTGTGAAAATGCAAAATTTCTACCAACATTGCTCCATTGTGTAGATATTCCTACTCCTGAAGGAGACTTACTGTGGCCATCTCATGGGAAATGCTCGTGGTTTTGATGCATAGAACTTCAGATGTTCTATGTATTAAATTGACCTTGATTTACTTGTCACTTTGAATGAATATTGCAGCTCCTTCTTCTCCCCTAGGGTCTCTATGTTGGTCACATTGTGTGTTACTCTGATCCAACAATCATTCTGAACTTTCATTTACACCTGATATGACTGTCGGCCAGCTAAGAGTTGAGAGCGGTGCTAAACTGTATGGGGTCCTGGTAGCAAACCCACTTGTTCAGTTTTAACACATCTGCTGTAAGGCACATCTAATGATATTTCATACAATTTTGCAGGTTATTTTGCATGCTGATGCAGTCATTCATTGATTCTATTATGGGTATTGTAGTTATTGAGTATGCCCACAAGGA
Organism: Mobula hypostoma; assembly: GCF_963921235.1. Classification (NCBI taxonomy): domain Eukaryota; kingdom Metazoa; phylum Chordata; class Chondrichthyes; order Myliobatiformes; family Myliobatidae; genus Mobula; species Mobula hypostoma. The sequence continues at coordinate 50,545,665 of NC_086100.1, read as the reverse complement.
AATGAAGATCAGAGTTGTACATGATGACATATACGTACTTTGATAATAAACTTACTTTGAACTTGAATGAATCTGTATACTTGGAAAACTTTTAGAGATCAGCTAGAGAAGCCAGAAACCTCCAGGGTGAATTTAGTATTCAAAGATTCAAAGCACATTTATTATCAAAGAATGTATAAATTATGCACCTTGAAATTTATCTGCTTATTGGCAGCCACAAAGCAAGAAACTCAAATAACCCAGTTTTTTTTTAAAAAAGACCAAAAAATCTACACACCATGCAAACAATGGAAGCAAGCCAACAGCATCCTGAACCAGACGGAATCCCAGATCCTCTTCCGGAGCGGCCAGAGAAGGCCGAAGCTGTACTGTGGAGAAAGGGATGAGCATTTACGGCAGAGCAAGCAAAATCAGAAATCAGCACAATCCTCACCTCCGTACCCGACACTCGGGCTTCCAGTCTATCTGGGCTGGTGTCTAAATTGTCCAGGGGCCACACTCTAGGACCTGGATCCCGCACTCCGATATGCTTGGGCCACACAGCTGAAGCCGTTCTCAATCTCACCAAATCAACTCTGCACTTGGAGTAATCCAACCTCATACCTGGGTTAGGTGGATGAGCATCGAAACCCTTCCGTATCGGCTCCTCTCCGAGTCACTCACTGCATCTTTAGCAGCAATAGGAACTCCATCTCTTCCTGCGGCTCAAACGCGTTGCACCCTGCAATGCTCCAGCACGGCTGGTCCCCTGAACCGGCCTCGCCTTCACCTGCCTCCTCACCAATTGCACTGAAAGTTCACCACAAATTACTTCATAAAAGATGTTATAAGTAACGTTTTTAGTTGCTTTAGTTGCTTGCTTTATGATTTTCCGGTAGCTATTGCGAGAGTGGTTGCGGCTGTCAGCAGTTGGTAGGTAGCTGCTGAACCATGGCCCTGAGAGCGGTAATCACTGCCACCTAATTCTGGCTGTCTTTGGTAGCACCTTCTTAAAGCAGAAAAATGGATAGCAAATTGGGGTAAAATTAATTGCTTAAAGTGTAAATAGTGAAGTGCTGAATCGTATAAAAATAACTTAATTATATTTGGAACCAAGAAGCAGGCATTCTGTCAGGCCTGTACAGGCAGGCACATCCCAGTCTCCAAGCAGAGTCACCAGCCACTTGTTTCCAACTCATCACCTGCAGCCTATTTAAACCCAGCTCTCATCCACAGTTCTTCTTCACCCATCAAACAAGCTAACCTTCAGTTTACCTTGTGGCCTGTGGTGTTTAGTATCATTCCTTTCAGTTTGTGGCCCCTTGTGGATTGTAATTTTGCAGTTCATTATTAAAGTTATCGCTCACTGCTGAATCATCTCTGCTACTCTGTGTTTGGGTCAAGTCTCCTCTACATTTCCTGACTGGATGGGTGAGCAGAGTTTGCTCGCCTAAAGGAGGTTGTCCATTGACATGGGCACACATTCAGAAACAGGAGGAGACCATTGATCATCTCCTCATCATTCTCAACCAACTCTCCATCTTGATACAGCAATCCAGTGCCAGTCAACCTCCTGCCTCGGAGCCCCAGATTCCAGTGTCTGAACGCCTCCACGGATCCTCAGACTGAAGCACTGGCTCCCTGTCCCGGTACATCTTACTCTGAAAGCTTCCTTATTTCTCTGTAGTCTGGGAGAGCTCTGACCTAGGCTAACTAGGACAATCAAACCTTCATTGGCAACCAGTGAGGATTTCCCCGCTGAGATGCTCTGGGTAGTTCACTATCCAGGAAGTGGAAGGAAGGCAGATGATGAGATACTTCGGCTGTGAAAAGACTTACACTCGCTGCTAGATTACACCATGGAATTCAGGCCCCTCGCGGTAGAGTGAGCCTGGAATGTGGAAGCACTGCTTGCCCATTACCATCACCAACTCTTTGTGCACTTCAAAGACGAGTTGTTAACCCGCATGATGCCCACTGATCTCGAAAGCCATATTACTCTGGCCCTCTGAATTGACAAGCGAATAAGGGAATGACCCTATAGATCGCAGCCAGAACACGGGTTCCATTCCCAGAACCTTATCAGCAATGCCTCCTAAACCCATGCAGTTAAGGAGAGCTCCTTTAACCACCCCCCACTCCCCGCCAAGAGTGTGAACATTAGTAGAGAAACAATTTGTGTGCTTACTGTGGAGCAGCTGGTCACCCATGCATCAAATGCCCGCCTCATCAGGGAAACAGCACCACCAAGTAGAGACGAGGGGACCCCCTATCTGGTAAGCTCCCCCTGATATGTTGTATTGTGGTGCCACAGGCAACTTTGTGGACTGGACTCCCTTCTGAGCTTATCGCTCACCCCTTCTGCATCCATGCCCATTTGCAGCTGTTCCTTTGGGTCTAGGGTGGTCAGCAAGTGCACGTGGCCTATGTACAAGAGCATTAGAGAGCACCACAAGCCCACCCAATTCCTTTTGATCAACTCACCCATCACTCCTCTCATCTTGGGCTACACCTGACTCTGCAGTCATGACCCTCACTTTGCCTGGTCATCAGTTTACTGCTGACCCACGCACCAGCAGCCTCAGTTGACTGCACCCCAGAAATCGGTGGAGACAGAGGAAACCCTTATCCTCACCAAACTCCCACAAGTGCACCATGACCTAGCCATCGCTTTCAGTAAAAATGAAGCCAGCACCCTGTTGCCTCACAAAATGCACGACTGTGCGGTCAACCTCATCCTGGGCAACACCCCTCCGCAAGGTAGTTTGTTCTCCCTCTTCCCTTCTGAGACCCAAGTCATGATTGACTACACATCAGTACCCAGCAAGTGCAGCATTCTTCTTTGTCACAAAGGATGGGGATCTCTGTTCCTGCATTGACTACTGCAGACAAAACAAAATGACCATTAAGAACCACTACGCTCTCCCCTTGATAGATAGCACATTCAAACATACCAAGGAGCACAGTTCTTCATCAGACTGGATGTGTACAACCTGATAAGCATCCACCAGGTGGATGAGTGGAAGATGGCATTCATAACACACACTTCCCACTACAAATACTTGGTGATGCCTTTTGGACTTGTCAACAGTCCACTGTTTTCAAAGCCTTCCGTATCAAAATCCTTTGAGACATGCTACACAGGTGTGTGTTCATCTACCTCAGTGACATCCTCATCTTCTGCTGGTACTCCCAAGACCATGTCTGTCATGTTTATTCAGTTGTTTAACACCTCCTTGAAAATCAACTCCACTGCAAGTTAGAGAAATGCCAGTTCCAAACCCCAGTCATCTCCTTCCTGGCACGAGAAAATCCGCAGATACTGGAAATCCAAGGAGCACACACATAATGCTGGAGGAACTCAGCAGGTCTGGCAGCATCATCACAATCTGAAGGGTCTCGGGTCAAAATGTCAATTGCTTACTCTTTTCCATTGATGCTGCCATTTCCCTTCTGGGTTATGTCCTTTCACTCCAAGGCATAACCATGGACCCAGAGAAAGTGTGTGCTGTCATTGGATGTCCTCAAACTCCATCCCTCAAATAGCTATAGTGCTTCTTGGACTTCTCCAACTTCTATCGACATTTCATCAGAAACTACAGAAAATCGCTGTTCCTCTCATTTCCTTCACCAAGTCACCTACTTCATGGATAACCTGATCTGCTGCCGCAGAACGTGCTTTCGAGGAGCTCAAGGGACACTTCAGAACCACTCTCATTCTCTCCATCTGAACCACTCCTGGACTTTTGTAGTAGAGGTGAGTACAAGTGACTTGGTATCCTCTCCCAGCGAGAACCGGATGGGAAGTCACACCCTTGTGCCTTCTTCTCACATGAGTTCAACTCTTACACAGCGCCATTACGGAGGAGGGGAGTAAGAGAAATTCACCATAAATGGCCCTAGCAGGAATGGAGACATTGGCTGATGGGAAGCACCGAGCCCTTTCTGATTGGGACTGACCACCAGAACCTCATATCCATACAACAAACCCACCAACTCAACCCATGTTAGGTTTGCTAGGCCCTCTTCTTTGTGCAATTCAACTTCACCATCACCTACTGATCCACTCAGTAGTATAAGAAACAAAGTGGATGAGCTTGAGGCTCAGCTGGAAATTGGCAAGTATGATGTTGTAGGAATAACAGAGACATGGCTGCAAGATGACTAGGGTTGGGAAATCAATATTCAAGGGTATACGTCCTATCGAAAGGACGGACAGGTGGGCAGAGGGGGTGGGGTAGCTCTGTTGGTGAGGAATGAAATTCAGTCACTTGCGAGGGGGGACATAGAATCAGAAGATGTAGAGTCAGTATGGATAGAACTGAGAAATTGTAAGGGCAAAAAGACCCTACAGGCCCCAAACAGTAGCCTGGATGTAGGGTGTAAGTTGAATCAAGAGTTAAAATTGACATGTCGCAAATGTAATGCTACGGTTGTTATGGGGGATTTTAACATGCAGGTAGACTGGGAAAATCAGGTTGGTACTGGACCCCAAGAAAGGGAGTTTGTGGAGTGCCTCCGAGATGGATTCTTAGAACAGCTTGTACTGGAACCTACCAGGGAGAAGGCAATTCTGGATTTAGTGTTGTGTAATGAACCGGATTTGATAAGGGAACTCGAGGTAAAGGAGCCATTAGGAGGTAGTGACCATAATATGATAAGTTTTAAACAACAATTTGAGAGGGAGAAGGGAAAATCAGAAGTGTCAGTATTGCAGTTGAACAAAGGAGACTGTGGAGCCATGAGGGAGGAGCTGGCCAAAGTTGACTGGAAAGATACCCTAGCAGGGATGACAGTGGAACAACAATGGCAGGTATTTCTGGGAATAATACAGAAGGTGCAGGATCTGTTCATTCCAAAGAGGAAGAAAGATTCTAAGGGGAGTAAGGGGCAACCATGGCTGACAAGGGAAGTCAAGGATAGTATAAAAATTAAAGAGAAGAAGTATGACATAGCAAAGATGAGCGGGAAGCCAGAGGATTAGGAAACTTTTAAAGAGCAACAGAGGTAGAAAAGGTGAGATACGAAAGCAAGTTAGCCATGAATATAAAGGAGGATAGTAAAAGCTTCTTTAGGTATGTGAAGAGGAAAAAATTAATTAAGACCAAAGTTGGGCCCTTGAAGACAGAAACAGGTGAATTTATTATGGGGACAAGGAAATGGCAGACGAGTTGAACAGGTACTTTGGATCTGTCTTCACTAGGGAAGACACAAACAATGTCCCAGATGTAATAGTGGCCGGAGGACCTATGGTAACGGAGGAACTGAAGGAGATTGACATTAGACAGAAAATGGTGTTGAATAGACTGATGGGACTAAAGGCTGATAAATCCCCAGGGCCTGATGGTCTGCACCCCAGGGTACTTAAGGAGGAGGCTCTAGAAATCATGGACGCATTGGTAATTATTTTCTAATGTTCTATAGGTTCAGGATCAGATCCTGAGGACTGGAGGGTAGCGAATGTTATCCCACTTTTTAAGAAAGGAGAGAGAGAGAAAACAGGGAATTATTGACCAGTTAGCCTGACATCAGTCATGGGGAAGATGCTGGAGTCGATTATAAAGGATGAAATAGCGGCACATTTGGATAGCAGTAACAAGATCGGTCCGAGTCAGCATGGATTTACGAAGGGGAAATCATGCTTAACTAATCTTCTGGAATTCTTTGAGGATATAACTGTGAAAATGGACAAGGGAGAGCCAGTGGATGTAGTGTACCTGGACTTTCAGAAAGCCTTTGATAAGGTCCCACATAGGAGATTATTGGCAAAATTAGAGCACATGGTATTGGGAGTAGGGTACTGACATGGATAGGAAATTGGTTGGTAGACAGGAAACAAAGAGTAGGGACTAACAGGTCCCTTTCAGAATGGCAGGCAGTGACTAGTGGGGTACCGCAAGACTCGGTGCTGGGACCACAGCTATTTACAATATACATTAATGATTTAGATGAAGGGATTAAAAGTAACATTAGCAAATTTGCAGATGACACAAAGTTGGGCGGCAGTGTGAAATGTGCGGAGGATGTTGAGATAATGCAGGATGATGACTTGGACAGATTGGGTGAGTGGGCAGATGCATGGCAGATGCAGTTTAATGTGGATAAATGTGAGGTTATCCACTTTGGTGGCAAGAACAGGAAGGCAGATTACTATTTGAATGGTGTCAAGTTAGGAAAAGGGGAAGTACAATGAGATCTTGGTGTCCTTGTTCATCAGTCACTGAAAGTAAGAATGCAGGTACAGCAGGCAGTGAAGAAAGCGAATGACATGCTGGCCTTCATAACAAGGGGAGTTGAGTATAGGAGCAAAGAGGTCCTTCTGCAGTTGTACAGGGCCCTGCTGAAACCACACCTGGAGTATCGTGTACAGTTTTGGTCTCCAAATTTGAGGAAGGACATTCTTGCTATTGAGGGAGTGCAGCAGAGGTTCACAAGGTTAATTCCCGGAATGGCGGGACTGTCATATATTGAAAGGTTGGACCGACTGGGCTTATATACACTGGAATTTAGAAGGATAAGAGGGGATCTGATTGAAACATGTAAAATTATTAAGGGACTGGACACGCTAGAGGCAGGAAACATGTTCACGATGTTGGGGGAGTCCAGAACCAGAGGCCACAATTTGAGAATAAGGGGTAGGCCATTTAGAACAGAGCTGAGGAAAAACTTTTTCACCCAGAGAGTTGTGGATCTGTGGAATGCTCTGCCTCAGAAGGCAGTGGAGGCCAATTTTCTGGATGCTTTCAAGAAAGAGTTAGATAGAGCTCTTAATGATAGCAGAGTCAAGGGATATGGGGAGAAGGCAGGAACGGGGTACTGATTGTGGATGATCAGCCATGATCACAGTGAACGGTGGTGCTGGCTCAAAGGGCCAAATGGCCTACTCCTACACCTATTGTCTATTGTCACTCCCAGGAATACTAAGGCAGATGCTAAGTCACGACAGTTTAACTTAGTTGAAACAGAGATCGACCCTCAGCCCAACATTCCATCCTCTGAGATCCTTGCCTTGATCACCCGAAATCTTGTGAGCGAGATCTGCCAGGTCCTACAGAATGAGCCTGCTCCAGCCAACACACCTGAAAACTGCATGCATGTGCACTCTGAGGCACTCAGAAGTAGGCCCACTCCTCATCCATCTTCCAGCCATCCAAGCCCACGACAGACTTACTGCAACGCTGGCTCTGGTGGTCCACCATGATCACATTTGTACATCAGTACATTGCTGCCTGCCCTCAATATGTTCAGTCTAATTCCTCTGACCAGCTACCCTCTGAGCCTGCACCTCTGGAACCTAGGATAGTGGAAGGCAGTCCAGTGTACATGGATTCACGTCATCATGGACAGGGTGTGCAGTACCTGGTCAACTGGGAGGTATATAGCCCAGAGGAGAGCTCTTGGGTGCCGTCTTGTTTCATCTTGGATCCATCGTGAATCGGAGTTAATCAGACCCATCGGATTCGACTTGAGCAATTAGGTGACAACCATGGGGCCTGCAGAGGCCCTGTCAGTCCTGCACAGGCAGGCATCTCCCAGTCTCCACACAGCTAACAGGAGTCCACCTTTCACTTGTTTCCAACACAGCACCTGCAGCCTATTTAAACCCTGCCCTCATCACAGTCGTTGTTCACCCAACAAACCAGCCAGCCACAACCAGTTGCTCATTGCCTTCAATTACCTTGTTTTCTTTTTTCTTAGTATCAGTTCTCTCTTGTTTTATGGGCCTCATGCCTTGTTATTTTATAATTCATTATTAAATTTGCCATTCGCTGCTGAATTGTCTCCACTGCTCCGCATTGTCAAGCCTACTCTCCATTTCCTGACAGATACCATCTAATCTTTTCAGTTATTAGGTTCATCTGTTGAAAACTTCACCCATGCATGTGTTGGAGATTCAAAAACACATCTAGTGACCTTCATTCATTCTGCCCTCCAAGGTCATGCCAATTCTCACATATCTCTTATTGTTTGATAATATCAACATCACAAAGAAAGCTTAGGGTCGTAAAGAAAGCTTTTGGCACATTGGCCTTCATAAATCAAAGTACTGAGTATAGGAGATGGGATGTTATGTTGAAGTTGTATAATAAGACCATAACATATAGGAGCAGAATTAGGCCAGTTGGCTTATCAAGTCTACTCTGCCATTTTCTCTCTCAACCCCAATCTCCTGCCTTCCCCCTGCATCCCTCCATGCCCAGACTAATCAAGAATCTGTCAACCTCTGCCTTAAATACACATAAAGACTTGGCCTGTACAGCTGGTAGCAATGAATTCCACAGATTCACAACTGTCTGGCTAAAGAAATTCTAAAAGAACGCCCCTCGGTTTTGAGGCTGTGTCCTCTGGTCTTTGACTCTCCAATTACAGGAAACATCCTGTCCACATCCACTCTATCAAGGCCTTTCACCATTCAATACGTTTCCAATTAGGTCACCACTCATTCTTCTGAATCTCAGTGAATACAGGTCAAGAGACATCAAATGCTCTTCATATGACAAGCCATTCAAATGGAATCATTTTTGTGAACCTCCTTTGAAACCTCTCCAGTTTCAGCACCTCCTTCTAAGATAAGGGGCCCAAATCTGCTCACAATACTCCAGGTAAGGCTTCACTGGTGCTTTATAAAGTCTAGATATTACATTTTTGCTTTTATATTCTGGTCTTCTTGAAATGAATGCGAACATTGCATTTGACTTCCACACCAAACTTCCATATTAAACTTTAGAGAATCTTTCACAAGGACTCCAAAGTCCCTTGCACCTCAGTTTTCTGTATTTTCTCTCCATTTAGAAAATAGTCAACCCTTTCATTTCTTCTGCAGAAGAGCATGATGATACACTTCCCAACACTGTATTCCACCTGCCATTTCTTTGCCCATTCTCCTAATTTGTCCAACTCTTTCTGTACCCTCTCTACTTCCTCAAAACTACCTGCCCCTCCACCCATCTTCACATCATCTGCAAACTTTGCAACAAAGCCATCAATTCATCAGTCAAATCATTGACATATAATGTAAAATGAATCGGTCCCAACACAGACCCCTGTGGAACCACCACTAGTCACCAGCAGCCAACCAGAAAAGGCTCCCTTTATTCCCACTCTTTGCCTCCTGCCAGTCAGCCACTGCTTTATCCATGCTAGGATCTATCCTGTAATACCATGGGCTCATAGTTTGCTAAGCAGTCTCACGTGTGGCACCTTGTCAAAGGTCTTCTGAAAATTCAAGTACACAACATCATCTGATTCCCCTGCTTGTTATTTCTTCAAAGAATTCCAACAGATTTGCCAGGCAAGTTTTTCCCTTGAAGAAACCTTGCTGACAATGGCCTATTTTATCATGTGTCTCCAGGTACCCTGAAACCTCATCCGTAATAATCAAGTCCAACATCTTCCAAACCATTCAGGTCAGACTAACTGGCCTACAATTTCCTTTCTTTTGCCTCTCTCTCTTCTTGAAGAGTGAAGTGACATTTGTAAATTTTCCATCTTTAAGAATCATTCCAGAGCCTAGTGATTCTTGAAAGATTATTACTAATGCCTCCACTATCTCTTCAGCCACCTTTTTCAGAAGACGTTGGTGAGGCCTAATCTGGAGAGTGTGTGGCCTCCATTGGTCATGGTCAATGAAGCTGGAGTGGCCTCTCCAGGGTGCAAGCCAGAGCAGAGTTGATAAGGAGATCCGTCTGTTGCCCATGCAGTGGGACCCCCCCCCCCGTACGGATGACAAGTCCAAAGGAACGACGAAAGTCAATACAGTTTGGTGCCAGCAGCATCGCAGGAGTTGCTGTGTTGGCGCTGGGTACAGCAGTCAGCCGCCTTCGAGGCTCTGACTCCGGATTTTTCCTTGGGGTTTACTCCCAAAGCCTTTCCCGTGAGCGGGTATAGCCGCAAGGCAGCAGAGGTTTGAGATCGGAGTTTTCCTCTGCTAGATGAGCTACCATCCGTGGTTAACGAGCCCCATCTGCCCAGAATGTTGTGTACAGTTTTGGTCACCTACCTACATGGAAGATGTAAATAAGGTTGAAAGAGTACAGAGAAAATTTACAAGGGTGTTGCCGGATCTGGTGGACCTGAGATATATGGAAAGATTGAATAGGTTAGGACTTTATTCATTAGAATGTAGAAGATTGAGAGGAGATTTGATAGATTCAAATTATTTGGGGTATAGATAGGGTAAATGCATGCAGGCTTTTTCCACTGAGGTTGGGTGGAACCACAACTACAGGTCATGGGTTAAGGGTGAAAGGTGAGAAGTTTAATACATTATATGAATTGTTATTTGGGAATCAAGTTAATCTTATCTCAAAATTTGCATTTTGCTATTCTAATTTTTGAAAGAGCTAACTTTCAGTTTTTGGCCAGTGTGCAGTGCTATTCTGCATTACAATTTATTTATAATGTTGGAAAGTTCAGATCAAAATCCTAAAATGTCCACAGAAAAAGGATCTTAGGGTTGTATGTGGTAATATGTATGTACTCTGAGAATAATTTTTACTTTGAACTTTGAACTAACAGCACTGTGGGTATACTCACACATTATGGACTGCAGCAGTTCAAGAAGGGAGCTCAGCACTACCTTCTCAAGGACAATACAGGATGAATAATTCAATGCTGGTTCAGCTTGCAAAAGCACATACCGCTTGAATAATTTTTTTAAGAAATACCATCATATGATATGAGAGACTCGTCAGGACATACTAAAGCCACAGTGTGAATTTGGGGAAAACCACTAGCTTGTTGCTACTTCAGCTCAGTTGTTGATGAAATGTCAACATTTTGTTACTTAAAGACTCAGTGCTCTCCATGCCATCTGTCGTCTTGCATATTTTAAAAAATTGAACATCCAAACTCTGCAGTCTACATTTGAGTTTGTACTGTGCATGCTCAACTGTACATTCCTGAACTTGAGTTCCAACCCAACAATGCCTACATTTTAATATTCACATCCATATGTTCAGTTCCCTTCGTCACTTTGCCTTTCCTTACTCAAGTAACTTCTACGTCCTGCACATCTCCAAGATCTTTTTTAGAGTTTCTATTCTAGACACATACACATCAAGTTTCTTTGTACACAATATTCAGTGTCTGCATCACCAGCTGCTGGTGTTCCAGATTCTGGAATGCCTTTCTTAAATCATTTCCATCCTTCTCCAACATTAATACTCCTTAAATCAAACCTAAGCTTTTCAGTAACTGATTTAATATTTTCTTATGTGACCCTTTCACTGTAGGCTCACAATGAGCTAGCTATTACTGTGAATACAAGCTGCATAACTCGACAATGAATGGGATAGTGATGAAAAGGCCATTTCAATAAATAAACACATCTAGGGTTAATATGATTTGGGTAAACAGAAAAGAACAGTTTCAATATTTCTTTCAGGGAAAATGAGGCTACCACTTGTAAGAACAAGAACACTGATACACCCATGCAAGTTTACCATTCACAAGGAAACAATAATTTAGCTCACACTGGGTATAAACTTAGATTAAAATTGTCTTGATAAATTATTTTAAACTATAACAAACAAAATAAGGAAAAGGGCTCATCACACATACAGTATATTAGCCTCTAGTGTGCACATAATCATCAGAGCTCATTGTTACATAATCAATCCGGTTCACTTTATTTTGTTTACTTTCAGTACTGCCTGAAAACAGTCCAAGCGAAACATAAACAAATAACCGTGCAACATCAAAGCATCAAACTGTCTCCAAGATTGATAATGAGCTAACTAAAAGTTATCTACACATTCTCTCTCCATTGTCTGCATGAGGATTTTCCAACAGCAGCATCTGTCCTTTCAAATGAGTTCATGTTCCTCTGCTGTGCTGGTTGTCAGTTTAAATTTTTCTTCCTTCTCCTCCTCCTCCCTTTTTCCTCCAAAACTCCTGCACTCTCTCCAGAAAGTGGCCACCCCCCAGTCCCTCCAGAATGTTCTGGGGCATCTTATTTTGGTTATTGATTCGTTTACCGATGGAGTATTTTCTTTCCATTGGAGATGTTTAGATTAGGGGCGGTTGTGGGGGGGGGGGTCTCAGCAGCACAGCAATTAGTTTTACAGACTGTCTGTATGGAGTTTGTGTGTTCTCTCCATGACCGCAAGAGTTTCCTCTGGATACCTCAGCTCCCCCCTGCATTCCAAAGACCTACGGGTTAGGCTTAGTAAGTTGTGAGCATGCGATGTTTATGCCAGAAGCATGGTGTCACTTGTGGGCTGCCCCCAGCACATCCCCTTTGAAAGTGGCACTTTTCACAGTATGTTTCAAGGTACAAGTGGCAACTAAAGCTAACCTTTAAACTTTATCTTCACCTTTCATGGTTTTAAATTTCTCTCATTTTACTTCCTAACCACCCCTGTTCCAAGGAAAACTTGAGGCTTTTGTACGTTTGCCCTGCAAATTTCCTGGTAAATCTCTTCTGCACCCTCTCTAGAGGTTGATTCCAGAGATGAGGGGGTAGACTAGGAGAGATTGAGTTGCCTGGGACTTTACTCGCTGGAATTCAGAAGGATGAGAGCAGATCTTGTAGATACATAAAATTATGAAAGGGATAGATTAGATAGAGGCAGGAAAGTTGTTTCCATTGGTAAGTGAGACTAGAACTAGGGAACATAGCCTCAAGTTTCGGGGGAGTGAATTAAGGACTGCGATGAGGAGGAACTGCTTTTCCCAGAGAGTGGTAAACCTGTGGAATTCTCTGCCCAATGAAGGCTACCTCAGTAAATATATTTAAGGCAAGGTTGGATAGATTTTTGCATAGTAGGGGAATTAAGGTTATAGGGGAAAGGCATGCAGGTGGAGATGAGTCCATGGTCAGATCAGCTATGATCTTATTGAATGGTAACACAGGCTCGATGGACCAAAAGGACTTCTCCTGCTCCTATTTTTTTATGTTCTTTACATCTTACTGGCCAAATGTTAACAAGACAAATCCTACTGGTTAATTCAGCAGGCCGAATTTATGAAAGGAACATATTGCAGAAAATGAAATACCCAACAGCATAACTGTATCAATAAAATTGAGTATGGTCTTAAACTAGAGTATTACAGTTCTGGCAAAGTTTGTTCAAGATTCCTCTTTGAAGTGCCTAGGGATACTTTGCTATGTTAAAAGTAACATAGAAGTGAGTGTATTTGTTCTTATTCTGCACCATGGCTGCAGTATATGACCCAGATCCAACCAAAATTAGATTGTCCTTCATTTCCTTCAAATACTGTGTTAATGACTGGAGTATCTGGCAAACCAGATCTCTAACACACATTCTGTATTTAAAAAAAAGTCATGAGGGGAATAGAAAGGAACAAGCTTCAAACACACAGTTTGTTGTGGAATAAAATGTTTATCAATGGAAACAGAACATTAGACCTAAAACTAGAAGGCAAAGGTTAACAATGAGTAGTGTGAAATTTAAAGGAAACTGAAGGGGTAAGTTTTCACACAGGTGGTGGTGGCTAAATTGAATGAGCTCCCAGTGGAATTGATAGAGCCAGATACATTTATAACATTGAAAAGTAATTTAAACAGGTACATGGATATGACAGGATAAAAGGAATACGGACATAATGCAGGCAAATTAAATCATCGTAAACAGATATCATAGTAGGTATGGAAAGTGAAAAATTTAAATAAGCATTTGAGTGATTAAATGACTTACTCTAGAGGTAAAAATAACATTTGCAGGGAGTGTCTTACAGCAAATCCTTCAATATTTTTTCACTGTCTAATAATCTCCCATGACTGTTTTAAAAGTCTGGTATCAAGGCATGTATGCATTAAAGTGTAACTAGAGCCTTAGTACTGATGACATTAGTCTGGGAGCTAAGTTGAGTTCACCTTCCAGTGAAGTTAGATAATTTTGCAGAGACAGCGTGAGTGATTTTGTTACAAGGCCTTGAGATGATGCTGACTGAGGAGCAAGGATAGCAACTGTCCTGTGGAGAGCTTCAGTCACACAAGTTCACATTGCCCGTATCTCGAGGAGGATGTGCTTGGAGATATCAGAGAGGATGTGGCTGAGATTAACTTTCATAAAGGAGACCAATCCAACTGGGATTGGTCAGAAGAGTCACCCTGCTGGTTGACACAGTAAAAGTCATCATTAGGATTCTGCTCAACCATCTCCTTCCAGTGGCAGGAGCGTTACACATCAAATCCCAATGTGGATTTGTCCATCTAGAGGCAGAATGAATATAATCTTCATTTAATGACAACTCCAAGAAAACTGTAAGGAGCAGCATGGTCTCTGTCTGTGCCTTTCTTTGATCTCATAAAATTTATGATTCCATCATTTACAGTGGGGAGGGGAAGGGTGGTTGTAAATATAGAATACTCTAAACTTGTCTGATCACAGATCAGTCCCCTTTTTGCATCTGTCCTTGATGGTGTGCAAAGCATGATATTAACAAAGGGATCTACAAACTGAATCATTCTTAGTGAAGGGAAATGTAATACCAGGCTATGATACTGCCATAATCTATCTTGCTGCATTGTTACACCTTGCTCCAACAAACATCCTGCAGAAGTAGAGAAAATCTTCAAAACAGATGGGGAACTGTTCAAACTACAGCAAACTGATCATGCTGCAGCGTCAAGGCTTTGGTGACTCAAATCCCAAGGCAAGTGCAAGAATTATCCACAGGACCTGAGGCCTCGACCTGTCAGGAAGGTAAAGGAGGCTTGACACAAAAGCAGAGCAGCAGAGATTGATGATTTAGCAGTGAGTGATAACTTTAATAATCTACTGCAAAATAACAAGCCACAAGGAACAGATACAAAACTCACAGGCAACTAGGTAACTGAAGCAGGAGAACTAGTTGAGGCTGGCTGGTTGGAAGAGTGAGCCAGGACTACTACTAATTTTGACTTTTAATAGCAGTTTCCAGTCCAACTTAAAGGTACATTACCACCACCAACTAGACTGGAGTGTGTTGGAGAGAGTTGGGGGGGGGGAACCTTACTACTTCTCTTTCAAATGAAAACTAAATTAGCCCCCAAAACCCCTATAGGCTGTAAGTAATTAAAGACAACACTGTGAATTAAAGTTGCCTCCATATCTTAACAAAGATTTTAAATGAAAACTATCAACCCCCAAAGATGGTAATGAAGCCTGCATTTTATTTCTTTCAACCTTATATGCTTCCCTCTGTAATAAAATAATGATGACACAACTTACACAACCCAGAATGATGTTTTCCAACAAGATATAAGGAATAATTAAGCATAGTATGCCCAATTCTAAGTCATGTCAAAGTAATTCCTTCCCTTTCTGTTTTATCCCCTTCTCCCATAAACCCAACAATTTTAATTATTCTATAAAGGTGTCTTCCCATAACCCCCTGACTTTTAACCCTACCAACCCCTTCACTTCTGATTTGCTAATTGGAAGGTCTCCATCCATTGTTGAACTTTTAACAGCTTTTTTAGCTAAACAATCAACCCACTCATTCCCCTCAACACCTCTATGTGCAGGGACCCATAAGAAGACAGGTAAACCAATCTGAAGTATTTTGTGTATGAAATATTGTTTGATAAGCTTCCAACAGTAAATCTGGCCTTCTGCTAGAATGACATGTTTTAAGATTCATCAAAACTGAAAAGGAATCTGAACAAATTACAACTTTATATAGACACATTTCCTCCACCCACTGTAATCCTAAAATGATGGCAACCAGTTCTGCTGTACACTATGAGAAATAGTTAGCAATCATTTCTTTATCATTACCTGTAATTCAGGCACAAAAACAGTCACACCAAAATTCACAGTTAAATTATCTTTTGATTCATCTGTAAAAATAGTTTAACATATCATAATAATACTCCTTGATATATTGATGAACTAACAGACTCTCAAGCGTAACAGTAGACCAAGACTGTGGATGAGAACTGGATTTAAATAGACTGCAGGTGATGAGCTGGAAACAAGTGGCTGGTGATTCCTGTTAGCTGGGTGGAGACTACGATGTGTCTGCTTGTGCAGGCCTGACACAACCAATCTGCCTCCACTCCAACATAATGCCCTCCAACAATAACTGTTCACAATTAGACTTAGTAAACCCTGGACCATTTTGATGATGAAATTCACAACCATCTTCAATGTGCTTGAATACTCTTTGCTGATTGAGGAGAAGGGCATTTGAATGTAAAAATAATGGTGAATAACTGATTACATCATCAGCGTCTCATTTCACATGCAACGAATTGTGAACTGCTAATGTTCTAACCAAAACCTGAACGGAGCACAAAATAAATGGAAGACTGGATATGATTTTAAAGGTTTCTGCTTCTATTCAATGATCCATTTTGTATCTTTTTTTAAAAAAATGAACTATAACATTTCACGATTTATTCACATGTTAGGATTAGTTATAGCAATACATAACAAGAGCAAAGAATTGAAACTTGACCAGATTGTTGTAATCACTCTGACCAAGAACTGACTTTCCTTTGATTCCCATCCTCCCGGTCTTAGATGATCGAAAATACAGTTTTGCAAAAGTGATCTTAGCTAAGGATAAAATTATTTTTTAATAACAACTGTTTCACAACAGAATTTTACTAGTAGTGTCAAATAGATTTCTAATTTAAATCATTTCTACCATTAATGATTACTAATTGCATTAAATTGTATATCTAATTATGTTAAGAATCAATGAACAATTAATAAATAAGGCATAAATGATTTGATTATGCAAATATATAACTTTACAATTGCAGCTAAGAAGTATAAAGACAGTTCAGTCTTTGCTGCATGGGAGTCACAACAAGAAACTAATTTTCTTGAGGCTGTCCTCTGTAATTAGTACAGATCAAGGCTTGAATAGTTTGAACCAAAGAAGTAGATTTGTACTTTGAATTATTACAGAGAGATTGTTGAGAGATTATTGTAAAATATGTACAGTTAAATCTTATGAGACTTGTGCGGCATTGCATACTTGAGATGTATCCTCTTTTGGTCTCCTGTCTTATTGCTGGATACTTTTCCGGTGTAAACTGTCTTAGTTATCTTCTTAATGGGATCACCATGATGCAGAGAGTTTATCAAGCAGAAAAGGATCCAGACCAGTTCCCAGCAGAATAATTCCAACAGTCCCATAGTTTTTATTTCCCTCTAATTTATTCTCTTGAATCCCTAATCTGTGAAACAACAGCCTCCTTCCCCACTGCAGCACCACATCAAATTAAGCTAAAACACTTAGGAGTCTGTGTTTTAGAAAAGCATGAACATTTGAACGGTGTCCATGAGACACAAATGATAATAAAGGTATAGACTGCACTATAGTTGAAAACTTATTCCATTCTAAGGAAGAAAAGAACAACAATTTTAAGCTGTATGAGCCTAGGTTAGACATCAGTAGACAGTAGACAGTTTTGCAGAGAACTGTAAGCCGTTGGAATAGGCCATTTTCTTATCCAGCCGAAACAGGTTTGTTGAAATGCAACCAAAAATGATAACATTGGGAAGAAGATTGTGGAAAATATGAAACTAATGCAACAAATAATTAAAAACAAGTCAAGGACACAAAAAAATTAGAGTACAATATGTGACTAATTGGAGAAGCTTTTTAAAGTTATTTTGAAACTGAAGTGTAGAAAATTGGAGCTGGAGTGGGCCATTTTGCCCGTTGATCCTGCTCCACTGATTAATATGATCAAGACTTCTGACCCAAATTTAGTGCCATGTTCCTGCTTTCTCCTTATATGAAAAAAAATCTCATATTCCATCTTGGTAGTCTCCAACCTGACACCATCAACATCAATTTCTCTAACTTCAGGTAAGCACTTAACCACTCTCCTCTGTTTTCCTTCCCCTCCCTTTATTTTGCTCATTTCTATGGCCTCCAACCCCTTCTCTTCCCCTGTTTCAATTTCACAACCTGGCTACCACATCCCTCCCTTCATTCCATGGTCAATGTCCTAACCTATCAGATTCCTTCTTCAGCCCTTTGCCTCTTAAACCTTTCACCTTTCAACTTCTCACAACATTCCCTTTCATTCCCTCTCTCTCACCCACTTATCTCCCCTTCTCCCCTGGACTCACCTGTTACCTGCTACCTTTTTATTCTGGCTTTGTCCCTTTTCTTTTTCCAGTCTGCTTGAAGGGTCTCAGACTGAAATATTGGCTGTTCATATACCTACATAGGTGAATACAGGACTGAAGATGTTATATTTGAACGCGTACAGTACACGGAATAAGGTAGCTGAACTTGTAGCATAGTTACAGATTGGCATGAATTATGGCTGAGAAAAGATTATTGCTGGGAGCTTAATGTCCAAGGATAAACAGTGTTTTGAAAGGACAGGCAGGAAGGCAGAGGGGGTGGTGTTGCTTCGTTGGTAAAAAATGAAATCAAATCATAAGAAAAAGATGACATAGGGTCAGAAAGTGTTGAATCATTGTGGATAGAGCTACTGAAATGCAAAGGTAAAAAGACCCTGATGGGAGTTATATACAGACATCCAAACAGTAGTAAGGATGTGGTCTACAAATTACAATGGGAGACAGAAAATGCATGCCAAAAGGGCGGTTACAAAAGTCATGGGAGATTTTAATGTGCATGTAAGTTGGGAAAATCAGGTTGGTGCTGGATTCCAAGAGAGGGGATTTCTAGAATGCCTACAAGATGGTTTTTTAGACCGGCTCATGGTTGGGCCCTCTGGGGGATCAACTATTCTGGATTGTGCAATGCTCTGGAATTGATTAGAGAGCTTAAGGTAAAAGAACCCTTAGGGCAAGTGATCATAATATGAGCAAATTCACCCTGAATTTTGAGAAGGAGAAACTAAAGTCTGATGTAGCAGTATTACAGTGGAGTAAAGGCAATTGCAGAGCCATGAGAGAGGAATTGACCGGAATTATTTGGAAAAGAACATTGGCAAGGATGATGGCAGAGCTCCAAAGACTGAAATTTCTTGAAGCAATTCGGAAGGTATAAGATATATACATCCCAAGGAGGAAAAAGTATTTTAAAGGCAAGGTGATGTAACCTTGGCTAACAAGGGAAGTCAAAGCCAACATAAAATCAAAGAGAGGGCACATAATAGAACAACAATTAGATCATTGTTAGATCATGGAGAAGTTTTCAAGTACCAACAGAGGCAACTAAAAAAGTCATTAAGAAGGTAAAGATGGACTATGAAAGTAAGCTAGCCAATATTATTATTAAAGAGGGTATCAAAAATTTCTTCAGATACATAAATTGTAAAAGAGAGGCAAGATTGGATATCAGTGCTGGAAAACAATGCTGGAGAGGTAGTAATGGGGGCAAGAAAATGGTGGATGAATGAAATAAATATTTTGTATCAGTCTTCACTGTGGAAGACACTAACTGTCTGGTGGAAGTTCCAGATGTCAGGCGTCATGAAGTGTGTGAAATTACCATTACTATGGGAAGTTTCTTAGGAAACTGAAAGGTCTAAATGTCTGAAGGTAGATAAGTCACCAGGACCAGATGATGTAGAACCCAGGGTTCTGAAAGAGGTGGCCGAATAGATCGTGGAGGCATTAGTAATGATCTTTCAAAAAGAACTAGATTCTGGAATGGTTCCGGTAGACCGAAAAATTGCAAATGTCACTCCACTCTTCAAGAAGGGAGAGAGGCATAAGAAAGGAAACTATAGGCCAATTAGTCTGACCTCAGTGGTTGGATAGATGGTGGAAACAATTATTAAGGATGTGGTTTCGGGGTACTTGGAGGCACATGATAAAATAAGGCCATAGTCAGTGTGGTTTCCTCCATGGAAAACTTGCCTGACAAATCTGTTGCAATCCTTTGAAGAATTAACAAGCAGGATAAACAAGGAGAATTGTTTGATGTTTTGTGCTTGTATTTTCAGAAGGCCTTTGACAAGGTGTCACACTTGAGGCTGCTTAACAAGCTATAAGCCCAGAGTATTACAGAGAAGAGTCTAGCATAGACAAAGCAGTGGCTAACTGGCAGGAGGCAAAGGGTGAGAATAAAGGGAAACTTTTCTGGCTGGCTGCTGGTGACTTGTGGTGTTCCACAGAGATCTGTGTTGGGCCAATTCTTTTTATGTTATATATCAATGATTTTGATGATGGAATTGGTGGCTTTGTTGCAAAGTTTGCAGACAATAGGTGGAGGGGCAGGTAGTTTTGGCGAAATAGAGAGGCTACAGAAGGACTTAGACCGATTACGAGAATGGCCAAAGAAGCGGCAGATGGAATGCAGTGTGGGAAGTGTATGGTCATGGCCTTTGGTGGAAAAAATAAAACGGTTGACTGTTTTCTAAATGGAGAGAAAATACAAAAAGACTGAGATGCAAAGGAACTTGGGAGTCCTTGCAAACAAGAGAAAAACTGCAGATGCTGGAAATCCAAGCAATATACACAAAATACTGGAGGGACTCAACGGGCCAGGCAGCATCAATGGACAAGAGTAAACAATCGATATTTCGGGCCAAGGCCCTTCATCAGGAGTCCTTGTGCAGGATTAATTTGCAGGTTTAGTCTGTGGTGAAGAAGGCAAATGTGATGTTAGCATTGATTTCAAGAGGACTAGAATATAAAAGCAAAGGTGTAATGTTGAGAATTTATAAAGCACTGGTGAGGCCTCACTTGGAGGACTGTGTGCAGTTTAGGGACCCTTATCTTAGAAAGGATGTGCTGAAGCTAGAAAGTATTCAAAAGAGATTTACAAAAATGATTCCAGGTTGAACGGCTTGTCATATGAAGAGCATTTGATGGCTCTGTGCCTTTATTTACTGGAATTTAGAAGAATGAGGGGTGACCTCACTGAAACATATCAAATGGTAAAAGTCCTGTATAGAGTGGATGTGGAGAGGATGTTTCCTATGGTGGGAGAGTCTCAGACTAGAGGACACAGCCTCATAATCGAAGAACATTCTTTTAGAATGGAGATGAGGAAGTATTTCTTTATCCAGAGAGTGGTGAATCTGTGGAACTTGTTGCCACGGGCAGCTATGGAGACCAAGTCTATATGTATATTTCAGGCAGAGGTTGTTAGATTCTTGATTGGTCTGGTTTATTTTTAGAGTAGCATCTGCCCCTGCACTCTGGCAGAAAGTTATGGATCAGGTCCTGCAAGGCATTCCAGGCACTCAGTGTTACCTGGATGACATGATTGTTACTGGTGACAATGACAAGGAACATCTCCAAAATAGCAAGAGATGGAAGAAGAGTCCAAAGTATTTCTTGCCATAAGCACTCACAAAGGACTTTATTGCTATAATAGACTTAATTTTGGAGTAGCACCTGCACCTGCACTCTGGCACGTAACTATGGACCAGGTACTGCAAATCTGCCCAGACACTCAGTGGTACCTGGATAACATCATTGTTACCAGTAAGGGTGACAAGGGACATCTCCAACATTTCAATACAGTGTTAAAAAGATTAGAAGATTATGGGGTCAGAGCACAATGCTGCAAGTGTGAATTCGTTAAACCAAGCATCACTTCCTGTGGTCACACTATTGACGTACCAATGTGCTGAGAAAATTCAATCAGTGGCAGATGCCTCAAGGCCAAAGGTCATGTCAGAATTGCAGTTCTTTTTAGGATTTTCAATTACTATAACATATTCCTGCCAAATCTAGCTACTGTACTCCACCCCTTGAACTCACTTCTACAGATCAGGAAGAAATGGTAATAGACAAGACAGTGTGAGGTGGTTTTCCGAAAGGCAAAGGAAATGCTGGTGGCATACACCGTACTCACACACTATAATTCACATCATCCAGTGAAGCTTGCCTGTGATGCTTTGCCTTATGGTGTAGGTGCAGTCATGTCACATGTTATGAGTGATGGAAGTGAACATCCCATAACCTTTGCATCACATTCCCTTACCACTGCAGAGAAAAACTATGCACAGATTGAGCCTGGTTTAGGGTGTAAAGGAGAGAGTTTACTCTCATTACTGATCATCAACCACTTGTGTCCATTTTCAAACAACAGAAGGGCATTCGATAAACAGCTGCAGCACGAATGCAGAAGTGGACTTAGAGGACAATATCAAGTTCGAATTCAAAATGACAACTAATCATGGAAATGCTGATGGAATGTCTCTTTTAGCCTTGGAAAAGGAAGTACCTGAAAAATTTGCAAAAGATGATGCTCCTCTTGATGTATTCTTCTTCTGGAAAGTTGAAAGTCTCCCTATGTCAGCAAAGAGGATCCGAAGGGAAAGCAGAAAAGACCCCACACTGGTCCAGGCCTATGTGGCAACCCCAGATGGCTGGATTGTGCAGCGGAAATTCCAGATCCCCCATTTTTACCAGCACTAGAATGAACTTGCCCTTGACTGAGGTTGCTTTATGTGGGGACTGAGAGTTGTTAAACCATCCAAGCTAAGAGCTGAGTTGTTAGAGGAGCTACATGCTGGTCATCTAGGCATGGCCAAAATGAAAGCACTAGCTCGAAGCTTTGCCTGGTGGCCTGGGGTACATCAGCAGATTGACCAGCTTGCCATGCACTGTTCAGGATACCAAGACGTCAAGAAAATGCCAAGAGCACCACCTCTCCATCCCCGGGAATGGCCTCTATTACCCTGGCAGAAGATTAATGTGGATTTTGCCGGACCATTCATGGGCACAAATTTCTTAGCAGCAGTGAATGCAGCTGTAAAGTGGCCAGAAGTGTTCCCATCAGCATCCACTACAGCCTCGCATGCTGTTGAGGTGTTGAGAAAGCTCTTCTCAAGGACTGGTGTTCCAGAACACTTAGTCAATGACAATAGACAACAGATTGTTGTGGAACAGTTTCGGTCATTCCTGAAAATGAATAGAATAAGACATATTAAATCTGTACCATACCACCCGGCTACAAATGGCTTGGCATAAAATGTTTGTCCAGAATTTAAAGAATGCACTGCAAGCATTGTCAGTGGAACGCACTACACAGACGCTGAATCAGAAGCTCGCCAGTTTTCTCCTTGTGAAGCACACTCCACAACCAACAACTCACCAGCTATGCTGTTCCTGGGTTCTCCATTGCACTCATACTTGGATCTCCTTAAGCCCAATCTCAGAAGGAGTATGCAGGTCAAACAGCTGAGACAAATTGAGGGCTCCTCAACCAAGGAGATTCAATGTTTCACTCCTGGACAAGCAGTCCTGGTGAGGGACCGCAGAAGAATTCAAAAGTGGGCTCTTGAAAAGATTAAGGACAGAATCGGACCACTCTCTTACACAGTGGAGATTGTGCCATGATGTCGCCTGAAGATGACATATTGATCAGTTGAGGAGAGTAGAGTCAATTGTTGGAGAAGAAAGGTGGCCAGAGCTGGCAGAACCACTTCCTGCAGTCCCAGAGTCAACTCCTAAAACCACCACGGATAAGACCCTAGAATCTAAAGTTGTTTTACAGCCACAAGTCTCACCTGTCAAGCAGAGTGACAAACCATGCCTCCCACGCCGGTCTGGAAAGACATTATCCGACAAGAGTAAGAAATCCTGATTAGACCTGAATGAGATCATTTAAAATTTACATAAATATATAAAATATATAATATTTAAAATATATAAAATATGACTAGAAAGCAATATGTTTATCTAAGTTGAGATGCATTCTCTATTGAGTTGGTTTAAAGCTAAGCAGAGATTAGTGGAGTGCATTTAATATTTCAGTAATATTTAAGTAATATTGTAAATATATCATTTGATTATGTATTCTTTGTTTATTGACATAATTCATTATAGGTTACATGTATGTGAATGGCATGGATCATTACACCACCACATCATACGTGCACACCTTACTAACGAAAATTAACTATACACTCATCCCGGCTCCTGTGTTTTTCTTTCAATTCATTTTTGGAATCATAAAACATTTAATTCTTTTCATCTTAACCATTAATAAATATTGTTTATAGTTGTGGTCCAAATGCTGAAGTCTATGGTACCTCACTGGAAGATCCTGCTTTCTCTGGCGGACAGAGTGTAGGTGTTCAGTGAAACGATCTCCCAGTCTCCGTCGGGTCTCGCCAATATATAGAAGACCACATCGGGAGCGCTCCCAGTGGCCACACATTTTAATTCCACGTCCCATTCCTATTCTGTCATGTCTATCCACGGCCTCCTCTACTGTAAAGATGAAGCCACACTCAGGTTGGAGGAATAACACCTTATATTCTGTCTGGGTAGCCTCCAACCTGATGACATGAACATTGACTTCTCTAACTTCTGCTAATGCCCCACCTCCCCCTCGTACCCCATCCGTTATTTATATACACACATTCTTTCTCTCACTCTCCTTTTTCTCCCTCTGTCCCTCTGACTATACTCCTTGCCCATCCTCTGGGTTTTCCCCCCTCCCCCTTTTCCTTCCCCCTGGGCCTCCTGTCCCATGATCCTCTCATATCCCTTTTGCCAATCACCTGTCCAGCTCTTGGCTCCATCCCTCCCCCTCCTGTCTTCTCCTATCATTTTGGATCTCCCCCTCCCCCTCCCACTTTCAAATCTCTTACTAGCTCTTCCTTCAGTTAGTCCTGACGAAGGGTCTCGGCCCGAAACGTCGACTGTACCTGTTCCTAGAGATGCTGCCTGGCCTGCTGCGTTCACCAGCAACTTTGATGTGTGTTACTTGAATTTCCAGCATCTGCAGAACTCCTCGTGTTTGCAAGGTATTTGTGCAATTGGTTTGCTGTTTCTTTGTTCCACATTACAAATCCTCTTGTGTCTGACGAAGACTGATCTGCACTTGTCTTCACCAATCTTCTGTTTACATATTTATAGAAGCTTCTGTGGTCAGCTTTATGTCCTCTGCAAGCTTACCTTCATACTCTTCGTTTAATTTGTCCTTTGGCCAACCTTTGCTAAGTTTCAAACTGTTCTTATTCTCAAATTTGCGGCTTTTTGAGGCTAATTTACATGTACGTGTCACCCCTTTGGATCAAATACTCCATCTCTAACTTCCCTAGTTAGCCATGGCTGATGCCTCCATTCTGCTGTAGTACAGCCCATGGCTTCTTAAGAATTTATCAATGCCAATTCAATATCAACCACATGAGTACTACCTGTAATCTGTCTTAACCAAATCTTGCATTGATCATTATATTATCTTTAAGAATCCTAGTCTCAGAATCATTTATGTCACTGCATCTCAGTAATATGTATTGAGATTGTTCCTCACCAAGGGGCCTTGTACAAAATGGTGAATTAATCTTTTCTCCTTGCATAATACTCAGTTCAGGATGGGTGGCTTTCTAGTGGGTTTCTTGGCACATTGGTTCAGAAGATCAATATGGAATTCCTCCTCCACAATTTTGTTACAAATATGTGTTGTTTCTATAGAAAGTGAAAACTTGGAGATGGCAGATGGATTAACTATTTTGCATTGCTTTTCACTATGGAAGTGTAAATTGGAACTGGGGTAAATTCCAAGTACAGAGTAGTTTTCCTGAGCAGATTGTTGGAACATAGGCTGACAGTTTTCTGATCGTGATGTACTTCATTGAGATGTGACCAGTGAGATAGTTGATCAATTGGTTTTAATTTTCTGAAATTTTATGTATTTCAGGAGTCAAATGTAAACAAAGGCATCCGTTAGTCTTGCGAGACCATGGAACTATGCCTGGAAAGTCTTCACTCTCCAGGGCACAGGCCTGGGCAAGGTTGTATGGAAGACTAGCAGTTGCCCATGCTGCAAGTCTCCCCTCTCCACGACACCAATGTTGTCCAAGGGAAGGGCATTAGGACCATACAGCTTGGCACCAGTGTTGTCGTAGAGCAATGTGTGATTAAGTGCCTTGCTCAAGGACACAACACATTCCCTCGGCTGGGGCTCGAACTCACGACCTTCACCCAATGCCTTAACCACTTGGCCATATGCCCACACAGGAGTCAAATGTAACTCCTTTATTTAAAATAGGAGTGAGATAGAAAGCAGGGAGACATCATGAGTAAAATGTTGGAGGGTAACAGTAAGAACGTCATAGCAGTGCACTTTAATTCAAGAAAATGCAAGGCGATTGGGAAAAACCAACTAGGTGAAAGGGCCTGAAAAGTCGACTGTACCTCTTCCTATAGATGCTGCCTGGCCTGCTGCGTTCACTAGCGGTTTTTTGTGTGTGTTAGGTGAAAGGGAAATCTTATTTGACGAATTTATTGCAGTTCATTGAACATGTGCCGTATGTGAGAGAGCTGGTGATATGTTATACTCAGAGTAGGCTTTTGAAAAGGTAATGCTGAAAATAAGAGCTCAATATGTAGGATATAACATTATCATGGAGAGGAAACTAGCAAGCTCATAGGAGAGAAGTAGGCATAAATAGTTATTATCTGGTTGGCATTATGGAGTAAGTGATTTGACATCAGGACTGTTACTGCAGCTTCAAGTTACAGTGCATAAAGATGACATGGATGAAGGAGTTGTAGGTTTAGTTGCTAAGTTTGCTGTCAACAGAAAGACGGAGAAAAGCAAGTTGAGAGGAAGAGGTTGAGGCTAGAAAGGGCTATGAGTATGTTGTGAGTGGCAAAAGTTAGCCAAATGAAATAAAATGTAGGAAAACAAGAAATTGTTCATATTGGAAGGTAAATAAGAATATAAGTGCTTTGGAACCAGATCAGAGAACACTTACTGAATTGATAGTTTGAATAGGTTTGACATAACAGTATCTAACTTGGAACAGGTGGATTGTTTTATGAGGTAAAGTTAAACAGACCAAGTTTGTTGCTGCTGGAATTCACAAAAGTTGTGGAAGATTTGATTAAAGCATGAGACTCGTGGGAACTTAAGAGGGTGGATATGATGGGATCTTCCCTCCTGTGGAAGAATCAGTTATGTGGAATAATATACACTCAGTGGGCACTTTATTAGGTTCACCTGTACACCTTAATAATGCAAATATCTAATCAGCCAATCATGTGGCAGCAACTCAATGCATAAAGCCATGGTCAAGCAGTTCAGTTGTTGTTAAGAGCAAACATCGGAATGGGGAAGAAATGTGATCTAAATGACTTTGACTGTGGAATGATTGCTGGTGTCAGATGGGGTGGTTTGAGTATCTCAGAAAGCTACTGATCTCCTAGGATTTTCATGCACAGTGGTCTCTAGAGCTTACAGAAAATGGTGCGAAAACCAAAACAATCCAGTGAGCAGCAGTTCTGTGTGAAAGTGCCTTTTTAATGAGAGAGGTCGGAGGAGAATGGCCAGACTGTTCAAGTTGACAGTAACTCAAATAACTACATCTTAGAATAGTGGTGTGCAAAACAGCAAGTCTGAATGCACAACAAGTTGAACCTTGAAGTGGATGGGGTACAACAGCGGAAGACCATGAACATACATTCAATGGCCACTTTATTAGTTACAGGAGATGCCTAATAAAGTGGCCACTGAGTGTTTTGTTTAAACACTGAAAGCAAATGTCTGAATGACTCCATTCTCTGAAGATTGAGAATCTCTTAATAATTTTCTTCCTCAGTAGCAGATACAGTCTTTGAACATTTTTACGCAGAGTTAGCTAGCCATTTGGTTAACAATGAGCTAAATGGTTGCAACAAGGAAATTGGATTATGGAATGAATAGAGGTTACAGTGAGATTAACCATGGTACAAAATGCTGGACCACAATTGAGGCACTCAGTGGCCTACTTGTGCAAACACGAGGAATTCTGCAGATGCTGGAAATTCAAGCAACACACATCAAAGTTGCTGGTGAACGCAGCAGGCCAGGCAGCATATTTAGGAAGAGGTACAGTCGACGTTTCAGGTCGAGACCCTTCGGTCAGGACTAACTGAAGAAAGAGCTAGTAAGAGATTTGAGAGGGGGAAGGGGAGATCCAAAATGATAGGAGAAGTCAGGAGGGGGAGGGATGGAGCCAAGAGCTGGACAGGTGATTGGCAAATCGTCTATCCACGGACTCCTCTACTGTAAAGATGAAGCCACACTCAGGTTGGAGGAACAACACCTTATATTCCGACTGGGTAGCCTCCAACCTGATGACATGAACATTGACTTCTCTAATTTCCGCTAATGCCCCACCTCCTCCTCGTACCCCAACCATTATTTATATACACACATTCTTTTTCTCACTCTCCTCTTTCTCCCTCTGCCCCTCTCACTATACCCCTTGCCCATCCTCTGGGCTTTTCCCCCCCTCCCCCTTTTCCTTCTCCCTGGCCTCCTGTTCCATGATCCTCTCATACCCCTTTTGCCAATCGCCTGTCCAGCTCTTGGCTCCATCCCTCCCCCTCCTGTCTTCTCCTATCATTTTGGATCTCCCACTCCCCCTCCCACTTTCAAATCTCTTAGTAGCTCTTTCTTCAGTTAGTCCTGACGAAGGGTCTCGGCCCAAAACGTCGACTGTACCTCTTCCTAGAGATGCTGCCTGGCCTGCTGCGTTCACCAGCAATTTTGATGTGTGTGGCCTACTTGTGCTCTTATTTTGTATGTTTATGCAAAGCATGAAAAATTATTGATTGCCAACCTCAAAATGTTTATTTTTTTTATCCACGGCAAAATTTTACCAATAATTCTCAGTTATTTTTGCTTCAGATGAGCAAAAACGAAAATGTTGTCACACCATGTTACTTCAATGAGGTAGTGATGCATGGAAGTGCAAAGCTGAAATTGTAGCATTGTGCAAGTTGGGTCAGACTGATTGGGAAATGTAATGCAGGATGTATGATAAAGACTTTCAATTTGAATGCATTACGTAGAAAGTTAATTGCATTATGTGGACAGAGCAAAACCACTTTCATTAGTGTGTTAATTTGTAAACAGGTGCCATTATTAGCAAAATTATCAAGGGGATAGGGATTGAAACGCTCCTCAGAGTTTTAAAATCGAAAATATCAAAGCATTTAAATGTGCTGGAACTTTATTACAAAATTGACTATAAAATGTGTAAAGGAATTGTCAAGCATTGGATAAACACCATTGAAGTAAAAGTCATTGAATAGTTTAAAGATGGGCACCAATTTGGGCAACTGCCTTTATTCGCTGCTCTATGATTCTAGAACCAGTGACATGAACTGGCATGTGTGTGTCATCAGTGACACTTTCAGTTGATAACTAAATTTTTCCCAGAGGCATTACAAATGCACCAGCATTTTGCTTTAACCAAATAATGCTTTACCCAGTATCTATCTTGCTTTCATTAGCATTTGTTGCCATTACTTTCCCCAGTAATGGTTTAGGTTGTCCTGAAGTTGTGAAAGGTGATTTGTAAATACAGTTTCCAGAAATCTATTTCCATTCAGTGGCTGTGCATATTGTGGAACTGAATACAATATGAAGGATGAGCATAGAGCACAGGTAGAGATGAATTTCCAGGCAATTTTCTTTTTCATTTAGTAGTAAGCAATGTTCTTCAATTTTAAGTCAAGTGATGACTTTTTTTCTATTAGAAAGTAAGTATTGACTCTTCGGTTGCTGTGATTGTTTTTATTACCTAGATGCAGAATAGTGATTTTTTAGTTAAAAAAAAACTTCCATCTGCCAATGGAATTTGATGGTAGATTAGCCCAGCTCAAATCCTCACTATATAAAGGTGCTCAGCTCAATTAGTTTCTCTGTTCTCAAGAACCTTGTCTATTACAGCTAACAGCATGATCTCAGCAATCTAATATAGAAATGTAAATTAGTGGTACATCACTGGCATATTTAAAAGTCACAAAGGTTGTCGATGATAAATGTCACTGACAAAAAGCTCTACTGCAAATGTCATCAAGTCAAGTTCTGAACATCTTTTATCCTACTGCTTAGTTATTGAAAGACATTATAGCATTTTAAACATCGGTCAATTCACTTTTCCATTAAGTTACCCAGATCACAATTATTGGGAATTTTCAATTACCTTTGAGGCAAAAGTGGAATGTTCTTGAACAATTTTGTACAAACTATACAAATTCTGTGCAATATATCAATGTAATAATAATTTAGTAAGTAGGTTATTATATTGAAGTTTGTAAATTATTTTATATTCCTGATTATTATTCAACAGATTATTGTTATGTCATGTATATGCAAAAAAGCTGAACAACAGGGAAAATGTAAAGTGAATTTTAATATTTTGCCAACTGACTGAGAATAGCTAGTCAGAGATATTTTGGTTGTCACTTTTCAAGATGCTGGTATTCTGAAGCATTAATGGGTGATTTTTGGAATTCAATATACTACTGCAACGTATTGGCAATACTAAACATTCACATAGAGTAATTTTCATATTTTTGTATTTATGGAGTGGGACCAGTCATTGATCAAGCCTTAATAAATTCCAAAATACCTCTCCTTGAAATACCTGTACATTATTTTAAATACTGTATTGGTGAACTGGGAAGCCAGATGTTTCGTAATGATATGCCATCTACATCCAGTTATCCCTTGTCCCTCATTGGTAACTGCAGTTTTGACCAGAACAATTCACATTCATCTGGAGATGGTTAAAGAGATTAATAAGAAAATTCTCACAAACAGAGCATGTTTTTGCTTGCTGTCCACAGACAGTGAACTTATTCTGGGAGGACAATTTGTCAGAACCAAGATGATTGAAATTTTGCACTTTTAATGTCACTAAGATGCTTGTTTGAATAACTAGATCTCGGGGGCCATCCAAGGGTATTTTTTACTTTGTTAAATGTCTTTTTTACGATTGCAAGACCATGCTGGATTCCTAGAACTCCTAGTACTGCAGATCTACTCCATTAGTGAACTGCTCATTGGTGGAAGTGTTGGACTGCGTACAGGCCACGTTGCTGCCTGCTACAGGAAGGCATCGAAGGCATTGCAGTTAGTGAAGGAGGTGCACAGTGTAACCGTGGGTATTTCTCTTGGATGTTTCTCTTGCGATCCCAAGACGCTCCTTGAACATTGATGATATAAGATGCTGCAGGCCTATTTTCCTTGTTTGGTGGCACAACAAGAGGGAACTGCATGGCCTCGGTTGTAGCAAGGACTAGGCCTCCGTCCGCGGGCTTGCCTGCTGCTGCAGCCCAGGAGAGGGGGCGCTGGAGGTTGCGTAGCATGGTGTCCATGCTCGGTTGGGGGCTGGCCTCTTACGTCAGTGCTGCCCTTCAAAGTTTGATCGGTAGAATGACAGGCTTTATTGCATGCTTATGTTTGTTTGTGCGCTGCTGGGAACTGCACCATTAATTTACAGGACATGTTGCTCAGGGACTTGGGCTATATATATGATTTATGCCTGACTGTGTGTGTGCTCGCTATTTTGAATGTGCTGTGTATGTTTTGCACCTTGGCCCCAGAGCAATGCTGTTTCATTCAGCTATACTCTCATAGGGTTGAATGATAATTAAACTTGAATTTGATTTGATTTTGATTTGAAAACTATTTGATTTGAAATATAAACAGTATCTTCTTTATCTATTTTTATTTCTATTTCCTTTTACATTACTGACAGTTGTGGGACTTGCATATGAGTCCAGCCTGTGAATCAGTCTTGAATAAGTTATTTTTTTGAAAATTTTTTGTTAAATGCCCTGTAATGAAGGGGTTGCAATCAGTGAACTTTCATAACAAGCACTAGGAACAAAGATCCAAATAAATAAATAATATTTTTCCTCTCCATAGATTTTGCCTGACCTTCAGCACTTGATGTGTGTGGCTCAAGACTTCCCACATCTGCTGTGTCTCTTGTGTAAATGAATAAATAAGTTCAGAAGATGAAAACTTGGTATGGAAAGTGGTATTCCATTTCAAGAGAAAAGAGACTGCCGGGATAACCTCAGATCCTATTTATTTATTTTTGATATTGTGGGCATCACTGGCAAGGCCAGCTTTTATTGCTGTTTTTAAATTGCTTTTGAGAAAAGTGATATTAAGCTATTACTTCTTCTACAGCAATCTTTCTGCTGAAGGTCTCCTATAATACTCTTCGGTAGAGAGATGTAGGATTCAGAACCAGCAATGATGATGTGTGATTTAGAGGATAGCATTATCCCTATAGTGGTTGAAGATTTGGGTGTGGCAGCACATTGTGACCGCTATCTGATAGTGATTAATTAATGACGTAGCAATCAAGCACTTTAACCCCGGATGGTGTTGAGCTTCTTGAAAGTTGTTGGATATGCACTCTTGGAAGCAAGTAAAGAGATTCCCTAAAACTACTGACGGGTCCTGCTGATCCCAGTTTTTTGGGATTCCAAGTGTCAGTCATGAGTGGTGAGTGCCACGAGATATTCACTATCTTTGTTCACTGTTCACTGTTCTTATCGGTCTGGTGTTTCTGGTAAGTGGTGGTGTACCTAAGATGAAAATGTATTTGAATATCAGGTTGTGATCGTAGGTGAATTTAACTTTCCACATACTGACTGGGACTCCCATACTGCCAGACCCTGGAGTGACATAGATTGAAGAGTGACCTAGCAGAGACATAGATGGGGGAAAATAGATAGAATCTTTTTGCCCAGTGTAGAAATGTCAAGTTACAATAGGTCAGAGCTTGATAGTGAGATGGACAAAGTGATTATAAGCCGAGTACTTTACACAGAAAGGGGAGGCGGTGGAAGCAGATACGACCGTGATATTTAAGAGGGATTTGGACATACACATGAACAGGGTTGGAAGGATATGGATTGGTTGGATTGGCGTGATGAGCACAGACACCCTTGTGGAATGCTCTGATCCTGTGTTGTACTGCTCTCCACTCTATGTGTTAACCTTGCCACACTCCAGGACAGAGCAGCATAGCTGACTGGTGACCAAAGCTTCATCCTTAACTCTGACCGGTTCCAGACCACCCTTAGCATCTGTAGTCTAAGTTTGTTGCTGAAATGTTTCATGGCTTGAATCATTTGAGTAAATCTTTCCCTATCTATGGGAGGTGCTTTATGTGCTACCCAGATTGTGATTATGAGAATTAGACACAAGACTGTAATTCAGACCTAAATTTTGTTTTTAGGATTAAGTAAAACCACTTACTTTTTGATTCCTGAACTCTATTAATGAAATGTAGGGATTCATGTTTTATTTAACTCCACTTTCAACATTTTTTGCCACCTGCATACACTTAATAAAACAGTGACTTTAGTCTGTTTTGCTTCTCCCACTTCTTTCTGCAAAAACGTATCATCTTATGCTTTGCATCATTAAATTTGAACTGATGATTCTGTCAGATGAACAATATCCATTTGCAGTCCTTTACTCATCAACTCATGAATGGCAATAACTGTGTCAAATGCAACCTTTACATTTTACCTCATTCACTAGGATCCAAATCATTTGTATAAATACAACAGTGTTTTTAAAAGACTACTGTACCCTGATTTGAAAATAACTGCTTTCTATCAGGCTTTGTGTGTGACCAAATGTACTGTGTTTTGCACTTGGTCTCAAGAATAATGTTTCAATTAGCAGTATACAGGTGTATGATTAAATGGCAAAAAACTTGTATTTGAACTTGAGATTAACCCCATGGAAGCATTTATTCATTATTAGCAAATTAACACTGTTGATTAAATGACACTATGAAGGGGGTTTTATATTATTACACGACTGGCAGGTTTCCAGACATGTTCCTTGGAATGGGGGTGGGCTATTAGCCAGGAAAATACATAGAAACCCAAATGAATCGATTTCATGAGCAGGATTCTCACAATTATAAACACATTTTGAAAAATTAGTTTTTTAGTGTTGTGTCTCAGAAATGCAATTAGTTAAAAGCAATGAGATTGTATTTATATTACACAAGTCCCTGCTTTAATTGACACAAATTTAGGGTGAAAACTGAAAATCACAGGAAATATGGAGTCTTTGCATATTAGCAACTCACAAATGGATCTGGGTATGAGCGGATGGGTGGGTGGAGGTGCTGGTGCTGATGGGAGGGGTTAATTAGGGCCGAAAACTCTCTAAAGGCAAATCAAAGTGATTGAAACTGCAGTTCCTGTTCTTGTTCGTAGAGAACAAAAGAAGGGTTTGAGATGCTATGGCAACCACATTTTAAATCTTGAAAATAGAAGCTTATTATAGTGGCTGTCGTGATTGACTGCAGTGCAGCAATTCTACCAATTATCTTTCTTGTTGGTAGATTCTGCTTTGCTGGCAAAAGCAGTAGGGGGAAAAGAAAAATGTCAGAACATCACAAAAAAATTGTTCAACAATGTTCCCTGTCAAGATGTCATTTTGTAATTCTTAAATTTTGAAAAATATTTAAATGAAAAGAATGATTCCCACATGTGGAGGATGAGGAGTGGGGGAAGTGCAAGCCCACACCATATTTTCTAAAATATATGTATATTGAATGCAACTGAAATTTTTTTGCAGCAAAATTTATATTTTACATGTGTGTAGTCAGACGCAATTGAAAAGCTCCTGGTGAGAGTACAGAATTCATAGGGAACAATTACCAGATAATCGTGAATAAATGATTAATGCATGCTGCTAACATTTCCATGTTAAAGGGATATTGCAGTAAATTTGTATGAGTCACAAGGGCAAAATTTCCCAGATGCATAAAAGTGATACATGTTGTCTGAACAACAATGCAATCAATTACTGGTACATGAGGTATCTACAGTATTATAACAAAGTAATGTAGTAGAATTTAGTTTGCATAATTCAAGGTATGGAATTCTATTGCTTTTTTAAAAAATGTAATAATTTGTGCGATCCCAAGTCCCTGCCAAGATCAACGTTTATTGTTTATTCCTAATTATCCTTAAACTGGATGATGGGCTAGGCCATTTCAGGGGCCATTTAAAAGTTGACCACATTGGTGGGTTAGAAGTCAAATATCACCCTGACTAGGTAAGTTGGACTTCCTCTGCCGAAAGATGTTGTTTAACTAGATGACAGTCTGCTTATTTTTTTTTGCCGTTATCATGAAGAATGGGTGCCATGCTGACACAGCGATCAGCATGACCCTGTTACTTCTCAGGTGGTTCGGGAGTTTGGAGCTCAATTCTGGTGCTGTCCCATAAGGAGTCTCTGTATATCCTCCCCGTGGAATGTGTGCTTTCCCCCGGGTGCTTTCGTTTCCCCCACAGTCCAAAGAAATGCCAGGTAGGATAACTGGTCATTGTAAATTGCCCCGTAATTAGGTTAGGTTGACGGAGCAGCATGGCTCGAAGGCCTTGAAGGACCTACTTCACACCGTATTGCTAAAGTTTTTAAAAAAGTAAAAATAAAAATTAGAATATTACAAATAACCTTTGTGGGTCATTAATAAGTGACGTTCAAAAATACCTCTACTTAACATCAGGGATCAGTGTTCGGTTCCCATCACTGTCTGTAACGAATTTCTATGTTCTCCTCATGACCTTGTCGGGTTCATCTGATGCTGCGGTTTCTAGTTTCCTCCCACATTTTAAAGATGAATGAGTTAGTAGGTTAATTGGTCAGATGGGTGTAGTTGGGCAGCGCAGGCTCGTTGGGCCGGAAATGCCTGTTACTGTGATGTACCTCTAAATAAAAATAATATGAAGATTTTCTCTATAAATCTATCTTTAGAAACAAACCAAGTGAAACAAAATTGGCTTTTGCAGCACCTGTTGATTAGGGTCAGTTGTTACCAATTGGACTCACATTTGATGAGGAATCTCATGTCCACTCTTTAGTTTGTCCCGTGCAGTCCTCCATTTTTGCAGGAAAGAAGCATTCGGAGTGCAAGCTTTAAGTATGTTGATGTGGAGTAAAAATTCCTTGTCAGCACCATCAAGCTCTCAGCAATGTATAGGGTTGAGTGCTCAACAGCAGGAAGCCTATGCACAGTTCAAAAGGATCAATTATTATGCAGTTTTGTTCATGGTCAGTCTGAAGGAAAGTTAGCAATAGGAAAGTACTGTAAGTGGTGCCGTTTGTATTGAGGAAAGTCTTCAGATAATGGTGCGGAAGAAACTACAATGACATCCTCGCATCTGAACTTTTACTGAACCAGTAGATTCAGTAATCGTTTACCCCTAACACCCTCGAGGTCTAATGAGCAAAACATTGCCCTTTCTTAAATGAGGATCATCAAAAAATACTCTCAGCTGCAAGTCCTATCCACTACAAGTGTTTTGGGGAGCAGCTTAGGGTGCACTCTAATATGATGTAATATTTCAGGAGACTGCCTAATACGTTCACTGAGATCTATCACAAACTCCAAACTCAACATCAGTTACAAAGCAAGGTCAGAACTGCACTGCAAATGAGAGTCAACATGATGGTGGAATTTCTGTAAGTTCTCAGGCCCATGCAGGGGACAAAAGTAATAATTTGAAATTTGCAGCATATCACTGGCTTGGGAAGTTCATGGCTGTTTTATATTAGAAAAGGGATAACTTACATCATCCAATCAAAAGAGGATTTGTGAGGAATTCCTATGAATAATGGTAAAGTAACAGTAACAGGTGCGTAAATATACTGAGGGCATACACTCAAGGTGAAAGGGGGTAAGTTGAAAGAAGACGGGCAGGGAAATTTTTACAGAGTGTGTTGGTTGCCTGGTACATGCTGCTTGGAGTGTTAATGGAAACAAATATGATAGAGGCATTCAAGAGGCTCTTGGACAAAGACGTGAATGTGCAGGTAATGAAAGGAAATGGACATTGTGTAGAGAGAAAAGATGAGTTTACTTGGGCATTTGATTACTAATTTAATTAGTTCAGCACAACATTGTGGGCCAAATGACCTGCCCCTGTGCTGTACTGTTCTACAGTATGTTCCATGTCCATAAATCAGAAGGATCTTTGAAGAGGGAGAAGTGAAATTTAAGAAGGAGGAAATGAAAAAGGCAGAAAAATCTGTTTCATGGTCTGTATGCTGATGCTGGTCACTAACTTCTGCCAGCTACTCCAGAAATAGGCATTACATTCTACTCTTGGTATTGAGCTGATGGGAAACCATTTCTCACTTGTTTGTTTGATGCTGCAGATTCCAATTGTGTGCCATTTGTTTAACAACAGAAAGAGAGAAGTCTGTTTGGTTGGTCAATGTGATAAGGTTGCATCGTTGACAATGTTTGCTTGACTTAAATTATAAGTAAGGTTTGTAGAAATGCTGAGTCTTTTGGGATTTGGTGGACCTTTTAGTGATCGGTTTATGAATGATAGGCGTGTATTGCATGGAACAGTGAGATTACAAATCATAATTTCCATAGAGAGGACTGTTAATGTTGTGAAATGCCCCAAGGTGCTTTATAGAAGTGTTAACAAGCAAATTTTGACTCTGAGCCAAATAAGCTAATTTTAGAACAGCAAAGAAAAGATAGAGTTCACAAGAGTCTCAAAGATGGGAGCTGGGGGAGTCGAGGGATTTATAGTGCAACTTGGAAGATATAAGGTTATATAGTGAAGCACTGAAATAAGCAGAAGTAGAAATTGTGATAAGAACAAAAGTTTTGTCGATATTAAGCTGAGGCAGAAACAGAGATGTGTGTTGTTTTGAAGCAGGTGTGAAGCCAAATTAAAGTCAGGAGTTCATCTCCATACCAAAATACACACCAAAATGGAAAATTATGTGGTTCAGGAAAATACATTGTGCAGATCTGTATATTTTTAAAACATTTTAACAGTTTTTGTCTTGCTGCACTGAAATTATTCATTGACATGGAAGAACAGAATTTAATTAACTAGAGTAAGGTAAATTTGCCTTAGTTCAATTAGGATTTGTATGACAGTAATTATCAAGATTCTTGTAAAATCCCTTTATCCCGCTTCATTTGGCAAAAGGTATGCAATGTAAAAAAAACATTTACACAGTGGAGGAACAACACCTTATATTCCGTCTGGGTAGCCTCCAACCTGATGGCATGAAATACATTTTAATTCCACATCCCATTCCCATTCTGACATGTCTATCCACGGCCTCCTCTACTGTAAAGATGAAGCCACACTCAAGTTGGAGGAACAACACCTTATATTCCGTCTGGGTAGCCTCCAACCTGATGGCATGAACATCGACTTTTCTAACTTCCGCTAAGGCCCCACCTCCCCCTCGTACCCCATCTGTTACTTATTTTTATGCACACATTCTTTCTCTCACTCTCCTTTTTCTCCCTCTGTCCCTCTGAATATACCTCTTGCCCATCCTCTGGGTCACCCCCCGCCCCCCCCCGTCTTTCTTCCCGGACCTCCTGTCCCATGATCCTCTCGTATCCCCTTCTGCCTATCACCTGTCCAGCTCTTGGCTCTATCCCTCCCCCTCCTGTCTTCTCCTATCATTTTGGATCTCCCCCTCCCCCTCCAACTTTCAAATCCCTTACTCACTCTTCCTTCAGTTAGTCCTGACGAAGGGTCTCGGCCTGAAACGTCGACTGCGCCTCTTCCTATAGATGCTGCTTGGCCTGCTGCGTTCACCAGCAACTTTGATGTGTGTTATTTACACTTTATGGCAGCAACAAAACCTCACTATATACATGAAGCATTTAAGTGTATTTAGATCTTGCGAAATAATGTTAGGGATGTCAGAACTGAGAAATGGAATGGATGTCTCATTTTTGGCATTTATGTCAGCATCGCTCACTTACAGATCAGATAATAGCAGCTTGTCAGCGGAAACTATTATTTTTTTCTTTATTCTTCTACCAAACAACATTACAAATGGATTTCCTCACTGAAGCTGTTTGTTTGAAATGTCATCAGACAGATTTGGTTAATCTGGCTGTTTTGGGTTCTTTAAAGGGGAAAATAATGCAAGAGATGGATGTCCTTTCTGCTGGTGGCTTTGTAGCAAACTGGCAGTGAGGGACACTCAGCGGGTCAGTTTGCCCCTGACCTATATACCTGCTCATTGCAGCACAGTCCTTCTGGAGGTCAGTTACCCAGCACATCTGACCTCTTGCTCTGTTGCTGAATCCAGGGATGGAACACAAGTACAATAGATTGAAGATCCTGTACTTTGCACTCAGCCCCCACAATCCAGACCACAACGAAGCACATTCTTGATCTGTAACATGATCACATTCATTTGAATAGGGTTGGCAATTTTGACTGACAAGTAGGTGGTTTGTTTATTTGATATTACATTACATTTTAATGTGTGAATCAGATTAATTTGTA
Organism: Mobula hypostoma; assembly: GCF_963921235.1. NCBI lineage: Eukaryota > Metazoa > Chordata > Chondrichthyes > Myliobatiformes > Myliobatidae > Mobula > Mobula hypostoma. The sequence continues at coordinate 50,506,765 of NC_086100.1, read as the reverse complement.
AGTAAAAGTTTATTTCTCTTTATATGTCTTTATCAGCAAAGACATTTAATGGGATGTGTAGGGCATTTGACAGGATGGTGCCTGGAGTCTGGTCCACTCTGCCAGATGGCTGCAGCACCAAACTCACAGGATTAGTGAAGGGCAGTGAGTGTGAGACACTGGCTGCAACTGCAGGCCCAGATGTTTATTTTTCTTTTTTAGAACCTTCAGATTACAGGAGCGTCTGGTTTAAATTTCTTCTGTTCTGACCATTTGCCATCCCAGTGTATATTTGCCGCCTCCCACTGTTTCACTGTGTTCTCCCATCGCCAGCCCTAGTTATCAATAACATGCCAATCTGACTAATTTGTAGTGAGCTTTTGAATCCAGGTCAACTGCACAAATGAGTAGCTTTAGTTAGCCCTGTGAAGAATGTCCATCTGTCTTTATCATGCTCCAACATCCTTAATTCTCTGAATACTCATTATCCACTGCCCTTCAATCCATCATTTTCCCATACAAATAAATTAACAATTTACACTTCTAACTGAAGAACGAAAAAGTACTCCCATTCATCCATGGACCATGTCACATGCAACCTAAATTTGACTTGCCCATCCCCAAATGATGCCTCCTTCTGTCAGCATTTTCTCTCTCCTCTTGATTATTTTATCCCCTTCCAGAACCTTGTTTCTCCCTCTCCCAATTGCTTCCTGGCTACCTCTACTATTACATTTCCTCCCTTTCCCACTGTTTCCTCTGATACCATTCTGATTGGTGCCCGCTTCCACCTATGTCTGCCTATGCACTAAAATTCATCCCTACCCAAATGTTGTGCTCTCTCCTGGTGCTCCTTCAACAGTCAGTTGTAATCCCATTTTCTAGGATCTTATCATTGTGTTTATTCAATGGATGTCATGTCACTGCCACCAAAAGAAGAGCTGCCTATACCCAGTTTTTCCTGCTAAACTTTGAAAATATGTTCAGTGTTGGTTAATTTTGTCTGGAAGTGCTGTAACAAAACTACTTTCATACAGTGAAGTGTGTCAATGAAACACAGGTTGAATGTACAGTGCCTATGGAAAGCATTCACAACCCCCTTGGAAGTTTTCATGTTTTATTGTTTTAAACGTTGAATCACAATGTATTTAATTTGGCTTTTTTGACACTGATCAACAGAGAAAGACTCTTTTGTGTCAAAGCGAAAGCAAATCTCTACGAAGTGATCTAAATTAATTACAAATATGAAACAAAAGATTTGCTTGCGTAGGTATTCAACCCCATATTAAATGACACATCAAATCATCACTGGTGCACCCAATTGGTTTTAGAAGTTGCATAATTAGTTAAATGGAGATCACCTGTGTGCAGTCAAGGTATTTCAATTGATTGCAGTAAAAATACACCTGTATCTGGAAGGTCCAACTGCTGGTGAGTCAGTATCCTGACAAAAACAATACCATAAAGACAAACAAACACTCCAAGCAGTTCTGTGAAAAGGTTATTGAAAAGCATGTCAGCAGATGGATACAAGAAAATTTCCAAGTTACTGAATATCCCCTTGGAGTACAGTTAAGTCAGTCATCAAGAAATGGAAAGGATATGACACAGCAGTAAATCTGCCTAGAGCAAGCTGTCCTCAAAACCTGAGTGATCATACAAGAAGGGGCTAGTGAGGGAAGCCACCAAAAGATGTATGACAGCTCTGGAGAAGTTGCAAGCTTCAGTGGCTGAGATGGGAGAGACTACACATACAACAACTGTTGTCCAGGTGCTTTACCAGTCACAGCTTTATGGGAGACTGGCAAGGAGAAACCTACTGCTGAGAAAAACCCACATGAAACCTCAGCTAGAGTTTGCCAGCAGGCATGTGGGAGACTCTAAAGTCAGCTGGACAAAACGCTATCTTTGGTGTAAGCCAAACACCACATATCATCAAAAACACACTATCCCTTCTGTGAAGCATGGCGCTGGCTGCATCATGCTGTGGGGATGCTTCACTGCAGCAGACCCTAGAAGGCTTGCGAAAGTAGAGGGTAAAATGAATACAACAAAATACAAGGAAATCTTGGAGGAAACCCTGATGCAGGCTGCGAGAGAACTGCAACTTGGCAGAAGATTTGTTTTCCAGCATGACAATGATCCCAAGCATGAAGCCAAAGCTACACTGGAATGGATTAAAAACAACAAAGTTAATGTCCTGTAGCGGTCAAATCAGAGTCCACACCACAATCCAATTGAGAATTAATTGCTGGACCTGAAAAGAGCTGTTCATTCATGATCCCCTTGCAATCTGACAGAGCTTGACCAGTTTTGTAAAGAAGAACGGGGAAAAATTGCAGTATCTAGATGTGCAAAGCTGACAGAGACCTATCCACACAGAGTCAAACAAGAGAAAATCTGCAGATGCTGGAAGCTTCCTGTTGAAGGGTCTCAGTCTGAAATGTTGACTGTACTCTTTTCATTGATGCAGCCTGGCCTGCTGAGTTCCTCCAGCATTTTGTGTGTGTCCCATAGACTCAAGGTTGTAATTGCTGCCCAAGCTGTATCTACTAAATACTGACTTGAAGGGGGTGAGTAATAATGCAATCGATTATTTTTTGTTTAATAATTGTAATAAATTTAGACTAATTTGTAGAAATCTGTTTTCACTTTGACATAAAAATCTTTTTTATTGATTAGTGTCAAAAATGCCAAGTTAAAACCACTGTGATTCAATGTTGTAAAACAATAAAAGATGAAAACTTCCCAGGGGGGTGGGGGGTGAATACTTTTTGTCAGCACTGTATATTCTTCACAATCTGGAAGGTGCTTGACAGCTTCATTCCATTCATTTTTAAGATGACAAGTCTGAATTTTACGGTGGTCTGGTGATCCTGGCATGGATGCACGTAGCCTCTTCCCTGATGTGAGAGGGACAAACAGTCCATGAACAGAGTGTGTGGTATGTTACTTGATGATGTTACTAGCCCTCTACTATCAAGCTTCTGTTTTAGCGTCTTTGATGGTGGGTAGGCTGATGTCACTGATGCATTGGGCAGTTTTCACTACTTGTTGTCAAGCCTTCTTGTCCACTGCAACACACATCAAAGTTGCTGGTGAACGCAGCAGGCCAAGCAGCATCTATAGGAAGAGGCGCAGTCGACGTTTCAGGCCGAGACCCTTCGTCAGGACTAACTGAAGGAAGAGTGAGTAAGGGATTTGAAAGCTGGAGGGGGAGGGGGAGATGCAAAATGATAGGAGAAGACAGGAGGGGGAGGGATAGAGCCGAGAGCTGGACAGGTGATAGGCAAAAGGGGATACGAGAGGATCATGGGACAGGAGGTCCGGGAAGAAAGACGGGGGGGGGGGTGACCCAGAGGATGGGCAAGAGGTATATTCAGAGGGACAGAGGGAGAAAAAGGAGAGTGAGAGAAAGAATGTGTGCATAAAAATGAGTAACAGATGGGGTACGAGGGGGAGGTGGGGCCTAGCGGAAGTTAGAGAAGTCAATGTTCATGCCATCAGGTTGGAGGCTACCCAGACGGAATATAAGGTGTTGTTCCTCCAACCTGAGTGTGGCTTCATCTTTACAGTAGAGGAGGCCGTGGATAGACATGTCAGAATGGGAATGGGATGTGGAATTAAAATGTGTGGCCACTGGGAGATCCTGCTTTCTCTGGAGGACAGAGCGTAGATGTTCAGCAAAGCGGTCTCCCAGTCTGCGTCGGGTCTCACCAATATATAAAAGGCCACATCGGGAGCACCGGACGCAGTATATCACCCCAGTCGACTCACAGGTGAAGTGATGCCTCACCTGGAAGGACTGTTTGGGGCCCTGAATGGTGGTAAGGGAGGAAGTGTAAGGGCATGTGTAGCACTTGTTCCGCTTACACGGATAAGTGCCAGGAGGGAGATCAGTGGGGAGGGATGGGGGGGACGAATGGACAAGGGAGTTGTGTAGGGAGCGATCCCTGCGGAATGCAGAGAGAGGGGGGGAGGGAAAGATGTGCCTAGTGGTGGGATCCCGTTGGAGGTGGCGGAAGTTACGGAGTGCAGTTTCCGTACCAAGCAACGAAGCAATTTGTTTGGATGCTCTCTACTGCACATTTGTAGAATGATGTATGTACGGATGTGCAAAGTCCAGCTCTCTTCAGCCTCCTCGGAAAGTAGAGGCACTGGTGAGCTTTCTTGACTGTGTAGAATTGTTCTGCAACCATAACAGGTTGTGCTTATAGAGTTTGAAACTACTTACAGATTCCACTAATGTACCGCCAATGTAAAAAGAGCTGTGAGTGGTATGGATTCTCCCGAAGTCGATAACCATCTCCTTCGAACACATATAAAATGCTGCAGGAACTACCTTATCGACTGATTATCTACTGATATCTTTTATAAGTATCACTCCCCAATTTATCCTATGCTACATCGACGACTGCATTGATGCTGCTTCCCGGATGTCCAGCATCTGCAGATTTTCTCATCTTTGAACCATCTCCTTTGTCTTATTGATGTTAAGGGAGAGGTTATTTGTCTGGCACAGGCCTCAAACTCGTCCACCTTTTCTCTGTAGGCTGTCTCGTTGTTGCTGATGAGCCCCGCCATTGTTGTGCCTTTGGTGACCTTGACAGTGTGATTATTTGGGTATTTGGCCATGCAGTCACGTGTGCGCAGAGTGTACAGCAATGGGTTCAGCACAGAGACCTCAGCGGCGTTCACGTTGAGGATGATGGTGAGGGAGGAGCGGTTGTGCACCCTGACTCTCTGAGGTCTGTTTATTAGGAAGACCGACACCCAGCAGCACCTTGGTGTAACTAGACTGAGAAGAAGGAGTTTGTTCACCAAGGTCTGTGGGGCAATAGTGCTGAATGCCGAACTGAAATCCAGAAACAGTATTCTGACATAAATGTCCTTGTTTTCGAGGTGTGTCAGGGTCCGGTGCATGACAGACGCTATGGTATCTGTCGTAGAGCGGTTCTGTTGTAAGCATAATGGTAAGTGTGGCAGGAATGGAGGTTTCGATATGCGCCATTATCAGCCGTTCAAAGCACTTCATGATGCTTGGCATCAATGCCACTGGGCATCAGTCATTTAGATCTAAAGACGTAGAGTTCTTTGGTAGAGATATGATAGCTGATTTGGAGTATGTGGAGACAGCAGCCAGGATGAGTGAAGTGTTGAAGATGCCCATAAAGACGCGAGTGAGCTGCTATGCACACTGCCTGCGAATTCAGCCTGGGATATTGTCTTGCCTGACTGCCTTATGGGGGTTGATTCTCTGCAGAGTCCTTCTGAAGGCTGCTGCAGTTACAGACAGTGGCTTCTCACCTGGAAGGGGGTTAGCTTTCATGCCTGACGTTGCGTTGTATGCTACAAAGCATGCATTAAAGTTGTTTAGAACATCAGGGAGGGAGGTATCACTAGTGCAGCTAATGCTGTTTTTCCTTGCGTAGTCATTAATGCCTTTGACGCCCAGCCACATACACAGAGGATCATTATCAGACAGATGTTGCTGTAGTCTGCAGAAATGTAGTTAAACGTGCATCCAAAAGTAGCTGTTAGTTATTGCCTCTTGCTCCATGGGATCTCCCATTGCAAACTTTTCCAAGGTAATCAGTAAATTAACATTAACTGTTTATCAATTATTCTGGCTGTAAAAAGACTCTGAATGTGTTATGCCTTATTGAACAAGATGCCAAAGTTGAATGGTATTGTAAGCTGTTGCTGCTTAAAAATTTCTCTGAATAGTATGCAGTAGGTGGGTACAGCTTGGGCATCCCTTATCCAAAATGCTTGAGGCTGGAAGTGTTTCGGATTCCGGATTTTTTCAGATTTTGGAATGTTTGCACTTATATAATGAGATGCCATGCGGATTGGACCCAAATATAAACACAAAATACATTTACATAACATATGCAGCTGGTATGATGAAGCTCACAGGTTTAACAATCTGCAGAGCACAGTCTGACATGATGGAGCTGGGTCCTCCACAGACTGTCGGAACTGAATAAACGGCTCCAACCACTTCTGTTATTGGGTTCCAGCTCTGTGATCAGCTTCATATCTGCTGTCAGTTTTAAGCTGCCCATTCCACAGCATCTATGACTGGAAGGGGGGGAGTTGTTTTATATAATATTTTTAATAATTTTGCACATGAAACAAATGCCTTCAGTTTTCAGTTTGTCGTGATAGAACTTTGCTTGTTTCATGATGAGCATATTGTTAAGCAGTGTATGTTCACTCCAGCACTGACGAATCCACTCTTTCAGTACATGATTTGGAGCTTCATTTTTTTTCACTCTATGCAGTGCGTTTCTATTTTTCATTAACTTCTGTTCATTACATATGTGCAGTCACTTCTCAGCAGTGTCGCTGGTGCACAGAGACCTGTGTATTGCCTGGGAACTTTCACAGCACTTAGTGGAATTTTCCATCTGTGACATCATGTCAGCACTCAAAAATAAGGATTTTGGAGGTTTTCGGATAAGGGATGCTCAAACTGCATTTAATTCAAATGGATCATTTTTCCAAAACCATGAAATCCAGTTTTAATAAATTTGATGGTATAAACTATCAGTAAAATGTTTCCAAAGTTAATTAAAAATTAAAGCACTTCATTTCCTAGTTTTCTGTATGTGGGAAGGTTTCAGTGGAATGGCTCCTCGGTGCACTCAGAGCACAGCCTCTATAGCTGACACTTGACAGAAACGGATATCAGAAAAAAGGAAATCTGTGCCTTAGTGATCTGTGTAGGTAGCACTCCTTTAAGTAGTGTCACTTAATCTGTCAAATAAAACATCATCTTTGGCACATATTATTTTCTAATGATATTGGTCCGTATTCTTTAATTTAAAGCATTTTCAAATTCTTGTATAGAAGTGATTGAATGCTGTATCCTGCCCAATCTTTTATTAAGAAAGGCTGGGGTTAGTAGCACTCTTTCTGGAATAACTAAAATATTACAAGATATTATGTGGCACTGAGATTGCTAGATTGAGGGTAAAAAATAGACCATCTGTTTTACCAGGAAGTATTTGTCCAAGTTAACATGCTCTCTGATTTGGGTGTGAAAGAGTTTAACTGAAATGTGTTAAAATAACTCTTGCAATGAAACTAAATGACTCATGCAAAACTGATACAATATATAAAAACGGGATCTTTATCAGCTTATAATTCAAAAAGGAACAAAGTAGACTCCAACAGGTGCTTTGAAACTAGAAGCAGAGCAGACGAAAAATGATTTTAATCTTTTACTTGTTAAAGCATCAGTGTCATTGTTAAAATATTTTTTTTGCTCAATTGGCCTATCAGCTATTTTCAAAGGAGTTACCTGCCTGTCAGTGTCTAAATTTTATTTGCTTTATTAGAAATGAATTTCAGAAGTTGGCTTTTAAAAGTTTACTTAAAATTGCTATAAATGTGCATTGACTTTGGTTGCATAAATATTTTGCATTTCTTTGGTGACACTCAATTATTTGAACATTTAAGAGGTGATCCACGATCTAAATGTCATTTAACATAGCGATGGCATTGTTGATGTGAAAATGAAATCAGAAATTGTTATCCATATGTGTTCAATATATTAGTACCTAAAATTGCTACATTATTATGACTACAAAGACATGATGGTGAATTTATTTATTTAGAGATGCATCAGAACGGGTCCTCCCAGACTAACGAGCCCCATTGCCCTGCAACCTGCATATTGTACCCTAGCCTCATTACAAGGCAATTTACAGTGACTAATTAACCTACTAACTGGTACGTCTTTGGAATGTGGGAGAAAACCAGAGCACACAGAGGAAACCTACGTGATTGCAGGGGGGACGTACATACGTGCAGACGGTGTCGGAATTGAACTCTGAGCTCCATCTCAAGTTGTAATAGCGTTTCACTAACTGCTACACTACTATGGCGTCCCAATTTAGCTGAAGGACTTATTGAGGATTTCCATGTTTCGGTTCAGCATTGAGAAATATTAAGCTAGATTTTGAAGCAAATATAAGATTGAGGCTACTAATGTTCGCTGTTATTAAAGTGTAAATCAGCTAGAAACCTCCAGAATTGTATAAATGCAACTAATCATTTGAATTAGAATGTTTCTGTTCGATTATACTCCTCGCTTCCCAGAAATACGTCATGATCAGAGGTTCATTGTTCAAATGCATTGAACGTTATTGTACTTTAAGGATGAGTTCCAAACTTGCCAGAATCTCTTAAGGATTGTCCTTATCATTGTGATATTCTTTTAATAGCAGGACAAAATTAAGTATTGCTTAAGAATTTTTCTGGCCATGTTAATAGCTCCGATTTTGCCATCTGTAGAAGCCACTCATGTTCACCATTTATCCCTAGGTTCAAATTTATTGATAGCATGATCTTTCTAGAGGATAGTGATACAATCCTCTGCAATATGGCTTCTGTGTGTAAACATCTTGTGTGTAAGGTGTAACTTCCATGTTCAAAGAATAGACAATAGGTGCAGGAGTAGGCCATTCAGCCTTTCGAGCCAGCACTGCCATTCACTGTGATCATGGCTGATCATCCACAATCAGTATCCAGTTCCTGCCTTATCCCCATAACCTTTGATTCTGCTATCTTTAAGAGCTCTACCCATCTCTTTCTTGAAGCCATCCAGGGACTTGGCCTCCACTGCTTTTGGGGCAGAGCATTCCACATATCCACCACTCTCTGGGTGAAAAAGTTTTTCCTCAACTCTGCTCTAAATGGCCTACCCCTTATTCTTAAACTGTGGCCTCTGGTTCTGGACTCACCCATCAGCGGAAACATGTTTCCTGCCTCCAGCGTGTCCAATCCCTTAATAATCTTATATGTTTCAATCAGATCCCCTCTCATCCTTCTAAATTCCAGTGTATACAAGCCCAGTCGCTCCAATCTTTCAACATATGACAGTCCCGCCATCCCGGCAATTAACCCTGCTAACCTACACTGCACTCCCTCAGTAACATGCTGTTCGAGAAAGCTATCATGGATGCATTCTATAAAACCTTCCTCAAGACTGCCTTGACAAACTTGATTCACTCAATGTGCAAGTTAAAAGTCCCCCACAATAACTGCTGTTCCATTCTTACATGCCTCAGATATTTCTCAGTTTAAAGGTGAACCAAACTAAGCAATACACATAAAAGTTGCTGGTGAACGCAGCAGGCCAGGCAGCATCTCTAGCAAAAGGTACATTCGACGTTTCGGGCCGAGACCCTTCGTCAGGACTAACTGAAAGAAGAACTAGTAAGAGATTTGAAAGTGGGAGGGGGAGATCCAAAATGATAAGAGAAGACAGGAGGGGGAGGGATGGATCTAAGAGCTGGACAGTTAATTGGCAAAAGGGATATGAGAATCATGGGACGGGAGGCCTAGGAGAAAGAAAGGGGGAGGAGGAAGCCCAGAGGATGGGCAATAACAGATGGGGTACAAGGGGGAGGTGGGGCATTAGCAGAAGTTTGAGAAGTCAGTGTTCACGCCATCAGGTTGGAGGCTACCCGGACGGAATATAAGGTGTTGTTCCTCCAACCTGAGTGTGGCTTCATCTTTACAATAAAGGAGGCCGTGGATAGACATATCAGAAAGGGAATGGGACATGGAATTAAAATGTGTGTCCACTGGGAGATCCTGCTTTCTCTGGCAGACAGAGCGTAGGTGTTTAGAGAAACGGTAGCCTCCAACCTGATGGCATGAACATTGACTTCTCTAACTTCCATTAATGCCCCGCCTCCCCCTCGTACCCCATCCGTTATTGCCCATCCTCTGGGCTTTCCCCTCCCCCTTTCTTTCTCCCTAGGCCTCCTGTCCCATGATCTTCTCATATCCCTTTTGCCAATCAACTGTCCAGCTCTTGGCTCCATTCCTCCCCCTCCTGTCTTCTCCTGTCATTTTGGATCTCCCCCTCCCCCTCCCACTTTCAAATCTCTTACTAGCTCTTCTTTCAGTTAGTCCTGACGAAGGGTCTTGGCCCAAAACGTTGACTGTACCTCTTCCTATAGATGCTGACTAGCCTGCTGCATTCACCAGCAACTTTGATGTGTGTTGCTTGAAATTCCAGCATCTGCAGATTTCCTCGTGTTTGCGTTTTTAAATCAAACTAAGGTTGGGCAAAAGCATATGTATTGTGCTGGTGTTGACATTTTCTCACAAAATCTATGGGAATTGATTGAATTCTGGAGAGTTATTCCTTCACCCTTTCAATTATTAACAATCAACCTTTGCCCTCCTCTTCCTGTATATTTTGCCTCTTTCTGCTCCCAAACTTTCCTTCCAGATCTGCCTTCAAATCAATCACTCATTAGTACTTTTAGATCTTTGTCCATCTACCCCTTTTGGTTTTTGATCATTCCCGCTTTTCACAGAACTTGCCTTCTGTTTTTCCCCTCTCCCTCCCTCCCTCCCCCACCCCCCAGGATATCTAGAACTTATTTTAAAAACCTGCCTCAAGCAGAGCCTTTGAAATAATGTAGTTCAACTTGGACCCCTGACCTGCAGTCACATTCCCCTCACCCCAATCACCAAGTCTTTGATTCTCCACTTTCTAGACAAGCCCAAATCCAGGATTACCTCCAAGGGCAAGGCTTGTTTAGTTCTGACTGATGCCTTGACTGTTAAAGTCTACTGAATTTTTCAGATGATGGACCGTTCACTCAATATTAGTTTGTCACTTTCTACCACACAAAGAATCAAAGCCGTTCAAGGCTACAAATGTTTCCTCAAACTAGCCAGTGAATATTTAGTGCTAAGTACAAAATGTGATCCAGCCCTTAAGACATTTACTTAAAGATTAGTAATAACCTCAAAAGTAGAAACTATACACAATATGATCATGCAAGTTTAATCACTGTACTGGTTATTATTTCAGCTTGCTAACTATTTTGTCTCCAATATGGTCTATTTTGATCATTAATAAAGTATGGTTCCATCTCTGAAGTTAGAATGGCTGATAAGTAGTTTAATTAAATTTTAATTATCAATTTAACTCTGATTCACAATTATTTTCCTTCATTTCTATATAAAATAAATTCATTGTGTGATCCTAATATTTTAATAAGCTGCCAGACTTAAAAATGCAAAGGTCAACTTAAACAAAATCCATAGCAAAAGGTATAATGGGTGAAATGAATTTCTGGGTGTTTGAACTTCCTGAATGTTAAAACAGTCACAAACTAATCCCACAGCTTCACCTTCTAAGCAGTATTTTCTTCCGTATGGAGTATTTATTCTCTGACTCAGTTTTATCTTGTGAATAACAACTCCATAATTAAAACATTTTACCAACCTTTACTTTGCCGTACATTTTAAATTTAAATTGATCCCTCATCACTAAATCCTCAACAGGAGATCAATATGGAAATGTTTGCTATATACCCCAGCAAAAACAAAATCATCACTTATAAAAACTTGCTTCCTCCTAGCTTTTCTGATTCCAGTGAAAGCAACGTTGCTTTGGAATTCATAAGGAAAGAGCCATGAGGTAAAAATCTGGCTGATATGGTGTCTGCACCAACATTGTGTCTCCCACAGCAATTAACATCTTCCTTCCTCAGTCTGATTTTTAAATTGATATATAGAATTTTGAAAGTCTGTGTCCCAATCATCTTCCCAATCAAACACAAACAAAATGCTGGAGGAACAGATCGAAGGCTGACAAAACAAATACTGAGTCAAACACTCCAAGTGGAGAGAAATAGTGAAGCCTCTAGTCACATTTTAAACCCAACACTGTACTGGTTACTGCAAAACATCAAAGACTTCAAAGCCATAGAGAAGAAGCACAAAATAACTCAGAGACTGACGGATTCCTAGATCAACACACACACAAAATGCTGGCTGAACTCAGCAGGTCACACAGCATCTATGGAAATGAATAAACAGCTGATGTTTTGGTACAAGTCCCTTCTTCAGAACCAAGAAAGAAGGGGGAAGAAGCCAGAATAAAAAGGTGGGGGAAGGCAAAGGAGGCTGTTTATGGTTTGCTAGCTTCCCGGTCTTCAGTGTTTGAGAACTTGATGATTTTCCTTATCATCATGGACCTGGATGTTGGAGCAAGGCTAATAATTGGAAAGGAATCACCCCTGTACCTGAAAGGCCATTTGTATACATGTTATCAGATGACAGCCCTGTCTGAGGTTGATGTGCAAGTTGTGAGCCTCCAATCAGTATCCTTGGCCAATAGGGAAATGGGGCTGATGATCTGTTTGAAACATCTTCAGAAAATATCTTAAAAGGGTCCAGAATTTTGATCAAATCGTAGAGAGTGTATTAGTGCCCAGTTGTGAATTAGAGATGGTTGGAATTGTATAGGCTGGTTACTGTCTCAGAATGAGGGGAGCATAGCAGCAATGGGGATTTTTAGGATCAGGAAATGTATCATTCCCTGAAATCGGGAAGGATGGGTACTGGTGAATGGTGGTTGAGGATTAATTTAGTCATAATCAATGGATGGAGGAGAAAACATTTGCTAGTTTTCTCCCCCACGGGACCCAGGTAATCTGAGTGTGGACCAAGAAGAGAGACTTGTGTCTCAGCACCTTGTTATCTTCCTGCCTTGATATTCCTAGATCAGCCTGTCCACCAGCTCCCCCTAGCACTCCATCTGCAGTCAAAGCAACAGAAAATAAATGGTTGGTTTAGTCATGGACTTGGAGTGCCCATAGTTTTGTCAATGACTATACATTCAGGATCACTTTTCGAGCTAATAATGAGCTTTATTTCCAGATGTGGTACCATTCTCTTCTTGAGCCATGAAAAATGACACCCCCACTCCAACTAAGTTAAATTTGATCCACTTAAAGACTTTAAATTGTTAGCTCTTGTGTTAGTGTTTGTGTGCTTATTGTTTAAAGGATTTACTTGAACATTGTCTTGGGATATATGCTGAAATAGAAGATCTTTTTTTGTGAGCATTTCAATATATCTATTTGTCGTTTGAAGCAAAATCAAGACGTGTGTATTCGTGTTACAGTTCTACCATCAAGATGAGGATAATCTTTGGTAGAATGAAGATTGATGCAATAGCTGGATATTTAAAGTTCATTATCTTCAAAAAAAATTGTCAGAAGCACAGTATTCATTTAAAAGCACATTCTTAAACTAACCTTTCTCTGCAATTAATACTTTGCCTTGAGTTTGATCTGCCTATCCAGCAATTCTTTGACTTTTAAGATATTTGTACTCAAAAAGGCCTCCCAAATTAGGGCAGATCCCATTTGCACTGGCTTCTGCATCATAACAGTAGATTCTAGGGTGATTTGACAGTAAGTGTGCTCATACTGCTGGGAGCTCATTACAATACGTTGAAGTGACCTTGAATACCAACGAAATAGCTTGATTAACATTCCCGAGAGTAGTACAATTGAGATAAAAGAGCAATACCTGGTGTCAGCAGAAGCACTTTCCCTTCATCTTTCAGCCTGGTTGGGGGGTGGGGGGGGAAGTAATTGTTGGTTGGTTTTTTATAACTTTTTGGATATTTTCTTTTGGAGTGTTTTGTGAGATTACTAGGAAATGTTTCACAAGTGAAGAATTATGAGATAAAATGACATTAGTCTGTGCAATTATTCTCTCCTTCGCTATTTTTGAGGAGGAAGGGAACAGTATATAAAAAAGAACATGGAGGATGAGCAATGTACACCACATGATATTACCTCCAAAAGATCTTGCATGTTAATGTTCTATAAGGAAGGGGTCCTTTTTTAACAAACAGGCTGGAAAATCTGTAGCCAAGGCCATCTCTCTGAAAGTATACACAGCTCTGCCTGAATGTGTAAAAGTTATCACGTTATTCCTCCGTAATACTATTAACCCATTTGAAACAAGTACATGGCAAGTGAAGGGCACCTGATATACCAATGGGAAGTGTTGGATACCTGACTTAATAACAGCAAGGATTAAAAATGCCTGTGATGCAAACTTTAACTCATCGGCTGCGTGACATTTTGGTATTAGCAATATAATTTGTTTCCAAAAATCTGGTGGGTTTCAAGTAGAAAATATTAAATGAAGATGGTAACAATTTTAATCACTAAAGAAACGTGAGCTGCATAAAGAAATAGATGTCGTCTCCTCTAGTACAGGCGAACAAATATATTTAATTAATTTAGCCACTTTCAGTTACAAGATTACAACAAAGCAGTTGAACAAAGCCAGCCTTACAGAATCTGACTCCTTTTCTGTTCTATTGTGTAGTTCCTTTAAGTAACCCCTTCATCAAAAATATTGGCAAAATAGCAGCTCGGAATTTTGTGATTCAGGCTGATGAACATCATAGGGGTCAGCTGAGCAAGTGTTAATGAGACCGACAGATGCCCCAGCTGTTTGTTATATGAAAGACCTTGATTTCAGTAAGTGGGAATCAAATTGGAATGTAAGATTGGTCTTTGCATGGTTATTTTAACTCCATCTCCTACCATCCCCCCAGGCACAGGGGATTAAAATTCACTCTGTAAAGCACACCGGATATAGGAATATGATAGCTTTAAAAAAAATTGAATGGATGTGACAGCTTAGTTAGATGCACAAGATGAAAGACATGAGAGCATTCTTTGAAGGGGCTATGGAAAATTCGTGACAAGTATGTTACATTGCAATTCAGTACATTGTATTGTGTATGATGATCTGGCTGCTGTGCAGACTCTGTCATAGCACTGGCTGGTCACTTTCAGCATTTGAGTATAAGTGCAGCTTTGAGACTGCAGACCTTGTTCAACCAGAAGACAAAGATTTTTAAAACGCAATTTGCCCAGGTCTCTGCCTCCAGGTTCAGCAGCTAGACACCTCCATCAAGCAGAAAATATGTAGTTTAATTTAGAAGCAGTGAAGCATGCAAACTTTCCTCAAGAGAGCTAAAAGGACTGATCTTGATGCTTGCTGTCCCACTCCTGTAGTGTGAATTCACTCACGCATTGACAGGTTCAGAAATTGGTTAGTTTTTTCTCCTGTGTACAATGTTTTCTATCCTGGGCAACATCACATTTTATTTCCCCAAATCAGGACAGCCTTTCAACCCTTTTAATAATAAAGTTCCAAGCACAGCTCATTTTTAGTGTCACAATCAGAAAGAAGGTAAACTGTTCAAATAATTACACTTCTCCCAACTTTTATTTTTTATTTTTTGTTTATCATAATTGTAATTTTTAACACTGAAACAACTTTTGTAGATATTATGTTATTCTTAACTTGAAGTCTGTCATGTAGCAAAATCTTTTCCAAAATATTTGCTGCAGTAGAAGGCAAGGTCAAATACAAAGTGAATGATAAATCACCTAGCGTGGATAGGATGGAAGCGAATTTTAACTCCCTGGCGGAAGCTGATAGCCTTTCAGCCAAGATGCCTGTGGCAGTACTCAGCAGATGCTAATATCTCACTGACCAGATGCCTGCATAAAATGAGCAAAGAGAGGCAGCTGCTGGCATTAGGCAGATCAAAACCTCATATCCCAGACGTAGCTGAGCATGAAGAGAGGTCATTAGGCGCAGTGAAGCGAGTTCACTGGTGAGGTAGAGGGGTGGTTTCTGGATCATCACAAGCCCAGGATCTCCCTGTGCAGCCTGGAGGTGCATTTAGCAGCTATCTTTTCTTCCCTCACAGGGCAACAACTTGGAAAAGTAAGGATAAAGTAGATGGGAAGGAGAATGCAGGAGAGGCTATTGAAAAACTTAACTTTTCAGGCAACATGGAGACAAAATTTAAAAGGGTGGTGAACATCGAACTGAAGGTGTTTGTATTTAAATACACACTGCATATGTAATAAGGTAGACAATTTGATAGCACTGTTAGAAATGCTAACAATTTCTGAGTCCTGGTTGAGAGAAGATTACAGCTGGGAGTTTAACATCCAAGGATGCATATCCTATCAAAAGGACAGGCAAGTGGGTAGAGGTGGTGGGGTGGTTTTGTTGGTCAAAAAATGAAATCAAATCCTTAGGAAGAAGTGACATAGGATCAGAAAATGTAGAATCCTTCTGGGTAAAGTTAAAAAAACTTGCTTGCTTACTTCCTGCCCATTATGCCACTGGCACTTAGGGCAACAATGAAAATCCTCCTCCTCTTGTGTTCAGGGCTCGGCTTCAGAATCAGGTTTAATATCATCAGCGTATGTCGTGAAGTTTGTTAACTTAGCAGCAGCAGTACGATACAATACATAATAATATAGCAAAATAAGTAAATCAATTACAGTAAATATGTAACATACATCAAAGTTGCTGGTGAACGCAGCAGGCCAAGCAGCATCTATAGGAAGAGGCGCAGTCGACGTTTCAGGCCGAGACCCTTCGAGTTTAGTTAAATTAAAAATAGTGCAAAAACAGAAATAATAAAAGTGAGGTTGTGTTCATGGGGTCGATGGCAGATTGGGAAAAAGCAGTTCCTGAGTCGCTGAGTGTGTGCCTTCAGGCTTCTGTACCACCTTCCTGACAATAACAATGGGATGTGGGCATGTACTGCATGATGGGGGTCCTTAATCATAGACGCCGCCTTTCTGAGACACTGCTCCTTGAAGGTGTCTTGGATACCAAGGAAGTTAGTACCCAAGATGGAGCTGACTAATTTTACAACTTTCTGTAGCTTTCAATCCTGTCCAATATCAGCCCCACACCCCCACCCCCAAAGCACACAGTGATGCAGCCTGTCAGAATGCTCTCTATGGTACATCAGTAGAAATTTTCAAGAGTCTTGGGTGACAAACCAAATCTCTTCAAACGCCTAATGAAGTATAGCCACAGTCTTGCCTTCTTTCTAGTTGCATCAATATGTTTGGACCAGGTTAGATCATTGAAGAACTTGAAGTTGCTCACTCTCTCCACTTCTGATCCTTCTGTGAGGATTGGTTTGTGATCCCTTGACCTACCCTTTCTGAAGTCCACAGTCAGATCTTTGGTCTTATTGATGCTGAGTGCAAGGTTGTTGCTGCGACAGCACTCCACTAGCTGGTATATCTCGCTCCTGTACGCCCTCTCATACGTTTGAGATTCTGCCAACAGTGGTTGTATCATCAGCAAATTTGTAAAGGGCATTTAAACTATACCTAGCCACACAGTCATGGGTATAGAAGGAGAAGAACAGTGGGCTAAGCACACACCCGTGAGGTGCACCAGTGTTCATCGTCAGCGAGGAGGAGATATTATTATCAATCCGCACAGATTGTGGTCTTCAGGTTAGGAAATTGAGGATCCAATTGTAGGGATAAAGATTCGGGTTCTGCGGCTTATCAATCAGGACTGTAGGAATGATGGTATTAAATGCTGAGCTATAGTCAACGAATAGCATCCTGACATAGGTGTTTGTATTGTCCAGGTGATCTCAGGCCGTGTGTAGAGCCTTTTGAGATTGTGTCTGCCATAGACCTGCTGTGGCAATAGGCAAATTACAGTGGGTCCAGGTTCTTGAGGAGGCAGGAGTTGATTCTGGCCCTGACCAACCTCTCAAAGTATTTCATCACTGTAGATGCGAGTGCTACTGGACAATAGTCATTATGGCAGCTCACACTACTCTTGGGCACTGGTGTAATTGTTGCCTTTTTGAAGCAGGTGGGAACTTCCAACCGTAACAATGAAAGACTGAAAATGTCCTTGAATACACCTGCCAGTTGGTTGGCACAAGTCCTCGGAGCCTTACCAAGTATTCTATTGTGGCCTGCCGCCCTACAAGGGTTCACCCTCCTGAAAGACAGCCTGACATTGGTCTCTGAAATAGAAATCACAAGATCACTGGGTGCACCAGGGATCATCACAGCTGTAGTTATATTCTCCCTTTCAAAGTGGGCATAGAAGGTGTTGAGCTCATCTGGTACTGAAACATCGCCTGCCATTTGTACTATTGGGTTTTGCTTTGTAGGAAATAATATCCTGCAAACCCTGCCAGAGTTGACATGCATCCGATGTCACCTCCAACTTTTCTCTGAATTGTTTCTTCACTGTTGAAATAGCCCTCTGCAGGTCAAATCTGGTTTTCTTGTACAGGCCTGGGTTGCCAGACATAAATGGCACAGATCTTGCCCTCAGCAGATGATGAAACTCTTGGTTCATCCACAGCTTTTGGTTTGGAAATGTACAGTATGTTTTCATAGGCACACGCTCATCCACACAGGTTTTAATGAAGTCAGTAACAACTGCAGCATACTCATCCGGATTCGAAGATGAATCCCTGAATACAGGGGTTCCTTCATGTCAGTAGCTTTTCACTAACATCAGTAATGCAAGGCCTGAGTGGAGTCTATGGAATACCGTCACACTCAGATGTAAAAAGATTCTTCATTTCTGCTTCTGGAACAATTATCACCAGGCATTGATAGCCCTGAGCTGAACCTCATAACCAGTAGAGTGGAGGACAGGTCTACCACTCTTAGTCTGGCCTCTACTCTTTGGCATGGGTGATCCTAACAAGAGCCAAAGTGCGAAGCCCTGACTCCAGCCAACATGGCTGTCTAGGTCATTGAGGCACGCTAGCCCAATGACAAAGTTGTGATCCTCTTGGCAAGTTATAGAGAGCCTCCGAACAGTTGGCAGGATGTGAGTAAAAATTACAGTGGGAGATGGAAAAGGCATGTAAAAAGGGCATATTACAATGGTCATGGGTAATTTCAATGTGCATTTCAATGAAACAGCTAGCTGAAGAGATTGTGGAGACATTAGGAGTGATCTTTTCAGAATCACCAGATTATGTAATGGTTCCCAAGGACTGGAAGATCACAAATGGCACTCCACTCTTTAAGAAGGGAGGGAAACAAAATACAAGCAGTTAACCTAACTTCAGTGGTTGGCAAGATGTTGGAGTCCATTATTAAGGATGAAGTTTTAGGGTATTTGAAAACACATGATAAAATAGGCCAAAGTCAGACCATAAGACATAGGAGCAGAATTAAGCAGATATGGAATATTGTGAACAGTTTTAGGCCCCTTATCTAAGGAAGGATGTGTTGGCATCAGAGGGTCCAGAGGCACTTCACAAGACTGATCCCAGGAATGAAAGAATGCTTGATGGCCCTGGACCTGTAGTCACTGGAGTTTAAAAGAATTAGTAAAGGATCTCATTGAAGGCCTAGAATGGATGTGCTGAGGATGTTTCTCATTATGGTGGAGTCCAGGACCAGAGGGTGCAGCCTCAGAATAGAAGATGTCCCTTTAGTACAGTGATAAGGAGAAATTCCTTTAGCCAGAGGGTAGTATTGCTGTGGAAGCCAAGTCATTGGCTATACTTAAAGTGGAGGTTGACAGGTTCCTGATTAGTAAGGATGTCGAGGATATGGGGAGAAGGCAGGAGAATGGGGTTGAGAGGGATAGTTAACCAGCCATAATGGAATGATGGAGTAGACCCAATGGGTCAATTGGTCTAATTCTGATCTTGCGTCTTATGGTTGTAGAAACTACATTCAATGCTTAACTAAAATCTAAAAATCAAAGACCTGGTGATAACTTTAGCTTAAAAATTCCAATAGGTCCTATTCTATGTTGAGTGAAACAGATACTTGGGAGAAAAAAAAACTGTCTGTGATAGAATTGTCTCATTCTACCCTCCTGGACGCGCCCCCCCCCCCCCACGACCATTCACATTCAGCAATGAGGGGTTCACCTGTAATTTTAAATGATATCTGCACTCTGCAGGTGTCACTTGCTTAGAAATTTGAATCATATGCCCTCTGTCCAAATTAAATGCAAAATCTGCACTGTGTTATATATCTGGAACATCTCTTTCTCTGTAATCTGTGAGCATTGCAATGCCACCTGGAACTCCTTGATGTTTTCCTCATGGTCTTCTGATACAGTTTGTGGAAGTTCATCCACTAACTGGCTACAATACTCAAGTCTGTTTCTTATTCATTAATATCTGCTGGTTGCTTAGTATTTCCAGATCCCAAATACAAGGATCTGGAAATGCAGACCTCAAATAAAGATGTTTCTTCTTATTAAGTGACATTCAGCACATGAGTTTTCATTAACTTGTTCAGTCTGCTTCAGTATTACTTTGTCTGAATTTCTCGACTGCTGTACGTTGTTCTGCTCATGTCACACTGTACGTTATTCATATGAATGATCTACAGAAGTGACTTCAAGGCCTGACACTTGTACAGTTTCACTTCTCCATCAGACTTTATGTCCAGAATGACAGTCATATACAAGTAATTCAGCTGGGTATTTATGCACAATATTAATTCACCTGTAAATCCACTTGATCTAACATTTTTGTGCTATTTTATTAAATACCTTTTTTTGACTATCACGTTCTGTTTTGTGTCCTCAGTGAAGTCAATGGGCTAGCTTTAAATTCCCTAAGCTAAATTTTCCCAAGTGATTATACGTGACATTCAGCAGAATGCTATTCTAATATTTACCTGTTGTTGAAGTCAAACTTGGAATATGCGTGGCATCTCTGGACCTTAGTGAAAATGGACCTTTGTAAGCTGTGCCCCGTGTATGCCTCCGTACATAAGGTGGTGTTCACAACTGCCATGGAATACATGGGCAGCACCAACCAATAGGGGAGTATTAATCTGAACTAAATGGGTATATAAAGTGTTAGAATTTCAATGACATATTTAGAATGTATTATAAGGAAAATTAAGTTGTTGACAAATGTAAAAATGAAAGCAAAATGTTTTATCTTTGCTGCAGCAGTTGTCCAATATCTTTACTTCTGGTTCTGGCTTTATGTTTTGTACATGTTTCTCCTTTACTGGGAGTTGAAACTTTGGAGACAAAATATAAGTTGATATTATTTCTTCACTGAGAGTTTGAATGCAACTATGTCATAAAGCTATCTTAAATGATCGATGAATAATCGTTGGCATCTTCCTGTCATAGAACTCGGGTGCTGGGTTTATTGTTTCCAGGTAGGTGCTTACTCCTAAATATAGGCATCCATTTCACACTTTGTAGATTATTTTTTTTTAAGTTTTTATCATTTCAACAGCCTGTGAAAAATATAAAACTAAGCATGATTTTATGCATTTAGAATAAATTGGAAGTGCATATTTAAATTATAGATTAATTAAAATGTGAAAATCAAGGACCTTTAATAAATAGCTTAAAAATCTTCTATGTTGAGTGAAATAGGTTCTTTACAAAACAGTCTGTGATGGAATTGTTGCATACAGACAACCCTGCAGATTAGCCGATCAGTTAATGGAAAGTCTAAGATACAGAATAAAATTTGCTCTTATAGAATCTGTGTTTGGAGGGGGAGGTAATAATTAACACATTTTTTCAACATATTCTGAGACACTTGAACTGATAATACGGTTTTACATTATGTAAAATTGCGATATAGACCATTCTGCTCTCCCTCCTACCCTGTCATAATGGGGGGGGGGGGGGTCACCTGTAATTATAAATGATTTCTGTACTTTGCAGGTATCATTTGCTACCTTGTTTTCCTCATACTAACTTATTCACTCAAATACTGTGATATCATAATTTCAGTTTCAGTTAACTTAAGTCAGGAGTGCTGTCGCAGTTGAAGGATGTAAAGAGTATTGAAATGGCAATAAATGGAAAGATTACGGCCTAGCAGTTCGTGCTTCAGGAAGGCTTTGTGCTGGGAATCAGCTGCCACTTGGGAATGATTTTTTTGCAGTGGAAGGCTTTGTGAATGTAAGCAGCGTGATTTTCACTCTTTTGTGATGAGCATCTCTTCAGGATTTGCTCATGAATCACAAGTGAATCTGTATTATGTTCCATCATAACCAGAGCACTTAAAGCAGTAGCACTGAATTACAAATGCTGCTGTAAACTGTGGAATGGCATGGGATAAAGTTTTATAAGGGAAAGCAACCCGGATTAGATTGTAGACTCCATACATTCCTGTTGATGAATTGGAGGTTGTGATATTAAAGGTGATGACTAGTGAGGGCTAACCCAACCGCTCCCCCACCAAAAGAAATGAAGACTTCAAGTGAATTGTCATTGGAAATCTTTTCATATGAGCTTACCTCACTGAATGGATGCACTAATGAAGACGAAGGTGAGGCACATCACACTGAGCTGCACATGTCTCAGTCTGCCTCCTGCTGAGGACTAGCATTCTTGCTTTTGGTCCAACTTTGTTGCAATGTTAATGTAGACCACTGGCAGAAGTAGCATCAAACACTGGTTGCTTAATCTTTCTCACTGTAGGTAGGCCCAGTATTCCATTCAACATCAATAAAGATCCTGTAGCAGTGTGCTACACACAGCGCTAGAATAACCACACGGAGTCGGTGAGTTAGAGTTGCGATGAAAGAGATTTATTCAAACTTCGCGGCCTGCTTTAAAGCCTTCCCGTTCCCGCCCTCCCTGGGGTGGGACTGCTGTGGGGAATGCATATTCCCAGACCCTTTCTGCGCGCGGGATTTTCCCCCGGCTGGTGAAGATGGCCTGGTGCCCTTTTTGAGGCCGGCCCTCTGCCTGCGCGCGC
Organism: Mobula hypostoma; assembly: GCF_963921235.1. Taxonomy (NCBI): domain Eukaryota; kingdom Metazoa; phylum Chordata; class Chondrichthyes; order Myliobatiformes; family Myliobatidae; genus Mobula; species Mobula hypostoma. The sequence continues at coordinate 50,484,414 of NC_086100.1, read as the reverse complement.
TGTTGTGAGCCGGTTCGTGTGTGCCAGAAAGTGGGTCACCACATAACCCCCCCAGGACCGGCGATACCTCCCCCAATGTCCACAGTCTGGATCGGCCTCTGTTTGGGAGGTCTGCCCCTGCGCTGCGGTGCCTGAGCCTGGACCGGCTGCACCAAGTCCACGTGGGCCGGTTTGAGTCGGTCCACCGTGAAAACCTCCTCTCTCCCCCCAATGTCCAGCATGAACGTGAACCCGTTGTTCCTGATCACCTTAAACGGCCCCTCGTAGGGCTGCTGTAGCGGTGCCCGATGTCCGCCCCATCGTACAAAAAGAAACTTACAGTTCTGCAGGTCTTTGGGTACGCAGGTCGGGCTCTGTCCGTGCTGTGAAGTGGGGATGGGGGCCAGGTTACCGAGCCTCTCCCGTAGTCTGTCCAGGACTGCTGTGGGTTCTTCCTCTTGCCCCTCTGGGGCTGGTATGAACTCTCCTGGGACTACCAGGGGTGCGCCGTACACCGACGAGGTGTGCAGATCCTCCTTGGGCACCGTGCAGATTCCGAGCAGGACCCAGGGAAGTTCGCCCACCCAGTTAGGCCCCTCCAGACGGGGCATGAGAGCCGACTTCAGGTGACGGTGGAAGCGCTCCACTAGTCCGTTCGACTGTGGGTGGTAGGCAGTTATGTGGTGTAGCTGTGTTCCTAAAAGGTTGGCCGTAGCCGACCACAGGCTGGAGGTGAACTGGGCGCCCCTGTCGGAGGTAATGTGGGCCGGTACCCCGAAGCGGGCTACCCAGGTTGCGATCAGTGCTCGGCACAGGATTCGGAGGTGGTGTCGGTGAGCGGGACTGCCTCTGGCCATCTGGTGAACCGGTCTATCATAGTTAGGAGGTACCGCGCTCCCGCGACACTGGCAGGGGCCCCACGATATCCACATGGATGTGGTCGAACCTCCGGCGGGTGGGTTCGAACCGCTGCGGCAGAGCCTTGGTGTGCCGCTGCATCTTGGCCGTTTGGCACTGCATACACGTTTTGGCCCATTCACTGACCTGCTTACGAAGTCTATGCCACACGAACCTGTTAGCGACCAGCCGGACGGTTGTCCTGATGGAGGGGTGCGCTGAGTTGTGAATGGACTCGAAAACTCGCCGGCGCCAGGCTGCTGGGACGACGGGGCGGGGTTGGCCGGTAGCTACGTCACATAGTATGGTCCTCTCACCTGGGCCTACGGGGAGGTCTTGGAGCTGCAAACCGGAGACTGCAGTCCTGTAACTGGGGATCTCAGTGTCTGCCTGCTGTGCCTCTGCCAGCGTTGCATAGTCCACCCCCTGGGACAGGGCCTGTATGATAGGTCTGGATAGTGCATCAGCCACGACGTTGTCCTTTCCCGAGACATGCCGGATGTCCGTCATGTACTCAGAGACGTAGGACAGATGTCGCTGCTGGCGGGACGACCAGGGGTCGGATGCCTTCATGAACGCAAAGGTAAGCGGTTTGTGGTTTGTGAACGCGGTGAAGGGCCTACCTTCTAAGAAGTACCTGAAATGCCGGATTGCCAGGTATAGTGCCAATAGCTCCCGGTCGAAAGCACTGTATTTGAGTTCGGGTGGTCGTAGGTGTTTGCTGAAGAACGCCAGGGGTTGCCAGCGACCCTCGATGAGTTGTTCCAGCACTCCACCGACCGCTGTGTTGGATGCATCCACCATGAGGGCAGTAGGAATGTCCGTTCTGGGGTGCACTAGCATCGCGGCGTTTGCCAAGGCTTCTTTGGTTTTAACTAAAGCGGTTGAGGCCTCTTCGTCCCAGGTAATGTCCTTGCCCTTACCCGACATTAGAGTGAACAGGGGTCGCATGGTTCGGGCTGCTGAGGGGAGGAAACGGTGGTAGAAATTCACCATACCCACGAATTCCTGCAGGCCTTTGATTGTGTTGGGTCGGGAGAAGTTGCGGACCGCGTCTACCTTGGCGGGCAGTGGGGTTGCCCCGTCTTTAGTAATCCTATGGCCCAGGAAATCGATGGTGTCGAGTCCGAACTGGCATTTGGCTGGGTTGATTGTAAGGCCGAATTCGCTCAGGCAGGAGTAGAGCTGGCGGAGGTGGGACAGATGCTCCTGACGACTACTGCTGGCTATGAGGATGTCGTCCAAATAGATGAATACAAAGTCCAGGTTGCGCCCCACCGCGTCCATTAGCCGCTGGAAAGTCTGTGCGGCATTCGGAGGAATTCGAAAAGTCCGAACGGGGTGATAAGTGCTGTTTTGGGGATGTCGTCTGGATGTACAGGGATTTGATGGTATCCCCGGGCGAGGTCTACCTTGGAAAAGGTCCTTGCGCCGTGTAGGTTTGCTGCGAAGTCTTGAATGTGCGGCAGAGGGTAGCAGTCTGGCGTTGTAGCCTCGTTCAGTCTGCGGTAGTCACCGCATGGTCTCCAGCCCCCCCCGTTGCCTTGGGCACCATGTGAAGGGGGGAGGCCCAAGGGCTGTCGGACTGTCGTATGATCCCCAATTCCTCCATCTTCTTGAACTCCTCCTTCGCCAGTCGGAGCTTGTCCGGGGGAAGCCCTTGAGCACGGGCGTGGAGGGGTGGTCCCTGGGTCGGGATGTGGTGCTGTACTCTGTGTCTGGGCATGGCTGCCGTGAACTGCGGTGTCAGTACTGATGGGAAATCCGCCAGGACCCTGGTGAATTCGTCGTTGGACAGCGTGATGGAGTCCAGGTGTGGGGCTGGCAACTGTGCTTCACCCAGGGAGAATGTTTGAAAAGTCTTGGCGTGGACTAATCGCTTCCCTTGCAGGTCGACCAGCAGGCTGTGGGCTCGTAGAAAATCCGCCCCCCAGGAGTGGTTGGGCCACGGCGGCCAGTATGAAGTCCCACGTGAACCGGCTGGAGCTGAACTGTAGCCTCACCGTGCGGGTGCCGTAGGTTCGTATTGTGCTGCCATTAGCGGCCCTCAGGGTGGGTCCCGGTTCTCTGTTGTGGGTGTCGTAACTCATTGGAGGTAAGACACTGATCTCCGCTCCGGTGTCGACCAAAAAGTGGCGGCCCGACCGCTTGTCCCAGACGTACAGGAGGCTGTCCTGATGGCCAGCTGCCGTAGCCATCAGCGGCGGCTGGCCCTGGAGTTTCCCTGGAATTTGCAGGGCGGTCTACAGCGGCGGGCCTCCGTGCCCCACCGCTGGTGGTAGAAGCACCATTGTTCGTTGGGCTCCTCACTCCCGTCGCCGGGTTTTGTAGACTCTGCTTCCAGGCCTGGTCTGGTCTGTCGTTGGGCACGCGGCTTGGTGATCTGTGCGACGGATGCCCCTCTCTCTTTCCTGGCATTCCACAGCACATCTGCTCGGGCCGCCACCTCCCGGGGGTTGCTGAAATCTGCATCGGACAGCAGCAGGCATATGTCCTCGGGCAGTTGCTCTAGGAATGCCTGCTCAAACATGAGGCAGGGTTTGTGTCCTTCAGCCAGGGCCAGCATCTCGTTCATTAATGCTGACGTGGCCTGTCTCCCAAACCATCCAGGTGCATTAAGCGGCGTGCTCGTTCGCGCCGTGAGAGTCCGAAAGACCTTATGAACAGGGCTTTGAATGCTGTGTATTTGCCGTCCTCCGGGGGCGACTGTATAAACTCCTCAACTTGTGCAGCAGTCTCCTGGTCGAGGGAGCTCAGCACGTAGTAGTAGCGAGTGGACTCCGAGGTTATCTGCCGAATGTGGAATTGTGCTTCTGCTTGTTCGAACCATAATTGGGGTCGCAGCGTCCAGAAGCTAGGCAGTTTTAACGAAACTGCGTGAACAGGTGCAGCGTCGGTCATCTCTGGTCCAAATATCGTTTGGGCCGTCGGGGTCACCAATTGTAGCGGTGTGCTACACACAGCACTAGAATAACCACACGGAGTCGGTGAGTTGGAGTTGCGATGAAAGAGATTTATTCAAACTTCGCGGCCTGCTTTAAAGCCTTCCCGTTCCCGCCCTCCCTGGGGCGGGACTGCTGTTGGGAATGCATATTCCCAGACCCCTTCTGCGCGTGGGATTTTCCCCCTGCTGGTGAAGATGGCCTGGCGCCCTTTTTGGGGCCGGCCCTCTGCCTGCGCGCGCTGTTGTGAGCCAGTTCGTGGGTGCCAGAAAGTGGGTCGCCACAATCCAATGTTTTACTCTGTCATCTTTGACATGTTTTACTCTGCCATGACAGACAAATGTCATGCCCTACATAAATGAAATTCTTGAACTATGAGTATTAGAAGAGCTGGTTAAAAGAAAGGAGATGGGAGTGCAAGCAAAATAGCAGTTTGTTCAGAATGAGATGAAAGAGTGATGGATTCTGGGAGATGCACTTTTATAGAGGGCATGTTGTTCATCTAAGAAAATTTGACCTTACATTGTGTAAAATATTCCTCTCACTATATTTCTACAGTTTTCATCCAAATAAATTGCAAGCCTTCTAGTATATGAAATTGCTTTCAATTACACTGGAATTTATGGGGCAACAAAGCATACTGATGAAGGCAGAGCTGTGGATGAGGTGTATATGGATTTCCGTAAAGCAATTGACAAGATTCCACATGGTCGGCTCATTCTGAAAGTTAGGATGCATGGGATCCAGGGAAACTTGAGGGTGTAGGTTCAGAATTGGCTTGTCCACAGAAGGCAGAGGGTGATAGTAGATGGAGTCTATTTTGCCAGAAGGCCAGTGACCAGTAGTGTTCTGCAGAGATCTGATCTGGGATTCCTACTTCTTGTGAATTTTATAAGTGACTTGGATGAGGAAGTGGAAAGCTGGGTGAGTAATTTTGCAGATGACATGAAGATTGGTGGTGGTGTGGAAAGTGTAGAAGGTTGCATCCTAGGATGCGGAGCTGGGCTTAGGAGTTGCAGGTGGAGTTCCATCCAGAAGTAATACTCTTTAAAAGGTCGAATTTGAAGGCAGAATACAGGGCCAAACCCAGGATTCTTCAGAGTGAAGGGGCTCATATCCATAGATCCTCAAAGTTGCAGTACAAGTTGAAAGACTGGTTAAAAAGGCACATGTTTTTGCTGGCCTCCATTAGTAGGGAGATTGAGTTTAAGTGCCACAGAGCAGTGTTGTAGATCTATAAAACTCTTGTTAGACCATACTTGGAGTATTGTGTTCAATTCTAGTTGCCTCATTATAGGAAGCGTATGGAAGCTTTAGAGAGGGTGCAGAGGAGATTTACCAGGATGCTGCCTGGATTAGAAAACATGTTTTATGAGAATATCTTGAGTAAAGTGAGCTAGGGCTCTTCTCTGTGGAGAGAAGGGCAATGAGAGATGATTTGATAGAGGTGTACAAGATGATGAGGTATAGATCGGGTGAATAGCTACAGACCTTTTCCTGAGGTAGAAATGGTGGGGGGGGGGGCGATAACTTTGAGGAGGAAAGTATGGGGAGTGTCAGACGTAGGTGTTTTTTTTACACAGAGATGCTTTGAACGTGGTGCCAGGGATGGTGATAGAGACAGAACATTAGAGACTCTTGGGCACATGGATGAAATAAAAAACGGAGGCTATGTAGGAGGGAAGGGTTAGACTGATCGTGAAGTAGGTTAAAATTGTGAGCCAAAAGGACCATACTTTGCTGTATTGTTCTGTGTTCTATAAGTATTCAATTAATAAATTTTATGCTTCTGTAGACTATTGGACTCAGAAAAGAAGTTCAGCTTCAAAACTGTAAAACAAATTTATCTGAAAATCTTAAATTAGTTCAGGCTATGATGACGTGTAATTAATGCTATTAATTATAAAATAATAATTTATTAATCAGAATAAAGATACAGTTAATCAGAGAATATAAAAAATGGGAAAAAGTAAATAAATGTGTTTTAGCAAAAATACCAAGTTTAAAATAAATGGGAAAATTGTATTCCTGGTGAAATTGTCACTCTTTCATGTGGGAATATATTTAAAAGTACACAGTGTTAAATGTGGTAGTGTTACCACGGAGTGCATTGAGTTTAAAGACGCTTGCTAGTCCTGATATTTGTTTATCTTCTCATTTGCTCCCACATTTGAGTGGGCTTCTTGAATTCTCTCTGTTCATTTCATTCTAAGTCTTGCACTATCCGAAGCAATGGAACTCACTGCGGACCAGTGGAGTACAATCTTCTTAAACCTGCTTTCATTCAACAGCATTGTGATTGATCCAGCATCCCTAAATACATCAGGTTAAGGGTTTGTACCAATTTTCCTGTTGTAGGTATGGAGTATTAAGACCAATTTAACAAGATCATATCTGTACACAGCCAGCTTGAATCATTGTTAAATTTGTGAGGCCCATTTTTCAAACACCCTCGTCACCATCTGAAAAGGTGTTAGACATTCATTTACATATGTAATTGGTCTAACATCTGTTTTGCCTTCCTCACTGAACTGGGTGGCTGATCTGCAGAACAAGAACTACTCAAATTCAAGTGTTATTAACTTTCAGACAGCTGATATCAGGAGGAGCATGAGCTCACAATTCATAATCCTCAGGATTCCTCAACCTGAAACTCGGCAAGTGTCTGCTCTTGCTGGGTTTGGTACAGGCACCTTTGCCGTAATCCCTCACATATTGCAAGGCAGGAATCAGTGAGTGGTTATTCAGGTGAGAGTGGCACTGAGCTGCTGTGCTTCACGCTTCTTCCAGAAAAGAGGTGAAAATAGTTGAAATCTTTGTAAATGGCTAACTCCTGTTTCATCATTCAACAAGGCTGACAACATTTAATTCTGTCTGGCTGTTGATCAGAAAGGCAGAGTAAGTGGCTCGATATGTCCCCTTACTGCAGGATGTAACACACTGCCGACGTCTCTGTGATGAAATACACTGCGCTAAAAGGGACTCCAGCCATTTGGCATCTGCTGATGTGTGACTATGTAAGCAAACCGTCAAAGTTGGCACCCAGGATCTTGATATGGGTTGTGTCAATTCATTCTGCATTTGAATCAGCACAACAGTCTGAAATGTGACTGGGCAATGAGCTGTCAGCTGATAGTGAGGCCATTAAAAAATAGAACAAGAGTTGTCCACTCAGCTCCTTCAGTCTGCTTCAACATTCTTCAAGTCACTTTCCAGCCATTTCCCCAGAACCCTTGGTCCCCTTGCTGATTAGAAATTTATCTATAGTATCTTAAATGTAATGAAGTGCTCTACCCCAAAGCTCTCTGAGTCACAGAGTCATCAAACACTACAACACAGAACCAGGCCCTGCAGCTTATCTAGTCCATGCCGAACTATTAATCTTTCTCGTCACATTGATGCACCTCCCATCCATGTACCTGTCCAAATTTCTCTTAAGTGTTGTAATCGAACCTGCATCCACCACCACTTCTGCTGGCAGCTTGTTCCACATTCTCACCACTCTCTGAGTGAAGAAACTCCCCCTCATATTAGACCATAAGACCATAAGATATAGAAGCAGAAGTAGGCCATTCGGCCCATTGAGTCTGCTCCACCATTCAATCATGGGCTGATCCAATTCTTCCAGTCATCCCCACTCCCCTGCCTTCTCCCCATACCCTTTGATGCCCTGGCTAATCAAGAACCTATCTATCTCTACCTTAAATACACCCAATGACTTGGCCTCCACAGCTGCTTGTGGCAACAAATTCCACAGATTTACCACCCTTTGACTAAAGTAACTTCTCCGCATCTCTGTTCTAAATGGATGTCCTTTGATCCTGAAGTTGTGCCCTCTTGTCCAAGATTCCCCTACCATGGGAAATAACTTTGCCATTTCTAGTCTGTTTAGCCCTTTTAACATTCAAAATGTTTCTATGAGATCCCCCATCATTCTCCTGAACTCCAGGGAATACAGCCCAAGAGCTGCCAGATGTTCCTCATATGGTAACCCTGTCATTCCTGGAATCATTCTTGAGAATCTTCTCTGAACCCTCCCAATGTCAGTATATCCTTTCTAAAATAAGGAGCCCAAAACTGCACACAATACTCCAAGTGTGGTCTCACGAGTGCCTTATAGAGCCTCAGCATCACATCCCCGCTCTTATATTCTATACCTCAACATCATATGCTCTTATATTCTATATCTTTCCTTCTCTTGTATTCTACACCTTCTAGAAATGAATGCCAACATTGCACTTGCCTTCTTCACCACCGACTCAACCTGGAGATTAACCTTTAGGGTATTCTGCACAAGGACTCCCAAGTCCCTTTGCATTCTGCATTTTGCATTCTCTCCCCATCTAAATAATGGTCTCCCGTTTTATTTCTTCAACCAATGTGCATGACCATACACTTCCCAACATTGTACAGGTTTCCCCTGCCATCCGAAGGTAGAGCGTTCCTATGAAACAGATCGTAAGCCAGAATGTCATAAAGCAAAGAAGCAATTACCATTTATTTATAGGGGAAAAATTTGTGGTGTTTGTAGACCCAGAAAGTAACCTACCAAATCATGCCAAATAACACACATAACCTAAAGTAACAGTAATAACAGTAAAAGCAGAAATGATATGATATACACACAGCCTATATAAAGTAGAAATTCTTTTCTACAATCATTGCCGCACTGTTCTCTGTAGCGCAAATCTCACGCAAGCGCTCTCGGCAGAAACACATTCTTCAGTAACCGTTAAGCTATGAAGCTGCCAAATCATACCAAATAATGCATAAAAATACACAGCCTAAATAAAGTAGAAATAACGTATGTACAGTGTAGTATTGTAGCGGTGTGCTACACACAGTGCTAGAATAACGACACATAGTTGGTGAGTTGGAGTTGCGATAAAAGAGATTTATTCAAACTTCGCGACCTCCTTTAAAGCCTTCCCGTTCCTGCCCTCCCTGGGTGGGACTGCTGTGGGGAATGCATATTTGCAGACCCTTCCCGCACCCTGGTTTTTCCCCCTGCTGGTGAAGATGGCCTGGCGCCCTTTTTGGGCCCGGCCTCTCTGCTGGCGCGTGCTGTTTTGTGAGCCGGTTCGTGTGTGCTAGAAAGTGGGTCGCCACATAACCCCCCCCCCCCCACAGAACCGGCGATACCTCACCCAATGTCCACAGTCTGGATCGGCCTCTGTTTGGGAGGTCTGCCCCTGCGCCGCGGTGCCTGAGCCTGGACCGGCTGCGCCAAGTCCACATGGGCTGGTTTGAGTCGGTCCACCGTGAAAACCTCCTCTCTCCCCCCAATGTCCAGCATGAATGTGGACCCGTTGTTCCTGATCACCTTAAACGGCCCCTCATAGGGCCGCTGTAGCGGTGCCCGGTGTCCGCCCCGTCGTACAAAAAGAAACTTAAAGTTCTGCAGGTCTTTGGGTACGCAGGTCGGGCTCTGTCCATGCTGTGAAGTGGGTATGGGGGCCAGGTTACCAAGCCTCTCACGTAGTCTGTCCAGGACTGCTGTAGGTTCTTCCTCTTGCCCCCTTGGGGCTGGTATGAACTCTCCTGGGACGACCAGGGGTGCGCCGTATACCAACTCGGCCAACGAGGTGTGCAGACCCTCCTTGGGTGCCGTGCGGATTCCGAGCAGGACCCAGGGAAGCTTGGCCACCCAGTTAGGCCCTTCCAGGCGGGCCATGAGAGCCGACTTCAGGTGACGGTGGAAACGCTCCACTAGTCCATTCGACTGTGGGTGGTAGGCAGTTGTGTGGTGTAGCTGCGATCCTGAAAGGCTGGCCATAGCCAACCACAGGCTGGAGGTGAACTGGGCGCCCCTGTCGGAGGTAATGTGGGCCGGTACCCCAAAGCGTGCTACCCAGGTTGCGAGCAGTGCTTGGGTGCAGGATTCGGAGGTGGTGTCGGTGAGTGGGACCGCCTCTGGCCATCTGGTGAACCGGTCTATCAAAGTTAGGAGGTACCGCGCTCCTCGTGACACTGGCAGGGGCCCCACAATATCCACATGGATGTGGTCGAACCTCTGGCGGGTGGGTTCGAACCGCTGCGGCGGAGCCTTGGTGTGCCGCTGCACCTTGGCCGTTTGGCACTGCATGCACGTTTTGGCCCATTCACTGACCTGTTTACGAAGCCAATGCCACACGAACCTGTTGGAGACCAGCCGGACGGTTGTCCTGATGGAGGGGTGCGCTAAGTTGTGAATGGACTCGAAAACCCGCCGCTGCCGGGACGATAGGATGGGGTTGGCCAGTAGCTACGTCACATAGTAGGGTCCTCTCACCTGGGCCTACGGGGAGGTCTTGGAGCTGCAAACCGGAGACTGCAGTCCTGTAACTGGGGATCTCAGTGTCTGCCTGCTGTGCCTCTGCCAACGCTGCATAGTCCACCCCCTGGGACAGGGCCTGTATGGTAGGTCTGGAAAGTGCGTCCGCCACGACGTTGTTCTTTCCAGAGACATGCCGGATGTCCATAGTGTACTCGGAGATGTAGGGCAGATGTCGCAACTGGTGGGACGACCAGGGGTCAGACACCTTAGTGAACGCGAAGGTAAGTTGTTTGTGGTCCTTGGTGAAGGGCCTACCTTCTAAGAAGTACCTGAAATGCCGGAATGCCAGGTATAGTGCCAATAGCTCTCGGTCGAAAGCACTGTATTTGAGTTCAGGTGGTCGTAGGTGTTTGCTGAAGAACGCCAGGGGTTGCCAGCGACCCTCGATGAGTTGCTCCAGCACTCCACCCACAGCTGTGTTGGATGCGTCCACCGTGAGGGCAGTAGGAACGTCCGTTCTGGGGTGCACTAGCATCGCGGCGTTTGCCAAGGCTTCTTTGGTTTTAACGGAAGTGGCTGCGGCCTCCTCGTCCCAGGTAATGTCCTTGCCCTTACCCGACATTAGAGTGAACAAGGGGCGCATGGTTCGGGCTGCTGAGGGGAGGAAACGGTGGTAGAAATTCACCATACCCACGAATTCATGCAGGCCTTTGATTGTGTTGGGTCGGGGGAAGTTGCGGACCGCGTCTACCTTGGTGGGCAGAGGGGTTCCCCCGTCTTTAGTAATCCTGTGGCCCAGGAAATCGATGGCATTGAGTCCGAACTGGCATTTGGCTGGGTTGATTGTAAGATCGAATTCGCTCAGGTGGGAGTAGAGCTGGCGGAGGTGGGACAGATGCTCCTGACGACTACTGCTGGCTATGAGGATGTCGTCCAAATAGATGAATACAAAGTCCAGGTCCCGTCCCACCGCATCCATTAGCTGCTGGAACATCTGGCGGCATTCTTTAGGCCAAACGGCATTCGGAGGAATTCGAAAAGGCCGAACGGGGTGATAAGCGCTGTTTTGGGGATGTCGTCCGGATGTACAGGGATTTGATGGTATCCCCGGACGAGGTCTACCTTGGAAAAGATCCTTGCGCCATGTAGGTTTGCTGCGAAGTCTTGAATGTGCGGCACAGGGTAGCGGTCTGGCGTTGTAGCCTCGTTCAGTCTGCGGTAGTCGCCACATGGTCTCCAGCCCCCCCCCCCCCATTGCCTTGGGCACCATGTGCAGGGTGGAGGCCCATGGGCTGTCGGACCGTCGTATGATCCCCAATTCCTCCATCTTCTTGAACTCCTCCTTCGCCAGTCGGAGCTTGTCCGGGGGAAGCCTTCGAGCACGGGCGTGGAGGGGTGGTCCCTGGGTCGGGATGTGGTGCTGTACTCTGTGTCTGGGCATGGCTGCCGTGAACTGCGGTGTCAGAACTGATGGGAAATCCACCAGGACCTTGGTGAATTTGTCGTCAGACAACATGATGGAGTCCAGATGTGGGGCTGGCAACTTGGCTTCACCCAGGGAGAACGTTTGAAAAGTCTTGGCGTGGAGGAGTCGCTTCCCTTGCAGGTCGACCAACAGGCTGTGGGCTCGCAGAAAATCCACCCCCAGGAGTGGTTGGGCCACGGCAGCCAGTGTGAAGTCCCACGTGAACCGGCTGGAGCTGAACTGTAGCCGCACCGTGCGGGTGCCGTAGGTTCGTATTGTGCTGCCATTTGCGGCCCTCAGGGTGGGTCCCGGTTCTCTGTTGCGGGTGTTGTAACTCATTGGAGGTAAAACGCTGATCTCCGCTCCGGTGTCGACCAAAAAGCGTCGTCCCGACTGCTTGTCCCAGACATACAGGAGGCTGTCCTGATGGCCAGCCACCGTAGCCATCAGCGGCGGCTGGGCCTTGGCGTTTCCCAGGAATTTGCAGGGTGGTCTACAGCAGCGGGCCTCTGTGCCCCACCACTGGTGGTAGAAGCACCATTGTTCATTGGGCTCTGCTGCCGGGCCTGATCTGGTCTGCCGTTGGGCACGCGGCTTGGTGATCTGTCCGACGGATGCCCCTCTCTCCTTCTTGGCATTCCACAACACATCTGCTCGGGCCGCCACCTCCCGGGGGTTGCTGAAATCTGCGTCGGACAGCAGCAGGCGTATGTCCTCGGGCAGTTGCTCTAGAAACACCTGCTCAAACATGAGGCAGGGTTTGCGTCCTTCAGCCAGGGCCAGCATTTCGTTCATTAATGCCAACGGCGGCCTGTCTCCCAAACCATCCAGGTGCAGTAAGCGGGCACCTCGCTCATGCCGTGAGAGGCCAAAAGTACTTACGAGCAGGGCTTTGAATGCTGTGTATCTGCCGTCCTCCGGGGGCGACTGTATAAACTCCTCAACTTGTGTGGCTGTCTCCTGGTCGAGGGAGCTCAGCACGTAGTAGTAACGAGTGGACTCCGAGGTTATCTGCCGAATGTGGAATTGTGCTTCTGCTTGTTCGAACCATAAGAGGGGTCGCAGCATCCAGAAGCTTGGCAGTTTTAACAAAACTGCATGAACAGATGCAGCGTCGGTCATCTCTGGTCCAAATATCTTTTGGGCCGTCGGGGTCACCAATTGTAGCGATGTGCTACACACAGCTCTAGAATAACGACACGTAGTCGGTGAGTTGGAGTTGCGATAAAAGAGATTTATTCAAACTTCGTGGCCTCCTTTAAAGCCTTCCCGTTCCCGCCCTCCCTGGGCGGGACTGCTGTGGGGAATGCATATTCCCAGACCCTTTCCGCACGCGGGATTTTCCCCTGCTGGTGAAGATGGCCCGGCACCCTTTTTGGGGCCGGCCTCTCTGTCGGCGCGCGCCGGTTGGTGTGTGCTAGAAAGTGGGTCGCCACAGTATCACTTACCGGAATTGGGAAGACAGCACCGAGCACACTTATGATGGTGTGTTAGGCTGAGTCGTCGGAGGCTGGGGTGGTGCAGTGGTCCCAACCTCTGGGCCGCCGACCGATACCAATCTGCGAAGCATGCAGTGGTACAGCGGTAGCCGGGACGCACCCAACACATCTTTAAGAAAAAGGCCGAAATTACAAGGTAATTAATTGGGTGCCACCCGGCACGTAAATGTCATCCTAGATCAGAGACGATTGCCGATTGCATCGTCTCTGATCTGCGCCAACATTTACGTGCTGGGCAGCACCTAATTAATTAGCTTGTTTATTTCGGCTTTTTTCTTAAAGATGTGCTGGGTGCGTCCCGGCTACCGTTGCGTTCTCCGTGGCAATGTATTGGTCCGCGGTCCGGGGGTTGGGGTGGTGGGACACTGGGGTGTCATCTCATCGTCGTCTGTTTCCATCAGGGCAGGCATCTTCTTCTATGTCTGCCTGCCTCAATGTCGAAGGTCGAGGTTGGTCGTCTGCTGTGGCTGATGTGGAAGGCTTGAAAAACGACAGTATGCTTGACTGCTTAGCCTTGCGCATTTTTCTATCATACAGTTCTTTGTAAGCACTCAAACAATCCTGAAAAAATATACCCTAAACGGACGTACTCTTTCAAAATTAAAGTTGTACTTTTCTGCAATCATTGCAGCGAAAATCTCATGCAGTTGCTTCACGTTCAGTTCCTGGGCGACTTCACTTTTGGTCTGCTCGCTACTGCATTCGGTTTCGATCGTTATCCTTTCCTCTTCCAGTTGCATCAGCTCTTCATCTATCAGCTCTTGGTCATGGGATGCCAAAACCTCTTCAACATCATCTTTGTCAACTTCCGCAAGCCAAACTCACTTTGTCCTTACTTCGTTCACCACGATCGAAACGCTTAATTATGTCTAGTTTTACGCTAAGTGTAACACCCTTACGAGCTCTTTTAGGCTTTTCTGATACCTTAGAACTCATCCTACAAACGGCTGCTCACAGGCACGTGTTTAAGCAATGCCGGCGAGAATGCAGTTCCGGGGGAGGAGCTTGGCTGCTCGGGGCGCGCGCTGCCTTTTTTTGCGTGCTGCCTTTTTCCGTAACACCTTCTGTTAGCAAAAACAGGTAACTAATGTAGGTCTTTCATAACAGCAAGTTTTCGTAAAGCAAACGTTCGAAAAGTGGGAGACACCTGTATTTCATTTGCCACTTCTTTGCCCATTTCCCTAAACTATCTAAGTCTCTCTGCAGGCTCTCTGTTTCCTCAACACTACCCGCTCCTCCACCTATCTTTGTATCAGAGGCAAATTTAGCCACAAGTTCATTAATCCCATCATCCAAATCGTTGATGTACCTTTAAGGCCATGTTCTCCTTAAATGTTTCACCCTTCACCCTTAACCCATGACCTCTAGTTCTAGTCTCACCCAACCTCATTCAAAAACCCTGCTTTCATTCACCCTATCTATACCCCTCATAATTTTCTAGGCCTCTATCAAATCTCCCCTCATTCTTATACACTTTAGGGAATAAACTCCTAGCCTATTCAATATTTTCCTATAACTCAGATTCTCAAGTCCTGGCAACATCCTTGTAAATTTTCTCTGCACTCTTTCAATCTTATTGGCATCTTTCCTGTAGCAAGGTGACCAAACCTGCACATGATACTTCATATTGGGCCTCACCATTGTCTTATACAACTTTAATATAACAGCTCATCTCCCGTACTTAATACTTAGATTTGTGAAGACAAAAATGCCAAAAGCTTTCTTTACGACTCTATCTGCCTGTGATGCCCCTTTCAAGATATAGAAACATAGAAACATAGAAAATAGGTGCAGGAGTAGGCCATTCGGCCCTTCGAGCCTGCACCGCCATTTATTATGATCATGGCTGATCATCCAACTCAGAACCCCGCCCCAGCCTTCCCTCCATACCCCCTGACCCCCGTAGCCACAAGGGCCATATCTAACTCCCTCTTAAATATAGCCAATGAACTGGCCTCAACAGTTTCCTGTGGCAGAGAATTCCACAGATTCACCACTCTCTGTGTGAAGAAGTTTTTCCTAATCTCGGTCCTAAAAGGCTTCCCCTCTATCCTCAAACTGTGACCCCTCGTTCTGGACTTCCCCAACATCGGGAACAATCTTCCTACATCTAGCCTGTCCAATCCCTTTAGGATCTTATACGTTTCAATCAGATCCCCCCTCAATCTTCTAAATTCCAACGAGTACAAGCCCAATTCATCCAGTCTTTCTTCATATGAAAGTCCCGCCATCCCAGGAATCAATCGGGTGAACCTTCTTTGTACTCCCTCAATGGCAAAGATGTCTTTCCTCAGATTAGGGGACCAAAACTGCACACAATACTCCAGGTGTGGTCTCACCAAGGCCTTGTACAACTGCAGTAGTACGTCCCTGCTCCTGTACTCGAATCCTCTCGCTATAAATGCCAGCATACCATTCGCCTTTTTAACCGCCTGCTGTACCTGCATGCCCACTTTCAATGACTGGTGTATAATGACACCCAGGTCTCGTTGCACCTCCCCTTTTCCTAATCGGCCACCATTCAGATAATAATCTGTTTTCCTATTTTTGCCACCAAAGTGGATAACTTCACATTTATCCACATTAAATTGCATCTGCCATGAATTTGCCCACTCACCCAACCTATCCAAGTCACCCTGCATCCTCTTAGCATCCTCCTCACTGCTAACACTGCCACCCAGCTTCGTGTCATCCGCAAACTTGGAGATGCTGCATTTAATTCCCTCATCCAAGTCATTAATATATATTGTAAACAACTGGGGTCCCAGCACTGAGCCTTGCGGTACCCCACTAGTCACCGCCTGCCATTCTGAAAAGGTCCCGTTTATTCCCACTCTTTGCTTCCTGTCTGCTAACCAATTCTCCACCCACACCAATACCTTACCCCCAATACCGTGTGCTTTAAGTTTGCACACTAATCTCCTGTGTGGGACCTTGTCAAAAGCCTTTTGAAAATCCAAATATACCACATCCACTGGTTCTCCCCTATCCACTCTACTAGTTACATCCTCAAAAAATTCTATGAAATTCGTCAGACATGATTTTCCTTTCACAAATCCATGCTGACTTTGTCCGATCATTTCACCGCTTTCCAAATGTGCTGTTATCACATCCTTGATAACTGACTCCAGCAGTTTCCCCACCACCGACGTTAGGCTAACCGGTCTATAATTCCCCGGTTTCTCTCTCCCTCCTTTTTTAAAAAGTGGGGTTACATTAGCCACCCTATGATAGATCTGTATGCCCAGATCCCTCTGTTTTGTCACACTCCCGCTCACCATGCAAGTCCTAACTTGGTTTTCACTCCCTAAGTGCAACTCCTCACACTTATCAGCATTAAATTTCATCTGCCATTTTCAGCCAATTTTCAAGATGTTCCACTGCATGCTTTGATAATCTTCCTCACTGTCCTCTACACCCCTAATCTTGGTGTCATCTGAGTCGAGCAGCTCATTTCATCTTAAATGGGCACTTGTTTATTGAGACCACACCCACAAGTCCTGGACTCTTCCATGAGAGGAGTTGTGCTCAACATGCTTGTGCTCTCAAATCTCCAACGTGTAGCATCTCAGCTAGATGAATCCTTCCTTATAGGCCATTCTATCTGTACCCAGGATCATCCCAGTGAATCTCTGGATAGCATGCATTGAAGTAATACCCTTTCCCAAATACATCGATCAAATCTGACTACAGTACTCTAGATATAACATCAGTAGCATAGTCAGACTTGCATACCTTAATACCCCCGTCCCCTGAAATAAGGGCCAACACGTCGTTAATGTTCTCTATTGACTGCTGCATCTTTGTGCTAACTCTGTTTGATATGCAGTAACCCTGCTCTGCTTTTACTTTTTGCAGCTTTTCCACCATTCAAGTAACATTCTATTCCAAAATGGAAGACTTAGATTTTCTCACATTATACTCAATTTGCTAGTTCACCTATCAATATCTTCACTGTGTTTGGCTTCCTTTCTCCAAGTCATTGCTATACATTGTTAACAGTTGTAGTCCTGAACAACTCTAGGGGAGTGCACTAGTCAAAGATTGGAAACCTGAAAAATTATCTTGGTTTCAAAGCTGAACCCAAACTTCCAGCAACCACCCAACAACCACAGTTTACTATAATCTGGGCATGGGGACATGGACAAAGGGAGCTGTTGTTAGAGTCCCCAAGAAAGAAGCGCTAAGTGATTGCAACAACATCGTGCCATCACACTTTTGTCAGTGCCCAGCAATGCTGTCTCCAAAGTTATTGTCCATTGAGTTACAGATGCTGTCAATGTGTGCTTGAGGAAAGAGCAAGCTGACTTCTGGAGAAACAGAGGCCATGCTGACTAGCTCTTCGCTCTGCGTAACATCGTAGAACAGTGCATGGAGTGGCAGAGACAACTGTTATGTGAATTTCACAGACATTGAAAAGGCTCGATGTCATCCACGGGGAGAGCCTCTGCCAAATTCTCAGATCACACAGAATCCCTTCCAAAACTCTACAGCTTATCCAGAGTTTCCATGCTAACTTCAAGACAGGAGTCAGGCAAGGCTGTGTGATGTCGGTGATATTATTTAACCCGGTAATTGACTGGGTTATGAGGCAAACAACGAACAATAAGCATACTGGCATTATATGAACTCTATTCCTACTTTAGAATACCTTGACTTTGCAGATGACCTCGCATTACTATCACAGACTATATACCAGCACATGCAAGAGAAAACCCAGTGCCTATGTACCTTTGATGGACAGGTTGGACTCAGAGTCAGCCAGAGAAACATTGAGACTATGACCCTCAATGTAGAGTCTCCTCCTCCCGTCAAACATCTGCTGTCGACTTACCCAGCACCGGCAGCTTCACCTACCTGGGCAGCATCATTCGACAGGATGGTGGGACCAGGGACGACATTCAGTGCAGTCTCAGCAAAGCTAGAAACATCTTCAGATCAATGAGCAACATATGGGGATCAACAAAGTACAGTGTCCACACCAAGGAGAAGTTGGACCAGAGATGTGTTCTGTCCACATTCTTGTATGGGTCAGAATGCCAGTGCATGACAGAGAACAGTCTTTCCAAGCTGTTGTCATCCCACACCACGAGCCTCCAGAAGATCCTCGATATTTTCTGGCCAAGAGAGATCTCCAACCACGTCATACTCCTTCAGTGTCATCAAAAAGGTATGGTCACAATCATCATGGGGAAATGTTGGAGATGGATTGGGCACGTGATGAGAAGAGAGGCCAACTCCATCATCAAGGCAGCACTTCATTGGACCCCTGAAGGGCAGAGGAAACACTGGAGACCAAAGACAATTTGGCACCATACCGTAGAGGCAGAAATGAGGACACTTCACCACACTTGGGGCACAATAGAGAAGATGGCTAAAGGCAGACTGAGATGGAGGACCAATCACAAACGAGAAAATCTGCAGATGCTGGAAATCCAAGCAATACACACAAAATGCTGGAGGAACTCAGCAGGGAGGATTCTTCATTGCAACCCTAAATGCTAGCATTTGATGATTGATGATATCTTAGTTTGCTTCTTCCTGTCCGATAGCCGACCTCTGTCTATGTCAATGTGTTAACCTCCATTGCTTCGTATCTTCTGACTTCTGACATTTTGCACCTTGTTGGGTGCCTCCTGGAAGCTTAGATGCAACTTCTATTGGTTTACTTCTGTCCATTCTGGTTAAGGGTTCCTCGAAATAACTGTAATAAATCTGTCAAATATCATCTTTGATTCATTAAGCTCGATTAAATTACAATTTTCCAAATGTGCCTCTATTATTTCCTTAACATTTGATTCTCACGTTTTTCCTCATCAACCTGTAGTTACTGCACATTACCGCCCTCTCTTTTTGAATGAAGATTAAAATTGGCACCTTTTCCACCCACCTCCACTTAAAGTTAAATCTAAGGATTTCTGCGTGATCACAACTGAAACATCCACTATCTTGATAGCAAGTTTGTTTAGGGTCCCAGGATGCAATTGAGCCAGAACAAGGGATATGTCAGCCATTAACCCTATTAGTTTGCTTATTAGCAAATCTCTAGTGATGATGCTGGTGGTGATGTTTCATTTCTCCCCAGTATTATCCTTTATTAATGGGATATTCATAATATCTTCTATTTATACTGTGATAAATATCTGCTCAAGTCCTTGCCATTTTCATTATTCCCTATGTTTGTCTTTCCTGCTTCATTCTTTTGAGGGACTCTTCGATTAAATTTGATGCAATTGTATTTGATCTAAGTTTCTCCCTCTTTATCTGAATACAATAGTTGACCATATTTTAATCACAAGCTCCAAGGGATCTTTTACCCCGAGGCTATTTTGAAATCTGCCTCATTGTTTGTTTCAGATCCAAGACAGCCTGTTCCCTGAGTGATTCTATGAAAGTTAGGCACCAATTTCAGTGAAATGTACTAAATGTGTAGCAAGTTCATGCTATAAAACCATGTCTGAAGTGTGTTGTAGGAGGATTAGTGATACAGCTTACCTCCCTGCTGTAAGAAATCATCTAAATCATCTCTCATTCACAGTGCTACCCCACCACCTTTACCTTCCCACCTTTCCCTACAAAAAATTAAACATCCCTGAAGACTAAGTTTCCTGCTTTGGTTACCCTGCAACCGTGTCTCTGTAATCTTTTTTCCATTTCTTGGTTATCTTGCTCTTACTTGTCCAGTGGCCTTACTTTCACCTCCCTCTTGATTCCTCTGCCTTCTGATTTAAAAAAAAATCTTTTTTTCATTTTTCTCCTCAAAGATCCTGCTAATGTTCTTGTATATTGACTATGCTACTTACAATCCACCCCAACCTCACATGCAGCTTTAACTCTAATGTGCACACTATGTATAGTTGGGCAGCATTATGAAATGAAAACCGCTTTGTCACATGAAGGATGGTTTAGCCATAATCTGAAGTGGGTAACCAATACTTCCATTCCCTGCAGGAGTTCCCCATACTTTCCGGTTCAAGAGTCTCTGAGTGTCAAGCACATAAGGAAAAGGGGCAGAAGTAGGTTATTTGACCCAATGAGTCTCCCTACCATTAAATAAGGATGCAACTGATCTTCCACCTCAATCCCTCTCTCCTGCCCCATTCCCATACACCTGCCTCGTCTAATATCAAGAGATCTCAGATTTAAATGCAATCAGTGACTGCCTCCCCAGTTACTACTATCCTATTTACACCATTCTATTCATATTTTGTACTTTTGGCATCTGCTTATTTTTTCGTTTATATTTTGTCATATTTTCTTGTTTCTCACAATGAAAAATTATTCTTTCTTTATCAATCTGTACTGATTCTCTGACCAGTTATTATTTTGAATGATTCATTTCTTTGATTGAATCATTGTTAACAAAAATCTTGCATTGATCTTATGGATCAACCTGTACTGAAAATATCTGACCTACTTGCAGTTCCAATTGTTTTTTCAAATCAGAATGTGAAGATGTATAGTGTGTGAGTGCCCTCTACCTGCTAAACTGCAATACTGGCCCGTGAACAGAAGCTGACTCCATATCCTATCTGAGGTGAAAATAGATGGTCTTCATATGTCACCTTATCTTTAATAATTTGGCTGTGGAGATGACCGTACAGCTATTATTAACTTGTTACTTGGAGCCCTAGATTTGATTTATTATTTTCAATGCCCATCTGAATGTTCAACATTGAGGCAATAAATAAAAATGAGCTTCATGCACACAAATTAAAGCAGTTTCTTGTATAGAACTTCAATTTGATGAGTGCATTATTTTCACATTATACCAATGTTAACCCTGTTGAATACAATATGAAATGGTATAATCAGATTTAATCACAGCAAGTATAAAATATTTAATCCAATGATGTGTCATTAGATTAGTATACAGGATTATTTTATTCTGTAATTTTGCAGTATGTTGAATCAGTCTGAAAATAATGGGACTTTGTATTTATTTAAATTTCTATTTTTAAATTTACTAATTAGTTCCGTTCTGCTAATTAAGATTAAATGTTTTATTTATCATTTGGTTTATGAGGCAGCTTTATTACTGCAGAGGATGTTTCTTTCTTTCTGGAATTTTTTTCACAACATGATCCAGATATATATGGTTAATTAGTTGTGTGCTATTTCCCCTGTTATAGCGAATATTTGGTTCCTTCTCTGGCAGTCACTTGAGATTTCCTTTCAAATGGGATGTCATGTGCTAGTTGTTACTAATGACATATTTTGTCAAAGCTGTGTATGTAGAGAGTGTTGGATTGTTGTTTATTATTATGTGGTAGCATTATTACTGTATCAGAAAACAAACAGTGTGGACCACAATTGTATTGTTTGCTAATAACTAAAATCCTTAGAGGTGCTAGAAAAATGTTCCAAAAATGTTTTGTACTCTAAATACTGTACCATAAAAGCATAAGTGCTGATAGTATAAAAAAAGGTTATATGTGATTACTTAACATTTCATAGCATTTTGAGGTTAATAACTGTTATCTTCACTTTATTATCAGAAATTGCTTTTCCTTTAAAAACCATCATAAACCCAGCCTTGCCACCAAGTTTTTAGTCATACCTAATGCTTTTCTTGGGTTGTTCTCTCTGGACGGGTGGAGATCTGATAGAGGCTTTTAAGATGTTGAGTGGCATACACTAATTAGACAACTGGCATCTTTTTCCCAGAGTCAAAATGTCGAATACTGAAAGGGCATGTGGTGGGGGTGGGGGGAGCAGTGTAAGTTTGAGGGAGAGGTGTGGAACAAGCTTTTTTTTACACAGAGAGAGGTGGATGCCAGGGGTGGTGGGGGAGGCAAATACAACTGAGGTATTTAAGAGACTCTTAGATAGGCACATGAATGTGCACAAAATGGAGGGATGCAGACCTTGTGTAAGCAGAAGGGATTTTTTTTGTTGTTAGCCATTTAATTACTACTTTAATTAGTTTGGTACAACATTGTGAGTCGAAAGGCCTGATCCTTTGCTGTTACTGTTCCATGGTCTATGTTCTGATTCATTGACAGTAATCAAGTGTCTTCTGTGAAGTACAGTTGAGTCATCTTTATACATTTAAAAACAGCATAGTTGAAAATTGTTGTTCATAATGAAGTGAAGAGTATCCCATTGCTTAAGAAGTTTCTGAAGACATGCTTTAATGTAATTTAACATTATGAAATCAAAAGTAGCGCATTTTGAAATATATTAAATAAGATTTTTCATCTTAAAGGGAAATGGCATTTGCTCCAAGTAAAAGGACTTGCTTTTTAAAGCACAGAAGTCTTAACAGTTATTGTAAAAGTAGACTGACAGATGTTCCTTGGTATAAAATTGTTATTACACTGGAGTCTCAGCATACATAGCAAAGTTCAATGCTTTTGTTAAATAAATCGCGAAAGCATTAATGAATAATTCTACTGAGTCATGTTTAACAGGTATTCAGATGATTGGTTTCAAAAATTGCCTTAATTTGATATTCAGGTTCAAACAAATCCATGATTCTAACTCAAGAAAACTTTTCAATGCAAATATCTCGAGTATGTGGCAGCTACATAGTATAAAGTGATCAAACATGCCCAGAATTTGTCCCAACAGCACTTGCGCAGTGAAAGAACACAGCTTTCCAGGGTTAACAATACTTCCCAAGACTGCTGGACAGAAACACCGATAAGCATCAACACAATACACATTGAGGTTCCACCATGGAAAATGTGTGTTAATTTTGTTGGTCTTTCACAAAAAGACATCAACAAGCTGATGACTGCCAACTTTAAAAAAAACCTAAAATATCATAGTTTTTACATTAAAGCTATGTACAAAGTGTTTTCGCTAACAAGTCACTGCAGTAGACGTATGATATTAGAATATCCATCAATGTGTAAAATGGGCCAGCTATGCCCCAACTGGAAATAAAAGACAAATTAAAAGTGTTGAAATACGATTCAATTCTCCTAAACATAGGAAGTTCTCAAGAAGAATGAGTAACACCAAGGAGAAACCATCAAAAGTGGCTCCAGTAGATCAGTGTATTAGGAAATCTTGGGATTCAAACCATAGTGTTTGATAACTTTGTATTAAGATCCCTCCTTCTTCTCAATGAATATGGTAGAATTTACCTCTCTTTCTTGACAGATTATAATGGAACAATACAGAAAGTTTGCCTGGATGGCCTGGTTTACAGAAATTTTTATTACTATCAGCATTACTGTTTCTTTTTTGGTCATTGGATCTTCAATGAAGCATGCATGTACGTAAACCTTCCTTGATATCTTTGAAGTTTAAATGTCCATGAGTTTATCATACTTTTAAATTCTTAATTCAGTACATTTTTATCTTTGTGTTTTAAGAAATTCATTTACTTTATAATATAGTTTAAAGACTTTATTTGGCAGTAATTTGTAATATGATTTAAGTCCAAAATGCTGTGCAATGAAGGTAGAACTGCTTCATTCCGTGTCTAATGAACCAGATTTGATCCTGATTTCTGGTGCTGTTTGTGTGGGCATTTGCACAATCTTGTTGTGACTGTGTAGGTTTCTCCCCAGATGCTCCAGCTTCTTTCCACAATCTAACCCTAAAAGATGCTGCTGGGGAGCTTTATTACCATTCATGCAGGTGAATTGGAGATAAATTGGGTGCCCGAGTTGATGGCTGTGACAGGATAGGTTACCAGGAAATAAATGAGGGGTGGGATTGAACCAACATACACTTGATCAGCTGACTTGCCATCTCCTTTGCCATTATGAAATGTGAAATATGAAAAATGTGGAATGGTAGCAATAGAATGCAAGAGACAACAGTATCAGAGAAGAGCAATATTACTTTACTTAATTTAATTAACAAATGTAGATATTTATAGGTTATCCTTCCAAAAATAATGTAATTACACACAAAAAATCCTCCCAGGATGTAGAAGCACAGAAATAATTCAGTGTCAAAATTTAATTAGGGTCTACTTACATGTATGATTACACAATTTGCTTATAGAATAACAGTAATGTTGTTTAACTACTGTTTAAAGTAGATCTCTGTTGACCATGTACGGTATTAGATGGTAAGAGTTCATTAAACCCAAGAAACTGTGAAATGCTTATTAGTTCCACTGCAAGTTCCACTCGGGTCAGTACTTGCTCTCAATCTTTTCTAAATTTCAACACATTTTATCAGTTTTCGCTGGTTAAAATTATCAGTTCATAACTGAACTAATCTAACTTAAGCAAAGCTATGATTTTCCTAAGCAATGTTCACACCTGGTCATAAAACTATCACGAAGTTCAGGACTACATAAGACCATAAGGCATTTGAGTTCCTCTGCCATTCCAACATGCTGATTTATTATCCCTCTGAACCTCATTCTTCTGTTTTCTCCCCATAACATTTGATGCCCTGACTAATCATAGTCATAGAAAATTACAGCACAGAAACAGGCCCTTTGGCCCATCTAGTCTGTGATGAACCATTTAAGCTGCCTAGTCTCATCAACCTACACCCATGTTTCTATCCAAACTGTTCTTAAACGTTGAAATCGAGCATACGTGCACCACTTGTGCTGACAATTTGTTCCACACTGCTCTGAGTTTCCTTTTGTGTTCCCCTTAGTATTACAGTGGAGTAATAGGAACTACAGAGGCATGAGAGTGGAGTTCGCCAGAATTGATTGGAAAAGAACACTGGCAGGGATGACAGCAGAGCAGCAATGGCTGGAATCTCTGGAAGCAATTCAGAAGGCACAGGATATATACATCCCAAAGAGGAAGAAGTATTCTAAAAGAAAGATAATACATCCATGGCTAACGAGAAGTCAAAGCCAACATAAAAGCCAAGGAGGGAGCATATAATAGAACAAAAATTAATGGGAAGTTAAGGGATTGGGAAGCTTTTAAAAACCAACAAAAGGCAACTAATGCCATTAAGAAGGTAAAGATCGAAAATGAAAGTAAGCTAGCCAATAATATTAAAGAGAATACCAAATGTTTCTCCAGATACATGGTGTCACCAGATGGTATACAACCCAGGGTTCTGAAACAGGTGGTTGAAGATAGTGGAGGCATTAGTATTGATCTTTCAAGTATCACTAGATTCTGGAATGGTTTCAGAAGACTGGAAAATTACAAATGTTACTCCACTCTTCAAGAAGGCGGACAGGCAAGAGAAAGGAAGCTATAGGGCAGTTAGTCTGACCTTGGTTGTTGGGAAGATGTTGATTATTAAGGATGAGATCGCAGGGTACTTGGAGGCAAATAATAAAATAGACCGTAGTCAGCATGGTTTCCTCAAGGGGAAAATCTTGTCTGACAAATTTGTTGAAATTCTTTGAAGTAATAACAAGTGGGATAGACAAAGGATCATTGGTTGATGTGTACTTGGATTTTCAGAAGGCCTTTAACAAGATGCCGCACATGAGGCTGATTAATATCCTACAAGCCCATGGTATTACAAGAAAGATTCTAGCATGGGTAAAGCAGTGGCTGATTGGCAGGAGGCAGAGTGTGGATAAAGGAGCCTTTTCTGACTGGCTGCCAGTGACTAATGATGTCTGCAGTGAGGAAGGCAAATGCAATGTTGGCATTCACTTCAAGAGGACTGGAATATAAATGCAAGGATGTAATGTAGAAACTTTATAAAGCACTGGTGAGGCCTCACTTGGAGTATTCTCAGCAGATTTGGGCCTGATATCTTAGAAAGGATGTTCTGAAACAGGAGAAAGTTTAAAGGAAGTTCATGAAAATGATTCCAGGATTGAATGGATTATCATATGAAGAGTGTTTGATGGTTCTGGACCTCATTGAAACCTATTGAATTATAAAAGGCCTTGAAACAGTGGATGTGGAGAAGATGTTTCTTATGGTGAGAGAGTCTAAGCATGGAGGACACAGCCTCAGAATAGAAGGGCATCCTTTTAGAATGGAGATGAAGAGGAATTTTTTTTTACCAGAGGTTGGTGAATCTGTGGAATTCTTTTCCACAGCCGACTGTGGAATCCAAGCCTTCGTGTGTGTGTGTGTGTGTGTGTGTCAGGGAGGGGTAGCACCTCTGGTGGGGGAGCATGTCGCGTCCTTTTCAGGGTGGCTTGTCCACCTTTGGTCCCCACCTGGCACTCAGCTCTCACCTGTGGCTCCCCATAGCTGTTTGCATGCGACAGCGGCCACACCCGGGGCAATGGCTTCGATAAGCCGGCTAAACCAGGTGAGGGTAGCTGACGGGTCTCAAACCCTCAGTGAGATAGGGAGTTGTCTATCCCAGCATGTGAAGACAGGCTCCGGCGGACTGAGCGGACGAGACCAACGGAAGGTCCAACGGTCAAGAAGGCGGTCTCTGCAAGCGTTGTGGAACGTGTAGAGCAGAACAAGACACAGAAGACGTCCTGATCATCCACTGCGCCTAGTCCCATCTCCAGCCGTCTCGACTCTTGTCTTGCCGCTGGATCCAGATGGGAATTGGGAAGAGAGAGTGAGGCTGACGCTGCACAACTCTCCCTCACTTAAATCCAAATCAAGCGCTGGTCTCGACACCATCATAATGATGTCGAGGTCTTCATTGATGACAACGATGGACGAACAACAACATACACACACATACATATACACATAAATATATATATTTATAGCAGAGGTTCATAGATTCTTGATTGATCAGAGCATTATGGGATACAAGGAGAAGGCAGGAGATTGGATCAGCCACAATGAAATGGCAGAGCAGACCCAATGGGCCATATGACCTACTTCTACTCTTATACCTTATGGTTTTTAACTTTTCACCTTTTATCCTTAACACATGTTCTGTCATTGGAGTCGCACCCAACCTCAGTGGAGAGTGTGCTTGCCTTTACCATATAACCATATAATAATTACAGCACGGAAACAGGCCATCTCGGCCCTTCTAGTCCATGCCGAATGCTTACACTCACCGACCTGCACTCAGCCTGTAACTCTCCATTCCTCTCCTGTCCATATAGCTATCCAATTTAACTTTAAATGGCAATATCGAACCTGCCTCTACCACTTCTGCTGGAAGCTCATTCCACACAGCTACCTCTCTCTAAGTAAAGAAGTTCCCCCTCATGTTACCCCTAAACTTTTTCCCCCTAACTCTCAACTCATGTCCTCTTGTTTGAATCTTCCCTACTCTCAATGGAAAAGGCCTATCTACGTCAACTCTATCTATCCCCCTCATAATTTTAAATACCTCTATCAAGTCCCCTCTCAACCTTCTACACTCCAAAGAATAAAGACCCAACTTGTTCAACCTTTCTCTGTGACTTAGGTGCTGAAACCCAGGTAACATTCTAGTAAATCTTTTCTGTACTCTCTCTATTTTGTTGACATCTTTCCTATAATTCGGTGACCAGAAATGTACACAATACTCCAAATTTGGCCTTCGCAATGCCTTGTGCAATTTTAACATTACATCCCAACTCCTATACTCAATGCTCTGATTTATAAAGGTCAGCATACCAAAAGCTTTCTTCACCACCCTATCCACATGAGATTCCACCTTCAGGGAATTATGCACCATTATTCCTAGATCCCTCTGTTCTACCATTTACCATGTATGTCCTATTTTGATTATTCCTACCAAAATGTAGCACCTCACTTTTATCAGCATTAAACTCCATCTGCCATCTTTCAGCCCACTCTTCTAACTGGCCTAAATCTCTCTGCAAGCTTTGAAAACCTACTTCATTATCCACAATGCCACCTATCTTAGTATCATCTGCATACTTACTAATCCAATTTACCACCCCATCATCCAGATCATTATGACAAACAACATTGGCCCCAGTACAGATCCCTGAGGCACACCACTAGTCACCAGCCTCCAATCTGACATACAGTTATCCACCACTACTCTCTGGCATCTCCCATCCAGCCACTGCTGAATCCATTTTATTACTCCAATATTAATACCTAATGATTGAACCTTCCTAACTAACCTTCCATGTGGAACCTTGTCAAAGGCCTTACTGAAGTCCATATAGACAACATCCCCCGCTTTACCCTCGTCAACTTTCCTAGTAACCTCTTCAAAAAATTCAATAAGATTTATCAAACATGACCTTCCATGCACAAATCCATGTTGACTGTTCCTAATCAGACCCTGTCTATCCAGATAATTATATATACCATCTCTAAGAATACTTTCCATCAATTTACCCACCACTGACGTCAAACTCACAGGCCGATAATTGCTAGGTTTACTCTTAGAACCCTTTTTAATCAATAGAACAACATGAGCAATACGCCAAACCTCCGGCACCATCCCCATTTCTAATGACATTTGAAATATTTCTGTCAGAGCCCCTGCTATTTCTACACTAACTTCCCTCAAGGTCCTAGGGAATATCCTGTCAGGACCCGGAGACTTATCCACTTTTATATTCCTTAAAAGCGCCGGTACTTCCTCTTCTTTAATCACCATAGTTTCCATAACTTCCCTAACTGTTTCCCTTACATTACACAATTCGATATCCTTCTCCTTAGTGAATACCGAAGAAAAGAAATAGTTCAAAATCTCCCCAATCTCTTTTGGTTCCACACATAGCTGTTCACTCTGATTCTCTAAGGGACCAATTTTATCCCTCACTATCCTTTTGCTATTAATATAACTGTAGAAACCCTTTGGATTTATTTTCACCTTACTTGCCAAAGCAAGCTCGTATCTTCTTTTGGCTTTTCTAATTTCTTTCTTAAGATTCTTTTTACATTCTTTATATTCCTCGAGCACCTCATTTACTCCATGCTGCCTATATTTATTGTAGATATCTCTCTTCTTCTGAACCAAGTTTCCAATATCCCTTGAAAACCATGACTCTCTCAAATTTTTAACTTTTCCTTTCAACCTAATAGGAACATAAAGATTCTGTACCCTCAAAATTTCACCTTTAAATGACCTCCATTTCTCTATTACATCCTTCCCATAAAACAAATTGTCCCAATCCAGTCCTTCTAAATTCTTTCACATCTCCTCAAGGTTAGCCTTTCTCCAATCAAAAATCTCAACCCTGGGTCTAGACCTATCCTTCTCCATAATTATATTGAAACTAATGGTATTGTGATCACTGGACCCAAAGTGCTCCCCAACACATACCTCCATCACCTGCCCTATCTCGTTCCCTAACAGGAGATCCAACACTGCCCCTTCTCCAGTTGGTACCTCTATGTATTGCTGCAAAAAAAATTTCCTGCACACATTTTACAAACTCCAAACCATCCAGCCCTTTTACCGTATGGGCTTCCCAGTCTATGTGTGGAAAATTAAAATCTCCCACAATCACAACCTTGTGCTTACTACAAATATCTGCCATCTCCTTACAAATTTGCTCCTCCAATTCTCGATCCCCATTAGGTGGTCTATAATACACCCCTATAAGTGTTACTACACCTTTCTCATTCCTCAATTCCACCCAAGTAGCCTCTCTAGACAAGCCTTCTAATCTAAGCTGCCAGAGCACTGCTGTAATATTTTCTCTGACAAGCAATGCAACACCTCCCCCCTTGTCCCTCTGATTCTATCACACCTGAAGCAACAAAATCCAGGAATATTTAGTTGCCAATCACATCCCTCCTGCAACCATGTTTCACTAATAGCTACCACATCATACTTCCAGGCATCAATCCATGCTTTAAGCTCATCCACCTTTCTTATAATGCTCCTAGCATTAAAATAAATGCATTTAAGAAATTTTCCACCTCTTACTCTCTGTTTATCACTAATGGTGCAAACAACTTTACTATCTTCTTTTTCTTCCTTCTGCCCTACATCTATTCATACACTCTGGTTCCCCTCCCCCATTGTATCTAGTTTAAATCCACTGGAGCCTCTCTAGCAAACCTATCTGCAAGAATATTTGTCCCCCTCCAGTTCAGAGGGTGGTAGCAATCCTGAGATTGCTATCCTGGAGTTCCTGTCCTTTAACTTGGCACCTAACTCCCTAAACTCACCTTTCAGTACCTCCTCACTCTTCCGACCTATGTCATTGGTCCCTACATGGACCATGACATCCGGCTGCTCACTCTCCCTCTTGAGAATACTGAGGACTCGATCCGAGATATCATGGACCTTGGCACCAGGGAGGCAACAGACCATCTGTGATTGTCGATCTCCTCCACAGAACCTCTTATCTGTCCCCCTAACTATTGAATCCCCTGTCACTACTGCTCTCCTCTTTTCCCTCCTTCCCTTCTGAGCTGAGGGTCCTGTCTCGGTACCAGAGACGCAACCGCTGCAACTTGTCCCTGGTAGGTCGTCCCCATCAACAGTGTCCAAAATGATATACTTTATTATTGGTAGGAACAGCCACAGGGGTGCTCTGCTCATTCTGTCTATTCCCCTTCCCTCTCTCTGTAACTCCTGTTTATTTCTGCCTCTGCCTCATGAATGATCCAAAGTTCATCTAGCTCCAGCTCCAGTTCCCTAACTTGATTTGTCAGGAGCTGCAGCTGGATGCACCTTTTACAGATGTAGTCATCAGGAACGATTGTGCTCGCCCTGACTTCCTATATACTGCAAACGGAGCACTCAACTACCCTAACTGCTGCCTCCATCACCTACTCCTAAGGTAATTAGATTAATTAAAGGAACTTACCTGGTCTTACCTCACTTGGAGTGAAGCTCGTCCTTCAGCCTCTGCTCGCCGAAGCCCCTCGAGCCAAAGCCTTCCTACTCTGTCTCCCTCTACTCTGTTGCCTGCCACAATGTCACCTGCTCTGTTAATCTGCTCGCTTTTAAACTCTCCCGCTGCCTCACAGTCCGACTTTCACGCGCTTGCGCAGTCGTGCCCTGTTCAACTGCCGAAGAAATGACCGACCCTTCTCAATCTGCTCGCTTTTAAGCTCTCCCGCTGCCTCACGGTCCGACTTTCACGCGCTTGCGCAGTCGTGCCCTGTTCAACTGCTGAAGAAATGACCGACCCTTCTCAATCTGCTCGCTTTTAAGCTCTCCCGCTGCCTCACGGTCCGACTTTCACGCGCTTGCGCAGTCGTGCCCCGTTCAACTGCCGAAGAAAATATACTCCTACATATACTCCTCATCATTTTGTATATCTATATCAAATCTCCACGCCATCTTCAACTTTCTAAGGAATAAAGTCCTATTCAAACTCAGGTCCTCCAGTCCCAGCAACATCCTTGTAAAATTTCTCTGTACACTTTCAAATTTATTTGCATCTTTCCCATAAGTAGGTGACGAAAACTGTACATATACTCCAAACTAGCCCTCATGACGGCACTTTCAATTAATTATGTACATCTGCTCCCAGATCTCTTTGTTCTACCACACTCTTCAGTGCCCTACCTTTCACTGTGCAAGAACTACCCTGGCTGGCCCTACTAAGTGCAACACCTTGCACTTGTCTGCATTAAATTCAATCTGCTATTTTTTTTGCAATCTGCTATCCCCATGCAAGCTCTGATAGTCTTCTTCCCCTTCCTTTACACCCCCAATTTTGATGTTATTTGCAAACTTGCTGATCCAGTTAACCACATTTTCATACTGATATTGATAATAAACAACAGAACCAGCACCAATCCCTACGATACTCCGCCAGTCACGTGTCTCCGGTCTCTGGCTTCTCCCACAAAGCCAATTTACTACCTCCTCTTGAATGCCAAGTGACTGAACCTTCTTGATCAATCTCCCATGTGGGGCCTTGTCAAGTGCCTTACTAAGGTCCATGTAGAGAACATCCACTACCTTGGATTTCATGGCGACTTGCTCAAAAAAAAACAAGATTGGTTGGATATGACCTATTACAAACTGCCATGCTGACTATTCGTAATCAGTTCATGTCTATCATATATTCGGTCCCTTAGAATACCTTCCAATAACTTTTCCACTACTGATGTCAGGCACACTGGCCTATAATTTCCTGGTTTATTATTAGAGCCTTTCTAAAATAGTGGAACAACATTAGCCATCCTCCAATCCTCAGACAGCTGTCAGTAAGGATGATTTAAATATCTCTGCTGGAGCCCCTGCAATTTCTGCACCTGCCTCCCACAGAGCCCAAGGGAACACCTTGTCAGGTCCTGGAGATTTATTCACCCTAATTTGCCTCAGGACAGCAAACTCTATCAACCTCTCTTTGTTTAATATTTCCAATGGCAGCCTCTACAGCCATCTCTAGCAATGAATTCCACAGCTTAAGAAGTTTCAGCTGGCTTAAGAAATTCCTCCTTATCGTTGTTCTAAGTGGATGTTCCTCTAATCTGAGGCTGTGCCCTCTGATCTAAGACTCTCCACTTATAGAAAACATTCTCTCCACACCCAAATCTATCTAGGTGTTTCAATATTCGATTTCAACAGATTCCTACCTAAACAGCATACATAAAGACGTTCAAGATTTCTATTCAGAATTTGAGCTAGCACCATTGCAACAGTGCCTTGACATTGAACTCCTTATGGAATCCGACAGTGGAGTGTTAGTTCCTGTGTTTTCTCAGTGTGTAGCCTGCCACTCCAAGGTCATTCCAAGCAAATCTATTTCCCTCCTTGATTGCAAAATAGAACTTCACATCTTAGAAAAAGTTGTTGAGTTGATTATTGTAATGAAATGTCGAGTCAACTTACTAGTATTCAATATTTAAAGCAGAAACTGGAAATGTTGAGTCTGGTTACTTGTTAATTCTGCTCTGACTGCTTTGCTCCTGCACTTTAGATGTAATTACTATAGTAGATAAAATCGGCACAATCTGTACTTTTTATGAAGCATCCAATTAATTTGAAGAAACTTACAATCTCATTGTAATCAGTGTGTGTTCAGTCATCTCATGGTGTGAATTGATGTACAGTAATACATCTATGTTAAGGACAGGGATTAGCTGCTACAAATAGCAGCAGGGCTCTCCCAGGATGTCTTTATTACAACAATTAATGAAGGAGAATAAATAACCTTGGATTGAAGCAGGTTGCAGCTCCAGTTTAATTTATAACTATTTTTAATGTTGAGCAAAGTTGAGCAAAGCATCAAATTTTATTAGATTAATAAGTCCATTAAACTGACAAGTCAAACTGATGATGAATAGTATAATCTGATTACAAGAGAAAAGGAGACTAGTGTCATCTAAGAGTCCTTCAATTTTGTGACTTTAGGAACAGATTTCCATTGTAAAAGCTTTTGCTGCCCTCTCCAGCTTGCTTTGGAATTTTATAATTTAACAGTTCCAAAAGGTGTAAAATATCTTTTTCAGCATTTACTTTTGTCTAACTAAACTTGATAAGTTATCAAAAATATTTTTTTTGAATATCGTTAATAAAGTCTAAGAATCTTCCCTTGGAAAAACTCCCTGTCATCAAACAAAGTGCATGCTATTTAATCCAAAAGTTGTATTTAGAGTCAATAATTCGTGTCACTGCCTGGTATACAATATCATTCTTTTTCAGCTTACTTAAAAAGATGTTAGGTCAGGAAATTCAGAATTACCATTGCTTTTAAGAGATAAATGAAATAGTTTTTCAACATTTCAGTGCAGACATGACAAGGTACTTCATAAAATTATAGAATGATGTGAATAATTGCCCTAAGTCATTTGCACAATGTTCTTCAGACTGCATACTTTAACATTTTTCTAAATTATTGTGCTGTATATTAAAACTGTTGCATACTTGACAATTATGTCTTTTCTCTGAACTTTTCCAGTGGATGGTTGGGTGGCTTCCTTCTGGAACAGAAAATGCAAGAATGCTTCTAAACAGGGTGAAAAGTCACGCTTACAACTATTTAAGATTAACAGTTTAAAAAGGTAAAGCAACAGTTTAATTATCTTGCCAAGTTTATAAACAAACTATTAGCTTTTTGTATCAATAAGTTCATTTTATTTTTTAAATTTGCCAAGCTAAATATCAGCTTTCAAATATCTGTGAAATGAAAGCTAGTTTTCATTTTTAAACCATAGGTGGCACATTGGTGCAGCCTCTTAGCCCCAGCATCTTGGGTTTGGCCCTGATCTCCAGTGCTGTCGTGTGCCATTTGCACATTCTTCCTGTGGCTGTCTGGGTTTCCTTTAGGTGCTTTGTTGTGGTGTTCCAAATCAGAGTGATATGTGGATTAGCAGATGTATTGGTCACTGTACAAGCCCCCTGGTATGTAGGTGAGTGATTCAACCTGGACGTCTGGTGCAGGGAGAATGAAACAGGGTTTGCATTAATGGATGCTTGATGGTTCATGTGTTTTCATCGGACTGAGGGTCATTTGCTGTATGACTCTAAATTGCTTAGATTAAAAATTTTAATTCAATGTCACTAGAAGTTGACATTTAAAGGATTTAATGAAGCTCCCTTGGTACCTATGGCTAACAAATGTTCAGAATAAAACTTGTAACATATTAGGATTTGTTATGGATTCCAGCAGTTTATTTTCCATTTCACTACTAATCCCCATTTTACCCTCGATTTAAAACCTAGTTCCTATAACACCATTACATATGGGAGCAAAATTGGGCCCTTTGGCTAATTGTGCCTGCTCCGCCATTTCATCATGGCTGATCCATTTCCCTCTCAATCCCCTGCCTCCCCCATGATGGGAAACATCCTCGCCACATCCACTCTGTCGAGGACTTTCAATATTCAATAGCTTTCAGTGAGAGCCATCAAACGCCCTTCAGATAATAAAAGTTCCTGTATGATATAGTTCCTGCCACTGATCGATAGATATGTCACTGATAGCTAGTCGTTACTACATTTGCCTTTTTACATTTTCTAAGGTATGGAGTCCAATTCATAAAAACACTTTAAAAAGTGTTTAAATGGAGATCAGGATTAAGATGATTGGAAGGTAGAATTTATTTGTAATAAATAAGATATTTAAAGTGAAGTTAAGAATCAAAGTTGCAGGTCGGAAATAATGTTGAAAGAATTTTCCCAAACAGAAAATCTATAAAGTACATTGAAAGTTCCATTTATTCTATTAGAGAAATAAGGGTTAGAAGCAATTTGTTGATTTAAAAATAGAAGTGGAATCCACAGCACAAAAGTACTGCCAATGCAGCATTGAACAACAGTTTAACTTGAAGGACTAGGAGTTTCTTCAAACCCTTCAATGTTTCAAAATTCAAAGAAAATTAAAGGATCCATTTCTAAAATTGAGACTATGGCACATTCCTGTGGATTCCAGCTGTATAGTTCCAAAACATTAGTGCTTAAGGAACTTCTTTAAATTAAAAGGTATAGAATGGATTCTGAAATGAGATCTTTCATGAGATTCAAAATGAACTAGCAGTAGGGACCTGTCACAAATGAAAGTAGGGATCATTCAATAGGGATATCGTGGATATGTGCTCTGAAATTGTCCCTTACTTTGAAAACTCTTGACTGCCTCATGTTTTGATCAGTTATTTTCACCATTTTGTTCTGTATTTCTTAACCTATGGTTTTGTAAAATACCTTTACATTATCAGCTAACAGTATATTCAAGCTGATACAAGAAAGATGTTCTGACAATATTTCAGCTATTTTTTTAAAAAAGTGTACATTGCATTAATTAATATAATTGCTGTCCTCCTCCAGTGTGACTCAAGGATTAGTTTGTCTGCTGGGATTTGGTATAATTTTTCTGGTGGCTCTGTCTAATCCAAAGGTAAGGTAACAATAAGTAATGCGTAAATAAGTGAATTATGTGTTACATTATGCCTTGTACTGCATGTAGTTTTGTAAAGGTGGGCTCTAGGACAGGCTTAATGTGTCGGCATTTAGCTATTGATTCCCAGGCACTGATATTTACAAACAATCTTACTTTGAATGAAACTGTATTTTGCCAGTGGAAGAGAAGCATTTTGACATATATCTTTGCAGAACAGTGAGCCGCCTGAACTCAGCAGTTGTGTTACTTGGAGTGAGTCTTTCTGCAGGAAAGCACAAGAGGTCCAGCGCAGCTAAACCAAAACTACTTTCACCAACTGGTTATAAAGACCTGCCGGAAACTTGCTTCAGCAGACTGGTTGCATCCTCACACACCACTCCCCCGGCTTAACAGCTATATGTGAATATTAGAAATATAATCATTAAAACCTGGAGTTTTTCTCTGTTTGGGATTTTGGCATGGTTGGCAAGACCAGTCTTGGGTCTCTGATGAAGGATTCTGTGAGAGGACGATATTTCATTTCTTAGATCACATTTCTTCCCCATTCTGATGTTTGATCTGAACAATAACTGAACCTCTTGACCAAGTCTTCATGTTTTTATGCAGTGAGTCGCTGTCACATAAATTGGCTGATTAGATATTTGCATCAATGCAAGAGTTGATGTACAAGAGTGTCTGTGTACAAGAGGCCAGGAAGTGTATTTGCAGGGCATGATGATGTTCAGCTTGGCAGAGAACCTGCAGGTGGCGGTGTTGTTCCCAAACACCTGCTGCCCATGTTCTTGGTGACAGTTCTCGGGGTTTGGAGGTTGGTAGTCCAAGTTAGTGAATACACAATATTTTAAGAGTAACTGCAAAAAAAAATTACTACACCCTGCAGCAGTTCTACACTGATAATGGACCAAATGAATGTTTAGGCTGGTAGATGTGGTGCAGATCAAGCCAGCAGTTTTGTGTGATGACAAGCTCATGCATATTGTTGCACTCATCCAGGCAAGCAGAGAGCACTAAAGTACAATTCTGGTTTCTGCCCTGTAGACGATGGAGAGGATTTGGCATGTCAGGAAATGCGTATCTGAACAGATCTTATTGTCAGTTTAAGTGATCGGTCCCATTGAAGTTCTGCTCAATGGTGACCCCCCCCCACCCCGCAATTTGCTTTAATATAGATGGCATATTTCTAGTTTTCTAAAGTAGTTTAGTTCTTGAATCTAAAATCTTTAAACGTGTAACACTTTGGAATGGAATAGAAAACCTACATCACAATACAGGCCCTTCGGCCCACAAAGCTGTGACAAACATGTCCTTGCCTTAGAGCTACTTAGGCTTACACATAGCCCTCTATTTTTCTAAGCTCCATGTACCTATCCAGTGGTCTCTTAAAAGACCCTATCATTTCCGCCTCCACCATCGCTGGCAGCCCGTTCCACACACTCACCACTCTCTGCGTTTAAAAAAAAACTTACCCCTGACATCTCCTCTGTACGTACTTCCAAGCACCTTAAAACGATGCCCTCTTGTGCTAGCCATTTCCGCCCAGGGAAAAAGCCTCTGACTATCCACACGATCAATGTCTCTCAGTATCCTGTACACCTCTATCAGGCCACCTCTCATCCTCTGTCGCTCCAAGGAAAAAAGGCGGAGTTGACTCAACTCAACCTATTCTCATAAGGCATGCTCACCAATCCAGGCAACATCCTTGTAGATCTTCTCTGCATCCTTTCTATGGTTTCCATGTCCTTCCTGTAGTGAGGTGACCAGAATTGAGCACAGTACTCCAAGTGGGGTCTGACCAGGGTCCTATATAGCTGCAATATTACCTCTCGGCTCTTAAACTCAAACCCGCAGTTGATGAAGGCCAATGCACCGTATGCCTTCTTAATCACAGAGTCAACCTGTGAAGCAGCTTTGAGTGTCCTATGGACTCGGACCCCAAGATCCCTCTGATCCTCCCCACTGCCAAAAGTCTTACCATTAATACTATATTCTGCCATCATATTTGACCTACCAAAATGAACCACTTCACACTTATCTGGGTTGAACTCCATCTGCCACTTCTCAGCCCAGTTTTACATCCTATCGATGTCCCGTTGTGACCTCTGACAACACCCCCCCCACACTATCCACAACACCCCCAGCTTTTGCGTCATCAGCAAATTTACTAACCCATCCCTCCACTTCCTCATCCAAGTCACTTATAAAAATCACAAGGAGTAGGGGTCCCAGAGCAGCTCTCTAAGGCACACCACTGATCACCAACTTCCATGCAGAATATGACCCATCTACAACCACTCTTTGCCTTTTGTGGGCAAGCCAGTTTTGGGTCCACAAAGCAATGTCCCCTTGGATCCCATGCCTCCTTACTTTCTCAATAAGCCTTGCATTGAGTACCTTATCAAATGCCTTGCTGAAATCCATGTACGCTACATCTACGGCTCTACCTTCATCAATGTGTTTAGTCACATCTTCAAAAAATTGAATCAGGCTCGTAAGGCACGACCTGCCTTTGACAAACAGTGAACTTCCCCAGATTTCACAACTGGTTTGTAACCAATAAGCCCATTTAACATGTGTGCTTCCCATTATAAATCACAAATTATGAGTCTGCTCTGTCCTAAAAGCTGTAGAATAATAGAGTTGTATTGGACCGAAACAGGCCCTTCAGCCAGATTACCTATCTACACTAATTCCTTTTTACCACATCAGGCCCATACTCCTCTACTTTCCTGTCCAAATGTATTTTAAATATTAATCGTATCTGTCTTTAACACTTCCTTTGGCTGTTTGTTACATATAACCACCACCCTCTGTGTGGAATAACTTGCCCCTCAGATCTCCTTTATATCTTTCACTAACCTTTAATTTTGGACTGCTCCCATTCTAGGGAAAGAAAAATGGAATACATATCCCATCTCTGCCCTCATAATTTTATAACCTTCTGCAAGCACAGTCTCAACTTCTTATGTCCCAACAAGGAAAAAACCAAGCCTCTCCAATCTCACCTTATAAAGTTCTCTAGTCAAGGAAACATTTTTTATTCTCACTTTCACGCTTTCCAATGCTATCTCATCTACCTGGTAGTGCGGCAATCAGAGATGTACACAATACTCCAGGTGTGCCATGACAAACATTTTATACAGCTGCAATATGACATCCCATGTCAAATTTTGTCTTTCGCTACCCTATCCACCTGTGTTGCAATTTCAGGCAGGCTCGAGTCCTGTTGAAGGATCTTCACTCTTTATTCATTTCCATAGGTGCTTCCTGACCTGTTCAGTTCCTCCAGCATTTTATGTGTTACTCTGGCTTTCCATCATCTGCAGAATCTCTTGCATCTGTGAACCTGCCCCTTCTTCATCAACACTGAGGTCCCTGTCAGTTACATGTATTGTCAGTATTTGTTGTCCCAAAATGAATTGCCTTCTGCCACAACTCCATCTTTCCAAATGATCTATGACCCTCCGTATTCTTTGCAACCTCCTTCGCTATTGATTACAGTACCAGTTTTTATATTGTCAAACTTACCAAGCAGCTCTTCTACATTCACACCCAAATCATATATACACAAACAACAATAACAAAATGATGTACATAGTATTTTAATGTTCCAATATTGCTGTTGTTGTTCACAGGGATTTGTTGTTCTGCTTGACAAAGTGGCTTCATTTGCTTTAAATCTTGAAGCTGGTCTCTTCATTTTTCTAATGGTACGAAATGCTCGATTGGAGCCTTATAAGTAAGTATATTGACATTTAATTCTGGCTGTGCAACTGAGTACAAGTTAACGTATGTTGATTTTTTAAAAATGAAGTATATTAAGATTGAAAACAAAACCCTTATATTTTATTTGAACAGTTTAAGATGATTGTACATTGATATTTAATGTAGAAAGTAGAATAAAGTGCTTGGCTGAAAATGATTAAATAGCAACATATCAAAATATGCATTTGTCCAGTTAATGGTAAAATGTAGATTGTTAATTGTTTTGCATTAATTTGGTATAAGAAATAGTGAAAAGCTTTTTTTGGGGGGGGGGAATGAAGAGAGAGTAATTCCTCTATTTACATTTTTATTAACTAATCCTTGCGTCTTGGGAATATACAGTTGGCAGAGACTGATCAGTATTTTTGCAAACTGAGACTACTTGTAACTGAAGGTGGTACCAACAATGTCACGGTTGTGCTGGGAGAGTTTCCCCTAGCTTTTTTTTCAAAGTAGTCCAGATTTTGATATTACTAGTTGGAATTAGCTCATCCCAATTTAACAGGTGCCACCAATTAAAACCCAGACAAGACAAATGGCAAATTGTGCAAATTGTAGAATAAAATTTGGAAAGGAGAACTATATCCTTAATCGTTTCTCATTATCTCCTCAGTTGCTTGTACTTTGTCAAATGCTTTGCTAAAATTCATGCATGCTGCAACCACTTCATTTTCTCTTGTAACATGTTGTTTTCTCAAAGAAGGTGGCCTCTTAATTCTCTTTAATTTGTCAATAGGAATTTTAGGTCAGGCAATTACTCCAACAGTTTTATTTCACATTGCAAAGTACTATTGATTACTTACTAATTCTGAAGTGGTTCTGTATCAGCCACACTGCAATTATCCAATATTCATCCTCTTAAGGGAACCTGAGGTTAGACATCTTGAACTTCTACAAATTCCTTCCATTTGGGTTATTTGTGGATGTAACCCGGGTTTCTGCAAGTCAATTCTAAATAAATCTCATTTTCTCTCTCACTATGCTCTCATCAAACCATACCTGCACCCCTACAGATGCTGCCCAAGTCTCAACATCACCATGAGACATGTGGGCATCGTCCAGTATTCCCAGCTTCTGACGCGCAAAGTTGTTAGCACACTCTGGGCCATAAGGATATCAAAAAAAAAACACGCAGGTTTAAGATGAGAGGAAGGTGTTTGGAGAGTATTTTTTGGAAGTTGCTACCAGATGAGATCGAATCACCGTCTTTAAGAGGTATTTAGACAAACATATAATTAGGTAAGGCATAGAAGGGTAAGGATCTGATGGGGGCAAAATGGTCACCATGGGTGTATTGGGCCAAAGGGCCTGTTTCTGAGGGTAACAACCTGAACACAACTATTATATTTTTCTAAAACCACAAGTAATCAAAACAATGCCTGTAAATCAACACAAAATTACAGCACCAATACAAAGTACAGGTTTATTTCTTTTTGAGGGAGAGTTATAAAAGTCAGCAAGTAACATTCTACATTACAGGAATTGTTATCTGTATTTTCTACCAGATAGTTTAAATCCTTAACCACATCTATTGTTTTTTTCTAGGCATTTAACAGTGCCTTTGCCTGTGAGTCCAAGGATCTTTTTGTTACATTGGCTGCTCCCAGTGTATTTCTTATTTGCTGTGGGATATGACATATGTCAATCTTTGACTTTGCTAGCTCATGGTTGGCATCCAATGCATTTGCTGTCAAATAATAGTACAAATGCCTAAAAATGGAAATGTACAAATTAGTAATAGATCCCTGGAATTAGAAAAGAAAAAAAAAATTAAGTATTTTGTCTAATTCTTCAATTAATATATGTAATAATGTGCTCAATAAATATATGTAATAATGTGCTCAATAATTATATTCTATTTAATTTTAATTAATGTCATATTGGCAATTTGCTTTTAATATTTTGTCTTCACTGCATAATTTGCAATTGTTTACAAGGAACAAGTTGCTTTATATACTGTATAATTTGTAAAATTACTTGTTTAACTTAGTTATTTTCTAGCTGTATTGAAAAAAAAATGTCAAGATTTTATGCAAGCAACTTTCATTCAGGGAAGATTGATTTCCTGCAGCCTGCGTAGCAGATATAAATATATATTTTTAAATAAGCATGCTGGAACTGAAGGATGCAAAATTTGTTTCTGATTTGGAGTTGAGGTGGGGGAAGAATACATTAAAAAATTCTTGAAAATACTTAAATATTCAACGCTGTTAAATATACACTGCCTATAATAAGTACTTATCATCACCACCACCCCCCCCCCCCCCGGAAGTTTTCATGTTTTATTGTTTTGCAATATTGAATCACAGTGGACTTAATTGGGGCAACACGCATCAAAGTTGCTGGTGAACACAAGCATCTCTAGGAAGAGGTACAGTCGAAGTTTTGGGCCGAGACCCTTCGTTTAATTGGGTGTTTTTTTTCTGACACTGATCAACAGAAAG
The DNA here is from genome assembly GCF_963921235.1 of Mobula hypostoma. Classification (NCBI taxonomy): domain Eukaryota; kingdom Metazoa; phylum Chordata; class Chondrichthyes; order Myliobatiformes; family Myliobatidae; genus Mobula; species Mobula hypostoma. The sequence goes on along the minus strand of NC_086100.1, from coordinate 50,442,618 downwards.
ACTTTCATGTCAAAGTGAAAACAGAGCTCTACAAAGTGATCTAAATTAATTCTAAGTATAAAAACACAATATTTGATTGCATAAGTATTCACCCCCCCCCCTTTAATATGACACACCAAATCATCACTGGTGTGACCAATTGGTTTTAGAAGTCACATCATTAGTTAAATGCAGATCTGTTTCAATTGATGGTGGTAAAAATACACCTGTATCTATAAAGTCCAACTACTGGTGGGTCAGTTTTTGCTAGGATACTACACCATAAACACAAAAGAACACTCCAAGGAACTCCGCTAAGATATTATTGAAAAGCATGTCAGGAGATGGATACAAGAAAATTTCCAAGTCACTGAATATCCCCTTGATGTACAGTTGACATTTATCAAGAAATGGAAAGAATATGGCATGACTGTAAACGAGCCAAGCACAAGCCATCCTCAAAAACTGAGTGACCATGCAAGAATGGGACTTAGCGAAGGATGCCACCAGGAGCCCTGTGACAACTCTGGAGGAGTTGTAAGCTCCAGCAGCTGCGATGGGAGAGACTGCACATACAACAACTGTTGTCTGGGTGCATCATCTGTGCAGCTTTATGGGAAAGTGGCAAAGAGAAAGCCACTGTTGGGGGAAAAAAACTCACACAAAATCTTGGCCAGAGTTTGCCAGAAGCTGATAAAGTCGTATTCACACAGACTCAAGGCTGTAATTGCTGCCCAAGGTGCATCTACTAAATACTGACTTGCAGGGGGTGAGTAGTCTTTTTTGTTGATCAGTGTCAATAAAAGCCAAATTAAATCCACTATGATTCAATGTTGTAAAACAATAAAACATAGAAACTTCTAAGTCAGGTGAATACTTTTTATAGGCACTGTATGTCTAGATGAATACATGTATATAAATATGTCTATTCATTCACTTACATATATAAAAATTGTTTCCACTATTGGGAATTTTTTGGGTAATCTTTCAAAGTTGGAAGCTGATTAAGTTATGAAATAGAATGGCTTTTGGATAGAAAGTAACAAAAAGCATGTGAGCATGTCCTAACTATACGCATTGTAGGCTTGTCTGTTGTAGTTCAAAGATCCTTCAATAAAAGTCAAGTATTGGACAGTAGTGCTATCACAGGACCAGCTGTTCAAATATTATATTTTTTTAATTTGAGTTCAATCATGAGGATTTCTGGATATCCACACTAGATATCCACCTGTGCACTTGAGTGTAAGTCATTCTTTGGACCCTGATGAATAATGACATTGATCTATGTGAAACATCTTTCAATATATGGGAGAATTGGAATAAAGACTGAGGCAAGGCAGAGTTTATTTTTGCTTTTAGAAATTCAGAAATACCTCTCCCTATGCTTGTGGTGAGAAGTGAGGGGGGTGGTATGATGAAGCTGTACATCCTATTCCTACTTACCCATTATTTTTGAGCTGTATTAACAAATGTAAGTTTTTTTTCAAACCTGCTCATTAACTTTCAGTAACTGTAGGCTGAAGTTTAAAACAAAATCAATTACTAAGAAAAGGAATTAATTCTTAACAATAATATGAAGAATGTAGGGAGTTTTAAAAACTTTACCAACTCTGCTGTGTATTTGAACATTCAAATGATTTTTCAGTCCTTTTACTGATTAGATCATTGTTACATATTGCTATTCTAAAATTCACCCTACAATTGACACATTACAAAGGGAAATAATGGCAATTTTGTTCACTTATTATAAAATATCTCAAAATGTAATGTTATTACGGCAGAGTTGAATAAAGAGTACTGAATTATCACAGTAAGGAAAATGCTAAAGCAACTTGATAGAGGAGGTAATATTCAAGACCCAGGAGACAATATTTAGAAGATAACAAAAGAGGCCTCAAATTTAAATATTTAACAAATAAAAATTAAGAACACACATGTACACTCTGCTGATGTAACCAATGGGACATCAGATAAAACATTTGAGATATCATCTTTTTTTTACCACTGTGAACATTAATTTTTGCTTAGATGTCATTCACTACCCACTGTTAAATGCGAGTGAGCAGACACTTACCAGATTAACTGTAAAATCTTTCCTTTTCATTATTTGTACACCTGATGAAGCAATCAACAAGGTTAAAGAGAAATCAAAGGAGTATTAGAAAGGATAGTTTCTTCTTAAGATTGTGTGCAGCAGTATCTTGGTGATTAGATGTCAGCCAACCTTAGCCTTTTACAAATCTTTCTTAAGAATGAGAGGACATTATTTAGGAAAACCCAATGATCTTGCTACCAACTATTATATCACTTATTGGAAATTTTACTATACTGCTGTACAACATGTATAAAATGAATTAAGAGTGTAGTAGGCCGTTAATACGAGTAACATTCAACGGTCTGGGAAATTTGCCCATTTTATATAAACATGTCCAGTTTTTTTTTAGATCTCAGCAAAAAAAAATTAAACATGTCTTTCCTTAAAATACAGTGGATTCCAGTGAATTGGGTCGTCGGTTAATTGGGGTAGCCAATTTGGGACAACTCAAAGAACAAAACTAAAATCAAGAAAATAGCCAGGATTCCTTTTGTTTATTTGAGACACTATGCCACTTAATTTGGGCAAGAGATTGTTGCCGATCAGTTTCTAGTCAGTCATCTGCACTTGCATTGCCATTAGACACAGCATCTTGCTTAGAGCAGTCAGTTTTTATATAGTGTCAGATAAGTGTCTGTATTCAAAAAGCAGTGAATTTTATCATTGATAGTTGGTAAGACAATTAGGAACAGTTTTGCTCACTGCAGTTTCAAGCATTCAGGCTTGGAGATGCTAGGAACGGCCAGGAGTGAAGATGAAATTATTTCACTACTTCAACAAGTTAGGAATTACGAAGAATTTGAAGGTCTCTTAAACATTACAATGAAAATGAAGATTTGGAGGATGTAAACATCTAAAGCATTGTTGAAGGCAGTCTAATGTCTGCACTAAGTATCTGTGCTGAATTTGTTTATTTACAGTCAATCATAAGAACATGCAAGATGAATTTCACCATTGATAACTATTAGCAATTAATAGTACTGTGATAGTAATAGTATTGGTGGTGTCTAATTTCTTCATTTAAATACACAATTTATTACTCAGTTAAACAGTAGTTTGTCTTTTTTATAACTTTTAACTATTTCCATGAAACCAGCTAATTTGGGCAGCCACTTAATTGGGTCAAAATGTACTAGTCACAATGTGTCTCAATTAACTGAAATCCACTGTATTTAGTTAAAAACATATTCCACATGACGTAGAGTCTCATTTTGAAATTTTGTTCACATATCATTACAATTAACTGTACACCAAAGATGGATCTAAAATTTGAGTTATCCAATAAATTGTATATAGCACTCTTAGTGAATGAACTTCTTTTGTCTTAACTATCTCAAGAACTCCCTACTTGTGGAGTTCTACCAATTAAAAGCATAATAGATATGAATATCAATACTATCAGAAGTACAGTGATATTAAACAAAATGTACAAGTTTAAAAAGACACTACTTTGATTATGAATTAATGGCTGCAAACTAAAATATTTTAAAATCCCGTGTGTTTTATATAAAGTCAAAATAGATCAGTATTCTGTACTTCATTATGACATGTTACTTTTACATAGATGGCAGGATATTTTGCTTCCCCGTACCATCAAGGACATGATTGAATTAATGTTTCCACTACCCTTAAATTCATAACTTGCTCATTTCACTACACTTGAACACTGATCACTTTGTAAGCTAATTAGCCCGCATTTCATTGACTGTGTAACTACATACAAAAGTAATTATGACAATAGTCATTAGAAAAAAACTCTCACAGTACTTTTAAGTTCCCATAAGAGGCATTCCAAGGACAATCTTCAAAACCCTAAATTGGTTTATATTTGTCAGAGGTACCAAGGTAGTGAAACACGCATCTTGCATATCATCCATACAATCAGTTCACAACTGCACTGAGTTAATACAAAGTGCAGTGCAGGTAGACAATAAAATGCAAGGCCATAATGAGGCAGATTGTGAAATCAAGAGGACATCTTATCTTAGAGAACCATTCAAGAATTTTAAAATGGGGAAGAAGCTGTCCTTGAGTCCTGTGGTACGTGCTTTCTGTCTTTTGTATCTTCTCCTCAATGGGAGGAGGGAGAAGAAAGAATGCCGAGGTGGTTGGGGTCGTTTTTATTTTCTGCTTTATTGAGACAGAGTCCATGGAGGAAAGGCTGGTTTCGATGATGTGATGAGCTATGTCAACAACCCCATTGCTTCTTGCAGTCACAGCTAGAGTAGTTGCCACACAAAGCTGTCATGCTTTCTATGACACATCGATAACAGTTTTTGAGTATCGAAAGGGACTTGCCAAATTTCTATAGCCTCATGAGGAAGTTGAGGTGCAGGTGACCTTTCTTGGCTGTGGCAACTACATTGATGATTCAGGACAGGCTTTGATGATTTCAGCCCTAGGAACTTGAAGCTCCCCACCTTCTCAATCACAGCACCACTGATAGAAACAGAGCACCTCTTCTCCACCCCCACCCCCCAATTCCTGAAGTCAATAACCAGCTATTTTGTTTTCTTTACATTGAAAGGTTGCAGTACTCAGCCTATTATTATACAGCCCTCTTTGGTGGTGTCATCAGCAAAATTGGAGTTAGTGCAGAATCTAGCCCATCATGAGCTATAGAGAATAGAGTGGTTGGTGGGGGGGGGGGGGGGAAGGCTGAAGTGTTGCTGTCTATCCCTATATATTCCCCATCTGTAGTCAGTTACTACACAATCCAATTCCAAATACAGCTCTTCACACCTGGGTTTAGGAGGTTGGACATTAGTTTCCTTGGAATTGCAGTCTTGAAGGCAGAGCTGTACTCAATAAACAACAGCCTAACATGGGTGCCTTTATTGTCCAGGTGCTCCAGACATAAGCATAGGGCCAACAGGATGGTGTCACCATAGAGTTGTTTCCATAGTAGGTGAATTGCAGTAGTTTAAAGATGTCTAGGAGGCTGAAGTTAATGCGTGCCATCACCAATCTCTCAAAGCACTTCAGGATGGTGGATGAGTCACTAGGCAGTAGTTATTAAAGCCAGGTTACCTTGTTTTATTAGGTACCAAGCTGATAGTGGTGTTCCTTAAGCAGGCAAAATTGAAATAGGGAGTTGTTAAAAATGTCTACAAGTATCCCCACCAGCTGATCTGCACAGAACCTAAGGACATGGCCAGGGGTACCATCCAAGCATGATGCTTTCCACAGGTTCACTTACATCTGCCACAGTGACTGTAAATTTAAATGCATCTCCCAACTGCCCTTTTATGTTGATTTTTACCACAGAAATTGTACTAAAGATGTCAAATAATAGCTGCTTTTTAGCCAAGAATACTCTATAATTCTTGTACTTAATTCATCTCCTCAGCTGGAAAATGAACATAACTTATCTGATTCAAAGCGTCCAATATCTATGCATTCACAAAAAAAAGGTTTTTATACATCAGTGTAACCAACAAGATCTGCATACACAACTGTACTGACAATCAAAATCACAACTGCTTCAAACAAAATCTCCCAAAAAAAATCAAAGTACTTATCAATAAAATTAATGCTACTGTTACCTAGTCTTCTAGGTGTGACCCTTCAAAAAAACCCCTATTGCTTAAAGCAACTTTAAGCAATTTTGAATAAATACTACATGGATATTACTTACCTGATCACCTACTTACCTGACGAAGGGTCTCGACCTGAAACGTTGACTGTACCTCTTCCTAGAGATGCTGCCTGGCCTGCTGCATTCACCAGCAACTTGGATGTGGAGAGAATGTTGCAACACACATCAATTCTATAGGCCTTTCAATATTCTACACATTTCAATAAGATCCCCTGCCCCCAATTCTTCTAAACTCCAGCAAATAAAGACCCAGTGCTATCAACTACTCCTCATACTTCCATTCACTGAAATATTCTCCTGAACCTCCTCTGGACTTTCTCCAATGCCAGCACATCTTTTCTTAGAAAAGCGGCCCAAAACTGCTCACAATACTCCACGTACAGTCTGACCAATGTCTTATAAAGCCTCAGCACTACATCCTTACTTTTATATTCCAGTCCTCTCGACATGAATACTAACATTGCGATTGCCTGCCTTTTCACCAACTCAATCTGCAAGTTAACCTTTAGGGAATCCTGCATAAGGACTCCCAAGTCCCTTTGCACCCATAATTTCTTAATGTTCTCCCCATCTATGTCTTTACTCCTATCAAAGCGCATGACCATACAATTCCTTACATTATATTCCATTTGCTACTTCTTCGCCCATTCTCCTGATCAGTTCAAGTCCTTCCACACACTTGCTAGTTCCTCAACACTACTTGCCCCTCCATCTATCTTTATAGCATCCATAAATGTGATCACAATGCCATCAGTTCCGTCTTCCAAGTCATTGACATACAACATGAAAAGAAGAGATTCAAGCACTAGTCACCAGAAAAGGCCACTTTTATTCCCACTATTTGTCTCCTGCTAGTCAGCCAATCTTATATCCATGCTAGTACCTTTCCTGTAAAACCATGGGCTCTCATTTAGTAGACTCATGTGCAATACTTCGTCAAGAGCCTTTCCAAAATCCAGGTGAACATCCACCAACTCTTCTTTGTCTATCCTGCCTGTTATTTCCTTCAAGAATTCCAGGTAAGGTTTCCCCTTAAGAAAACCATGCTGTCTTTGGCCTGTTTTATCATTTGCCTCCAAGTACCCCCAAACCTCATCCTCAATAACGGACTCTAACATCTTCCAACCAATGAAGTCGGGCTAGGCAACTGAATGGAAAATTAATTTAATCAAGGTGGCACACCGAAAAGCACAAATATCACTTTCTTCTAATAAGTCCGCAAAGTAAGCCAAGAATACAGGTCATTAAATAACATGTAAACAGTTCACAACAGATTTTTTTTTGCAACTCTGTTCATTAGGACTCCTAATGAAGGGTCTCAGCCTGAAGCATTGACTGTTTAGTCTTTTCCATAGATGCTGCCTGGCCTGCTGAGTTCCTCCTGCATTTTCTGTGTTGCTTGGATTTCCAGCATCTGATTTTCCTGTATTTGAGGGTTTTCTTTGCAATAAGATGATCCAATTACCACTTCTATTGGCAATGAAGGTGTCTCGAGAGCAAGGCTCAAATCCATTTTTAAGCAGAATATGGAGACCATAATTGCAGCAGGAAAGTCTATGAGAAGTAAATGACAACAGTATACTTCATCTAATAATTAAGCTAAATATTTAATTGGGTCAGGTCAGAGTGCCACTACAAGCTGTTAGAAAATCACGAAATTCCTCTTAAAAAGATGCAAGCATACTACTGCAAGTAATTAAACTAAAGCTTAATTTATCAAAAATATCCATTATTAAAATATGGGAAGAAAGATTAATACAAATACTGTCAATATCATGACTTTCTGCAACATAAAATCCTATTTCTTAATGTTTTTCTCAAAACGATAATAATGTCACAGCTGATTCATTGTGGGGGGGTTGGAAAGTGCATTTGATTGCTTAGTCTTGAGAAGACAAGAGATTATCTTGTCAGTTTCCAAAGAAAATACAGAAGTGACTGCTTGAATGAAGCTTTCAATTTGAATGGAGACATACACTTTAAACAAATATCAAGTATACTAACATAGTATAATGATATGACTAGCAACAAATAAGTGATTGCGTAACAACTTGCATTTGCTTCATACATATTTGGGGGGCAAATAATAAAGAAAATGCTTGGGGGAGAATGCTAGATAATTAAATTGACCGACTGCAGTCTATAAGAAAAACTGCCACATTATAAGACCATAAGACAAAGGAGCAGAAGTCGGCCATTCAGCCCATCCGGTCTGCTCCGCCATTTTATCATGAGCTGATCCATTCTCCCATTTAGTCCCACTCCCTCGCCTTCTCACCATAACCTTTGATGCCCTGGCTACTCAGATACCTATCAATCTCTGCCTTAAATACACCCAATGACTTGGCCTCCACTGCCGCCCGTGGCAACAAATTCCATAGATTCACCACCCTCTGGCTAAAAAAAGTTCTTCGCATTTCTGTTCTGAATGGGTGCCCTTCAATCCTTAAGTCATGCCCTCTCGTACTAGACTCCAACTTTGCCACATCCACTCTGTCCATGCCTTTCAACATTCAAAATGTTTCTATAAGGTCTCCCCTCATTCTTCAAAACTCCAAGGAATGCAGTCCAAGAGCGGACAAACGTTCCTCATATGTTAACCCTCTCATTCCCGGAATCATTCTAGTGAATCTTCTCTGTACCCTCTCCAACGTCAGCACATTCTTTCTTAAATAAGGAGACCAAAACTGCCCACTGTACTCCGTGAGGTCTCACCAGTGCCTTATAGAGCCTCAACATCACATCCCTGCTCCTATACTCTATTCCTCTAGAAATGAATGCCAACATTGCATTCGCCTTCTTCATTACTGACTCAACCTGGAGGTTAACCTTAAGGGTATCCTGTACAAGGACTCCCAAGTCCTGTTGCATCTCAGAACTTTGAATTCTTTCCCCATTTAAATAATAGTCTGCCAGTTTATTACTTCTGCCAAAGTGCATAACCATGCACTTTCCAACATTGTACTTCATTTGCCACTTCTTTGCCCATTCTTCCAATCTATCCAAGTCTCTCTGCAGACTCTCCATTTCCTCAGCACTACCGGCCCCTCCACCTATCTTTGTATCGTCAGCAAACTTAGCCACAAAGCCATCTATTCCATAATCCAAATCGTTGATGTACAATGTAAAAAGAAGCGGCCCCAACACAGACCCCTGTGGAACACCACAGGTAACCGGCAGCCAACCAGAATAGGATCCCTTTATTCCCACTCTCCGTTTCCTGCCAATCAGCCAACGCTCTATCCACGTATGTAACTTTCCCGTAATTCCATGGGCTCTTATCTTGTTAAGTAGCCTCGTGTGGCACCTTGTCAAAAGCCTTCTGAAAATCCAAATATACAACATCCACTGCATCTTCCTTGTCTAGCCTACTGGTAATTTCCTCAAAAAGTTGTAATAGGTTTGTCCGGCAGGATTTTCCTTTAAGGAATCCATGCTGAGTTCTGCCTATCGTCATATGCCTCCAGGTACTCTGTAACCTCATCCTTGACAATCGACTCCAACAACTTCCCAACCACCGATGTCAAGCTAACAGGTCTATAATTTCCTTTTTGCTTCCTTGCTCCCTTCTTAAATAGTGGAGTGACATTTGCAATCTTCGTCCTCCGGAACCATGCCAGAATCTATTGACTTTTGAAAGATCATCGCTAATGCCTCTGCAATCTCCACAGCTACTTCCTTCAGAACACGCGGGTGCATTCCATCTGGTCCGGGTGATTTATCTACCTTTAGACTCTTCAGCTTCCCGAGTACTTTCTCTGTCATAATTGTGACTGCGCACACTTCTCTTCCCTGCCACCCTTGAGTGTCCGGTACACTGCTGCTGTCTTCCTCAGTGAAGACTGATGCAAAATACTCATTCAGTTCCTCTGCCAGCTCCTTATGTCCCATTACAATTTCTCCAGCATCATTTATCTGCAAATGTATCAAGGAAAAAAAAAACACAAATTGACAACATTTGTTTCTTTTTAACCCAAATAAATACTAGAGCAATAATACTCTGCATCTTGGATTTTCGGGTAGTGATTTGTTAGTCACACTACGTGAACTTCCAAAATGAAAGCTGCAGAGTTCACCTTTACAGCCTGAAACATACAGTGGAGGAAAAATAGTACAGTGATTTTGACTGAGATGAAATCAAATATACAATCTAAAAACTTGAAAAGCAACTTTGCAGCAGCAGGGCTAAACACTTCATCTTCACATAATGACCACATGGTAAACCCTGTTATTCATGGAATATCACAAATACTTTTTAAATCATGAAGAAAACTTCATTGTAACTCAGGAAATGTTTTAAGCTAGCCTGCTGCATTTGCATAAATATTAGATTTTTTTTCCTGAATTGATAAATGCATGTAAATTATGTACTTGGTAAATCATCTCAAATATCCAGCAGATATCCTTCAGTGACTGCATTTCCTGATTTAAGAACAAAATGTAGACAATTACTCTATATTGCTTAAGCTAATTATATTTGGTTGAATTGAATCCATTAAAATTTGAATTGATGTCTTCCAAAATCTGTTCACAAGTTTAAAATTTCCAATAACTATACTATGTGCAATTACTAATAAAATATTCAATAAACTCAACCTTTCTGTCAGTATAGTTAATAAACGCATTGCTTAGTGCAGGGGTCCCCAACCTTTTTTGCACTGCATACCAGTTTAATATTGACAATATTCTCAATATTTTTGTGGACTGGCCGACGGGGGGGGGGGGGGGGTGTAGGGTTGCCAACAGACAAGAGTAGCAGTCAAATATGTTGAGCTTACCCCAAGAAAGACTACTATGACCATGAAGCCTTGCGCGGGCAGCAGTGCGCATGCGTGTACATGCTAATTTTTTTCCTACAAATCATTTCTGGCGTTTCTGTTCGGGGGGGGTAATCACGACTGGAATATAGGTGATAAGTGGCTAATACACTCAATTCATTTCGTTTCTCAAAGGGTTTATCTAACAAATTTAATATTAAACACATAGTGTTTAGTATAGTGTTAAGTCAATTATAAGTCACATAAGTCAATAGCATCATAACATTTTAAGTAACATTTGGATATTAAGCACACAGCACATATTTTCTCCGTATGAACATATAAAATCATTGCAACACACCAATATCGCTGAATCAGTGGGAGCCCTGGGCTTGTTTTCCTGCAACAAGACGGTCCCATCGAGGGGTGATGGGAGACAGCGATACTCGAAGGGAGTTCCTTATGTCCAGTCTATTCTGCAATTTAGTTTTCATTGCATTCATTGCAGAGATATGTTGGAAATGGAAGCAACGTTTTCAGTGCTTTCGTGGCTATCTCAGGATATTTAGCCTTGACTTTGATCCAGAATGCCGGCAGAGATGTTACGTCAAACACACTTTTCAGCCCGCCGTCATCTGCAAGCTCGAGGAGTTGATCTCCTTCCCGCGCTGACATGGATGACGAGTGCGTAATGACCTCGTGTGCGTTGAAGTTCAACAGTGCGTGACAGGGAATGAGGAAAGGTGCAACTGGCTCATATAGCCAAATCATATCGTTTGGGAACGCTGGCTTAGTGCACTGCATAAGACATATTGTATAGCCCTAAAAGAAATTACGACAGGTGGTGTAAATCTATAAATGCTAGAAATATGCTCACGAAGAACTTCCAGGGTTTCTGATGGCAACTTCCTGCAAGGATGAGTGCACATTTTGCTACTAGAATTCATGAGAAGTGTGTTCAACCTTAAGGAACTTACTCCACAGTTGTCACAGTACAGCAGCAAAACGCATGGTGGTAGACAGTGTAGCTGGCCGATAGCACTTCATTCCCTCAAATATGATCACATACCACAAGTGGTCATAGGCTACAGCAAGGCTCATCATTGCAGAGCTCACATTTTATCTGCTGTAGGTAGCTGCAATTAAGTTTTAAAAACTCGCAATGATCATGAAAATTGCAGAACAAATAAACCATAGGTAGACAGATGGAGATAGTTACACACTGATGTTGGGATGCTTTAATTCACATTTCCTTACCGACTGAAGATTTGATTTTTACCAGATGGTCAAAACCTTGGTACTACCAATATGCATCAATTAATAGTCACAATTAATTATTCTGCTATGTACAGAAACACTGCACTTAAAAAAAAATGTTATAGTAGTTTAAACTAATGACTGGGGAAAAATTTTAATACCTGCAACATTATCTTTGTAGCAACAGGGGCTGAACAATTCATTTTAATACCATGGTTACCTTCCAGCATATCCTCTTTTCTACAGTTATAAATGCATTTCAATGCACATTTTTTGTTGCAATGTTGGTCAGTAAGAAGACATGGATAACATCATCTCACGTGTGAAAGACACCAAAATATGAGAAGCTGGGTCATGCCTGTAACGTCTGATCCAATCACATAATGGGTTGGGTTTCTTGAGGGAATAGTCACTACAACATCAGAAGATACATTAACCTGATTTCGTGCACGGTTCACATACCTTTTTTAAAAAAACACTACAAATGGGCCTATAATGAAGTATATTACAAAAGTAACTAATATTCCTAATTGTTAATAGTTCCTTACCTGGTAGCCGAAATATTAGCATATAATTGCTGAAGTCACTATGCCACTTTATTCTGATTTTTCCAGTTGCTCAGTGACGAGTTCACAAAAAAAACATCAAGAATTGACTGAACCATGTTTTTTAATTTTTTTTTCTCCAAAATAGATTTCCTCAATTTCCACTTCACACAATGTGAGTTGCCTTGAATTATATAGAATGTTTCAAAATTGTTTATGAGGGTATAAAGAATCACTTTAAACCATGCTTACACAACATGTTTTTCTATTGGTTTTAAGTATTTGGTTGATAGCATAAAGGTGCTGAGCAGGCTGGTCGACATTTCAGGGATCTTGATACTAATACGTTAGCACACAGAGCCTCAAATCAAACTGACATTTTCTTCTATAATATTCCTTAATGGGCTAGAAATACAGTTAACAATTAAATTACTGTTATTAACTTTTAACATACAAGAGTTTACTTTAATTATGCTGTGAAGCCTGATATACAAAGTCCAAAACAACAACAATAATGTAATATCAAAATATATTTTATTCTGGACCTAATTTTGATCTGATGCAAATTATGGTAGTCAGATTGATACGATGCAAAGGGAAGCTGAAACAGAAAATGTGCCTTGGCGGTGATACTTGAGGTGTGGAAGGACGGTCTGGAGAGGTGGAGAGTGGGGAGGTAGGAGGGAAAATCATTAATGTAATGCGGAACCTAAATACATCATCAGGTGATATTTACATGGTCCAGGACAGTATGGTACATCAAAATATCAGTCCTTTTAACAGGTACAAATAAAAACAGAACAATAAAGAGTTCAAAGAGTAGAAAAAAAACTTCCATGGCCTGGTTTACAGGTTCACAATTTTTTAAATTCTGAATTTGTGAGAACTGTAGAAATGATGCAGACATGTCAATCCAGTGCTAGAGTTGCAGCTCTATCCCCTGAAATCATGACCTAAGTTAACCACTCTTACGCACTGAATGCATCAAATGCTGTCTTCACCAACCAAAACACCTCACTTGCTTCAACTATCTAGTCTCATTTGCAGCCCCTCCTAAAACAGCACTTGCAAAAGGTACAAATGAGCAACAGTTATAACAGTATATAATGGTTTGACAAAGGGGGGTAATTTTTAATCCATATTATATGTATGATAATTTCCAATAGTAAGCATCTTATGTGTAATAGTTACTAGTTTTAGGTAGTTCAAACAGCACTGTATGGTCATTATTTTGGTGCTTTGAGTTTCCTCAAAGTCCCAGCTATGAATAGGAACCTTACTTAGATCATTGAAGTCCATATACCACAACAAATAATAACAAATGTGTGTCAAAAATAAAAGTATTGTCATCCATTCAACAGCCAATACAAAAACTAGTTCAGATAAATCCCCATCTTTTGATGACTGCTGCCCCAGATTTTAATGATTAAACCTGACCAAGTCTGGTTGAAGTAACTGCCAACCTCTTGTAATTTTCCAATTTAAAAGTATGCAGTTAGATTTTTAAAAATCCAGAACTATTCTTACAACCCTGCCTTCAGTCGTTATAAAACTGTAACCAGAAAGCTATACCTTTTTATCCATTTTTTATATGCTTCTGGCCTGTTTACCACTTGCACCCCACAACAAATATGCCACTGATGAATGAATGCACTTTAAAACATTGAAATGAAAACTTTTAACAGCTTAATTAAAATAAGCTAGGGCTCATTCATTCAAATGAACATTCTTTCAATTATCAGTAATAAATGCCCCATGCATTATGTTGACTGGTGGGAGGGAGGGAAATACATTTTTTCTTTAACTTGAACTTCACGATGAATCTATAATATGCTTGAGAGAAAGATAAAACCAGTCTCATTCATCACCTTAATATGAAGCAACCTAAAAGAAAAAGGCCAGGAAAATAATAAAGTCAATGGGCTTATCTATTATATATGTGTAAAGCTGCCTATTCATTTATTACCATTTGTTTAAGCCTACCGAATTCAGTGGCCATTTTAGAAATGCAGATAACGTAAAATTTCTGCATTTTCAGCAGCTATGTGATTATTCCAAGTTATCTATGATTACTTGTATCAACAGACTTCTTCAAAGACAACAAAATCTGAACATTTCTGTAGAAATTCTTAGTCATGTTTCTTCTTTCAAAAAAAAACTAGCCTTGCACTTTCAATGAGCAGGAAAACAGACCAAGTTTGAAGAGGTGGTATAAAGCCTTTGCAACAGTAATCATTATTCATTGTTCTGTTACTGCATGGGATATGGGAAATAGAAGAATACTTTTGTTAAACTAACATCTTACAATGCATTAAATCCAAGAATTTGAAACCTCAAACGTCTTTTCTTCACGTGAAAAAGTAATTGAGCGTTTTGTAGCAGAAATATTTATTTAACCACTTCATCATCTGAAGAAGGGTCCCCTGAGGTTTAAAAGCTCAGATATGCTTTACTTTATAGTATAATATACTTTTATTCTAAAAAGAAGCTATTGCAACTATATTACCTGTACTTTACTGAATAACCCAGCAAGTGCAAGTACTTTAGAGGGCTGATCTGAGATAAACCCATGTGTAATACATGAGCACCAAGGAAAGAAAATTAAAGCAAAGTCAACCCTTACTGTAGCATTAACATAAAAAATTATGCCTGCCTGATTTCTGCCCTATGACAGAGGGGCTTTTACCTCATTGCACTGGATAAATTTTAAAAACATTGCTTATGATATCAGTCTTAATACTGGAAACTTGCTGTGAAATTTGTGCCTGTCATTCTACCAAATAATAAGTAGAACAACAGCAATAATTCTCTATCCAGAAAAGTTATCTTCCAAAATTCTTTAAGCTGCTCTATCAATAGTGCACAATCCAACCATATGCAAACTATGGTCTTAAAGCAATGGGATGCATCCCTGCATTGATTCTTTCTTTGTGCCCATTTGTTTAATTCTCATAAATCGGCAGAAAAACGTCCCCATTGGGAAATTACTACATTTAGCCACACCACCTGTAAACCACTGCTTGTTATCTATGATTGATGTACAATGAAACTAATTTTAGACTGAATTTTGGAGCAGTTTTACATTTCCTCACATTAGTTGGTGAGCCACAAAATGTACCAAAAACATACTAAATACACTGTCATTCTTCTTATAGTATCCATAAAAAAGTTTTTTTCTAATTGTGTGTTAAGTGTCAGTAGGAAAAAAATAAACAAGATACAGTCACTCTTACATCATGCAACTGTAAACTAAAGTGAAAGAACAATGTTTAAAAACAAGGGAACAAAGTATTTGCTGCTGATTTAAAGAAGCTGATATGTCTGCACACAGATCTGCTGAACTGCTGACAAGATAACTCATTCTACATAGACTCTGGCCAAAAAAAAAGACGACTTTTTTTTGTCCTTTGATTATCTCCCCATTTTGGTACACATATGGTCTCAAGTCTGTTTCAAGTTGTTTTACGTCTTCAAGAAAGGTTGACTTTTCTTTGTGGATGGAACTTCCAGCATTAAGCAGTCAGGGTACTCTTCACATCAGGGCTCAGTTGTCCTGGGTTTTGCATTCTGACTCGTTTTGCCTGTAGTGGACTGGCCATGGTTCAAGTGAGACTGTAGCAGTGCATGGGGCAGGGACAGTCATTTTGGCTATGTACACATTCATTGTCGGTCCATGGCTTCCAGCTAGCAGCGCTATTTCCGCAGATCTAACACACAAACCTTTGAGAGAAAATTGAATATTTAAAATCACTTGGTAGCATTTATTGAATCAATACAAGTTCACTATTGCCAGCTGTACCACAGAACACTACAGCACAGAAAACAGGCCATTCGGCCCTTCTAGTCTGTGCCGAAACTTTATTCCACTAGTCCCATTGACCTGCACCCAGTCCATAACCCTCCAGACCTCTCCCATCCACGTATCTATACAATTTATTCTTAAAACTTAAGAGTGAGCTCGCATTTACCACGTCAGATGGCAGCTCGTTCCACACTCCCACCACTCTCTGAGTGAAGAAGTTCCCCCTAAACCTTTCCCCTTTCATCCTAAAGCCATGTCCTCTTGTATTTATCTCTCCTAATCTAAGTGGAAAGAGCCTACTCGCATTTACTCTGTCCATACCCCTCATAATTTTGTAAACCTCTATCAAATCCCCCCTTATTCTTCTACGCTCCAAGGAATAAAGTCCTAACCTGTTCAATCTTTCCCTGTAACTCAACTCCTGAAGGCCTAGCAACATCCTAGTAAATCTTCTCTGCACTCTTTCAATCTTACTGATATCCTTCCTTAGTTAGGTGACCAGAACTGCACACAATACTCCAAATTTGGCTCACCCCTATGAATGAGATTTGTATTTACAGAAACTCCAACTATTAAAGCATTGAATATAATTACTTAAATATGCAATAAATGAAACTATTCTCTTTGAGTATTAATAAATAGAAATGGAATGAAACAGTAGGCTACAACACAGAGAATAGCCTTCTAAGCCATTCTATATGGAACTGATTACCAGTCTCCATATTGCCAAGTGGAACAGCCTGAAATGCTCTAACGTTATGCAATGTCATTCTAATTTGAAATGGACCCTCAAAGCAAAACTATCTAAAATCTAGAATCTTGATAGCAGGATTAAGCTACTGCTTTAAATTGTGAAGATGACATAAAGGTTACGTTAAAGCACATTTTTAATGATTTTAAAGTTTAAGGAGGAATTTTTAAAATGTGGTTTCAGAAATGGAGAGCCCTTGGAAGAACTTAAATACATGTTAAATATTAAATTTAAGAAAATAGGCAAATGACTGCCAACACAGTTTAGCAAGCATAGATGTAATCAGCAAGTTAAGCTTGATGTTGGATTAGATACAAGTCAGCAAGGTTTTGAACGTGCTGAAGTTAAAAGGCTGCAGGATACAAGTTGGCTAGCTACATAAAAACGTTCAATGCAGAATTTGGCAAGTACGAGAATCTCAGGCAGATTAAAAAAGGGCCCAGAGAAGGAGAAGTAGAAATGGACTTAAATGGCAATTGTACAAGTAAGGTTGGAAAGGCAATTCGAAAATAATGTCATAGCCTGAGATACTGGCCACTGAGAGGAATGAGAGTTACTGGGAAGAGAATGGAATTTGTGATAGAGTAAAGAAAGGCAACTTTAAATTTCTGTTTAGTTCGAAGATATTACAATCATATTCCTGATGTTGCATTAAGAATCTAATAGCACTAGAGAAGTGGAAAGATCCCATGCAGGACTCAGCCTTGCGGGACAGCTGCAGAATGCAGACCTCCCAACATCACAGATCCAGCTTTGTACCATATCACTTTGTGCATTCTCAGGTTTTAAAGTTAAAAATTGGCGAAGAATAAACTGCTGAATGTGGTAGAGTTTCAAATATCTACCACTTTCATAAAAATACATCCCAACCTCTCTCTTTATGAGCTTGCTCTAATTTTTAGGATGTGTTGCAATTTGAACCCAACACACTTCAACCAATGGAAAATTTATCCTCATCTGCCCTCTTAATTATTTTTAAAATCTTTAATCAATCGCTCCCTAAGCTTCTTTGGTCGTTCATTTTATGAAAATATGCAAGAGGAGCAGAAGGAGTTACTTGGTCCTGTAATTTATTCTCTTTTCACATTTCTATTAATTATTTTGATTCTTTTGACTCATGCCTAGAGTAGGAGCTAATTTATTGTAGTCAATTAACATACCAGAAAATCTTTGGTATGTGGAAAGAAATCAGAGTATTGCAGGAAAAATCTTGTGGTCAACAGGATGCCAACAAAGCTTTATAAAACTGCAGTAACTCTTATCCTCAAATCCACCTGCAATAAATTCCAACATGTTATGCACCTTCCTAACATCTTGATTATACCTGCATGTTAACTTTCAGGGAGTCATGTACAAATCTATCACCATATTTAAAAATTTATCTGTTTCTCTATTGTTGCCACCTAAATGGATAGCAGAATATCTTTCCTCACAGCGGGGGCCACTTCTGCTGCGAGCTACATTCTAAAATATGGTGAGTGCTGTTATAGCAACTTAGTGCTGTTCTTGCAATTTAAGACAAAGCTAGTGCCAGAGAGGGAGAGATCCAACAGGGAATAAAGACTGAGTTACAGGAAAAGCGAGAGAAAAACAGAAGTGTTTTCAAAAAAGAGGCATTTGCTCATAAAAGGGCAAGGAAGTGATTGGTTAGCTGATATGAGCAACATCAAGGGAAGTAGTTGGTGTTACTGTTGCGTGTTTTTTTTTTAACAATTTATTGCTGCCAAATAAGTTAATCTAATAACAGGTACCTCAAACCCACGGAATCCAGAAGTGATGCTATATAAGAACTCCAGGACATTTCCTATGCACCACAGGTTTAGGAAGCAACATCAGTTGAAGGACATTGAACATATTTTGGAACAGGCAGCAGCTATTTTCATGGCAGCCTACTCATGGGCCCACATCCTTTTCCTGACTGAATTCACAATCTCTCTCGTCTTCCAAGATTCTCTTAGCTTACCGTCCTTAATTTTCCACCTAATTGAAACATTGTGGTCCTGAACTCTAATTAGCTGACCCTTAAACAATTATCAACCCAGATGTAGTCTTGTCCCATAACAGTGGCTCCCAATTAGCACATTCTAGCTCCTGTCTAATAATGTTCTAATCCGCTCTCTCCGATTTAGTAGTTCTATTCCCAAAATGAAGGGCCAGTCACCACACCGGGCCTATTTCCCAAAATAAGGTCCAATTTATCCCTCCTCCAGTTGGACTAAACACGTTTCAAGAAGCCATCTTGGATGCACCAGAGAAATTGTGCCCCATGAACCTGTTGCATATGAAATGCCTTCCTTCAACAGCCAAAGAAGATTTTCTCCCCAGTTTAATTACCATTAAGACAATAAATTATTATTTGTCAACCACAAATAAAAAGTAGGTAACATTAAACATTCAAAGCTGAAGCTGTGATAGATGGAAATTCATTTTATGTGTCATAGGATTAACTTGGAGTCAACATCATGCATAGACTAAGTCTGGAGTCAGTTCCAGGCGTAGGGAGAAAGGGGAAGTTTAGATTAAATATAGGTCAGGGGGCCATTAGTTAGAAGAGTAGTCAGGCCAGAGTCTGGTGGCTTAAGAATGTAAACTGGTAAAGAATTAACCAAGAGATAGTAGAATATGACCAAGGTTCAATAATATTTGTATATTGGCTCTATATATTAACAATGCCTACCAGCAGATGCTGGTGAAACAATAATAATAGAAGTGAAATTCAGTCTTAGGACAGCAAAGATTGAGACAGTGCAGATAACAATCAAATTAATAAACACCAAGAAACCAATTCGACTTCATACAGCAAAAAAGTAGTAATAGAAAATATTTGAATGCAGGATCAACAGAAAGGTTACAAAGAGGAATGAACAAGAAGCAACAAGATCTTTCAATAGTAAGTAAGAAGCATCTCGTGTAGTATGAGATTCATCAGGAATCCTGTAGAGACAGCCTAGCAGTGAATTGTTAGAACTCTGCACAAGTGTTTATTCCATTGCATTAACGTGTAATTGACATTTCAATATTCCTTAAAATAAATACCATGAATGCTGCAGATCTGAAATAAACAGAAAATGCAGGAAATATAAATCGAGAACAAACTGCAGAAGCCCTGGTTGTGATATAGAAACATAGAAACATAGAAACATAGAAAATAGGTGCAGGAGTAGGCCATTCGGCCCTTCGAGCCTGCACCGCCATTTATTATGATCATGGCTGATCATCCAACTCAGAACCCAGCCTTCCCTCCATACCCCCTGACCCCTGTAGCCACAAGGGCCATATCTAACTTCCTTTTAAACATAGCTAATGAACTGGCCTCAACAGTTTGCTGTGGCAGAGAATTCCACAGATTCACCACTCTCTGTGTGAAGAAGTTTTTCCTAACCTCGGTCCTAAAAGGCTTCCCCTCTATCCTCAAACTGTGACCCCTCGTTCTAGACCTCCCCAACATCGGGAACAATCTTCCTGCATCTAGCCTGTCCAATCCCTTTAGGATCTTATACGTTTCAATCAGATCCCCCCTCAATCTTCTAAATTCCAACGAGTACAAGCCCAGTTCATCCAGTCTTTCTTCATATGAAAGACCTGCCATCCCAGGAATCAATCTGGTGAACCTTCTTTGTACTCCCTCTATGGCAAAGATGTCTTTCCTCAGATTAGGGGACCAAAACTGCACACAATACTCCAGGTGTGGTCTCACCAAGGCCTTGTACAACTGCAGTAGTACCTCCCTGCTCCTGTACTCGAATCCTCTCGCTATAAATGCCAGCATACCGTTCGCCTTTTTCACCGCCTGCTGTACCTGCATGCCCACTTTCAATGACTGGTGTATAATGACACCCAGGTCTCGTTGCACCTCCCCTTTTCCTAATCGGCCACCATTCAGATAATAATCTGTTTTCCTATTTTTGCCACCAAAGTGGATAACTTCACATTTATCCACATTAAATTGCATCTGCCATGAGTTTGCCCACTCACCCAACCTATCCAAGTCACCCTGCATCCTCTTAGCATCCTCCTCACTGCTAACACTGCCACCCAGCTTCGTGTCATCCGCAAACTTGGAGATGCTGCATTTAATTCCCTCATCCAAGTCATTAATATATATTGTAAACAACTGGGGTCCTAGCACTGAGCCTTGCGGTACCCCACTAGTCACCGCCTGCCATTCTGAAAAGGTCCCGTTTATTCCCACTCTTTGCTTCCTGTCTGCTAACCAATTCTCCACCCACACCAATACCTTACCCCCAATACCGTGTGCTTTAAGTTTGCACACTAATCTCCTATGTGGGACCTTGTCAAAAGCCTTTTGAAAATCCAAATATACCACATCCACTGGTTCTCCCCTATCCACTCTACTAGTTACATCCTCAAAAAATTCTATGAGATTCGTCAGACATGATTTTCCTTTCACAAATCCATGCTGACTTTGTCCGATCATTTCACCGCTTTCCAAATGTGCTGTTATCACATCCCTGATAACTGACTCCAGCAGTTTCCCCACCACCGACGTTAGGCTAACCGGCCTATAATTCCCCGGTTTCTCTCTCCCTCCTTTTTTAAAAAGTGGGGTTACATTAGCCACCCTCCAATCCTCAGGAACTAGTCCAGAATCTAATGAGTTTTGAAAAATTATCACTAATGCATCCACTATTTCTTGGGCCACTTCCTTAAGCACTCTGGGATGCAGACCATCTGGCCCTGGGGATTTATCTGCCTTCAATCCCTTCAATTTACCTAACACCACTTCCCTACTAACATGTATTTCGCTCAGTTCCTCCATCTCACTGGACCCTCTGTCCCTTACTATTTCTGGAAGATTATTTATGTCCTCCTTAGTGAAGACAGAACCAAAGTAATTATTCAATTGGTCTGCCATGTCCTTGCTCCCCATAATCAATTCACCTGTTTCTGTTTGCAGGGGACCTACATTTGTCTTTATCAGTCTTTTCCTTTTTACATATCTATAAAAGCTTTTACAGTCCGTTTTTATGTTCTCTGCCAGTTTTCTCTCATAATCTTTTTTCCCCTTCCTAATTAAGCCCTTTGTCCTCCTCTGCTGAACTCTGAATTTCTCCCAGTCCTCAGGTGAGCCACTTTCTCTGGCTAATTTGTATGCTACTTCTTTGGAATTGATACTATCCCTAATTTCTCTTGTCAGCCACGGGTGCACTACCTTCCTTGATTTATTCTTTTGCCAAACTGGGATGAACAATTGTTGTAGTTCATCCATGCAACCTTTAAATGCCTGCCATTGCATATCCACCGTCAATCCTTGAAGTGTCATTTGCCAGTCTATCTTAGCTAATTCATGTCTCATACCTTCAAAGTTACCCCTCTTTAAGTTCAGAACCTTTGTTTCTGAATTAACTACGTCACTCTCCATGTTAATGAAGAATTCCACCATATTATGGTCACTCTTACCCAAGGGGCCTCTCACGACAAGATCGCTAATTAACCCTTCCTCATTGCTCAAAACCCAGTCCAGAATAGCCTGCTCTCTAGTCGGTTCCTCGACATGTTGGTTCAAAAAACCATCCCGCATACATTCCAAGAAATCCTCTTCCTCAGCACCTTTACCAATTTGGTTCACCCAGTCTACATGTAGATTGAAGTCACCCATTATAACTGCTGTTCCTTTATTGCACACATTTCTAATTTCCTGTTTAATACCATCTCCGACCTCACTACTACTGTTAGGTGGCCTGTACACAACTCCCACCAGCGTCTTCTGCCCCTTAGTGTTACGCAGCTCTACCCATATCGATT
The DNA here is from genome assembly GCF_963921235.1 of Mobula hypostoma. Classification (NCBI taxonomy): domain Eukaryota; kingdom Metazoa; phylum Chordata; class Chondrichthyes; order Myliobatiformes; family Myliobatidae; genus Mobula; species Mobula hypostoma. The sequence continues at coordinate 50,420,068 of NC_086100.1, read as the reverse complement.
CCACATCTTCCCGGCTTATGTCCTTCCTTTCTATTGCGTTAATCTCTTTTTTAACCAGCAACGCCACCCCACCTCCCCTTCCTTCGTGTCTATCCCTCCTGAATATTGAATATCCCTGAACGTTGAGCTCCCATCCCTGGTCACCCTGGAGCCATGTCTCTGTGATCCCAACTATATCATAATCATTAATAACAATCTGCACTTTCAATTCATCCACCTTATTACGAATGCTCCTTGCATTGACACATAAAGCCTTCAGGCACTCTTTTACAACTCTCTTAGCCCTTTTTAATGCTTGCCCTGGATTTGTCGGCCTGCCACTTTTACTTTTCCCCTTTGTACTTTTTGCTTCTACGCTCACTTTACACCCCTCTGTCTCTCTGCACTGGTTCCCATCCCTCTGTTGTGAACTAACCTCCTCACACCTAGCCGCTTTAATTTGATTCCCACCCCCCAACCATTCTAGTTTAAAGTCTCCTCAGTAGCCCCCGCTAATCTCCCTGCCAGGATATTGGTCCCCCGAGGCGTTAAGTGTAACCCGTCCTTTTTGTACAGGTCACACCTGCGCCCAAAGAGGTCCCAATGATCCAAAAACTTGAATCCCTGCCCCCTGCTCCAATCCCTCAGCCACGCATTTATCCTCCACCTCATCGCATTCCTACTCTCACTGTCGCGTGGCACAGGCAGTAATCCCGAGATTACTACCTTTGCGGTCCTTTTTCTCAACTCCCTTCCTAGCTCCCTATATTCTTCTTTCAGGACCTCATCCCTTTTCCTACCTATGTCATTGGTACCTATATGTACCAGGACCTCTGGCTCTTCACCCTCCCACTTCAGGATATCTTGGACACGATCAGAAATATCCCGGACCCTGGCACCAGGGAGGCAAACTACCATCCGAGTCTCTGGACTGCGTCCACAGAATCGCCTATCTGACCCCCTTACTATCGAGTCCCCTATCACAACTGCCCTCCTCTTCCTTGCCCTACCCTTCTGAGCTACAGGGCCAGACTCTGGGAGTATATATAATGATATATACATCATTAGCCAAGAGGCAAGGTACTAAAGAACAGGACAGTGGCTGATGTTATGTCTTTATAATGTCTGCACATGAAAATCTGGGAACTATAGACCATTAAGTTGAATATCTGTGATAAATTACTGGAGGGGACTCTGAGGAACAAGACGTGTGCACATGGAAAAACGGGTTGATTAGGGATTGTTAGCAAGACTTTGTGCATGGGAGATCATGTCTCAATGATTTTACTTGAGAATTTTTTTGAATAAGTAACCATGAAGGCTGATCAGAGCAAGATTCTGCATGGTAAGCTGATATGGAAAGTTTGATCACACAGAATCCAGGGAGAGCTGGCTTGATGGAAGGAAGCATGGGTTGAGGCTGATTCTTGGATTGGAGTCTCAAAAACTAATGGTAAGCATTAGGGGTAGGTGCTAGCCCTATTATTTGTTATTTTATATCAATGATTTGGGTGAGAATGTACAAAGGATAGTTAGTAGGTTTGCAGATGACACGAAAATAAGTAGTGGCACAGTAAAGCTGGATAACTGAGTTTAATTCACATAAGTGTGTGGTGTTACATTCTGAGAAGACAAATCAGGATGGGGCTTTCACAGTGAATGGTAGGGCCTGGGGACTGTTGCAGAACAGTGAAATCTGGGAGTAAAAATAGATGGTTTCCTGAAAGTGCACTCACTGGTAGAGAAGGTGGTGAAGAAAGCTTCTGGCATGCTAGCCTCCATCAGTCAGGGCATTGAGTATAGAATTTGGATGTTACATTGAAATTTCATAAAAATGCTGGTAAGGCTGCATTTGGAATATTGAGTTTAGTTTTGGTCACCATGCTACAGGAAGGATGTCATTAAGCAGGAAAGAGTTCAGAAAAGATTAACAAGGATGTTGCCAGGACTCTACAGATTGAGCAGGCTAGAACTTCTATTCATTGGAGCATAGGTGAATGCATATAATCTATTTCCCAGGGTGGGGGAAATCAAAAACTAGAAGTTATAGGTCTAAGGTGAAGTGGGAGGTTCAGGCAGATGGGCTCATTGGCCATGGCTGGCAGCTTATGTAGGATGAGAAAAACTCTAAACTCAAACCTCTACTGCCTTGTGCCTATACCCACTCATGGGGAAGGCTTCAGGAGGAAACCCTGAGGAAAAATCCAGAACTAGGATCCCTAAAGCAGTCCTGTGTTGAATTCAACGCTGACTGGCAGCTCCTGCAATGCTGCTGGTGCCAAACTGTATCAGAATCTGCCATTCTTTTGGATTCATTAGCTGTGTGGAGAAGGAGAGCCTGCTGTATGGGCAAGAGCTTGCACTCCATATTGAACTGCCCTGGCTTGTTGTATCACATAGACAGATGGGACACATCATCAGTGGTCGACCCTGACCAACGGAGAGCCCCTCTGAAGGGGAGAGATTTAACAGAAACATGAGGAGCAACATTTTTCACTCAGAGGGTGGTCTATACTTGGAATGAGCTGCAGAGAAAGTGGTTGAGCCAGTGGTTGACAACATTTAAAGGGTACTTGAAGCAGCACATGGATAGAATAGGTTTAGAGAGTTATGAGCCAAATGGGACGAGTTTGAATGCGCAACTTGGAAAGCATGGGCTGGTTGGGTTAAAGGAACTGTTTCAGTGCTGTGTGATTCTTTAATATGTTGATTAGGCAGCTTCAGTGGAGAGAGAAAGGCAGTTAGCATTTTTGAACTGTTGAAAAATATTTGATTTGTCTCTCCTCAAGACGCTACCGGTGCAGAATATTTGATTTTACTTCAGGGTTCTGTGGGTGATTTTATTCTATAAGATTTTCACTATAGTAGCAAGCACCTGGTCATCTGAAATACATCTGAAGTTATGCTCACGTTTTCAACTCTACAAGTTCATCAGGCACTTGTTTAACTGATGATGCCATTACCTCAATTCTAGCCAGCAAGGAGATGTTGAAAACCAGCTTGAGCAATCAAATTATTGCAATGGCAAAGCAAGTCCTTGATTTTCTTTATAAAAACTCAGAGATTTTCAAGGAAATCAGAAAAGACTATCGGTGTCATGTCATCATGTAGTTTACACTGAAAAATTACTATCTTGTTCAGTTCCAGACTGTTAGCACATAATGATTTAGTAGCTAACTTCGATACCCAAGCTTAAATAGCTTTGATATCCCATGATGGTTTGAAACTTTAGCTGTGCAAGCCATCCGGATTTTTAACAGTTCCTACACATAATTAAAATGCTGGGAACTGGGAGCTTCTCTTCTGGTTAAATTGAAAGTGCAATCAGTACAGCACTTGGGGCAAGGTAATTCATCTCTGAAGCTTTACTTCCCACTGCAGTCCCAATTGAATGAGTGTAACATTTGCTGTGAAATTCATATTGAAGAGATACTTTAACAAATTATTTCAACACAAATCATTAAATTACCTCCAGTTTGGTGGGTGAGTTTACTCTTAAAAGCTCATCATCATTTTATTCAGAAAAATGCTTTTCTCTGAAAATGGTACAAGTTAATGTTTACAAAAAATTGTGTATGAGGGGTGATTGATAAGCTTGTGGCCTAAGGTAGAAGGAGTCCATTTTAGAAAACCTAGCACATTTATTTTTCCTACACTTACACACTTAGTCCAGCGGTCGTGGAGCATACAGATCTCTTCTTTGTAGAAGTTGATGTCTTGGACCTCCAGAAGTGGTCCACTGCAGGGGTGATTGATAAGTTTGTGGCCTAAAGTGGAAGGAGATGAGTTATTAACTTCAAACTTTCTGCATTTTCACTCAGAATTGAACTGCACATGCATGTAACGACAGCTGTATATCTCCTTCTACCTTAGGCCACAAACTTATCAATCACCCCTGCTGTGGACCAGCTGGAGGTCCAAGACGCTCTCGTTACATGCACGTGCAGTTCATCTCTTCGAGTGATAATGCAGAAAGTTTGAAGTAATAACTCATCTCCTTCTATCATAGGCCACGAACTCATCAATCACCCCTGCTGTGGGCCACTTCTACAAAGAAGGGATCCGTATGCTCCACAACCACCGGACTAAGTGCGTACATGTAGGAGGGGACTATGTTGAAAAATAAATGTGCTATGTTTTCTAAAATAGACTCACGAACTTATCAATCACTCTTCGTATGTCCTATAATTTTGAAAGTACCTAAAGAGAAGCACTGTCAGCAAGTATGGAGGACAGAGATAGGATGTGAGTGAACAGCAGTGGAGGCTTTGAGTGGAATTGAGTTTTAAGGATATTGAGATGTATCTCACAGCCAAAATAAATTCAAAAGGAGAGAACATTAAAATAAAATCATTGAAGAGATATGACACAGGAAGCACCCATTGGTTTTGTGCTGGTCGAAAAGGTTGCACAACCTGCTCAGGATTAGACAGATAGTAATTAACTTGTTGCAGACTTTGCTTGGTAAATAGTAAAGCAAATTGTAGAAACAGTTAAAGCTATTATTTCAATCTCATTAACAAACTCAGACATGAGCTCTTCATCTTCACTTCAGTGACAGTAGAGGGGCCAAGACAGTAACTGGGAGATGAGAGATAAATATGGACAAAGGCTTATGCCTTTGTGAATACACAGCTCCTCCGCAGAGTGTTAAGTGCACCAAGTTCCTGCAAGTTCACATCACGGATGACCTCACCTGGGCACTTAATATCACCTCCCTGAAAAGGAAGGCACAGCAGCATCTCCACTTCCTAAGAAGGTTGAGGCAAGCAAGGCTCCCCCCCACCCCCCCCATCTTAACTGCATTTACAGGAGCACCACTGAGAGCACCCTGGCAAGTTGTGTCTCCATCTGCTATGGGAGCAGTCGAGCACAGTCCCTACAAAGAACTGTGAGAACAGCTGAGCGGATCACAGGGGTTTCACTACCATCTGGGACATTTTTTCAGGAGCGCTGCATACGCAGGGCCCTTAGTATTATTAAGGATCCCACCCATCCAACCAGCATCCTCTTTGACTTTCTACCATCAGACAGGAGACTATGATGCACAGAAATAAGAGTGGCCAGGATCAGAAAGAGTTTCTTCCCCCAGACTATTAGGCCTTAGAACTCCCAGCCACATTGTATTCGAAGTGTTACTGCTTAATCTGTTCCGTACCTTACAATATTTAATATTGATGCATTTTAGTTTGTTATTTGTGTGCGATTCATCTGTAGGTTTTATCCAGCACATTTTCAATCTGAGTCTCAGTCTGGAAATGGTCCCCACTGTATGGAAAACATCATGTGTGGCCCCAGTACCCAAAAAGGACTAACCAAAAGTCCTGAATGACTATCCTCCAGTGGCCCTGACCTCACACATCATGAAGACACTAGAGGCTGGTCCTGGCCAGATCAGCCCTCAATCATCTACAGTTTGCCTACCAGGAGCACATTGGAGTCGATGATGCTGTCATCTACCTGCTGAACACAGCCTACCCCCACTTGGATAAGCACTGTGAGGATCATGTTTTTTGATTTCTCAAGTGTCCTCATTGCTAGGGGAAAGGCTCCGTTCAATACAGGTTGGCACTTCCACTGTATCCCAGATAATGGACTACTTGACTGGCAGACCACCGTTTGTGCGGCTTCAGAGCTGTCTGTCAGATATGGCTATAAGCAGCAGTGGGGTCCCACAAGAGACTTATTCCCCTTCCCATTTACACTGTATACCATGGACTTTAGATATAACACCGAGCCACGTTGTCTGCAGAAATTCTCTGATGACTCAGCAATAGTTGGGTGTATAAAGGGAGGACGGGAGGAAGAATACAGGGCCGTGATGAAGGACTTTGCCTTACTGATGTTTAGCTGCGGATGATTCACCTTGCACCATTTGACAAAGGAGATGGTGATGGACTTTAAGACTAAGCTTGCAGTGCTCTGTTAGGTAATGATGGTGAGGACCTACGAATAACTGGGGGACTGCACCTGGACGACAGGCTTGAGTGGAGCACCAACACAGAAGCTGTGTATAATAAGGGCCAGAGTCACCTCTATTTCCTGTGGAGGCCGAGGTCCTTTGGAGCAGACCTATCCTTCACATGTTTTACCAGTCTGTTGTCACCAATACAATCTTCTATGCAATGATGTGCTGGGGCAATGGCATCAACACGGGTGATGCCAACAGGCTCTATAGACTGATTAGAATGGCAGGCTGTTATAGGAGTCAAACTGGATACACTGGAGGCTGCAGTAGAACAAAGGACCCTATGGAAAATACTGGCAATTCTGGACAATGTTCTCACCCTCTGCATGCCACCTTGGCTGAACAGAGGAGCACTTTTAGTAATACGCTAAGACAACTGCGCTGCTCTGAAGTGCGCTATATGAGGTCATTCTTACCCTTGGTCACTAGGCTCTATATGAGTCAATCTATAACCATGGAAGTGATGAACCCCTATTGGTGTAATAGGGAATATAAGGCTAGATGGAAGGAAATAGAATTTGGATTAGTTGACAGTTTTCCTCTACAGGCCTCAATAGCTGACAAAGGATTGATGGCCCAGTTGGAAAAATTTAAAAACAGTTGGATAAATCTTACATTAAAAGTATGGCAGAAGGTGGTTAATTCATGTGGAATTAATAACATGTTAAAACTCTTTAGATGGTGTGCATATGATACCGAATTCCTTCCCAACAGAGGAGATAAAAAATTTGAGCTATGGATAAAGTAAGGTCTTACAACGTACCTCTCATTTATAGATAAAAGAGTATTACAAAGTTTCCAAATCCTGCAGGACAAACATGGCCTAGAACATAATGACTTTTTTAGGTACCTTCAAGTACGAAACTATGTTAACCAGAGTTGTAGATATACAGACCTATCAACAGTAGAATTAGAATTTTTCAAGATTCTGAATTCGGCTTGCAGTTCAATACCTAGTAAATCAGTTTCTCGATTATATAATGCACTCTCCCATGCTAAAAATGTAAATACACTGTATATTAAAGAGAAGTGGGAGAAAGAAGCGGGGTTGGTACTTTCAGAGGAGGCTTGGGGGAAAATCTGCAGCTTTCAATGGTCCTCGACTAATTCTTTGACTTGGAGAGAACATTGTTGAAAAAACATTATAAGATACTTCAAGACCCCATATCAGGAAAAATATAAAGATACAAACGTGACGTGTTGGAGAAGCTGCGGCTCCAAGGATTTTCATATTTTCTGGGATTGCCCCAAATTAAGTCTATATTGGGAAGGTATTCATAGAACATTAGTTAAGGTACTTAGGTCCCAGATACCTCTAAACTTTGAGACGCTCTATTTGGGGCATGTATTGTTTCTTGAACAGAAGGAAGATATAAAGTTGCTGCAGGCCCTCTTAGCGGCAAGTAAGAAATGAATCACTAGAAAGTGGCTAAATCCAATACCACCTACATTAGAAGATTGGCACGAAATTATCTTGGAAATATTTAAAATGGAGAAGTTGACTTACTCCCTGAGAATTCAAAAAGAAAAATTTTATCAAATCTGGAATAAATGGATTGAATATATAACCCCAATGCGAGCAGACTTTAGATGACTCTCCTAATGATTTATACTGCTCTTCTCATCAACACAGTAATATTGCTAACGTAAGCACCCCTAGTCTAAATGTCTTTTTTTTGTTTTCTTTTGGAAAATAGAGAATTAACACAAGTAAAGGGAATGATTTGGGAAAGGGATAAAAAATGAAAAAAATTATTAAATAAGTACATAGGGATTGGATAATTATGTCTGCGGGCAGGAGCAAGCATGAACAAATTAGGATATAAGCACCTACAATGGTTGTTACATAGGCTTATATACAACATTTTGGACCAGTGGAAATGGTCCAGAAGAGTTATATGGAAACTATTATTACCATTTTTCTTAAAAACTAATACCATTACTTAGCCTAATAGATTAGAATTACCACAGTACATAATTATCTATTTAAGTGTCTAATTTCCTTTTATATCATCTCAATGTGTACTTAAGAATGTATAAATAATTATAGTTTTATACATATAAAAAAATGGAAAAGGTTATATGTGTGAAAAAAGTACATGATATTTGTGAATTCCTTATCCAAATAAAAATAAAATTTTTAAAAAAAGGAAGTGATGAACCCCTTCTGTTAGACTGCTTGAGTTAACTTCTTTCTAATTTCTCTTCTAATATTTGTATATCTGTGCACTTGTAATGCTACTGTGGCACTGTAATTTGCTTTAGGATCAATAAAGTATCTATCTTACCTTCAGAAATTATGGTGTGTTATGTGTACTATTGTGCTTTACACCCTGGTTCGAAGAAACATTGTCCCATTTTCAGATACATTATATGGCTATATACATTATACACATGCATGTAATTAAATGACAATAAATTTCACCTGACTGACTTTATAGTGACAGATAAAGCAGAAAGTGAATCACAAGTAGTAAAATCAAAGGCATTTCCAAGTGAAGGTTTATTAAGGGAAAGCATAAAAGATTTTGTGATCCAGTATCACATCTATTCAATAGCTGAAAATCAGAGAATTAGTCAGCAGACTCAATGACGACTGAATGGTCAGTTGTGAGTAGAATGCTTAGCTGAGAGTGAGTTAGGGATCTTCAGAAAAAGGTGGTGGGGCATGACTGAGGGGAACATTCCAGATTAAAATGTTTTTATAGTTTCATCACAACATATCTGTAGTCTGAATAGTTCCCATGCAAATTGTTACTTGGGCATTTCAAATCCAGCAAAAAAATTTGACCTTACACAAATATATAGCTCAAAATCATTCTCTAAGCAAGCCATTGTACATCTGCATCGTATTGCAGACTCAACTTTCTTTACCCTATCAGTTTTTAAAAGAAAAAGAAGCTCTTAAAATAAATGTTGGTCTAGAAAGAAAGCAAACTTTACCAGGAAATTTTGTGAAACAACTTGTAAATTTAAACAAGCTTACCAGAAAAACAGGAAAGTAAAGCCAATAAGTGGAGGAATTTAAAAATATATTAAAATATGAGAACTACTTTGACTTGAGTTACAGTCTGCCCTTTCTGGTGGATAATACTAAAGTAAAAAAAAAATCAATTTTGAAAGCAATGTTGAATTGCAGACGCAAAAACGAATTAGTGACATTGGCCAGAGATATTATTACAGCATGCCATATCTACATAAGCAGTTTCCACTGTGGAGTAAACATAAACATCTGGGATTGAAAAATGTTGACAGCAAAATTTGTAAAGCTATGAGAGCTCATTATTGAACTGATCTTAAAATATGGTGAAAGACAGTTCTGCTTCCATAAAATATGTCTGCCTCTCTGACTAAAGCATTAGATTATATATTAAAATTCAATTAAATCTGAATTCTGCTAGCACACTTTCAAATCACTAGTGGTACTTACTGAACCATCCGATGCACTAGCACCCACTTTATCACCACCTGCATTCCAACACACTTCAAAGATTCCTCCCGTTCCCCTGTAGCTATGGACAAGAGAGCCTGTCTGTAAATTAACACACAAATAAATATCAAACATGGAGGCAACATCAAAGGAATGAATGTCCAAATAATAGTGTGTACTAAAAATTAAATTGCACTTAAACAGAAGGGGGAAGGTGAAAATATTCACCACTAACTCAGAGGTAAACAGTGCAGTCATACGTACAGAAGTTATTGTTTTTCCTGTTATAAGAGGCTTCGGTATGCTTTTATACTGTAAACAAAGGGTAAAATTTTGCTATAAGTGGAATTTAACCAGTCTTCAGGAATGACAATATATACCTGTGTATTCCAGATGTGAACACACTTATCAAAGGAGCCACTGGCCAGGTATCTTCCATCTGGGCTGAAGGCTACACTGTATACAGGTTCCTGGTGTTTGGTCAAGGTGTGGATACAGATGCCTCGGTCCACGTCCCATAATCGTACAGTAGAATCAAAGGATGCACTGTGGACCAATATTAGAAATCCTAAATGCATGCCATGACCGTATCAGCAGATTCCATAACTTCTTTCAGCATAAACATAAAGGCACTTTTATTAGTTTTCCTATCTAGCTAAAGAAATATAATTTAAAATAATGGCCAGATTTTATTTTAAAATTAGTTTTTATTAAAACACCATTTCTTTTCACCTCCAGCCCCAGATCAGAAATGTTCGACTTGCACTGGTTTCTTCTTCATCTTCCTAACACTCAACTGGAGATCATAAAACAAAGCAGCAAATTTAGGCCACTGAGTCTGCTCAGCCATTTCATCATGGCTCAATTAATTTTCTCCTTCAAACTTGTTCTCCTGCCTTCTTCCCGTAACCTCTGACACCCTTACAAATCAAGAATCTAATATATAAATAATATTTAAATATATCTAATGATTTGGACTCCACAGTCATCTGTGGTAATGAATTCCACAGATTCAACAGATTCAATACACTCCGGCTAAAGAAATCCCTACTCATTTCTGTTCTAAAGGGACATTCTTCTATTCTAAGGCTGTGTCCTCTAATCCTAGATTATGCCACTATTGGAAATATCCTCTCCATGACTCTTCTATCTAGACCTTTTGATATTTCGAATGTTTCAGAGATTCCCCCCACCATTCTTCTGAACTCCAGTGAGTACAGGCCCAGAGCCATCAAATGCTCCTCACATGTTAACCCTATCATTCCCTGAATCTTTCTTGTGAGCCTCTTCTCCAATGCCAGCAAATCCTGCATTAGATATGGGCCCCAAAACTGCTCACAATACTCCATGTGATTTGACCCATTGCTTTAAAGCCTCAGCATTACATCCTTGCTTTCATATTCTAGTCCTCTTGAGATGAATTCAAACATTCCATTTGCCTTCCTTACCAACCTACAAGTTAACTTTTTGGGAATCTGTACTTGGACTCTTAAGTTACTTTGCACTTTCAATTGCTGAATTGCTTCCCATTTAGAGAATACCCATGTGGGCGCTTTAGAGATGCAGATGAGATTTATCAGGATGCTGCCAGGATTAGAGAACATGTCTTATGTGGAAAGGTTAAGCAAGCTAGAGCTTTTTTATTGGGATAAAAAAAACCCAAAGGAGTAGGAGGTGTATAGATTATAAGAGGATAGGTAGATCACCTTCTTCCCAGGGCAACAATAGTCCACACCAGAGACATCCTTTTACAGTGAGTGGAGGAAGGTTTAAGGGAGATTAAGGCCTTCGTAAATCAAAGTATTGAGTACAGGAGATATGACGTTATGTTGAAGTTGTATAAAACATTGGTGAGGCTTAATTTGGAGTATTGTGTGTAGTTGTGGTCAACCAGCCATGGGAAAGATATAAATAAGTTTCAAAGAGTATGGAGAAAATTTACAAGGATATTGCCAGGTCTGGAGGACCCGAGTTATGTGGAAAGATTGAATAAATTAGGATTTTATTCCTTGGGATGTAGAGGATTGAGATTTGACAAAGGTATAGATAGGATAAATGCAACAAGTGGAGCTCATGGGTTAAGGGTGAAAGGTGAAAATTTTAAGGGAAAACATGAGAGAAATCTTCACTCAGAGGGTCATGAGATAGAGCTGTCAGTGCAAGTGGTGCATGCGATCTCGATTTCAATGTTTAAGAGAAGTTTGGATAGGTACAAGGATGGTGATGGTACAGATAGCAATAGTCCCAACGCAGCTCAATGGGAGTGGGTAGCTTATATGGCTCAGCATGGGTTAGATGGGCCTGTTTCTGTGCTGTGCTTTCCTATGACTCTACAAAATGTCAGAGGTAGGTCCCCCCACCCCCCAATAAACTGCAGTAAGTGCCCGGAATGCACTGCTGGATGTAGTAGTTGAAGCTAACACATTTAAGAGACTTAGGCAGGTATGTGGATGAAATAAAAATGGAAGGTTATAGGCTATGTATGTGGGAGGGGTTAGATTGATCATGGAGTAGGTTTATGTAGGTCGGTACAACAACATGGGTTGAAGTTCCATATTGTGTTCAACTGTCTTATGAAAGGTGCTATATAGATACAAGTTGCTGTTGCTCATCACGTGTCTTTGGAGCTAGGATGCTCCTATAGAGAAAAAACACTATTTGGAATTTGGAATTATACAGAAATATTTCTTTTCATACCTTGCTAACATAAGGTTGGCATTTGGATTGTTAGTACCAGGTCCTGTGGGACTCCACTTGATTGTGTAGATTTCCTTGTTGTGCGCCTGCAAATCATGGACACATGCATCCTGCTTCATGCTCCAAATCTAGGTGTAACAATATTGCATGAAAACATAAAACATACCTCAGTAAGCATGTTCATCTGCTACACAAACGTGCCCAACAATGTAGTTAGATCTTTCATTCTTTCTTAAGTAAAATAGAAGCAAACTTACCATAATAAATTGGACAATTGTTTGTGAACTGTCAGATTCAAAGATGATACCAAGAATGGAAATGCTGGATTATAAAAGGGAAGATGCTTTCTACACCAAATTTATCAGACTAGTTTTCTGTTTTGAGTATCAATGGGGTTCACTGCCAGACACTGATCAATAAAACAACAAAGCAGTTGCCATTATCCTAAGTGCTGGGAAGAATTCAAAGAAGTACTTTATAATTATTTTCTAATCATTCTTACCAGCAATTACTTGCAAATGGATATTAACTGCAGAAATATTTATCAAGGCAAGGCCTTTCAAAAGATCTTTAATGGATACATTTGATTGATATTTCAAAGGATTACCAATAAAAATAACTAACCGCTATAAAACAAAGCTCCTTGTTTTCTGAGGGAATGGCCTTAACCAAAGTTATTATCTGACAATGGACCATGACCAGAATCCATTGGGCAAAATCACTTTGCAACTCCAGTGGATTTCATATGCAAAAGGTGTTGAAAATTTGTACTTCATGTCTGCAGACGATTCCTCAAGAACAACACAGAAGGGTGGATGTGGCCAGGCCAGAGTATTTATTTAAGGACATTGCATTACCTGCTGTAACTGTGATGCAAAGATGCTCAGAAGTGATTTTTTTTTTTGTATACATCTCATGCATTCTACATAGTAGATGTGTGTGTGCACAAAATATCAATGCATAGTTAGATTGTCCCTGATCATACATCATCTGACAGGTACTACAGATCCTTCACACTCTCTACAAGTTCATTGTGAGCTAGATCTCAACTAACAAAATGACCAAGTACAGGAAGGAGATAAGAGAATATAGTGGCAGGGAGTCAAAACAACAATCTTTTCACTAATGTCAGCAAAATAAAAGAGGCCACTGACTTCAGGAAGCAGGGAAGAGTACACACCCCTGTATGTATCAATGGTGCTGAGGTGGAGGTGGTAGAGACCTTCTAGTTCCTAGGTCGAAACATCACCAATAGCTTACCCTGGTGGACACCATAAATTTGGAATATTATTGTCACGTGTAGCAAAATAGTGATGAGCTTGTCCTGCATAATGTTCATACATTACACCGGGCACTGAGGTAGAACAAGTTCTACCTCAATTCAATGTCAACGTAAAACAATAAAAGAATGCAGAATACAGATGCAGAGAAACTGCAGTGGAGGTTTTAAAAAAAAAGGTGCAAGATCATAACAAGGTCACAAGTCTCTTACCGTACTAGAGAACTATTTAATGATCTTACAACAACAGGACAGAAGCTGACCTTGACCTTGAACCTGGTATATATGCTTTCAGGATTTTGTAGCTTTTGTGGTGGGTGGGGTCCTTCATAAAGCTGGCTGCTTTATTAAAGCAGCAAGCAGCATACAGATAGAGTCCATTGGGGGGTGGGGAGTTTTCTGTGATGTGCTGAGCTGTGTCCACAACTCACTGCATTTCCTTGGCCAAGAAAGCACACCAAAACTGCAATCTTCTCAAAAGGCTCAGGAGAATCAGCATGTCCCCATTGACCTTCACCAACTTTTATAAGCCTGCTTTCCAGATGTATCAGTTTTGAATAGCAAATGCTCTACCTGAGACAGCAAGAAATTGCAGAGAATTGTGGATTCAATTGCAGTTCAGTCCATCACCAAAATCAGACTTTCTTTCATGACTGTCCACAACTCCCACTGCTTCGGGAAAGTAGCCAGCATAATCATTCCCACCCCAGACATTTTCTCTTCTCCCCATTCCACTGGGTAATAGACACAGAAGCTTGAATATAATACGCACGACCAGGCTCAACTTCAGTTTCTATCTCTCTGTTATAAGATTCTTGCACAGACCTGTGTCACGATGAAGACTTCACAATGTTCTTAGCACCTCAACTACTAATTTTTGTAAATACATCCAGCGACCCAACTTCCAGGCTACCGAATTCCAGAGATCCACAACTCCATAAAGAATTTTTTAAAAATCTTATGCATCTCAGTCTTAAATGACTACCCCTTCATCCTGGAACTATATTGCTTGCTGTAGATTTGCCTGTTGAGGAAAGCATCTTATCCTGCCATAACCCCCTTAGGATTTTATAAGTTTCAATAAGACAACTCTTCCGTCAAAATTCCAGCTTCTTTAGCTGCACTCATGCCTTGGATGAGCCAAATGAACCTGTTTGGAACTTAGTCCACGTCTTTACTGGAGTTAACACAGACTGCATTTAACTATCCTCTCTTGTACACTTTGAAACGTACAAGATCCTAAAGGGATTGGACAGGCTAGATGCAGGAAGATTGTTCCCGATGTTGGGGAAGTCCAGAACGAGGGGCCACAGCTTGAGGATAGAGGGGAAGCCTTTTAGGACCGAGATTAGGAAAAACTTCTTCACACAGAGAGTGGTGAATCTGTGGAATTCTCTCCCACAGGAAACTGTTGAGGCCAGTTCATTGGCTATGTTTAAGAGGGAGTTAGATATGGCCCTTGTGGCTACGGGGGTCAGGGGGTATGGAGGGAAGGCTGGAGCGGGGTTCTGAGTTGGAGGATCAGCCATGATCATAATAAATGGCGGTGCAGGCTCGAAGGGCCGAATGGCCTACTCCTGCACCTATTTTCTATGTTTCTATGATACCTCCTCAAAAAATTTCAGCCAGTCAGAATGATCCCCCTTGAACCTTCGCTGACTATTCTTGACTAAGCCATACTTTTTCAAATGCAGATTTTTCAAATGTAGATAAATCTTACCCCTCCAATAACATCCTTGAAATTTAATACTAAACTTGCTGACCTATAATTACCTGGCTTTTACCAAGGCATTTTTAAAAACAAAGGTCTTCCAGTCATTTAGAGTTGCTTTAAATTTTATTTCAAAGCCTCAGTAATTTCCTTTACTTTCTATAGCCTTGCAAGATTCATAGAAGAAATGAGCAAAGTGATAAATGGAAATACATAATTCAGTGTTTTTTTTTATCAATTCTTTTCAGAATGTATGCACCATTGATCAATTTAGTGCTGACCACTAACTCCTCTTAAGCAGATGGTGGTGAGTCATTTCTTAAAATGATGTAGGATAAGGTGATTGAGAATTCATATCTACCATCAATGAAGGAATACCAATATATTCCTAATTGACAATGATTGGTGAAGAAGAAGAAACCATGTTGGTGTTCTCACGCACTTGCTGTTGGATGGCCACCATCCTAAAATTGCATTCCTTGCATCACTGGCATGTGATTATTACAGTTCTGATTAGATAATCAGAATAACACCTCCTGGATGTTTAATTAGTAACCGAACAGCTATAGCAGATTTTCAAAGCATAACTTTTCTTATTTTTGAAACCATCCCAGACATTCACCAAAGTAAACAGAATAGTTAAAGCTGTGAGGTTTAAGCATTTCGGAAATTTAGTTTTCTATATTGTTAACTTTTACTTTTACAAAATCAGTTCTTTCCAATCATCAATGTCACTCTAAGTGATATCCATTGTTCTGCCCAATTTTTTTCTACACGTGTAGCATACATATTAGATTTTGTAAAACATTGAATGAATGCCTGTCAGATCAATAAATAACTCTTTCTAAAATTTGCAGCATGTGAAGTTTGTTAATGTCTGTAGGATGTTTGTCGATAGCTGGATTCTTAGCCGCATTCTTTCTTAACTTGAGCTTATCGTTTATGTGTTCAAATTTAATGCAGTTGAGAGCCCAAGGAATGTAGTGTGTCCAGGCATATGTGGACATGACTGAATGAAATAAGTGCCTATAAAATGTAAGTCTGTCTGGATTTGGGCTCATCCCTTACATAAGTAAAATTTAACGTACTTTGTCAGACCAAGGAATGTTGAGCGGACATGGAGGAATGAGAACAAAAGATCAAAGAATGTGCCTCTTTGTTCTGAGCTGCCTATGTTTCAATAAGTATTGTAAAATAGGCAGATGAGTTTAGGGCATGGAATTAGCAGCCATTAGTGAGACCTGGTTGCAGGAGGGGCAGGACTGGCAGCTCAATAATCCTGGGTTCCTTTGTTTAAAACGCAACAGAGCAGAAGGGATTAAGGGGTAAGGGTGGTCACTAGTTAGAACAGACTGTAAAACTTGTCTAGTGAGGCTTAATGGATGGAACTGAGGAATAAGAAAGGTATGACAACTTTAATGGGGTTGTATTATTGGCCTAACAGTCTGCAGAATTTAGAGAAACAAATCTGTAGAGGGATCACAGACTGTTGCAAAAAAAAACAAGGTTGTTATAGTAGGTGATTTTAATTTTCTATATTGACAGGGATTCCCAAACTGTAAAAGGTCTACTTGGGATAGAGTTGGTCAAATATGTTCAGGTAGTTGCAAAAGGTTCACAAACATGTTTCTTGCAACTGTATATATTTTGAACTGCTTTTTAGAGATTTTCTTTGGACTCCTGCTGGGGCTGGAAATCATGATTGTTATCTAGGACCCAGGGTTAGTTTCACAAGTAAGTTGGAATTCGGAGTTCCCTTGACTACAACAACCAAGTGGCGAAGGAATTGTTGTGACTCGCTATGCGGTTTATTTGTGCTGTCTGTTTTATGATAATAAATTAGGCTTACGTTACTTTGTTGTGCTTGTACACTTATTACCACGACCCTTGGACATGCAAATTCACAACTAGCTATGTGTTAAGAATTAAAATGTTGCTTACCTTTAAGGTCATGTCATCAGAACAAGATGCAAGTAGATTCCCAGTTGGATCCCACTTGATTGCATTCACTTCATTCTAAAAATCAGTGTCAGACTATGGTTATTAAAAATATAAAAGGCACCTCATTCATGTACACAGCAAGATATAGAACATTAAAATAATCTAGCAGAAGATCAAAAGAATCTGGCACATAATCAATAATTTATTTTTCTTTGCTAAACTTACAGTATTAATGTTTTAATGCCAAAGCAAAGAGACAAAAATACAGTCTTAGCTAAATGAAGAAATCAATGAAGTAAATAAAACAAAATTCCTTCTCTTTGAAGAACTAGCATTGTTTGAAATTCCATTTCACAAAAGGACCACGATCAATATTATGGGCGTCACAGGAAGTGATCCAAGATATTTATTTCACAACATACGTGAACAAGCAAACATCAAGGGAGAAATTAATCAATATTTTGCAAAGTCACAGCAAGGTCAGGAACAGTGAATGAAACAAGATTAGCAAACGGTTCAAGAATTAGGGTCCACATTAAAAAAAAATTGGGCAAAAAATATTCAGGGGGAGGTGAGATAAAAACACAAGATTGTTGGACAGATGGGAGGGATCATTGACAATGCTAAGGGCCATGCATATACAGCACTGCTGATTAATATATATAAAATAGGTGGAAGGCAGACCCCAATGATCCTTTGGCAGTCCTCGCAATCCTTTGTATGGTCATGCAGTCAGATGCCTTGCAGTTCCCGTACCAGATGGTGATGCAGCTGGTGAGGACAGTTTCGATGGTACTCCTGTTAAAAATTTGTTAAAATGGAGGGATGAGGCTCATTTGCCTCAGTCTCCTCAGGAAGTGATGACGCTGTTGTGCTTTCTTGATCATTAGGGTGATGTTGACGGACCAGATGAGACTCCCAAAAACTTTGTGCTCCTAAGTCTCTCCACAGAGGAGCCGTGTATGTGCAGTGAGGAGTGGTCAGGTGCATCTTCCCAAGGTCCACAATCACCTCTTTAATCTTGTCCACAATGAGTCTCCAAGTTGTTGTGTTTGCACCATTCTACCTCCTCTTTGTACACCATCACATCACTGTTGTTGATGAGGCTGTTATGCCTTCAGCAAACTTGATGATAAGGTTGAAACTGGATCCTAGCAATGCAGTCATAAATCAGCAGCTAGCTGAGCATATAGCCCAAGACGGAGCTGGAGATGTTTCTGTAACATGGACTGATTGTGACCTTTCAGTCAAGAAGTCCAGGATCCAGTGGAGGTGCTGAGGCCCAATGAGGACAATGTACCCACCAGGTTCTGAGGAATGCTGAGCTCAAGTCAATAATTACCATCTGGCATACGCACCATTTTCAGAGGGCCAATTTGAGCGATAGGTGAACTGGAATGAGCCCAATGTAGATAGGATTTAATGTGACCCATAACCAGCCGCACAGAGCACTTCATTATTGTTGAGGTCAGTGCCACTAGATGACAGCCTTTGAGGCAGGTTATTGTCACCTTTTGGCACCGGGATGATGGTGGCCATCTTGAAGTCTGAGGAGGTAGTGGACTGTTCCAGAGAGGTGTTGAAGATGTCAGTTAGAACCTTAATTAACCGGTCTGCACAGTAACTCAGCACCCGACCAGGTATGTTATCAGGCCTGTCACTTTATGTGGTTTGTCCCTAGCTAGAGTCTTCCCCACATCAGCCGTGGCCAGACAGAATGCTGACTCCTCGGGGGAAGGGTGGGGGGTTTCCTTGCCGGCACATCATCCCATGCATCAATTGAGCATAAAAGAATGACAGAACCATTCAACTGGGACTGGCACACAATCCAGTGGACCAAACAACATGCAGCTGCAGCATAATTCCATGTTATTTTAAGTAAATTGTAGTCTTCCTGCTTTACGCAATATTAAAATAAGGTCAAAATAAATAATTTTGTGGTTAAAATTGTTGATCGTGCAAGACCTGATAACATTGGATGTCATCTGGTAAAGTTCACTTCTAAAAATACCTCTACCTCCCCACAACCCTTCCATTTTTTCCTACTACCTTGCTCTCCCTATGAAACACTACATTCAATGACATAGAAACATAGAAAATAGGTGCAGGAGTAGGCCATTCGGCCCTTTGAGCCTGCACTGCCATTCAGTATGATCATGGCTGATCATCCAACTCAGAACCCTGTACCGGCCTTCCCTCCATACCCCCTGATCCCTTTAGCCACAAGGGCCATATCTAACTCCCTCTTAAATTTAGCCAATGAACTGGCCTCAACTGTTTCCTGTGGCAGAGAATTCCACAGATTCACCACTCTCTGTGTGAAGAAGTTTTTCCTAATCTCGGTCCTAAAAGGCTTCCCCTTTATCCTCAAACTGTGACCCCTTGTTCTGGACTTCCCCAACATCGGGAACAATCTTCCTGCATCTAGCCTGTCCAATCCCTTTAGGATTTTATACGTTTCAATCAGATCCCCCCTCAATCTTCTAAATTCCAACGAGTATAAGCCGAGTTCATCCAGTCTTTCATCATATGAAAGTCCTGCCATCCCAGGAATCAATCTGGTGAACCTTCTTTGTACTCCCTCTATGGCAAGGATGTCTTTCCTCAGATTAGGGGACCAAAACTGCACACAATACTCCAGGTGTGGTCTCACCAAGGCCTTGTACAACTGCAGTAGTACCTCCCTGCTCCTGTACTCGAATCCTCTTGCTATAAATGCCAGCATACCATTCGCCTTTTTCACCGCCTGCTATACCTGCATGCCCACTTTCAATGACTGGTGTATAATGACATCCAGGTCTCGTTGCACCTCCCCTTTTCCTAATCGGCCATCATTCAGATAATAATCTGTTTTCCTGTTTTTGCCACCAAAGTGGATAACTTCACATTTATCCATATTAAATTGCATCTGCCATGAATTTGTCCACTCACCTAACCTATCCAAGTCACCCTGCATCCCCTTAGCAGCCTCCTCACAGCTAACACTGCCACCCAGCTTCGTGTCATCCGCAAACTTGGAGATGCTGCATTTAATTCCCTCTTCTAAGTCATTAATATATATTGTAAACAACTGGGGTCCCAGCACTGAGCCTTGCGGTACCCCACTAGTCACTGCCTGCCATTCTGAAAAGGTCTCGTTTATTCCCACTCTTTTCTTCCTGTCTGCTAACCAATTCTCTACCCACACCAATACCTTACCCCCAATACCGTTTGCTTTAAATCTGCACACTAATCTCCTGTCTGGGACCTTGTCAAAAGCCTTTTGAAAATCCAAATATACCACGTCCACTGGTTCTCCCCTATCCACTCTACTAGTTACATCCTCATAAAATTCTATGAGATTCGTCAGACATGATTTTCCTTTCACAAATCCATGCTGACTTTGTCCGATGATTTCACCACTTTCCAAATGTGCTATTATCACATCTTTGATAACTGACTCTAGCAGTTTCCCCACCACCGATGTTAGGCTAACCGGTCTATAATTCCCTGGTTTCTCTCTCCCTCCTTTTTTAAAAAGTGGGGTTACATTAGCCACTCTCCAATCCAGAATCTAAAGAGTTTTGAAAAATTATCACTAATGCATCCACTATTTCTTGGGCTACTTCCTTAAGCACTCTAGGATTTATCTGCCCTGGGGATTTATCTGCCTTCAATCCCTTCAATTTACCTAACACCACTTCCCTACTAACATGTATTTCACTCAGTTCCTCCATCTCACTGGACCCTCTGTCCCCTACTATTTCCGGAAGATTATTTATGTCCTCCTTAGTGAAGACAGAACCAAAGTAATTATTCAATTGGTCTGCCATGTCCTTGCTCCCCATAATCAATTC
The DNA here is from genome assembly GCF_963921235.1 of Mobula hypostoma. Lineage (NCBI taxonomy): Eukaryota > Metazoa > Chordata > Chondrichthyes > Myliobatiformes > Myliobatidae > Mobula > Mobula hypostoma. The sequence goes on along the minus strand of NC_086100.1, from coordinate 50,399,227 downwards.
ACCTGTTTCTGTCTGTAGGGGACCTACATTTGTCTTAACCAATCTTTTTCTTTTCGCATATCTATAAAAGCTTTTACAGTCAGTTTTTATGTTCCCTGCCAGCTTTCTCTCATAATCTTTTTTCCCCTTCCTAATTAAGCCCTTTGTCCTCCTCTGCTGAACTCTGAATTTCTCCCAGTCCTCAGGTGAGCCACTTTTTCTGGCTAATGTGTATGCTTCTTCTTTGGAGTTGATACTATCCCTAATTTCCCTTGTCAGCCACGGGTGCACTACCTTCCTTGATTTATTCTTTTGCCAAACTGGGATGAACAATTGTTGTAGTTCATCCATGCGATCTTTAAATGCTTGCCATTGCATATCCACCATCAACCCTTTAAGTGTCATTTGCCAGTCTATCTTAGCTAATTCACGTCTCATACCTTCAAAGTTACCCATCTTTAAGTTCAGAACCTTTGTTTCTGAATTAACTATGTCACTCTCCATCTTAATGAAGAATTCCACCATATTATGGTCACTCTTACCCAAGGGACCTCTCACGACAAGATTGCTAATTAATCCTTCCTCATTGCTCAATACCCAGTCTAGAATAGCCTGCTCTCTAGTTGGTTCCTCGACATGTTGGTTCAAAAAACCATCCCGCATACATTCCAAGAAATCCTCTTCCTCAGCACCCTTACCAATTTGGTTCACCCAATCTACATGTAGATTGAAGTCACCCATTATAACTGCTGTTCCTTTATTGCATACATTTCTAATTTCCTGTTTAATACCATCCCCAACCTCACTACTACTGTTAGGTGGCCTGTACACAACTCCCACCAGCGTTTTCTGCCCCTTAGTATTATGCAGCTCTACCCATATCGATTCCACATCCTCCCGGCTTATGTCCTTCCTTTCTATTGCGTTAATCTCCTCTCTAACCAGCAACGCCACCCCACCTCCTTTTCTTTCATGTCTATCCCTCCTGAATATTGAATATCCCTGAATGTTGACATCATCAATGGCCGACTGGAAGCAGAATTTAAGATTATGTATTCATTTCATGAAAGTTACAAATAAGCCAAATGAACCCTCCAAAGAAAAACTACATTTTACAATTAAACTTCAAATGCAAAATATTTCTTTTCTTGAACAATGAGTTATGGTATTGTTTAACTCAATCAAATTTTATGTTTCAAAAACCATTTTGCAAAGAAAACAAGTGGTGCCTGTTGAACAAAAGAAATCACATTCTTGCATCTTTAGCTTAACCTTTATCTCATAACCTGTGAGTGAAGAATTTCGTACCCTAGTTCAAAAAAAATTACAAAGACTTTCACGTTCAGAGACGTTTTTGATATAGAGATGCTTGCAAGCAAAGTGCACTATTGATAGCACTCAACTAGGAAACCAACATGAATTTAAGTATTGAACAATGAATCCTAATTTTCAAGCTTTCTCAAAGAGAAACGTCAATCTCAGCCAATATTGTAAGCAAGTATTGTATTTTATTGATTGCGAAAGCAGTGGACGCAGAGATCCTGCAGGACTATGAAAAAGGAACCATTCAAATGAGAAACCACTACAAGATATAAATAGCTAATTGCAACAAGTTGATTTAGAGGCTCAACTAACAATGAAATATTTGTGTGTGTATATGTGTATATATATGTATGTGTATGTGTGTATATATATATATATATATATATATATATACACACACACACACACACACACACACATACATACACACACACCCCTACATACTCAAAAGGGGTCACTGAAACATAATCAGAAACTCATTCACTTCCACCCTAATATTCAATTGGTACGGTGCCTATAAAAATTATTCAACCCTTTAGAAGTTTTCATGTTTTATTGTTTTACAACATTGAATCAAAGTGGATTTGATTTGACCCTTTTTTGATACTGACCAACAGAAAAAGACTCATTCGTGTCAAAGTGAAAACAGATCTCTACAAAATGATCTAAATAAATCACAAATATGAAACACAAAATAATTGATTGCACAAGTATTCAAACCCTTTAATATGACACACCAAATCATCACTGGTGCAGCCAACTGGGTTTTAGAAGTCACATAATTTAGTTAAATGGAGATGACCAGTGTGCAGTCAAGATGATTCAATTGATTAGAGTAAAAATTCAACTGTATTTGGAAGGTCCAACTCCTGGTGAGTCAGTATCCTGGCAAAAACTACACCATGTAGACAGAACATTCCAAGCAACTCCATGAAAAGATTATTGAAAAGGACACATCAGGAGATGGATACAAGAAAATTTCCAAGTCACCAAATATCCCTTGGATAAGTCAATCATCAAGAAATGCAAAGAATATGGCACATTTGTAAATCTGCCTAGAGCAGACCGTCCTCAAAACCTGAGTGCCCCTGCACGAAAGGGACGACTGAAGGAGGCCATGAAGAGACCTATAACAACTCTGGAGGAGTTACAAGCTTCAGGAGCTGAGATGGAAGAGACTGTGCATACAGCAGTTGCCCAGTGAAAGCCACTGTTGAAAAAAAGTCACATGAAATCTTGGCTGGAGTTTGCCAGAAGGCATGTGGGAGACTCTGAAGTCATTTGGAAAAAGGTTTTGAGGTATAATGATCTTTTTGGCCATCAGACTAAATGCTCTGTTTGGCATAAGCCTAACACCAGACATCACCGAAAATACACCATCTCTACTATGAAGCAGGGTGGTGGCTTCATCATGTTGTGGGAATGCTTCACTGCAGCAGCCCCTGGAAGTCTTGTGAAGGTAGAGGGTAAAATGAATGCAGCAAAATACAGGGAAATCCTGGAGGAAAACCTGATGCAGTCTGCAAGAGAACTGCGACTTGGGAGAGGATTGGTTTTCCAGCAAGACAATGACACCAAGCCAAAGCTACACAGGAACGGCTTAAAAACAACAAAGTTAATGTCCTGGAGTGGCCAAGTCAGAGTCCAGAACTCAATCTAATTGAGAATTTGTGGATTGACTTGAAAAGGGCTGTTCATTCATAATCCCCATGCAATCTGACAGAGCTTGAGCAATTATGTAAAGAAGAATGGGGAAAAACTGCAGGGCCCAGATGTGCAAAGCTGATAGAGACCGATCCACACAGACAAGGCTGTAATTGATGTCAAGGCGCTTCTACTAAATACTGACTTGAAGGGGGTGAATAACTATGCATTCAACTAATTTTTGTTTAATAACTGTACATTTAGACCAATTTGTAGAAATTTGTTTACTTCTTAATACGAAAGAACTTTTTCTGTTGATCAGTGTCAAAAAAAGCCAAATCAAATCCACTGTGATTCAAAGTTGTAAAACAACAAAACATGAAAACTGCCAAGGGGATTGATACTTTTTATTGGTACTGTATCTTTGTCTTCAGCTAATCATCATCGAAGACTTGCTATTACATACTAAATCTGATTGATCATTACCACTGAAAAACATTCAGTGTTTTTAGGAAAAATAAATGGCAATAAAATTAAATCTGGGCAGCCATTACCGTGTGTCCCTGGAATGTCTTGATAGGCCTATCTGCACCTAGTTTGCAGACATGGATGCACATGTCCGTGCTGCAAGAAGCAAATGTGTTGTTGCTTTGCCAATCAACATCTAGTGCTGGCGCTGTAAATATAAAGCAGAGAAGAGAAACATATTGGTAAATAGTACAAACTGCACCCATGTAGAAATATTTGTCCCAATCTTTCAAACACTGAAAAAAGATAAATTCACTCAGGTTTCTAATTATAAAATCAAAAATATGTAGAAATATTTAGGAAGAGAGGAAATGCCAATTAACATTTTTTCTAAATAATTGACTATAATATTAGTGATGATTAATAGCTAGTTGATTTTCATTAGAAAGCTCCTTTTTGTAAACTGTTTAATGTGATTAAAATTTGAAATACAATTTGAACACCAAATCAGTAATCAAAATACCTTTAGATTCCACCACTTAATGTTGTTTGTGTGTCTTCCTGATCAAATAGCTTGATTAAAATAATTCTTAGTAAAGAACGATTGAGGCTAGTGGGAGGCTGGTGCAGAAATTGCAGGAGTCCTGGAAGAGGTTTTTAAAATGTCCTTAGACACAGGTGAGGTGCCAAACGACCGGGGGATAGCTACCGTTGTTCCATTGTTCAAGAAAAGGTTTAAGAATAAACTGGGAAATTATAGGCTTGTAAGTCTGACATTAGTAGTGGGTAATTTATTGAAAGCTATTCTAAGAGACAGGATATACAAGTATTTGGATAGACAGATGCTGATTAGGGATAGTCAACGTGGCTTTGCGCACGGTAGGTCAAGTCCAACCTATCGTAGAGTTTTTCCAAGATGGTTAGCAGGGACGTTGATGAAGGAAACACAGTGGATGTTGTCCACTTTGACAAAGTCCCACATGGAGGTTGGTCTGAAGGTTCATTCACTCGGCATTTAGGATGAAGTAATAAACTGAATTCAATATTGGATTAGTGAGAGAAGCCAGAGTGGGTGCCTTTCTAATTGGAGGCTTGTGTCTGGAGGTGTGCTGCAGGAGCGGTGCTGGGACCACTGTTGTTTCTCATTTATATTAATAATTAGGATGACAAAGAGGTAAACCAGATAAGCAAATATATAGCTGAACCCACATCTGGGGGCATAATGGACAAGAGGAAGGCTATCAAAGCTTGCAGTTGGATCTGAGCCAGCTGGAAAAATAGGTTGAAAAATCGCAGAAGGAATTTAATTCAGGCAAGTGTATGGTGTTGCACTTTGAAAGAACAAACCAGAGTGAGACTTACACAGTGAATGGTAGTGTAGTAGAACAGAAGGATTTGGGAATACAGATTCATAATTCCCTGAAAGTCACGTACAGTAGTTAGGATATTATGTTGAAGTAGTATGAAACCTTGGTGAGGCCAAATTTTGAGTTTTGTGTGCAGCTGTGGTCACCTACCCACAGGACAGGTATCAATAAGATTGAAAGAGTGTAGAGAAAATTTACAAGGATGCTGCTGGGACTTGAGTATCTGAGTTATAGGGAAAGGATTTAGGACTTTCTTGCCTGGAGCGTAAGAGAATGAGGAGAGATTTGACAGAAATACAATATGATAGGGTAAATGCAAGTAGGCCTTTTTCACCTAGGTTGGATAGAGTAGAACTAGAGATCATAAGACCATAAGACCTAGGAGCAGAAGTAGGCCATTTGGCCCATCAAGTCTGCTCCGCCATTCAATCATGGGTTGATCCACTTCATCCAGTCATCCCCACTCCCCTGCTTTCACCAGACACCCTTTGATGCCCTGGCTAATCAAGAACTTACCTATCTCTGCCTTAAATACGCCCAGTGACTTGGCCTCCACAGCTGCTCGTGGCAACAAATTCCACAGATTTACCACCTCTGACTTAAGTAATTTCTCTGCATCTCAGTCCTAAAAGGACATCCTTCAATCCTGAAGTCATGCCCTCTTGTCCTAGAATCCCCTACCATAGGAAATAACTTTGCCATATCTGATCTGATCAGGCCTTTTAACATTCGGAATGTTTCTATGAGATCCCCCCTCATCCTGAACTCCAGGGAATACAGCCCAAGAGCTGCCAGATGTTCCTCATATGGTAACCCTCTCATTCCTGGAATCATTCTCGTGAATCTTCTCTGAACCCTCTCCAATGTCAGTATATCCTTTCTAAAATAAGAAGCCCAGAATTGCACACAATACTCCAAGTGTGGTCTCACAAGTGCCTTATAGAGCCTCAACACCACAACCCGGCTCTTATATTCTATACCTCTAGAAATAAATGCTAACATTGCATTTGCTTTCTTCACAACCGACTCAACCTGCAGGTTAACCTTTAGGGTATGTTGCACAAGGACTCCCAAGTCTCCTTGCATCTCTGCATTCTGAATTCTCTCCCCATCTAAATAATAGTCTGCCCATTTTATTTCTTCCACCAAAGTGCATGATCATACACTTTCCAACATTATATTTCATTTGCCACTTCTTTGCCCATTCCCCTAAACTATGTAAGTCTCTCTGCAGGCTCTCTGTTTCCTCAACACTACCCACTCCTCCACCTTTGTACATCGTAAAAAGTAACGGTCCCAACATCGACCCCTGTGGAACTCCACTGGTAACCGGCAGCCAGCCAGAATAGGATCCCTTTATTCTCACTCTCTGTTTTCTGCCGACCAGCCAATGCTCCACCCACGCTAGTAACTTCCCTGTAATTCCATGGGCTCTTACCTTGCTAAGCAGCCTCATGTGCGGCACCTTGTCAAAGGCCTTCTGAAAATCCAAGTACAACACACCTACTGCATCTCCTTTGTCTACCCTGCTTGTAATTTCCTCAAAGAATTGCAGTAGGTTAACAGTGAAGGGTGAAAGGTGAAATATTTAAGGGGAACCTGAGGGGGAACTACTTCACTCAGAGAATGGTGCGAGTGTGGAACAAGCTGCCAGTGGAAGTTGTGGTTAAAGGTCCAATAACATTTAAGAGAAGCAACACACATCAAAGTTGCTGGTGAACGCAGCAGGCCAGGCAGCATCTCTAGGAAGAGGTACAGTCAACGTTTTAGGCCAAGACCCTGCGACTAGTCCTGACGAAGGGTCTCAGCCTGAAATGTCGACTGTACCTCTTCCAAGAGATGCTGCCTGGCCTGCTGCATTCACCAGCAACTTTGATGTGTGTTGCTTGAATTTCCAGCATCTGCAGAATTCCTGTTGTTAACATTTAAGAGAAATTTGGTTAAGTACAAGTCGACCACCAAGAATCCGGCGATCAGTAATCCAGTTCGATTGCCGCTAGGACATAATTTTCGCTAGCCTAACTTTAAATTTCCCACATCACTACACCAACCTATCGCAACTGTTTTGGTGGTGCCATTAGCAGGATTAGCTGTTGGCACAGTCTTTAAACGAAGGAAGTCATTTCTCTGTTTTATTCTGCTTTTATTTTTATAACCTGTGCTTATCTAGCCCCAGTCATGTCTTCATTGAATAAAGGAAGTGTGGTGTAAAGCACAAATACCATATGTTATCTATACAAAATAAAGTGGAAGTTCTGAAAAAACTCGACAACGGTGTGTCTGTGAAAAGCTTATGCGACTTGTATAAAGAAACAAAAAGTTGCTCCAGTTCTTTGCTGACAGCGAATCAAAAAAAAACAGATGTGTTTAAGGAAAACAATGAAAGATGGAAGATCTCCACGAGGTAAAGTTCTCATAAAGTGGTTTAAACTCCACGTCAGCGAAGGTGCAGACTGTCAATCCTGATGACCCCCACTTTCAGACACAGTTGTACAATCCAACCCTTCACTTTAGCAGTGGCAATTGCCAACTTGCTGATCTAAGTAAATACAGACATCTTGTAAAGTATCTTGCCTGTACTGTACTTCAATAATTTATTCTTCCTTGTCATTTGTCATTTTTGGGTTTTTTTTTATTATCTAAGGGTGAGGTGATCATCAAGTGGGTTAGAGGTGTTTATTTATTTAATCCTTTCCTAACAGGTCCCAAACATTCTGGATGTGTGTTGGTCAACTTATACTTAGATGTGTGGGCTATGGTCCAGGTGCAGGTTGATTGGACAAGGTAGAATAATAGCTTGGCATGGGCTAGACAGCTTGAATGACTCGTTTCTATGTTTTAGAGTTCCACCACTCCAATCAAAACTAAAAGATAAATCAGCTGGATTTCGCTAAAAATACCAACTCATGATCAAACATTGATGAAAATCTACATTACATTCCTCTTTTTTAGTTTTTCCAAGTTCAACATTCTCTGCACAACTTTCTGGGCTGAATTGATCACCATCACAAGGCGAACAATAACTAAAACTCTCCCATTTTGGATAGTATTTTTCTGAAGTTCCTGGATGCACGCTTCAGGATGGCAACTGTTACAATACAAAGGCAAGCTGAATATTAACAAAATGACTTCAAATATATATTTGGAAAAAAGTTAACCAAAGAAACCTGTATCAGTCTACTTTTCTCAAAAAAAAAACACGCTGCCATAACTGCTCTGAAAACTTATAACAAACTATCTAGGAGTTTGGATTACATATCAACTGACATGCATTTTCTTTGATTAAATTTTGATTATACACTGATTTATAAACCAAAATTATCTACCAATGATTAAGGCTGGCTTAAAGTAAATTCTAAAGAAGAGACAGCTTTTTCTGCTCTCAGATCACCACCTGCCAGTGGTTAAACCATAGAGTCTTGCAAAGTAGCCCTGGCTAGACTTCACTTGGTAGCTCAGCTCACAGCATGTTAATGTAGCATTGTAAGGCACAAGGCTTCCAAACTAAAGTAACAATATCCGTTTTAAAAAGAGATATAAAGTAAAGTAGTTGAATCAAATAAAAAAGCTGTACCTCTCCCAGTAGCCAATGGTTCACTTTCATTTAAAATTAAGTTGCTGCACTGCACTGATATACAAGTTGATTTCCCAACCTGACAACTATTAAAACTATGGCCATTGGTTGGGTTGAGTTGTTCTCCAATCTTGGCAATTCACTTGCAAATGTTTCATCACCATACAAGGAGACAACATCAGAGTGCTGTTAACTGTGGTGTCAAGGGCTTTCGGTTTAACGCTCAGTCTGAAGAAAGCAATGATCCCCTCCTGAAACCGCCTCATGGCATTTACAATCCACCTCGGATCACCATTGACAACCACCCTCCCATCACAGTTGAGCAGTTCACCTACTATAGTAGTAACAGGTGTTGACAATTGACTCGCCAGAGCCAGCAGTCCCTCAAGCACCTCCAGAAACGTGGAAGAACCACCAGCTGCATAATCCAGGTGTACAGGGCTGCCCTCGTCACAACTCTGTTATACGGCTTCGAAGCCTGGGCCTTGTACTGCAAGCAAATCCGGTTGCTCAAGCGCTTTCATCAGCACCGCCTCCACTCCATGATGGGTATCGGCTAGCAGGATCGTGTCGTCAACAACGAGGTCCTGGAGAAGGCTCAACTTCCAAGCACTGAAGCCACTTTACTGCAAAAGCAGCTTCGCTGGCCAGGCCACGTGTCCCGCACGGACAACTCCAGGTTATTGACAGCAGTACTCTACAGAGAACTCTCTTAGGGCAAGAGAGATCATGATGCCCTGCGCAAGAGGTACAAAGATCAACTTAAGCAGCAGGCTAATACTGAGGTCATCGAGTGGCAGCAGTTGGCTTGTGGCAGAGACCAACGATCCACTGAGCAACCAAGAATTTTGAGGAATCTGAAAGAGCAACTGCTGAAGAGGAGACGCAGGAAGGATCCTAATACCTACATCCTAGCTGTTCCCGTGTCCCTACTGTTGACCCAGAATTGGCCTCTACAGTCACCAACGATCGTGCCATCATTCCCAAGGGCTCTTCTTCCCTCCTGATCTTCACAAGTGAAGAATAAGGCAGCCATCCACCCATCTGTACATTCTCTGAGTGCGTGGTCTTAATATGCTCATTAATCAGTTGATTGGTCATCATTAGAGAGACTCATTTGTGATGAAGGGAGGAAGTCTCGTCGCTGATTAATTGTGTGGCGAACTTCGTGCATTATGGTCTGGAATTTTGCCTGTTAACAAATAGGATCAAGGTCTACATGACTGTTTACAGAATTGTTCTTGGAAAACAATGCTTCTAGGAATTCTCTTGTATGCTGCATGTTTGCCTGCACTATGACATTCACTGATGCCCAATCGAATTTGTGCCCCTCTTGATCTTCATGGATAGAGATGGGAAAGCTGATCATGCCACTGAACAGCCAGTTGATGTTCATGGATCCTTGTGGATAGTTTTCTCCCAGTTTGGCCAACATACTATTTGCTGCGGTACCCGCATTCGATTTTGTAGACCACATTGGTCTTGTCCAATAGCTTGGTTCGTTCTTTTGGTCTGCAAAGTACTCTCTTCAATGTTGCTGCGGCTTATGTTCAACAAAATTCTACGTTCTTGGAGCAGTTGGGCCATAATTTCCAAGACATCTCAAATGTATGGAAAGCCAACACATTTGGTAGCTCCTTGGTTAATTAACAGATGATATCTTCTTGTATGGTGATGAAATATTTGCAGGTAAACTGCTAAGATCAGAGAACAATTCAACTCAACTATCAACCACCCGAGCTATATATTTTCCAAATTATTTCCACTGTGGCCATTTATGCTGCCCTACTTGACTCAATCAGCGTAGATGGTAGGAGGGGAATTGCCATAGCTGGCTTGTCTCCAACCAGCAACAAAGTTTGGTAGTTTTCCTGGAAAATGTGGTTGTATGCCAACAGAAGTAATAATATTGATGGAAGATCTGCTCGGTATTTTTTTCTATTTTACAGTCTTCAAAAAGTTTTACAATACTTAATTTTAAATGTATGAAGCATCGCTATTAATCTTGCCATTCAGCAATAATCATTGCCAGGCAACTAATTCAAAACTATTTCATTTGTGGTAACTGCAAAAATGTTGCCAAATTGTCTGTCTTTTTTTAAAATACATTAATTTTCATTTTTAATTATTTTTCAACATGTACTTAAAACTTTACAACAGATAAAACAAGTGAAAAGTTCTAAACCTATTGCAGAAATGCTGCCAGCAAATTCTTGGTTGCAGTCCAAAAGCACATCAGGAGATAGCTGAGATTTCCCCAAAAGTTACAAATGGGAATCTACAGCACACCGAAGCTGTGTAAGTTCACATCTTACAGCTGATTATGAGTTTGGTTCAACAATTTCAGTTTTTTAGGATAATTATAGGGTTTCTTTGATTTTGTAAATTAATCACATTTAAAAACTTAACAATATCATTTTCTAGTGCATAACTAGAACTGTAAGCACTTTAAAAGATGGTTGTGGTGGGGTGGGGGGGGGGAGAAGACAGACGCATCAAGCAATTAAACATCAAACAATATTGCTCAGATAAAATGGTTGATACCATGACCATGATTCAGGGCTGATACTCAAAATTTGAAAGTAATTTGTTTTATAAAGGGTAGTATTATAATGATTATTCAGTGAACTGGGAAAAAAATAACAAGTACACATATCATATCTGACATGGCTTACTATAGCAAACAGATATTTCTGACTGACGGAAAAATCAGTTTGCAGACTTTTCTTTATGTATTCCATGGACTACCTGTATTTATGCTGATTAATTTCTATGTCACTGTTGTGTGTAAGAATTTTCAATTACAGAAGTAATTTTTGACTTTTTATTCTATAACTGCAGTTCTAACAATCATCTATCTTTGCAACAAATTGCTTAACCATTTGAAAGGAAGCCTTGAAAATTTATAACAACTCTTCACTTTTGAACAGAAAAGTATGTGATTTGAGAAGATGTGCAATGTTAGAATCCTCCACCAAAGTTCATGAATATCTCTACATCATCATTCAAAAATGAAAATTCAACTATTCAACAAGAAGGGAAAACGTTTAGTAGCTCCTATGAGTATCCTGTGCTAAGATTTCTGGAAGCTTACCGGAGTGAAAAGGAAATTGCTGCTTGGCCTCTCCTGTATGGGCATCCCAAATAATTGTTGTCTGCAAAAATCATAACTCAATGATTAGTTCAGTGGTGTACAACAATTTTGTTTTGCCAAACGAGGCCAGACTGAATTCAAATCACCTTTACATGTTTTAGTTTAATCAAATATAACAGGTCACTTACATAAAGAACAAATTTTCAAATTAATTAACTACTTGGTTATTTTCAGATGTTCGTCACCATAATTTCCTGGAAATCGTTTTTTTAAAGCCATTACCAGTTCAGGACACTGAATAGCAGGCTCGGTATTTGATGCTACTAGCATTTCATTATGGAATTTGTTCCATCCAATTTAAAAAATATAGCAACTTACAAAGTATGCTTAAGCATTTGGCATCGTTGACTTCCATTTTAAAATAAAATCTTCCAGTTTTCTCATTTTGACTTCTCTCCAAATTGAGCTTAGCCAAGTGCAACCAAGTTTATTTTACATTAAGTAATTTTCTGATTGGTTATACTTCAGTTCATGAGAACCTTACATTTCACAACTGTAAATTGAAACAGTACATTTCTCTACAGCCCGTGGAATCTTAAAATGCGCATGTAAAGTTTTCTTTTGCTAAAGCTAAAAATTTATGGAGTACATTGACAAAGTCCAGTATTTATTACAGAAAAATGAAGTTAATGTGAACTAGGTTTTACTTCTTGTGATGACAGTTCTGAAAGTGAATTTGCATTAAGGCCCATAAAGAAAATGCTATGAGAAAAGTATCTGAGTTCCAATATCCTCCACCCTCATGATCTCGGTTTTAATTTTGCCAAGTAGACTCTCTGGCCTTGAATAGATCACCATAATTTTTACAAGTTTCCAATCTAAGCCATTGAAAATGTGGTCTGGCAACATTTTCATTCACCTGATACTCTGAATACAAATTCTCCATGTATGCCTTGATTTTGTTAATTTTTGAGTAATTTTTGTTAATTAAGCCCAGTGACAGATGATTTAGTGACTACCAAATAAGACTGGACTGCTACTGGAATATACTCAATTAAAATCACACTCAGTAGCAGTATAGTTGGTGATCTGAACTTGCAAACCAAGCAGAACAGCAGTCTACCCAGTCCTCACAAGTGTGTTTGATGCTTCTATACAGGCCAGAAATAGCCCACATACATGTTAGATATCTATTTAGTAGCATGAAGCACATACAAAAAAACTGTCAATTTAAGTGCTAAATAAGAATTTGCAATTGCTTGCACTGAAGTCAGAATCTTACCTTATCCACTCCTGCACTAAGAATAAAATTTCCTTTCTTGTTCCATTTTAATGCAAATATAGGTCCTTTATGTTGGCCTAAGGTACTAGCAAGATTACCTTAACAAAGAGACCAAAAAAAAGAGATTATTAAGAATGAAAGCAGGCACAAAGAGTTACTTGCTCTCCATTGTTGATTCTTACAGTGAAGTAGCAGCTACTCTACTTGTGTGCCAAATGTACGTCGTAGGTACGGCGTAGCAACATAACTACGCTGTACTCTACGCCAAACCCTACGCCGTAGCCTGACGCGCACCTCTCCCAAAATGTAACTACGCGTCGCGGCAGCGCAGACCTCAACAACTGTGATTGGTCCGCTTGGCAGCATCGCATTTCTTCCTACCCTGCAATAGTTTCCCATTGGGTGACTGAAGGGCAGGGAAGGAACTCTGGCTGCAATGCTTTCCATAAGCTTTACAAACCTCCGAAATTATGGAGGACCCTGTGCTTGACGCCAGTTTGTAGCTAGCTGCTACAGCCTGTTGACTTCCACTTGAAGCTAAAACTCAAATGGTGATTGCCAGTCTCTGAGTATCAGGTGTCCCCTGCTTTCCAAACGTTCTCTTTACGACCTTTCGCTTTTACGAAAGACCTACATTAGCACATTTTCGTTAACCGAAAGAGGATTTTCGCTCTTACGAAAAAAGACGCTCTCTTTAAACTTGTGTTTACCCCGAGAAAGACTACCACGACCAAGAAGCCTTGCGCGGGCAGGTGTGTGCGAATGCATGTACCTGTGCATGCGTGACGTGCGTGTATGTGTGAATATGTGATGTGCATATGCCGATTTTTTTTTCAACAAATCGATTTTGGCTCAAACTTCCCGGTTCTGTTAAGTGAAACTACACTGTACATACAGAAAATTCACCCTCCTTCAGTTTCAGTCGCCATTGTTTAAAGTTTGAGTTTCTTCGTGTTGCGCTTCAACACGAAGAAACCCACAGTGGCACAGAAACCCCACCGCCAACTAGCGTTTTGGCCATGAATTGCAGAGCGACACAGACACATCAACGCACAAGTACAAATGCTCACAACGCTGTAGCCCACTTGCACAGGCTACGGCGTAAGCTAGTACACACAAGTATAAATCAGCCTTTAGCCTTAGCCAAGTCCTGAAGGGAAGAGCTGGTAAGACTTTGCCTGCCTATAGTAACGAAAGAATCAATTCAGTGTCTTTGACAATCTCCATGGTTTAGATACATCACCATAGACATTTTCTGTCAGAAAAATACAGTGAATGATGCATCTCATATTTCCCATGAGGTCACCCTCCACCCTAGGGAGCTGACTTTTCAGCGAATTGAGCTCACTCCATTGTGCACTGTGAGCAAACAGCACGTTATGAGCTCCACAGTATGTGGCTTGTAACACTGCAGAAGAACCATCACTAATCAAACTATTCAGGTACAATATTGACACATTTCCAAAATATCTGGAAAAATACCCATGCACATATCCTGCCCAAAAGAGTTCAAATACAATCCAGCCAATTACTGTTCCATTAGTCTATAATCAATCAACCACATGATGAAAGGTGTTATGAACCAGTACTTATTCAAAGTCTTCTCATTCAACCACGGTTTGGGTTTCAGTAGGACAACTGCTACTTATTGTAGGCCTAACTACAGACAAGAAAACTGAAATCCAAAAACTAGAAGATCAATGGTACTGACCTTCACTAAATGCAGCGACAAGAAATTTTGTAAAATTAATGTGAATGGATATCGGGGAAAGCAGTTGACTGGATGGAAACGTACTTAGCACAGAGAAAGGTGACTGACTGTTGGTGGGCAAGTGTCTCAGTCAGAGGACACCCCTGTAAAAGCTTCTCAACTTTTTGTCCAGGACCCACCCATCTTCAGCAATGAGCTTTTCTCCATCAGAACAATAACCCTCAATAATTACAAAATATAGATCATGTAACAAGTTCTAAACAACATTCAGGTTTCGACTGAATTTACTCTACTTCATAAAACAACCACAGGTTCGGGCAATAGCTAAGTTTATGGATCTAGTGACATTACATGTAGTTATATAGACACGTAATGTCATTACAGGTCTACATCATTACAATGCAATGCACCTGAACTGTGAATATGCTACATTAACATCTACATTAACAATCCAGATTAAACAGCAAACAAATACTGATGGAATATATTTGTCATAGGACAAGGAATTTTCTGGCCAAAGCTCTTATAAACATATAAAGAAAGATCAAAATGCAATGGTGCCAAAATGAAGTGATTCTACACTAGGCATTAAAAAAACAAAATAAATGAAAGCACTTGGAAGGCTTTTATACTCTTTCCAAGAGTTAGCACAAAAATAACATCAAGTTCTCCCTTGCCAACCAACACCTGAGAGAGGATAGACTACAAAGAAATAAGTGAGAGTTGGCATTGATTCAATGGGCTAAAGCGCCACCCTTTCTGTCACCTAAAAATAATCCATATGAATGTCTCACACAACAATAATGCAAGGGATAAAAATAATATTGGATCAAATAAATCCTGAAGTTGTACATGTTGTTTACTCACCATCTTTTGTCCATATTCGTGCAAATCCATCATATGAACCTGTTGCCAGAAGTGTGCCTTCACTCTAAGGCAATGGAGATTAACAATTAATGCAATAAACAAATCTACAAAAAATGTACATATACATTAAATGGCTGAGTAATAACTAACTGGAAGATGGTTAATTCAATCCTAAATCTATCTAAAACAATTTCAGTTAGTTGGTGCTGGGACAACCAAAACATCAGTGGATTAGGAAGAGATGAATCAGTCAACACCTTTTATAATTAACGTAATCCAGTAGCCTTTGCTGAAGAGCATGGTGATCAAGCACAAATATTGGTCTGTACACGTTTTGCCCATCTACACAAATCCCATTAATCCACACTAGATCCACGTTCTTTTATAAACACAAGAGATTCTGAAAACGCTGGAAATCTTCAAAATCAGAATTAACATCACTGGCATTTTGTCATGAAATTTGTTGTTTTGCAGCAGCAGTACACTGAAATATATAATAATAAAATCTATAAATTGCATCATGTATTATATATCAAATAAGAACATTAAATTACAAACGTTTGTAAATAAGTAGTGCAAAAGGAGAGCAAGAGGTACCGAGGTAGTGTTCATGGGTTCAATGTCCATTCAGGAATATCATGGCAGAAGAGAGGTAACTGTTCCTCAAGTGTGGAGTGTGCCTCTTCAGACTCCTGTAGCTCCTCCTTGATGATAGAAACAAGAAGAGGACATGTCCTGTGTGTTGGGGTCCTTAATAATGAATGCCACCTTTTTGAGGCATCGCTTTTTTAACATGTCCTTGATACTGAAGAGGCTAGTGCCCATGAGTTTGCAACTTAGTGCAGATTTTTCCAGTCCTGTGCAGTCACCCCTCCAAACCAGGTGGCAATGCATCAGTTAAAATGCTCTGCACTGTACATCTGAAGAAATTTTTGAGAGTCTTTGGTGCCAAACCAAGTCCCTTCAAACTCTTAATGTAATATAGCTGCCGTTGAGCCTTCTTTGTAATTGCATAGATCACAGCCATTCATGATGTCAGGTTTCGTGTTGTAGGAAGTAATGGCAAACCCTGCAAACCCTTCCAGAGCTGTACAACTTCAACTGGAATTGCTTTCTCGCTCTTAAAATAGCCTTCCATAGGTCGTGCCTGGTCTTTTTGTATAGTTCTGGATCACCAGTCTTGAATACCTCAGATCTATACCTTAGCAGACTATGAATATCCTGGTTCATCCAGTTTCTGGTTTAGGCATTCCAGTATGTCCTCAAAGGCACACATTCATCCACCCAGATCTTAATGAAGTCAGTGACAATAGAGGCATATTCATTTAGATTCAGAGATGAATACCTGAATATCGTCCAGTCCACCAACTCAATGCAGTCCTGCAAGCACTCCGTCTCCCTTGATCGTATCTTCTTGGTCCTCACCACTGGTGCTGTGGTTTTCAGTCTCTGCCTGTACACCAGAAGTAGAAGTACAGCCAGGCGATCGGACTTACTAAAGTGCGGGTGTGTAATAGCATGGTAAGCATTCTTGATGGTGCTCAAGTGTGTTAGCTCCTCCAGTAACATGTTGGTGGTAGTTTTTCAGAGACTTCTTTAAGTTGGTCTGGTTGAAATCCCCTACAATG
Source organism: Mobula hypostoma (assembly GCF_963921235.1). Taxonomy (NCBI): domain Eukaryota; kingdom Metazoa; phylum Chordata; class Chondrichthyes; order Myliobatiformes; family Myliobatidae; genus Mobula; species Mobula hypostoma. Next base: position 50,382,290 of record NC_086100.1, on the reverse strand, counting down.
ATAGGGAAGCCATCAGGATGCATTGTTTAGTGATTGCTGATGCTCAGCTTCTCCAGTGCCTGCCTGACGTTGATCAGAGGTGGAATGTACACTGCTATAAGGAAGATGGCAGAAAACTCCATCAGCAGATAAAATGGACAACACTTGACCGATACACATTCCAGGTGAGGTGAGCAGGACTGAGACACACTCAGAATGCTAGATGAACTCAGCAAGTCAGACAGCAGCTATGGAGGAGAATAAACAGTCAACGTTTCAGACCAAGACTGCATCAGGAATGGAAAGGAAGCGGGAAGAAGTCAGAATAAGGAGGTGGGAGAGTAGGAGTACAAGCTGGCAGGGGATAGATGAGACCGGGTGAAGGAAATGGAATGGGACGAGGATGAATTAAGAACTGGGAGAGGTAGATGGAAGAGGTAAAGAGTTGAGGAAGAAATCCTATAGCAGAGATCAGTGGAGCAAAGAAAACAAAGGAGAAAGAGAACCAGAGGTTGGTGTTAGTCAGATGAGCAGAAGAAAAAGGATGAGCGGGTGATGAGAATGGAGGATGGAAAAAGAGAGAAGGCGGGAGGAAGGAGAAATTAACAGAAGTTAGAGAAATCAATATTCATGCCATCAGGTTGGAGGCTACCTAGGCAGAATATGAGGTGATGGCTTTGATCGCATCAATATGTCAGTGTGGCCCCACTTACCGCTTACCTGGTGTCATTTCCTTCCCCTTCCTCCCCACCTTAATATTCTGGCTTCTGCCCCATTCTTTTCCAGTCCTGATGAAGGTCTTAGCCCAAACCATGAACTGTTTATTGCCCTCCATTAATGCTGCCCAAATTACTGAGTTCCTCCAGCATTTTGTGTATGTTCCACATCCTTCTATGCCTTACAATTCAAATGTACTTTTAAATGCCTCTTAAACTGTGATTGTATCCAACAACAACTCATTTGGCAGCCAGTTCCAGATTTCAATCACTTTCTATGTGGGAAAGAACACTTCTTCCTCCTCCACCTCTCAAATTCCCTTTAAAACTCCTTCCTCTCACCTTTAACTACATCCTCTCCTTATTGTATCCTTACAAGGGAAAAAGATTCCAATTATCTACCTTGTTAGGCCAAGTATAATTTTAAAAGCCCCTACAAGGCCTCTCCTTGGTCTCCAGGGTAAATTAACCTAACCTACCCATCTCTCCCCCATGACTAAAGTCCCTCAACCAAGGCAATATCCTGGTGAATCTCATCTGCACTCCCTCCAGCACAATTGAATCCTTTCATCAGTATGATAACCAGAACCTCATATAATACTCCAAGTACAGTCCAGCAAGAACTATGTAAAATGGAAACATAACATCACAGCTTTTATATTTTATGCTATTAACTACGAAGGTAAGCATACCATATTCCTTCTTCACCACCCCAACTACCCTGTGTTGACACTTTTAACACCAAGGTCCTCCTATTCATCAACATACTTAGCAGTTTCCCAGTTATTAATCATGTCCTACCCATGTTTGACTTCCCAACGGCACCTCTGTGCATATGTCAGGACTAAATTTCATTTGTTACTGCTCCACCCAACCTTCCATTTGATCTATAATCCTGTTGTACCGTTAAACAACCTTTCTTGTTACCCATAACATAAGTTTTGTAACTTTTGTGTCACTTGCAATCATACAAACTATTGCCCATATATTCACATTCATCCCAAATTACAAAGGCTTCACCACCATTCTCTACAGTGCACCACTGGTCATGGACCTGCTTCTATCAACCTCCTCTGTCTCTTTTGACCAAACCAATTTTGCAACCAATTAGTCAGCTGGCCTTGGATCCCAGATGTCTTAAGCTCCTGAACCAGTCCACCATGTGGCACTCTGTCAAATGACTTAAAGTGCTACTGCTATTTGAGAATCAGAATCTGGTTTAATATCAGCGGCATATGTCGTGAAATTTGTTGTTTTACAGCAGTAGTAAATTGCAATACATAATAAAATAACTAGACATTATAAAAAATTATATTTTAAGAATTAAGTAGTACAAAAAAAAGCAACAATATTGAGGTAGTGTACATGCGGTTCATTGTCCATCAGAAATCTACTGGTGAAGGGCAAGAAGCTGTTCCCAAAAAAAAAACAATAATGAGTGTGTGTCTTCAGGCTCCTGTGTCTCCTCCTTGATGGCAGCAATAAAAGGAGGACCCACCTGGGTGATGGGGGTCCTTAATGCTGGATGCCTCCTTTTTAAGGCATTGCCTTTTAAAGGTGTCCTCAATGCTGGGGAGGCTAGTGCCCATGATGGAGCTAGCCAAATTCGCAACATTCTACAACTTTTTCCAATTCTATGCAGTCACCCCTCCATACCAGATGGTGATGCAACCAGTTAGAATGCTCTCCATGATATATCTGTAGAAATTTGCAAGTCTTTAGTGCCAAACCAAATCCCTTCAAACTCCTAATCCAATAGTTGTGTTGTGCCTTCTCAGTAAATGCATCAACGTAGGGCTCAGGATAGATCTTCAGGAGATGTTGACACCCAGGAAATCAAAACCCATCCTTCCACTGCTATTCCCTCAACGATGACTGGTGTGTGTTCCCTTGACCTCCCTTTTCTGAAGTCCACAATCAAATCCTTGGTCTTACTGACTATGAGTGCCAGGTTGTTACTGAGACACCATTCAACCAGCTAACTGAACTCATTCCTGATCGCCTTCCCATCACCATCCAAGATTCTGCCAACAACAGTTCTATCATCAGCTCATGTGCTGTGCCTAGCCACACAGTTATGGATTGTAGAGAAAGTAAAGCAACAGGCTAAGCACACATCCTCAAAGTGCACCAGTGTTGATTGTCAGCAAGGAGGAGATGTTATTTCTGACCTGCACTAACTCTGGTCTCCTAATGAGGAAGACAAGGATCCAATTGCCGCGGGATGTACAAAGGCCCAGATTTTGGAGCTTGTTGATTAGTACTGAGGGTATGAAGGCATTGAACGCTGAATTGTCATCAATAAGCAGCAGCCTGATGTAGGAATTGCTACTGTCGAGGTGATCCAAGGCCAAATGGAAAGCCAGTGAGACTGCAGCTGCTGAAGATCTGCTGTGGCGATAGGCAGACTGCAGCAGATCCAAGTGCTGTTTTGATTGTCACCCTTTTGAAGCCAGTGGGAACCTTTGACAACAGCAGTGAGAGACTGAAGGTGTCCTTGAAAACTCCCACCAGTTGGTTGGCACGGGTGTTCAGTGCCCTACCAGATACAGCATCAGGGCCTGGTGCCTTGTGACGGTTCACCTGCATAAAAGATTTTTTGATGTCAGCCTCCGTGACAAAGATCACATGGTCAACAGATGCTACAGAGATTTGCACAGGTGTAGAGTTATTCTCCCTTTCAAAGTGTGCATTAGTTATTGAGCTTGTCTAGGAGTGAAGGACCACAGTTTCATGATGTTAGATTTCACCTTGTAGGATGAATTGGCCTTCAAACCCTGCCAGAACAGACATGCATCTAATTCCACCTCTCACTTCAGTCGGAATTGATTTTAGCTTTTAAAATAGCCTTCTGTAGGTCATACCTTGCCTTCTTGTACACTTCTGGATGATCGGTCTTGAATGCCACAGACCTAGCTCTCAGCAGAATACAAATCTCCTGGTTTATCCAAAGCTTTTGGTTTGGGTACGTCCGGTATGTTCTCAAAGGCACACAGAAATTCACAAAGGCCTTGATGAAGTCAGTGAAAACTGTGGCATATTCATTCAGATTCAAAGATGATTTCCTGAATAACGTCCAGTCACCAACTCGAAGCAGTCCTGCAAGTGCTCCTCCATGTCCCTTAACCATACCTTCTTCTTCCTCACCACTGTTGCTCTCGTCTTTAGTCTTTGCCTGTATGCTGGCACAGCCAGGTGACTGGACTTTCCAAAATGTGGGTGTGGGATGGCACTGCAAGTGTATTCAAATGTGGTATAACAGTGGTCAAGCGTGTTGGTTCCTCTGGTTCCATAAGAACATAAGAAATAGGAGCAGGAGTAGGCCATCTGGTCCGCCATGCCTGCTCCGCCATTCAATAAGATTATGGCTGATCTGGCTACGGACTCATTTCCACCTACCTGTCTTTTCCCCATAACCCATAATTCCCCAACAATGCAAAAATCTAAACAACCTCATCTTAAATATATTTACTGAGGTAGCCTCCACTGCATCATTGGGCAGAGAATTCCACAGATTCACCAGTCTTTGGGAAAAGCAGTTCCTCCTCATCCCCAATCGAAATTTACTCCCCCGAATCTTGAGACTATGTCCCCTAGTTCTAGTCTCTACCTACCAGTGAAAACAACTTTCCTGCCTCTATCTCACCTATTCCTTTCAAAATTTTATATGAATCTCTCATTCTTCCGAACTCCAGCAAGTATAGTCCCAGGCAACCCGATCTTTCCTCAGAGTTTAATCACCTCATCTCCGGAATCAACCTGGTGAACATCCTCTGTACCGCCTCCAAAGCCAGTATATCCTTCCTCAAGTAAGGAGGCCAGAACAGCATGCAGTACTCCAGATGTGGCCTCATCAGTACCCTGTACAGTTGCAGCATAACCTCCTTGCTCTTAAATTCAATCCCTCTAGCAATGAAGGCCAATATTCCATTTGCTTTCTTGATAACTTTCTGCACCTGCAAACCAACCCTTGCGATTCATGCACAAGCACTCCTAAGCCCCAATCTGATCTTCCATTTTTCCTTCCAAAGTGGATGACCTCGCATTTACCAACATTGTACTCCATCTGCCAGACCCTTGCCCACTCACTCTCTGCAGAATTTCCGTATCCTCTGCATAATTTGCTTTTTCACTCCATTTAGTGCCATCACTAAACGTAGATATACTCCTCTCAGTCCCTCCTTCCAGATCATTAATGTTATCGTGAACAGTTGCGAGCCCAGCACCGACCCCTGCGGCACACCACTCACCACTGATTGCCAACTAGAGAAACACCCATATATTCCATCACCCTACTTTCTACTGGTTAATCAATCCTCTATCCATGCTAATACATTACCCCCAACTCTGCATCCTCATCTTATGGATAAGTCTTTAATGTGGCACCTTACTGAATACCTTCCGAAAATTTAAGTAAATAACATCCATCTGTTCCCCTCTATCCACTGTACTCGTTATATCTTCAAAGAATTCCAAGTTCGTCAAACTGGGCCTGCCTTTGCTGAATCCATGCTGTGTCTGCATGGTGGATCGATTTCTTTCCAGATGCTTTGCTATTTCTTCTTTAATGATAACTTCAAGTATTTTCCCAACTACAGATGTTAAACTAACTGGCCTATAGTTACCTGCCTTTTGCCTACATCCCTTTTTGAATAGTGGCACAACATTTGCCTTCTTCCAATCCGACGGGACCTGCCCAGAGAATTTTAGTAAATTGTTACTAAAGCCTCAACTATAACCTATGCTATTTCTTTCAGTACCCTGGGATGCATTCCATCAGGACCAGGGGACCTGTCTATCTTCAGGCCCACAAGTTTTCTCAGTATTACCTCTTTCATGATATCTATTGAATCAAGGTCCTCACCTCCCATCGCATCCATATCATCTCTCTTTGGCATGTTAGGTGTGTCCTCCATCATGAAAACCAACAGAAAATAGACATTTAAAGCCTCAGACATTTCCTCATTACCCAATATCAATTCCCCCTTCTCATCCTCCGAGGGACCTACGCTCACTTTGGCCACCCTTTTCCACTTTATATAATTATAAAACCTTTTACTACCCTTTTATTTATATTTTGTGCTAGTTTATCTTCATAATCTATCGTCCTTATCTTTATTGTTCACTTAGCGGTTCTTTGTTGCTTTTTAAAGTTTTCCCAATCTTCCAGTTTCCCACTACTTTTGGCAATGTTGTACGCATGAGCTTTTAATTTGGTGCCTTCCTTTATTTCCTCAGTTGTTCATTGCTGGCTCTCCCCACTCTTTCTATCCTTGCTTTTAACTGGAATATACTTTTGCTGAGCACCATGAAAAATCTGTTTGAAAGCCTTCCACTGTTCCTTAACTGTCCCACCAGAGAGCCTGTGTTCACAATCTACAATAGCCAAATCTTCCCTCATCCCATTGTAGTCTCCATTGTTTAGGCATAACACACTCATTTTAGATCAAACTATTCACCCTCCATTTGTATGAGAAACCCAATCATACTGTCATCACCCTTTCAAAGAGGATCCTTAACTACAAGATCGCCAATTTTACCTGTCTCATTGCATAGAACCAGATCCAAGATAGCATGTTTCCTTGTAGGTTCAATAGACAATAGGTGCAGGAGTAGGCCGTTCGGCCCTTCGAGCCAGCACTGCCATTCACTGTGATCATGGCTGATCATCCACAATCAGTATCCAGTTCCTGCCTTATCCCCATAAACTTTGATTCTGCTATCTTTAAGAGCTCTATCCATCTCTTTCTTGAAGGCATCCAGAGGCTTGGCCTCCACTGCCTTTTGGGACAGAGCATTCCACATATCCACCACTCTCTGGGTGAAAAAGTTTTTCCTCAACTCCGTTCTAAATGGCCTACCCCTTATTCTTAAACTGTGGCCTCTGGTTCTGGACTCACCCATCAACGGAAACATGCTTCCTGCCTCCAGTGTGTCCAATCCCTTAATAATCTTATATGTTTCAATCAGATCCCCTCTCATCCTTCTAAATTCCAGTGTATATAAGCCCAGTCGCTCCAATCTTTCAACATATGAAATTCCCACCATCCCGGGAATTAACCCTGTGAACCTACACCGTACTCCCTCAGTAACATGCTGTTCGAGAAAGCTATCACGGATGCATTCTATGAAGTCCTCCTCAAGACTGCCTTGACAAACTTGATTCACTCAATGTGCAAGTTAAAGTCCCCCATGATAACTGCTGTTCCATTCTTACATGCCTCAGATATTTCTTGGTTTATTGCCTATGTTACTGTAATGTAACTCTCACCAGTGATTTTTTTCCCTTTACTATTCCTCATCTCTACCCAGATACACTCAAGATTCTGCACCTTAGATCTTAAATCGTCTCTCACTATCACCCTGATCTCATCTTTAATTAAGAGCACTACCCCTGCTCCCTTACTTTCCTGCCTATCCTTCCGTATTACCTGATAACCTTGGACATTTAATTCCCAATCCCAAATAAAACAATATTAAGTGAACAGTATCATTTTAAAGGGGCCACAGGAACAAAAATCTGGAAGTATGTCTATGGAAAATCACTTGAAATTTTGAATTTTGGTCAAAGCAACACAAGATCATACCGAATAAAGTACGTTAACTTCAGAATTGCAAAGACTAGGAAATAAGAGTCTGATCAGGTGGCCTCAATCCGTTACACAGGTGATACGTCGGTGGTAATTATTCCGATACTTCTTCAAACTGTCCTGGTTGAAATCTGCCACCCGCAATGATAGGGAAGGCATTAGGGTGCACTGTTTCATGACTGCTAATCATGGTGCTCAGTGCTTGCCTGATGTTGGCCAGATGTGGAATGTACACCACTACCAGGATGACGGCGGAAAACTCCTTCAGAAGATAAAATGGATGACACTTGACCGCTAGATATTCCAGGTCAGATGTGCAGGATTGAGACAGGTCCGTTGTGTTTGTGCACTCCGATGAGTTAATTATAAAGCATATTCCAGCTCCTCTACCTTTAAAAGGCTCAACCATCCTGTCCTTGGAGTTAATGGTGAAACCCTCAGGCTGCAGCACTGCATCCAAAATGGCAGGTATGAGCTACATTTCCGTGAAGCAAAGTACACAGCAGTCCCCTATATCCCTCTGGTACCGCAACCTTGCTCTGAGGTCTTCAATTTTATTTTCCAGAGACTGTACGTTCACTAGGATAGTCAGAAGTGAGAATCTAAGGCCTCTGCATTTCAATCTTCCATTTTCTTCAAAGGGTATGCCACAGGACACAAGTCTGCCCTCTAGGTCCACTAGTTTTGAGGATCGATATTCTTTTTTAAAACGATGTTGCTTACTGCAGTACCATAGCTGTAAATGTGGATTTCAGCTGTTTAGTCCTAAAAGGGAATATCTCATTGTTCCCATTGGACCTGCATGCAAATAGTTGCCACTTATTGGTGCCACCTTGTGATAGCAAATCCTGGATTATATATTACAAAAACTAACACTTACAAATTTTGCAATAGGCACTGTAGATATTTCTGAAAACCACATTAAAAATAGCTAAAAAGTACACATATTATTAATTTTTTTTACAGCTTCCATTTAGTACAAATTTCAATTATGTTCATGACTTACATTCCAGTCTAACGATGTAACATCTTTGTTGCTTGGTACATCTTGACCTCCTTCCCTTATGCAATGTCTAAGTACTAGCTGAGTGGGACCACCACTACTATTTTCACTAAGGTTCCAAATTCGTGCTGTTGAGTCTCCTGACCTGGAGGATTAAAGTTAAATGTGAATGCTAAAATTTAATTTATAAATTTCTGTTGAAAGCTTCATGTTTTAGGTAAATTGATTTATAATGAAATACAAGATAATTTATAATGAAATGTTTAAAATTAGACAAAAGTCAATTAATAACCATTCTAATTTGTGCGATTTGATGCATGTAAAAAAAATCCAGTAATCAGCCAGCCTAAATCAGACAGCTTGTTTGTGTAAACCCATAAATCTATAATCAATTTCTATTGCCAGAAACAGCTCACCCAGATGCCAAGAGGTCACTGACTGGATTCCAAGCACAAATGAAGACTTCTGATTCATGACCACGCAATACCATAGCTTTACTCGATGGAATATCCACATCTACATCAACTTCCATCATATCTGCATGGTTATCTGTTTGTTTAAAAAATGAGTTAAGTGTTAAGTAACTACTAAACACAAAAAAAGAAAGTTTAATGCAAGTAACTATCAGAAAGGATGCCTATTGCATACATTTATCAATTATGAAACAGTTGTCTCTGGAAAGCAATTTGTGAATTGATAAGAGTTTCCTATTAATTCAAATATTTTAAAGATCCAGTTGCATTCCAAAATGCAAAATCTTCAGTAAAAAGCCTAAACACTTAAGAAAACACCATAACTAATTTTCTGAAATAATAAATGTCATTTATTAACAATGAAACCTATACACATAATACGTGTTTTCAAAGTAATCATCAGTAAAATATCGTGAGGAGTTTTGATTGGGGAGAAGGGAGTAGGAGTGGATGTGGAAAAATTGGTTTTGTTTCAAACACTCCAATCACCATCTCAAAAAAGGAGACATCCAGGTAACACAGGTGAAACAGTTTCCTTTCATGCCTTCTTAAGATCATGAGGGAACCAAGGGGAAATTGCTTTGTGGATCCAGAATTGGCTTGCCCACAGAAGACAAAGAGTGTAGATGGGTCATATTCTGTATGGAGGTCAGTCACCAGTTGTGTTCTGGGATTCCCTACTCTTTGTGATTTTTATAAGTGACCTGGATGGAGGGATGGGTTAGTAAATGTGCTGATGACACAAAGGTTGGGGGTGTTGTGGATAGTGTGGAGGGCTGTCAGAGGTTACAGAGGGACATTGATAGGATGTAAATCTGGGCTGCAAAATGCCAGATGGAGTTCAAGCCAGATAAGTGTGAGGTGGTTCATTTTGGTGGGTCAAGTATGACAGCAGAATACAGTATTAATGGTAAGACTCTTAGCAGTGTGAAGGATCAGAGGGATCTTGGGGTTCAAGTCCACAGGACACTCAAAGCTGCTGCGCAGATTGACTCTGTGGTTAAAGCATATGGTGCGTTGGCCTTCATCAATCATGGGATTGAGTTGAGGAGCCAAGAGGTAATGTTGCAGCTATATAGGACCCTGGTCAGACCCCACTTGGAGTACTGTGCTCAGTTCTGGTCGCCTCACTACAGGAAGGATGTGGAAAGCATAGAAAGGGTGCAGAGGAGATTTACGAGGATGTTGCCTGGATTGGGGGGCATACCTTATGAGAATAGGTTGAGTAAACTTGGCCTTTTCTCCTTGGAGCAACGGAGGATGAGAGGTGACCTGATAGAGGTATATAAGATGATGAGAGGCATTGATTGTGTGGATAGTCAGAGGCTTTTTCCCAGGGCTGAAACGGCTAACACGAGAGGGCACAGTTTTAAGGTGCTTGGAAGTAGGTACAGAGGAGATGTCAGCTGTAAGTTGTATTGTTTTTTTTTAACCCAGGGTGGTGAGTGTGTGGAATGGGCTGCCGGTGATGGTGGTGGAGGCAGATACGAAAGGGTCTTTTAAGAGACTCCTGGATAGGTACATGGAGCTTAGAAAAACAGAGGACAATAGGTAACCCTAGGTAATTTCTAAGGTAAGGACATGTTTAGCTCAGCTTTGTGGGCCAAACGGCCTGTATTATGCTGTAGTTTTTCCATGTTTCTATGTATCAACGCTACTCAACAACTGGTGAAAGTGAAGTTTCTTCCCTAGACCAATTTCAATTTCTAAAGATAGATTGCTGTAAGATGGATAGCACACTTCATAATCACAGACACAACAATAAAGTAGAGACCAAGAATTAGGAAACTGGACCATGCTGAATGAGAGACAGAACAGGCAAATTGAAAGTGCCACGCTCTCTGTCAGAGGTTGTTTAACCAAAGGAAAATTGGGATAGGACAAAGAGTGTGGTTTGCAATGTTGCCAGCTGAATGTTTTGGAAAAAACTCTTGAGACAAGAGGGAAGGAAATTCAGGGATGTATGATAATGAATATTAGTCCAAAGTACTAATTTTTACCAAGAAGCCTTTTGAGTAGGGGGAAAGCTCCCACAAATCTAACTTTCAAGCACCATTTACCAGCAGTTTTGTATAGAATTGGCAGGTTGACATCAAGAGCTTGAAAAACAATATTGATCACTTCAGAGTACAGACCAGATAGTCAAAAAGGGCCCAACTGGAAAACTGGGATTCTCATTTCAATGTGTAAACATTTTTCCTAAGTTCCAAACAGTGACATGAAAATTCAGTTACAGCGTTGGATGGAGAAAGTGGGGGAAGAAAGTACATTGTACTCTTGTTAATACTTACTAGTTACCGAGTGCCCGCCATTCTCTTCTCCATTTGCTGTATTCTCTCCGTTCTTTGTTGCTCCCTGTTGACTGACTGCAGCAGCGGCGGCGGCAGCGGCTGCAGCTTGTTGTTGCTGCAGCTTGTCCCTGTAAGCTTGCTGCCTTGTCTGCACCACGTCCGGCATAACAGCATCAATTAAAGAAAGAGACTCAATTGGCCTCCCATCAAATAGTGTGCCATCCTGAAGGTGAAAGTTATTGTTCAGAATAATAACATTGCATTTGCGTAACATTAAAATTGCATTTCATCAACCATCTTAAATCAGAAATCAAAGCAATTTGGTTACATACAGATCATTATTAGTTCTTGCTTGCTCCATTGTTTACCTAATTACAATGCTGACACCTACTTTTCATGATATTGGTTCTTCCTAATACCCGACTGTCTCCTCCTTCCTTAAGATGCCCCTTACAACTGACAAAATTTTTGGTTCATTTGCCCTAATGTCACTTTATGTAATCCAGCATCCATTTGTTGTTTGAATACGTTTCCAAAAGATGCTTTGAGATATTTTGCTTTGTTGATAGGGCCACATAAATTTCATTATTGCAGCCAAGATTAAACAAGTTCAGTCGTGGTCATCTGCATAGCAAATTCTTAACTACACTGACTTTAAGTAATTTCACACAGCGATGGTTCCTTAAGGCTGTCATAGCCAGCGGGTGTGGGGTAGTGGGGATAAGCTCCTACTACCTATTAAATGCTCCCAAAGGTGTATGTTTCAAATATCCTCTGACAACCAATTCCAACTTTTGGCTTTCATAAGTGGCTTAGCTACAAAGCCCAGTGTAACCTTTTCTACTGACAGAAGGGACAAAGGCAGACTATAGTCATTTCAGGCCAATAAGGCTCATCAGTTGGCAGCTCATTGAGTAGAAAGAAAACTCTGGTTTCAAACCTCCACTGCCTTGCGGCTATACCCACTCATGAAGAAGGCCTTATGAGTAAACCCAGAAGAAAAATCCAAATCTGGACTTCCTATGTTGAGTTCAATGCTGACTGGAAACTCCAGTGACACCAATGGTGCCAAACTCTATTGGTCTCTGCTGTTCCCTGGGATCTGCCGGCTGTATAGGGAGGAGGAGTCTGCTACATGGACAACTGCCTGCTCTTCCTATTGTAATGCCCTGGCTTGTATATCAACTTCAACAGCTAGGACACAACATCCATGGTTAACATGGAACATCAGGAGGCCATGTAATGACAAATATTTACTTAATTTTAATAAAATCAAAATGAGGCAAAGGCAAAGTATTCAGAAACAAATGAATCAGGATGAATTTTTTTTTAATTTTAAAAAAGACACATGGGGGGGGTGGTGGAAGAAGAGGTAAGCCCGCCTTTGTAAATGCAAGAGAATTTGCAGATGCTGGAAATCCCGCACACAAAATGCTGGAGGATCTCTGCAACTCAGGCAATGTCTATGGAAGGGCCTCGGCCTGAAAAGTCCACTGTTTATTCCCTCCATAGTGCTGCCTGTCTTACTGAGTTGCTCTAGCACTTTGTGAATCGCTGCTCTGAATCAAATTCAAAATCATGCTCTGGCTCATCTCCTGCACTCAAATGAACATTGGTGCCATAAAACAAAATATACTTTATACATAACACTTTTACAGTAGCATGCATTTGCATATGCTCCTTTAACAAAATGAAAAAATTTGAGTTCACAGGATTATTTACCAGCAAAAATGCTCTGCCACAAAGGTACATCAAGGCACTTGACTGAAGGCATCATTAAAATAAGTAGGTTTTAAGAAACATCCTAAGGGCAGTAGAGGGCTTATGGGAGGCCACAGTGAGTGATCTGCAGATGATATGCAACAAATATCAGATCTGTACAAGAGGCCAGAATTGGAGGCATAATGAGATCTTGAGGAGGAACACAGACAAAATGCTTAAGGAATTCAGCAGGCAGAAAGCTGGAAGTGTGGAAATGGTGTGAGGTAGGGGTTGGCGTTGTGTTAGAGGACAGAAGCGGCAATTAAAGGCCATGGAGAGACTTGAAAATTACAATGAAGATGATGTCAGAATGGAAGCTGATGTAGACCAGCAAGTGTAACAGAGCGAACAAGATTTGTAAAATGATATCGTTACATTTAGATAAACAATCAAGTAACCACATCTACTTCTTTAATTACAGAAGATAAAGTAAAATAGTCCACTAAACATCCTTCTACACAGTAAAACCTAGTGTTTTTTCCCTATAGCACTTGAATAAATACACAAACCAGATTATAGAACTTTTCTTTTCCAATGCATCCCTTTCATATTTTATGCTACAGGTTAGTCACATTTATTAAAACTATATGCAACTCTATGTTTAGGCCAATACACAGTTCTACAAAATAAGTACTGTTAAACACAAGAGATTCTGCAGATGCTGGAAATCCAAAGCAACACAGTCAAAATACTGAAGAAACACAGCAGGTCTGACAGCATCTATGGAATTGAATACACAGTCTACATTTCAGGCCAAGACTCCTCCTCAGGATTGAACAGGAAGGGGGAAGAAGCCAGAAGGTGGGGGAGAGGGAAGGATATAGGCTGGAAAGTAGTAAGTGAAGCCAGGTGAAGGGTAAGGTAGATGGGTGGATGAGAGCGTTGAAGTCAGAAGCTCAGTGGTGATAGATGGGAAAAAGTAAAGGACTGAAGAAGGAATTTGATGGGAGAGGAGAGTGGGGGAGGAGGAAGGATACTAGTGGACAGTGACAGGTAGCTGAGAAGAGAGAAGGGGTAAGAAGGGAGACAGAATAAGAAATGGAAAAGTAGATAAAGGAGTGGGGGTAAGAGAATTTACCACAAGTTGGAGAAATCTATGTTCATGCCACCATGTTGGTGGCTACCCAACAGAATATGAGGTGTTGCTCCTCTAACCTGAGTGTGGCCTCATTGTGACAGTAAAGGAGGCCTTGGCGGAATGTCCGAATGGAAAAGGAGGGTGGAATTAAAATGTTTGGCCATTGGAAAACCCTTCCTGTTGCAGGCAGAGTAAAGGTGCTTGACAAAGCTGTCCCTCAATCTATGCGGGGTCTCACTGTTGTATAGGAGGCCGCATTGGGAACACCAGATATAGTAGATGACCCTCACAGACTTGAAGGTGAAGTCTTGGATTACCTGAAAAGGACTGTTTGGGCCCCTGAATGGTGGTGAGAGAGGAAGAATGGACAGGTGTAGCTCTTGTTCCACTTGCAGGGGTAACTGCCACGTGGGAGGTCAGTGAGGAGGGACAAATAGACAAGGGAATCACAGAGAGTGCAATCCCAGTGGAAAGCAGAGACTGTGGATGGTGGTTGGTGGTTGGTGGTTGGGGGGTGGGGGGGTGGGAGGGGAGATGCATTTGGTGATTGGATCCCACTGAAGATGTCAGACGTTGCGGAGGTTAATGATGTGTTGCTTGCGGAAGCTCACGAAGTGATAGGTGAGGACAAGTGGATCTCTACTCCTGTTAAAAGGTGGTAGGAAGACGGAATGAGGGCAAATGTCTAGGAAACACTAGGAAATGGAGGAGATGCAGATGTGGGCAGCGTCAATGGCAGAGGAAAGGAAACCTTGTTCTCTGAAGGAGGAGGACATCTCTGATGTGCTGGAAAGGAAAGTCTCATCCTGGGAACAGATGCAACAGAGATGGAGAAACTGAGAAAAAAGAATGGCATTTTTACAAGTAACAAGGTGGGAAGAAGTATAGCTGTAAGCATCAGTAGGTTCGTAAAATATATCAGTACACAGTATGTCTTCAAGATGTAGACAAAGATATTGAGAAAGGGGAGAGAAGTATCAGAAATGAATTTAGCGACAGGGTGGAAGTGGTAGGTAAAGTTGATGAAATTGAAGAGCTCAGCATGGGTGCAGGAAGCAGCACCAATGCAGTCAACAATATAGCACAGGAAGAGTTGGGGAGCATTCCCAATGAAAGTTTGGAATATGGACTATTCCACGCAGCCTACAAAAAGTCAAGCACAGCTGAGGCCCATGAAGTTGCCCATAGCTCCACCTCAGGTTTGGAGAAAGTGGAAAGAGCCAAAAGAGAAATTGTTGAATATGAGGACCAGTTCTGCCGAAGAGAGGTGGCTAGTATAGAAGGGAACTCGTTAGGTCTGTTATTATTAGCAATGTTAATATTAAAAATTTAAATATTAATGTGCATGACAGTGCTCAGTGAAGAAAACATTTAAAAATGGGAATTGTATTCAGGTACAGCAAAATTTACAACCTATTCAAAGTTTAATTTTGACCAATCCTAATCCCAATAACTTCCTATTAAGTACACTGGATACTAACCTCATTAATACTGACTTCAGCTTCCACATATTGCAAACCTTTCTGTATGATCGAGATGAGAGCTGCTGGTGGCACCAGGGCTCCATTAATATTAGACTGACTGATGTGACTCTCTATACCAAATGTGAAGGCTGAATGGGAAAAACCTTTGATAAAACAGAAAAACAAATTAATAACTTTAATAGAAGCATACACAGGCTTACAGAAAGCAAGTCCTGATAAGAAAGCATATTTTGCTGACATTAAGAACTTATAAAGTATGAAGAGGAATAAATTAGCGACCACATAACATTGTTACATGTTGACTTAAACCTTATTAAGTATTAAAAATCTTGATCATGGCATGCACCTCCTAATATTAATATTATTTGCTGTTACATCTACATATATATGCATACATATATAAAAGCATTTTACAGTAAAAAGGCTGTGTTTTTGGCAGTTGTCCATCATAGCTACCTATTCCAATGGTATGTCCTGTTAGATAAAAAAAAAGTACCATTTTCCTTCCTTTGTATCTTAAATATAGGAACTTTAAATAAAAAAATTCTTAAAAATTCAGGGAATAATTGAAATTAAACAATAGGTCTGTGAATAACTTATTTTTATGCCCTTAACTTCAAAGTCTTGCTCTATTTCCAAAAGCTAAGTTTTAACTGGAATTTTTTTAACTTCAAGAGCTGTCTGGAATTTTCGTATGCTGAGCATGTAGCTTGCAGTAATTTCTGGAATGTAATATGCAAAACATCAGCAACTGGAAAGAAAATTAAGTCCACTAATCACATGAAATTTCAAAACCTTTTCTCAGCAGAATTGAAAGAACCAAGAGAAACACTCTGAACACTTTTCTTTGGATGAATGGTTTAATAAATAATGATTCCTTTAGAATCACTGAGGTTAATAAGAATCTGTATCAATGCAAGTGTGCCAAAGTTTTAAAATTCCAGTTTTCTCTGATCTTTGATAGGTTGCATTCTACTCCCTTAACAAGTTGTGCTTCCTATCCTGATCCAACTTTGTTTATTTCTACTCCATTTAAACAACTGTTCCACAACTGCACACTTCTCAATCCTCTGGATCTTGGAACTTGTCAAAGAGCAACAATATTCTCAGATTATTGCGTTATTAATCAAAAATGGCATCTACATGCAATTTTAATGATTAACCGTAACAAGAGGAGATGGGAGTGTGGACGAAGGTAAACGGAGGAATAAAGTTAGTGTGAAATCAGCTCTTCAAAGTCTTTGTTCCATTTCCAAAGTTTACACAAATAAGGATTTCTAGGCCTAGAAAATGGGATTCCAAAAGGATGGACAAGAAGGAGAGTGTTGCCCACTATAGAGGTCAAGGACAAACAACAGCTTTACCTATTAATGCCCTAGCAATGCTTACTGCACAACCATTTGAACAATGAATGTAAGCTGAGGCCTTAAAACAATCACAATCAATACTTCCCCAGGCTTCAAAATAACCTGTCCAAAAGATTCCTAACACCTCCTCACAGCTCTCATTAAATCATTATCCCTAATCTTCATAACTATGATTTTTACATCCATTACAGACTGCACCGAGACTTCTCTCTAGTAACCTCACCACTACCATTCCTGTCATTCCAACCTTCAACTTTGTTTTCACAAGCTCCTTTGCATTTGTAAGTAAAACTGTTGGAAGGAAATAAGTCAAACTTTTCAAAGCCAATTTATGATATTTGATCTTCTTACCAGACTCTTGTAAATATCTATAAACCAGAAAGTTGACCTCATCACTGCTTATACTCATCTTCAGTCCCACTTAAACCATGAGGTCATTCGAGGGTAAGCCTATGTATTAAAAACAAAGAAAAACACTTGATATTTGTTGTTTTCCTGTCCAGAAGGTGGGATTTTCCAAATTCCCTTTAAAGTTATTTTTCACCTTAATGGTATGCAATAGGATGCTCTTTAAATATCCACAATTGCATGATGACTATAATGAGATTTCTATTTCCATTTTTACTTCACAGGATTCCAGGATCGTTACTACCATTCAGTGCATCACAATTTCACTTTATTTTTCTTGTCCAGTCATCTGAGAGGATCTAATCCAAAATGTTATACTCATCAATCTAGTTAAAATCACAGCACAAAATTCATTTGTGGAACATTTGGATAAATATACATAAATGCTGCAATTTACAAAACAATTCAGCAAACTTCAGCCTAAAGACTTACTTCTTGCACAAGGCTGCATTTTGTGCTGGCAACGTTTTTTTTAAGATCATAAAATAAATCATATTCAGAAGGCTACATTCCACAAAAATGCAGACTCATGTACTCTGTCTACTTCAATTTTAATGTAATGAATGCACTGAAATTGGTCATTACCAATACTACATTTTTTTTTAAATTTTCGATGTCCAGTATTAATATTGAAAATAACATTCCCTGAATCCCTAACAAGCAGCTTTGGTAATTTTACATTGAAATAAATTATAACCTGATTCCTGCAATTCAGGCATGAATAGCTTCAGACTTAGGACTTCTGAGTTATAAGTAAGGCCATTTGATGGTATCTGTGAGATATCTGCAATTGTGAGACGAATATTAACAGGATACAATACTTAGTAACGGCTGAGTACCCCTCATCTGAAATTCCAAAATCCAAAAACCTCTGAAATCAGAATTTTTTTTGTGTGCTGACGTAACGTCACAATTGGAAAATTTGTTTTGCACAGGTCTCCGCACACCACAAATAGTTCTGACAACAGTTCATACTGTATATAATGAACAGAAGTTAATGAAAAAATTTTAATAACTCTGCATAAAGCAAAAAATGAAGATCTCGATCCTGTATTCAAACAGTGGATTCGTCAATATCGGAATGAACGTATGCTACTTACTGGTCTGCTGATCATGAATCAAGCAAAAATCTATATGACAAACTGATAACTGAAGGTAATTGTGAATATTCAGCAGGCTGATTGCAGAAATTTAAGAAAAAGCACAGGTTTAAATAATTAAAGATCTATATATTTCATTTAGTAATACAGCGTAGGCCCTTCCAGCCCTTCAAGCCACATCACCACGGTAAACACCGAACCCTAATTAACCTTAACCTAATGATGGGACAATTCACAATGACCAATTAACCTCACTGGTACATCTTCGTACTCTGGAGGAAACCAGAGCCCCTGGGGAAACCTACGCATTCCATGGGAATGACGTGCAGACTCCTTATAGAACAATGCCAGAATTGAACTCCGAACTCCAGAACATCCCAAGTTGTAATAGCATTGCGTTACTGCTACCTTACCATGGTGACGGTAAAGTGTCTGCTGATCATAAGGCAACAGAGGAATTAATTGATGAGTTTGCCAAGGTTGTCGCTGATGAAAATCTAACGCATTGATTGGTTGCATCAGTACATGGGTGTGATGAACAAGTGTAAGACAAAGATTGCTTACCGGCATCACATAAATTCAGAGTCGGAACTGTAGCAATCCCAAGCTCTCTCATTATATATTCCAAAATCCAAATCACTTCCAGACCAAAACATTTCGGATAAGGGGTACTCAACCTGTATTTTGCCAAAACTGGCTTACTATTCATTCAATATAGTGCCTAATATGCCTATTATACTGATGATGAAATTTGTTCATTTCCTTCTATAATATTGATTTGAAAAAGAAGAGACCGAATCGGGCTTAAAGTCGAGATTGCTGTATGACCTCACAAGGAGGATGTAAAGACACAATTAATAGGTACGTTTAATGTCAGAAAAATGTATACACCATACATCTTGAAATTCTTTTTTCAAGTGTTACTTTCACAAAATCTTTCCACCGGAGTCACATATTTGATAACTTCAGGAAGGGTAAGATGACAGGAGACAAACCAATTCTCAGAGGGATCAGAAGTGGACAGGTGAGCAATTACAAGTTCCTGAGCATCAAGATCTCTGAGGATGGAACCTGGTCCCAACATATCAATGCAGCTACAAATAAGCATTAAGAGTTTGAAGACATTTGGATTGTCACCCAAAACACTTGAAAACTTCTATAGATGTAGCGCTGAGGAAGCAATGCGATTGCAGCAGGAATTGGACAAATTGGAAGAATGGGCAAAAAGGTGGCAGATAGAATACAGTATTGGGAAATGTATGATAATGCAGTTTGGTAAAAGGAACAATACTGTAGACTGTTATTCAAATGGGGAGAAGGTTCAAATATCAGAGGTGCAGAGGGTCTTAAGAGTCCCCGTGCAAGAGTCCCAGAAGGTTAATTTACAGGTTGAGTCTGCGCAAAGAAGACAAATGCAATGTTGGCATTTATTTCAAGGGGAACAGAATATAAAAGAAAGGAGATAATGCCGAGCCTTTATAAGACACTAGTCAGGCCGCACTTGGAGTACTGTCAACAGTTTTGGGCCCCATATCTCAGAAAGGATGTATTGTCATTGGAGAGAGTCCAGAGGAGGTTCACAAGGGTATTTCCGAGAATGAAGGGCATATGAGGAGAGTTTGGCAGCTTTGGGCCTGTACTTTCTGGAATTTTGAAGAATGTGGAGGATCTCATTGAAATCTACTGAATACTGAAAGGACTAGATGGGGTGGATGTGGAGAGGATATTTTCTGTGGTGGAGGTATCCAGAACTAGATGGCACAGCCTCAAAATTAAGGTGCAACCTTTTAGAATAGAGGCAAGGAAAAATTTTTTGGAGGCCAAGCCTGTGGTTATATTCATGGCGGAAGTTGATTGTTTCCTGATTGGTCAGGGCGTCAAAGGATATGGCGAGAAAGCAGGTGTACGGGGTTAATTTTGGATGCAGGATCAGCCATGACGGACGGTAGAGCAGACTCGATGGGCTGAATCACTGTCTGGTATGGGGGTGGGGTGCACTACTGCACAGGACCAAAAGCAGCTACAGAAAGTTGTAAAATTAGTCAGCTCCTTCTGGGTACTAGCTTCCATAGTATCCAAGATATCTTCAAGGAGCTGTGCCTCAGAAAGGCAGTGTCCTTTATTAAGGACCCCATCACCCAGGACATGCTCTCTTCTCATTGTTACCATTAGGAAGGAGGTACTGAAGTCTGAAGGCACACACTCAGTGAATGAGGAACAGCTTCTTCCCCTCTGCCATCCAATTCCTAAATGAACATTGAACCCATGAACACTGCCTCATTTTTTATATTATTTGTTTTGCACAATGCAATTGATTTACTTATTTATTTTTTTCCTTCTATATTGTTATGTATTTCTTTGAACTGCTGCTGCTTAAGTTAACAAATTTCATGACACATGCTGGTGATAATAAACCTGATTCTGATTCTATCATTCACAACTTTTATTGTTTTAAAATTATTTTGAAGTAATTATATAATATCAAATTTGCTAATACTAATCAATCTGTTCATTAAGTTGCTTTGTGATTTCAAATGTTCCATTAAGCCAACTATATTTTTGCCTGAATCATAATTTTCTGCCAATTTTGAGTTGAAAAGAACGAAGTAAATTACTATTTGCCAAAAATCACTGCTCTAAGTACTTTAAGCGCAAGGTTATATTTTAGATTAGGGCTGTGCATTCTACACATTTCTTTTGCCCCGAAGATGAACAAATTAAAAACAGAAAAACTGGGGGAGGGGGAAATCACCCAAATTCTAATCGTACTGTTTAATTTATCAACTCTCATCAATCTTTCCTATAATTTGATTTTAGATTTATATCTAAAATATTACAAACTGCAATTATAGCTCACTACCTTTACTACAGCACAAACAATGTTTCGGAGTGGGATTCAAGCAAAGTGTTGACCCACAAATGGCAAGGCTTAGGTGCAGCTAGGAATTTGGTTTCATCTTGAATCAGTGATTTTTTCGTCAGATAAAATTACATAGAAACGCTCCTTCAAATTAAAACTATTTTCACCACTGATTGATCTTTGTTGTTAATTGATCCTAAATGAAGGATAAACAGGAATGTTAATAAATTGCTTTAAAGCTGAATGTTTTCAAGCAGAAAATTCCTGTAAAGCATGATTCATTACAAGGGAAATCATATTCATCTAAAATGGTTCAGAAAATTAACAGCTGCACATTTTTATGACAGAATACATTTAAACTCACCTTTCATGAATAGGCTATTAACACATTCCCAATGTTTATTTGGGAAATGTTTAAGGATGAAGATTTCACGTCACCTTAGATCACTGGACATGTAGTAAAGCTGGAAATAAAACAAAGAAGTAGTCTACAACTTCATCAATAAAATGTATCATAACAGCATAGTAAATAAATGCACTTCAGCTTTGAAACAAAAATTACTTGCCATTCCCGTCTCAAGTTTACAGGTCACCAAAGTGACTTAAATTGAATTTCATAGTGAATAACATGCTAAACCTACAAAATAAAGAAAATATTACAACCCATTAACAAACTCAGAAACTGATAGGATTTTGTTTATGACTTGTCCAAGTAATTTATATAATTAATCCATAATCAACTTAGTCCCAAAGTGGTCATGTTAGGATTTACAAGCAGCTTCATAACATACACATCATTCCAAATTTGATTCCTGGAATAAAAAGCCCGGAGGAAGCTTGTTAACACCAAGATTAAAAGGAAAGTATGCATTTTAACAGAACTTAAATATTGTTGCTCAAGCTTGAAACACAAATATAGAAAAAAAATATCAGGATGATGTTGTTTCACAAGTTAACAGGGTTCAATCTTGGGAAATGAATTCGATTTAAGATCATTCTTATCAGAGATGGCCATGCTTGCCTTTGATTAATTTGAAATCATACATACATGGTACTGATCTCCAGAAGTCAAATGCTGCACAAAGCTGATTCCTGCCCCAAGGGCAAGGCTCTTACACAGAGATGGAACAAATGCAATTATGCAGTGAGGGATGATAAAACAAGTACCCCATCTCACAGAAATTGCTTAGTCAAGTTTCAAAATGCTAAATACATTTGACACTCAGATAAAATCGATGACAAATCTAAAACATTAAGAACCTTTATTTTAAAATGTAAATTTTTCAAAAATTCACTATTAAAATCACCAAGAAAAAAAAACAGAAAATGGAAATCAACTAAAATTTAACCTGTGCCTAGAGGCACATCACACCATTCAAAACAAAAAGAAATGTTTGTGTTAGAGCCAACTTCCTGCTTTGCGACTAGACACCATAAGGATTCCAACACTGGAGGATGGCAAGGAAAATTCTACAAATGGCTGCCAGTAAACTTGCTGTTTCATCATTTGTATGCATACATACAGGATACCAATCTTGGTGGATTTTCCAAGAGTATCTAGGCCATTAGCAGTTAGGCACTTCCGTTTTCAAGGAAAAAGTTTTGAACATATGAACAAAAAATTACAGTGCAAGAACATTTGTCTATTTACAGGAAAATAACAGTAATAATAATAGTATGACTCAGCTTTCAATGAATGTCTACTATCCTAGCACAATCATCCTAGCTTTCATCTCCTGACCACAAATGCGTCATGCTGTGTAAAGGGGTGTTAACCAAATAACTGCAAAGGCAGTTATAGGCAGTAAATCCTAAACCACTCTTTACCTAAACCACTGATTAAAAGGACAACAAAACCCAAACATCGAAAAAAACCAGAAATGGAACATACTGCAGCTGAAGAAAACACAAGAACACAAACATAAGTGGATGCCACAAACAAAAAGCAGATAGAGAATCAAGGATATTCAAACTTCAATATCACAGTTCATTGTTGTAGCTTACTAAATAAACTATGTTGAGAATATATACAGTACTATTTAGTTTATAAATATTTAACCATAGCTTATAATTGAGATTGGAAGAAAACATCTTTTTGAATTTTGCATGTAAGCTTCTTTCCTGAAGCACAAGATAAAATCAATGTTACACTTATTTGTTATTTCAGACCAGTCAACTCCAAAGAGGACCAGGTTGTTACACACACAAAATGCTGGAGGAACTCAGCAGGCCAGGCAGCACCTATGAAAAAGAGTACAGTCAACGTTTCAGGCCGAGACCCTTCCAGTCCTTTCCAGTGCTCTCATCTTTATTCTTGCAACTAAGATTTAAACAAATCTGCATAATATTCAGAACCTCTATGCTCACAGAAAATGATTCCAAACCTATAAATGATAATCCATCCAAGATGTTACTGGTAGAACCTGGACCAAAAGTAAATGAACGGTTGTACCGAGCGACAATGCTACAAGCAGCATAATGTCCATGCTTTAGTGCAAGAAATTCTTCCAACATTCATCAACTTTAAAAAGAGTATTTAAAGATTAGGTGACTGTTTACTATGAATCATATGCCCATTCAGCCTCTAATTCACTGTTTGATACTGTGTGAGCCATAAAAGGTTCTGTAAATGCACCAAGTAGTAGATCCAACCATAATGGCTTGAGATTTTAAATTCATAATTCCCATTTGGCCAGATTCCATTAACACATTCATGGTGGCAACATTCATTAATCTTAAGTGTTTATCCAAGCGTAGCCCTTCTGTTCATTCTTTTGTGATGGTGTTAGGATAGTGCCACCTAACCCTGCCCATCAGTTGAAATAATGTGAACAATGAGGTTATTAAATATATTTAAAACCAAGAAAATTCTGTTCCAGAGATTAACCAAAAAAACCTTGTACAGTTAACAGGACTTCACAGATGTTACATAAAAATGCAAAGTTTAGAATGACAGACAAGATAATAAAATAGAATTCCTTCAAGAACAAAATGAAATGGTGAGAACAAATACACAGAGGGAGGAAAGCAAAAGAGCCATTAAAAAATCCACAGCCACTGATGTTACAAAACAAGATATTCTAGATTAGTAGCATTATTATCTTGCACCTGGTCACCACAAAATACTGAAAACTTCTTTCACATTATGCTGAAAGTTTCATACCTCACAATTTCTGGCAAACAGCAACATGAACGTAAGTGTTTTTCACATACCGATCTAATTTAGGAACACACTGCATGTTACATATTGTAACAGTCAAGTATTTCTTGTAAAATGATAGTAACTCAGAATACCACACACTCAGGGCTTCTTCATTAATGCATTAATAAGAAGAACCACTGGCTGTAGCACTAAGCCAATTGCACTGTACTAAGCTCTGGAACTACTGCAAACTTGAGAGCTGCTGATTGCCAAACGTCACATCGGTATTTGGGACTGCCACTTGCTCCAACGAGAATTAAACAGTAGAGCCCATTAAAATCTTGCTCACTGTAGATGTGATGATGTGAATATGTGTAAACAACTATTACTACAATGATGCAAGTTAACATTTGACATAATTAGAAATAAACATGATATTGCCTAGTTTCCAGTCACAACATCACCAAGACAAAGGCTTCCATTAATTATATATACTGTTGCTGAACAGGGGCCCAGGGAAGGATCAACTTTTACTATCTAATAACAAAAAAATGAATTATTACTACAATATACCTCCAAGACTACATTTTAGCTTTTGGAATAAACTGTCATCAATTATTACTATAAACTCTAGTTGCTTGTGACCTCACAAAACTAAGGATGGATATTACACAAATCCATTTACTGGTGAAATGAAATACTCTAATAAACTGTAATAAATTGTAATTAGGATTAAACAGGGAATAGGGATAGAACTTCATTTAAAATAAGTTGTTTGTACGGATAATATAAAATGTTGGGGAAATAAGTGAAAACTAAAATTATAATTCAACTACACAGTATCAAATTATTGGGATGCCCTACTGTTCAATGAAAACATTAAAACTAACCCCAGGAGACCTGTAGCTATGTCACAGGACAACATGCCATTCATGGAATGCATAAGGGGAGGGACTGCAAGTTTAAAACAGAGGAAAAACATCCTAAAATGCATGCACTGAAACAGTTTAAGTATTGGCTCAATCTTCACCACAAAATGTTATGAGAAAAAGTAGATTCTTGAACAGAATGCTATTTAAGGCTATAAATGCAATGTTGTTTGGATATCCATCAACTGGACATTCATGTAAATACTCTAGCTTCCCTTCAATCAAATGAAATTTGGATTTATTGCTCAAATACCAAGACGTTTTCAGCTTAGGGCTGGCCCTCTGACTGATGCTCAATTAATTTTCAGCTTTGCCACTTTGTTACTGTGGTTTGCTGTGTAACTCCTGCAACCCCTGACAGCTTCCAACACAGCCCATAAATTTTTGTCAGCTCTCTGATTTCCTGCACTTTCTTCTTGCTATTGCAATCATGTCAAAAAGGCCAGCAGGTAACCCAAAGGGCAAAACCACAAAAGGATACATAATTTTTCTTCTAAGTACCAAATATATTTTTTCAAAAGCTGATGTGGTACATTGTCCAAACTCCAAGAAAATCTGAAATCCAGTATGGTCTGTGCCCTGACGGTGCCAGATTTTTGACATAAAATGCATTTCACCAGTTCTGGGAAAATCAACAAGAGGTGTTAGATGGCAGTGGGCCATTACCAACAATCACTTACATTTAGAGTTCAGGGAACTCACACAACACAGAAACTGGCCCTTTTCCCAACAGGCCAAAGCTGGCTGTTCTTTTTTTTTTGCAATAATCCCATTTGCCCATAAAAGATGAGTTTCATCTAGTCAAATGCCTGCCTAAGTACCTTTTTTAGACAGAGATTATTTCAGCACCTCTTCTGGTACTTCAGAAATCAACCAATCTCTGCATTAAAAAAAAGTTCCCTCAGATCCTATTTAAAACTTCTCTTTCACCTTAAGGTGTCATTTTGGATATCCCTACTAAAGGAAAAATCTTCCAACCATCTCCTTTACCTATGCCTCCTATAAAAAGATAAACAAAATCAAATAACGATTTTTTTAATATAAATGTACTTGGTGAGAAGTGGATATTCTACCATACAAATCATTCTACTGGGAGACAAACCATTATACTGTTTCATCTTTCCCTCAAAGTTTTTTTTTAAAGTTACAATAGTGACAATAGTTATGAATGGCAAACCAGACAGTTACCTACAGCAGTGAGAAAAATAAATGGTCAATTAATATACTTTTATTAATGCACAAGGGAAAATTAAATAGACTGCAGAAAATTCCACTGATTTTCTTAAATATTGCAGTAAATCTTTCATATATTTACAACTGAAAACAGACAATTCCAGTTATGGAGATATCAACACACAGAATATTACAGATCTTCACCCTAGTGGCTGTGCCAAACATGATGCCAAATTAAACTAACAATTCCTGCCTGCACATGATCCACATCCCACTATTGCTTGAACATTCATGTGTCTATTTGAAAGCCTCTTAAATACCATTATTGTATCCACTTTCACCACTATCCCTACCAATGTCTGTTAAAAAAAAAGACCTGAACATCTCCCTTAAAAATCCCCCCATCTTAAATGCATGCCCTCTAATATTTCTACCCCAGGAGAAGGTTTCGGACTGTCTACCATACCTATGGTTCTCATAATTTTATAAACACCTATCAGGTCTCCTCTCAGTGTCTGACACTACATAGAAAACAACCCAAGTCTGTCCAACTCTACTTATAGTTCATAGCCTCCAATCCAAGCAGCATCTCGTAAACAATTTCTGTATCTTTTCCAAAGCTTCCATGTTCCTCCTGTAATATGGAACCCAGAATTGCACACAATACTTCAAGTGTTGTTTTTTTTCCGTGTGTATGCCATACTCGGCCAGAGCCTTGGCAACCACTTTTCAATTGGTTGTCTTGAAGGAAAGATTCTGTGAGTGGTCCCCCACATCCTCCTCACAGCGCAGTCTTTTTTTTTTACGAGGCCAAGTTGCGAGCTCGACACTCAATCCGGCACAGCTGGAAAGCATGCCCAGAAGCTGCCCAACTGGGTTTGAATTCGGGAACCTTCGCTCCGGAGTCCGGCACTGATGTCACTGCGCCACCAGCCGGCCAGGTGTAGCCCAATCTAAATCTTATATAGCTGCAACAAGACTTCTTCACTGTTATACTCAATGAAAGGGCCACATGTAAATGTCGTAGTTAACAGAATGATTTACAGTACAGACAATCCAGGTTCAATTCCTATTTGTATGTTCTCCTCATTACTGCATAGATTTCCTCCAGGTGCTCCAGTTTCCTCCCACAATCCAAAGCCATAATGGTTGGTAGGTTAATTGGTCATTATAAATTGTCCCATAGATTAGGCTAGGATTAAATTGGGTGATTGCTGGGTGGTGTGGCTCGAAGAACTGGGTCTATTTTGGACCGCATCTCAATAAAATAAAAATGAAAGAAAGCAAGCACGCCATGGACCACGTTTACCATCCTATCTGTCTGCATGGTCACTGTCTGGGAACTGTGGCCTTGGACCACAAGATCCTGCTGGACATCAATGCTGCTACACCCAACTGTATATTCTCCCCTTACATTTGGCCTCCCAAAATTTAACTCCTAAATCCCAACCATATGCCATTTCTCCACCCTTTTCGAGAACTGGTCTATATTCTACTGTACCCTTTGATAAGCTTCTTCACAGCCCATACCTCCACCAACATTTGTGTTATTTGCGAACTTAAAAACCCACCCATCTACATTTTCATCCAAATCACTTAAATATATCACAAACAACAAATATAACACATGTAACCTACTCTACCTCTAATGACATTTGGGCAGGTTACATGGAAAAATTGAATTTGTGATAGAGGGCGTGCACCCAAATTAACAAACAGATTTTTAGGTTGGTGGCTTTGTTATAGAAGGAGGGGTTAAAGCACAATCCTTGAACGTGGAAAAACGAGAGATAATTTCTAACTTGAAAATTCTCTGCAACTAAGCCTCCACAATCCTTTTAGGTAGAGATTTCTAAAGATTCACCATAAGCTGGGTGAGGAATTATCTTCCCATCTCTATTCTGGGGGAAAAATAAATATATATATATTGCCCATGCTGCAAGTCTTCCCTCTCCAATGTTCTCCAAGGGAAGGGCACTAGGGCTGATACAGCTTGACACCGGTGTCGTCGCAGAGCAATGTGTGGTTAAGTGCCTTGCTCAAGGACACAACACGCTGCCTCACTCGAACTAGTGACCTTCAGGTCACTAGACCAATGCCTTAACCGCTTGGCCACGTGCCAACACTGAATAGCTGAACCCTATATTTGAAACTGTGATTCCTAAACTTCACAATCAAGGCGAGCATTGTGCCTGCATCTCATATAAAGATGCGTAAAAATTTTTATATGTTTTAGTGAGGTCACCTCTAATTCCTTCATTTTGACTGTTAACTCATTACCAAACCCATCTGTTGATTGCAAAACGTATTAAGTTTCATAAGTGGAGTCAAAAGAAAGAGGTGTACATTTCAGCATAGGTTGTTGAATTGAAGAGATTGTCTGAGCATTGTCAGTTCTATGATGATCTTAATAATGCACTGTGAGATTGTTTCGTTTATGGAATCTTAAAAGAAAGCATTCAAAAACAGCTCCTAACTGAAGCGCAACTTGCATTTAAAAGAGCAGTTAAAATAGCTGTATCAATGGAAACAGCAGACAGACACACAATTGAGTTACAGTCAGGAATTAAAGTGAAGGTGAGCAAAATTGCAACATCTAAACAGAAACCGGCCTGGCCAAACTAATTGTGTTACTATTACCACAGGGGCTCTCATACACCAGGTCAATGCAGATTTAAAGGCGAAACTTGCAGAAAAAGAAATAAAGTAGGACACATACAAAGGGCATTCCGGCAGTCCAAAATAAATGGACTGCACAGGGAACAGAAAAAGCTAAAAGTCAAGTTGCAGTTCCAAAAAAACACAGCACTAATCTGTATGCTATTGATAAAAAAAAATTGAGAAGGATAAGAGTGACACTAGATTCGGTAGCCTTGAGACTTACAATATGAAAACAATAGACAAACAACACACACAAAAAGCTGGAGGAACTCAGCTGCTCTAACAGCATCTATGGAAAAGAGTAAATAGCCGAAGTTTTGGGCAAAGACCCTTCTTCAGGATGACTACCTACAACTTGATTAGAGATCCATCCACCATTTGTATGGCATGCCCCCAGCAATGAAGCCAACTGAAAGCAAATTTTAAAAAGGCACCAGATGTTGCCACAACAGTCTTCATGGTGTACACAGTGAACAGTTGCTCAGAGGGCAAGCAGGTGTTGGTGCCAACCTCTTTGTTTCTGGTTGGAAAGCATATTGGACCAATATGTCTATGAAGGTTCTCAGTCATCCAGGTCATTGTATATTAAGCAGTAGTAAATCAAGCCATCTGGACTTGCTGTGTTGCCTAGAACAGGGGTCCCCAACCTTTTATGCACTGCAGACCGGTTTAATATTGACAATATTCTTGCGGACCGGCCAACCCCCTGGGGGGCGGGGGGGAGAGGGAAGGAGGGGGGAGTTGTTCAAGTAGGGTAAACTCACCTGAATATGTCTTTTACAGTTAGGGTTGCCAACTTTCTCACTCCCAAATAAGGGACAAAAGTAGCAGTCAAATCCCGGCAACACACATAAAAGTTGCTGGTGAACGCAGCAGGCCAGGCAGCATCTCTAGGAAGAGGTGCAGTCGACGTTTCAGGCCGAGACCCTTCATCAGGACTAACTGAAGGAAGAGTGAGTAAGGGATTTGAAAGTTGGAGGGGGAGGGGGAGATCCAAAATGATAGGAGAAGACAGGAGGGAGAGGGATGGAGCCAAGAGCTGGACAGGTGATAAGCAAAAGGGATATGAGAGGATCGTGAATGACGTGATATGACGTGAATTAGCTAAGATAGACTGGCAAATGACACTTAAAGGATTGACGGTGGATATGCAATGGCAAGCATTTAAGGATTGCATGGATGAACTACAACAATTGTTCATCCCAGTTTGGCAAAAGAATAAATCAAGGAAGGCAGTGCACCCGTGGCTGACAAGGGAAATTAGGGATAGTATCAATTCCAAAGAAGAAGCATACAAATTAGCCAGAAAAAGTGGCTCACCTGAGGACTGGGAGAAATTCAGAGTTCAGCAGAGGAGGGCAAAGGGCTTAATTAGGAAGGGGAAAAAAGATTATGAGAGAAAACTGGCAGGGAACATAAAAACTGACTGTAAAAGCTTTTATAGATATGTAAAAAGGAAAAGACTGGTAAAGACAAATGTAGGTCCCCTACAGACAGAAACAGGTGAATTGATTATGGGGAGCAAGGACATGGCAGACCAGTTGAATAATTACTTTGGTTCTGTCTTCACTAAGGAGGACATAAATAATCTTCCAGAAATAGCAGGGGACAGAGGATCCAGTGAGATGGAGGAACTGAGCGAAATACATGTTAGTAGGGAAGTGGTGTTGGGTAATTTGAAGGGATTGAAGGCAGATAAATCCCCAGGGCCAGATGGTCTGCATCCTAGAGTGCTTAAAGAAGTAGCCCAAGAAATAGTGGATGCATTAGTGATAATTTTTTAAAACTCGTTAGATTCTAGACTAGTTTCTGAGGATTGGAGGGTGGCTAATGTAACCCCACTTTTTAAAAAAGGAGGGAGAGAGAAACCGGGGAATTATAGACCGGTTAGCCTAACGTCGGTGGTGGGGAAACTGCTGGAGTCAGTTATCAAAGATGTGATAACAGCACATTTGGAAAGCAGTGAAAACATCGGACAAAGTCAGCATGGATTTGTGAAAGGAAAATCATGTCTGACGAATGTCATAGAATTTTTTGAGGATGTAACTAGTAGAGTGGATAGGGGAGAACCAGTGGATGTGGTATATTTAGATTTTCAAAAGACTTTTGACAAGGTCCCACACAGGAGATTAGTGTGCAAACTTAAAGCACACGGTATTGGGGGTAAGGTATTGATGTGGATAGAGAATTGGTCAGCAGACAGGAAGCAAAGAGTGGGAATAAACGGGACCTTTACAGAATGGCAGGCAGTGACTGGTGGGGTAAGGCTCAGTGCTGGGACCCCAGTTGTTTACAATATATATTAATGACTTAAATGAGGGAATTAAATGCAGCATCTCCAAGTTTGCGGATGACACGAAGCTGGGTGGCAGTGTTAGCTGTGAGGAGGATGCTAAGGGGATGCAGGGTGACTTGGATAGGTTGGGTGAGTGGGCAAATTCATGGCAGATGCAATTTAATATGGATAAATGTGAAGTTATCCACTTTGGTGGCAAAAATAGGAAAACAGATTATTATCTGAATGGTGGCTGATTAGGAAATGGGGAGGTGCAACGAGACCTGGGTGTCATTATACACCAGTCATTGAAAGTGGGCATGCAGGTACAGCAGGCGGTGAAAAAGGCAAATGGTATGCTGGCATTTATAGCGAGAGGATTCGAGTACAGGAGCAGGGAGGTACTACTGCAGTTGTACAAGGCCTTGGTGAGACCACACCTGGAGTATTGTGTGCAGTTTTGGTCCCCTAATCTGAGGAAAGACATCCTTGCCATAGAGGGAGTACAAAGAAGGTTCACCAGATTGATTCCTGGGATGGCAGGACTTTCATATGAAGAAAGACTGGATGAACTGGGCTTGTACTCGTTGGAATTTAGAAGATTGAGGGGGGATCTGATTGAAACGTATAAAATCCTAAAGGGATTGGACAGGCTAGATGCAGGAAGAGTGTTCCCGATGTTGAGGAAGTCCAGAACGAGGGGTCACAGTTTGAGGATAAAGGGGAAGCCTTTTCGGACCGAGATTAGGAAAAACTTCTTCACACAGAGAGTGGTGAATCTGTGGAATTCTCTGCCACAGGAAACAGTTGAGGCCAGTTCATTGGCTATATTTAAGAGGGAGTTGGATATGGCCCTTGTGGCTACGGGGATCAGGGGGTATGGAGGGAAGGCTGGTGCAGGGTTCTGAGTTGGATGATCAGCCATGATCATAATAAATGGCGGTGCAGGCTCGAAGGGCTGAATGGCCTACTCCTGCACCTATTTTCTATGTTTCTATGATCATGGGACAGGAGGTCCAGGAAGAAAGACAAGGAGGTGGGGGGGGGGGGACCCAGAGGATGAGACGCTTTACCCCAAGAGAGACTACCATGATCATGAAGCCTTGAGCGGGCACCTGTGTGCGCACGCCTGACAAGCGCATATAATGTGCACATGTGTGTACATGCCGATTTTTTTCTCCACAAATCGGTTTTGCCTTCATCTTCCCAACTATACTGTACATACATTATTTCTACTTTATATAGGCTGTGTGTTTATCATATCATTCCTGCTTTTACTATATATTAGTGTTATTTACTTTCAGTTTTATGTGTTATTTGGTATGATTTGTTAGGTTTTTTTTGGGTCTAGGAAAGCTCAAAAACTTGTCCCATATAAATTCATGGTAATTGCTTCTTCACTTTATGCCATTTCGGCACGAAAGGTTTCATAGGAACGCTCTACCTTAGCGGGGGGAAATACGGGACAAACCAATTTAGCCCAATATACGGGATGTCCCAGCAAATACGGGACAGTTGGCAACCCTATGTTCAAGTTCAACAGTGTGTGACAGGGAATGAGGAAAAGTGCAGCTGACTCACATCTTTTCCTCACGGCCCGGTAGCACATGCTTTGCGGCACGGCAGTTGGGGACCGCTGGCCTAGAAAATGTTTCACCATTCATCTGAGAGGCTCCTTCAGTTCTCATCCAGTTATAAACTCTAGTTTTCCAGTTTATAAACTCTGTGAGTTGCTTAAAGGTATAGCAATCACATAAGGGTCAATAAGAGTCGTAGAGGTAGTAGAGGTAATGACAGGATCATTAGTCTTACCTTTGTATGAATAGAGGTGTGAACTGTTGTGGAGTCGCTGTGTATCTACACCTAAAGGATAAGGGACACTCCTTTGGTGAAAACAATGTGCACATTTTGGACAGGGAGGACAGGTGGTTTGAAAGAGGGCTTAAAGAATCTATCTTTGTCAAACTGGAAAACCCATCCCTGAACAGAGGGGATGGGGTACAACACCACCTATCAGCTACTTTCAACACAGTCCTAATATCTCGACCCCAGCGTCTCTACAACAGTTCACACCTCTATTCATGCAAAGGTAAGACTAATGACCTTCTCATTACCTCTATGACTGTTAATGACCCTCATACGATTACTATAACTTTAAACAATTCAGAGTTTATAAGCCGGAAAACTACCTACCAAGGATCAGAATTGAAGGAACCTCTCAAATGAGTGGTGATGCATCTTTTAGACATCAAGTCCAGTTGCATTGATTTATTACTACTTGATATATTGGACCAAGGAAGGACCATGCATCATGCTGCTCATAGGAATTGTGAAAGTGTCGGAAGCAGCAGCCTGACTACAACAGTTTTTGTAGGTAACATATCGGAGAAAGCCTCTGATATGTTAAACAGGCAGTTAGTTGCAAAAATGTTGCTTGGTTTTAAACTGGAATAAAGTTCAAGGAGCTTCAGGGAAGTTGTAAGCATTCAGCTTTTGTGAGTCTAAGGAAACAGAATCTACTCTTTGTGCATTAACGTTATTGCATGAGTTTCAAGTGGAAGACAAAAAGCTGCTTGTAAAAATAAATGCAAAAACCAAAGCCCAGCTGCGTGAATGGAAGGCTAAAAATAAAGAAGTCAATGGAGATATGTAAACCGAGGATTCATTAGATGTTGTGGATGAGGAAACTAAGAGCGCGAGATCAGATCACAAAGGGAGCAACGGAAGGATAACAGAACTAAGTGCACCTTCAAGATCAAGATGCACATCCTAGAAAGAAGGAAAAGATGTGAAAAAGTAAAGGAACTTTAGACAGAAAGGGGGAATGAAGCCAGGGCCGGAAGAGAAGCAAGGATCCAAGTAGGTCCAGAGAGAAAAGCCAAGGAAAAGAGATGAAAAGTGTCCAGAGCTGTCAGAACCACTTCCTGCAGTCTCAGAGGCAACTCCTACAACCACCATGAAGAAGGCCCCAGAATCTGAGATTATTTCACAGCCACAAGTCTCATCTGCCAAGCAGAGTTACCCCTTGTCAGGAAAGACATTAACCCACAAGAATAAGATATCCTCCACAGCAATTTAAACTTTAGGCCTGAATGGAACAATTTAAAATTTACTATGCTGTGAATGTCTATATAGTAGTTGTACAACAGTATACTCTGTATATAGTTGAGATGCATTCTATATTGAGTTGGAGTTTATAGCTAAGTGGGGGGAGGGAGTGTTGTATATTTAATTTTTTTTAAAGTGAGTAATAATGTAGATGTTGTTTATCAAGCATTCTTGTTTACTTAAATAATTCATTTCAGGTTATATATAAAACTAAATGAATTGCATATGTCATTACCCTACCATGTGATACCTGCTTGAATCTCAGCTCTTATTTTCCCTTGAACTACTTTAATGTTTTGGAGTTACGAAATGCAAAACACCATCCACTTGCGGCTACCATCAGATACGGGGTACAGAAGCTTAAAGTCCCACACCACCAGGTACTGATTCAAACTAATTTTTCAACACTATGATCACTTTGAAATGAAATGGACATTTTTTTAATTTGTTCCAATTGTTCTTTCTTCTAAATTTGTGTGTAATTAATGGTTTTCCTGGGAATACTGCCTAAGATGCAGTGTGTCTTTCATACTGCTACAAGATCTTCATTGCAACTCTGCATATATTACTTGCCTACATAATAATAAACTTGACTTTGAAATTAGATCACTCCAGTAGTTTTGCAGTTCCCAAAAGTAGAATGAAGACATTACTTAATCTGGAATTCTGAAATACTGGAGAATATATTTTTCCATATGTTGACAATATTGACCATAAATTTGACACAACTTTGATGCTCATTTTACAGAATAGTTTCCAGCATCTGCAGAACACCATGTTTATTTTTTAAAATTACTCGTAATGCTTCCGATTATAAGGGTTCAAATAATTATCCATATAATCCAACCTGCATTTCACACAGGAGTCACAAGCTTCAAAAACTGCATTCAAAAAGCTTTGAAAGCTGTACTGTTTTCCTCACAATATATTTGATTCTATACGTTCACTATCAGAGCTCAGCATTTCTAAGTTGCATATAAAATTACTGAACTGACACTAAAACTAGTAACATAAAGTATATTAAAAGGAATAAAGAAGCCAACTGAAGCTTTATACCACTGAATTAAATAGTTTTGTTCAAACACTGTTTACAACTAGTTGCAGGATTCTCCAAATGTAGAATGCAGATGCTCATTCTATTTGCAGTCCAGCTGCACATCAAATCACAGGCAGGTCCCACATTTTGGAGGAGTCGCATTGCTAGAAAACTGTCCATATCAGATTTTCTGTAGTGTAAATCCATTTTTCCCACTGAACTCAATATTAAAGTTTCTACAGGGTCTTTTCTCTCACATTAAACCATTTTATCAGCAATGATAAAGCAACATATAGCCAGTATTTAACAGATGCGGCCAACATTAGACTTGGGGAGTGGGCAAGGCTCATGCAAAACAAACAAGAGATTTTATGTTTTTTTATATATTTAGCCACTCAATCCCAGGAGGCTTTATCGCTGGCGCACAAAGCTTATGAATACGGAATGGGTACACGAAATGGGGATATCAGGGAAAAGGATAGGATTCAAGGTTGAGGTTGATGGGAGAAAGTTTGTGAAGAGATGTTAAAGGGAGTAACAGACTAAATTGCAATGATTCAGTGAAGGTGGCGGAAAGGCTGCGAAATCATTTTAAGCAATAAGCCATAGCTGCTGTAACTGCCAACAAATACAGAGTGTCAGAGCAAGTAGCTTCCAAGTGAAGAGTGTGCCAGAACTACAGTTGGAGACATCTGCTTACATAACCTTGGAATGGAAGCAGAGGAAGGACTCTATTGTGAATGCTAATCTGATCAACATGGTAATATCACATCTGTAGTAGAGCTAGTAGAATTACTAAGGCTTGATGTTTCAATCCCTATGGTAAGTCAGCACTCTCGACGTTGGCAGTGGGCTTGGAGTGGTGACAAGGAGGGAGCGTAGGTACGTCACTGGGGTCATTGGATGGGCACCCTCCTTTGACGTTACGTTGATAAGCCCACGACGTCTCCAGAGGGCTCAACGGTGCTACCTGGTGTCCCAGATACACCCCCCTCAGTTCCATATCCTCTTGTCTACATCTTGCAGCCCAGTTGTTGTGTCTCCTTTCAATCCAAATCCAATTGCTGCTTTCTTCTGTTGCATTTGACAAACTGCCACACTTTTTCCCTTTTGCATTTGGTATTTATTTTTCCCTATTTCAAATTTTTAGGTAGTTATTTATGAACTCAGCAAGGGGAAATTTCCATTACAAAATGGACACAATGCAAGGGTTGCCTATAATTCTACCTGTAGAAACCTGCATTCACCTCAAATTATGCAAGATGTCTACTTACTTAACATCCAATTGCATAAAATTCAAAAAACACATCCTGAAAAAAATTTAGACCATTATAACCTTATCCATTATTATACTTAATACATCAGTATTAAATAATTACTTCTGAAAAGATCCAATTACTCAAGTTATCTCTCAAGTTTTATGAACATTTATCCGAAATTTGATTGTACACACCAAAACCGCATTTCTACCGCTTAATTCAATTATAAATGTACCAAAATTCTTTTATCTAGGAAAAATGTTAATTACAAAAGGCAAAAAAATTCAAAACCTGACTGGAATCAAACTAACAGCTGAATTTAGTCTGACACAAATTAGAATTTCAAATGGTATTTACTTTTTCCATAAATAAAAAACAATGCTGAATCAGATAGTGTCATGCTAATCACTAATCTCTAGCAGAAATTTTAATTTTAGATCAGAAAATATAGAAAATTGGATATGATATGGATAATACTACAAAAAGCCTGCATTTCAAAGTCAGTCGTTAAGTTTTGTAGAAAAAAAGCTTACATACTAAATAGAGCTTTGAGATAAAGAGAACATGTATTATTGCAAACAAAAGATTTTACAAGAATGCTGATGTAAGTCCCAAGCTGTACTGTGAAGTCTGTGTGTTTTGGATTACTGATATTATTCCCACTTTACCAACATTACCTAAACAACACAAAGATCGAAAGACAATTTCAACTATAACTTTTATTCTAAGAACAACCTTTGCATGTTCATAAACTTTATGACCCTTTTGTTTAAAGAAATAATGCATTATTTGTCATAATCAGGGGGAGAACCTTTCATAGAATTAAATCTCTTTACAATTATGTACAATTGCAAGAAAAGGTTTGAGAGCCCTTTGCAATTACCTGGTTTCCTGCCTTAATTCCTCATAAAATATGGTCTGATCTTCAGCTAAATCACAACAATGGACAATCTGCTTAAATTAATAACACACAAAGAATTGTACTTTTTCTCATCAATACTGAGTACACCAGTTAAACAATCACAGTCTAGGTTCAAAAAAATTATGTGAACTTCTGGTGTAATGGCTTCTACAAAAGTTATTTGGAATCAGGTGTTCCAATCAAGGAGATAAGATTGGAGGTGTGGGTTGTAGAGGTGTCCTGCCCTGTAAAAAAAAGACACACAAAATCAGGTTACTGACAGAGCTTGCTCTTCTCAAGGAAGATCTGTTTATGCATGCCATGCCTCAATCCAAACAACTTTCAGAGGGCCTTAAAAGAATTGAAGACATGTGTGAAGCTGGAAAAGGCCAGAAATGTATTTCTAAAGAACTGAGTGTTTATCAGTCCAGAGTAATAGAAATTGTCTACAAATGGAGGAAATTCAGTACTATTGCCACTCTCCCTAGGAGTCCAGACCTTAACCTAATACCCAATTGAGATACTGTGGCAGTACCTGAAGAGGGCTGTTCATGCAAGGTATCCCAGAAACATAGATGAACTGACACAGTTTTCTATGGAGAATGGGCCAAAATTCCTCCTTGCCATTAAGCAAGTCTGGTCAGTAGCTACAGGAAATATTTGGATGTATGTTATTGCTGCTATAGGAGGTTCTACCAGTAATTAAGTACAAAGGTTCACATACTTTTCCTGGCCCTGACTGTGAATGATTAAACAATGTATTCAATAAAGACATGACAAGTACAATTGTTTATGTGTTATTAGTTTAGGCCAGCGGTCCCCAACCACCGGACCGCGGACCAGTACCGAGCCGCAAACGTGCTACCATGAGGAAACGATACGAGTCAGCTGCACCTTTCCTCATTCCCTGTCACGCACTGTTGAACTTGAACATAGGGTTGCCAACTGTCTCGTATTTGCCAGGACATCCCGTATATTGGGCTAAGTTGGTTTGTCCCATACGGGACCGCCCTTCTCCCGTATTTCCCCTGCTAAGGTAGAGCGTTCTTATGAAACCTTACGTACCAAAATGGCGTGAAGCAAAGAAGCAATTTCCGTTAATTTATATGGGAAAAATTTTTGAGCGTTCCCAGACCCAAAAAAACCTACCAAATCATACCAAATAACACATAAAACCACAAATAAATAACACTAACATAGAGTAAAAGCAGGAATGATATGATAAATACACAGCCTATATAAAGTAGAAATAATGTATGTACAGTATAGTTGGGAAGATGAAGGCAAAACCGATTTGTGGGGGGCGGGGGAAGAGAATAAAAACTCGGCACATATGCGCATGCGCACACAGGTGCCCGCGCAAGGCTTCATGGCCATGGTAGTCTTTCCTGGGGTAAAGTGTCCTGGGATTTAACTGCTACTTTTGTCCCTTATTTGGGAGTGTGAAAGTTGGCAACCCTAACTGTAGAAGACATGTTGAGGTGAGTTTAACCCTACTTGAACACTGCCCCCCCCCCCACAACCTGTTGGCCAGTCTGCAAGAATATTGTCAATATTAAACTGGTCTGCATTACAAAAAAGGTTGGGGACCCCTGGCTTAGGCAGATTGCATTTGTCTATTATTTTGACTTAGATGAAGACCAGACCACATTTTATGAGTAACTAGACAACAGGGTAACCTGTTGGAGCACCCTTTGAGAGAAGGGCAGTGCAGTCTGATGTGACCAGAATGAACACTAAATTTTCCTGAATGCTATTGGTATCACTTTGCTTTGGAAACTGTAGTAAACCTCAGTTTATTAAAGAAGAACGACGCGTAGCAAAGCAAATATAGCTCCTCTTCATTTAACGAAGGATACTTAAAGGGGTAGTTTTAGCGCTTGCTTCTTTCTGGCGGGTCTGCTTTAGATTTTGCCTTGGGGTCTTGGGCTGGGGGGTGGCGGGAGGGGCTTCACGTTTTAGTTTGTTTTTCTTTGGGCTATATACATTATTGAAGTACTGGTTGCGTCCTTTTCCCCGGTATCTTTTGTATGTTCTGTTCCCTCTCCGGGTTTGTGGGTCGCGCCTATTGTCAATCCTCCCTGTTGTGGGTTGACTTTAGGATTTATGGAGTCTATTATTAATTTTGTCTCCTGGAATACTAATGGTCTTAATCATCCTATTAAAAGAAAAAAAGTCTTTAAAGTGTTCCGGAGACTTAAAGCACAAATTTTATTTTTACAAGAGACCCATGTACGGAGGGGGGACAGACTACGTTTTTTCAAATTCTGGAAGGGACAACAATTTCATTCGAACTCCAATGCTAAGATTCGAGGCGTCTCTATTTTTATAGATTCCTCAGTTACTTTTATACAACAGGATATTATCTCTGATCCGAATGGTAGATTTTTATTGGTTAGTGGTTTACTATTTAATAAAAAAGTAGTTTTGGTTAATGTTTATGCTCCTAATATGGATTGTCCGGAATTTTATAAATCATTGTTTGATCAGTTTCCGAATTTGAACGAGTTTTCATTGATTTGGGGCGGAGATCTTAATACCTGTTTATCTCCAGCTTTGGACCGTTCAGCTCCTTTACGGACTTTACCTAATAAATCTGCAAATTTGATTAATTTTTTCCTTTCTGATTCTGGGTCGACGGATATTTGGCGTTTTCTGCATCCTCAGGAAAAAGATTTTTCCTTTTTTTCACATGTTCATCATTCCTATTCAAGAATTGATTATTTTTTTATTGATTCTCGTCTCATTCCTTCAGTGATTAAATGTGATTATGATTCTATAACCATTTCGGATCATGCTCCACTTAAGCTTTCTATTAAAATTATGGCCAATATACCAAACAATAGACAATGGCGTTTTAATTCGCTGTTGCTTCAGGACTCGGACTTTGTTAATTTTATGAATGAACAGATTGAGCTTTTTTTTATAATTAACCATACAGAAGATATTTCGGTTAACACTCTTTGGGACACTTTTAAAGCCTATATTCGGGGTCAGATTATTTCGTATTCCGTTGCTTTGAGGAAGAAACAGAAGCAGGAGGAGATGGCAATTGTGGACAAGATTAAAGAAATTGATAAGAAATATGTTATGGCTCCTTCTGAGGAGCTATACAAACAAAGAACTGAACTTCAAATGGAACACAGTTTACTACTCTCGTCCTCGATTGTAAACCAATTAAAGAAAACAAGAAGTGATTTTTATGTTCACAGTGATAAAATTGGCAAGCTGCTGGCTAATCAATTGAAATCTAATTATGTTAAATCTCAAATCAATCAGATTTATAATCAAAATGATCGATTGATATTGGATCATGTGGGGATTAATCATACCTTTTGTGATTTTTATTCTTCTTTATATCAATCAGAGTCTCCTCGAGATTCTAAATATATGAATGATTTTCTAGATAAGTTAGACTTTCCTCAGATTTCACAGGATATGTCTTCTTTATTAGATACTTCCATTACAATGGATGAGATTAAGAATGTTATTTTTTCTATGAATCTGGGGAAAGCTCCTGGCCCTGATGGGTTTACCGTTGAATTTTATAAATGTTTTGCTTCTTTATTGATTCCCTGGCTCTATAAGGTTTTTGAGGCTTCTTTGAAACTTGGTAAACTTCCGGAATCTTTTAATAGAGCATCAATTTCTTTAATACTAAAGAAGGATAAAGACCCTGCTCAATGTGCATCTTATAGACCAATATCTTTATTAAATGTTGATTCTAAAGTCTTTTCTAAGTTATTAGCAAATAGACTAGAAAAAGTACTTCCTTCTATTATTTCGGAAGACCAAACGGGTTTTATTAAAGGTCGTTACTCTTTTTATAATATTCGTACATTGTTAAATATCGTTTATACTCCCTCACAAAATGTTCCTGAGTGTGTTATTTCTTTAGATGCCGAGAAAGCTTTTGATAGAGTAGAATGGCCTTATTTATTTAAGGTGCTTGAAATGTTTAATTTTAGCCTGAAATTTATATCCTGGATTAAACTGTTATATCACTCCCCTGTAGCCTCGGTTCGTACTAACTCATTAAACTCACCTTTTTTTCCTCTCTTTCGTGGTACTCGACAAGGCTGTCCTCTTAGTCCCCTATTATTTGATATTGCATTAGAACCTCTTGCAATTGCTATTCGAGAATCTTCAAATATTACTGGGATAACTCGGGGATTAAAGTCCCATAAATTATCACTCTATGCTGATGATTTACTTTTATATATTTCTAATCCTGAGAGATCTATTCCTGCTGTTCTAGAGTTATTAGCACAATTTGGTCTTTTCTCAGGTTATAAATTAAATCTTAGTAAGAGTGAACTTTTTCCGATTAATAAACATCTTCCCTTATATTATAAATTTCCATTTAAATTGATTAATAATTACCTTTCATATCTTGGGATTAAAATTACTTGTAAACATAAAGATTTATTTAAGACTAACTTTTTACCATTAATAGACCATATTACTCAACTTTCATCTCCTCCTTCTGTGCCTGTTTTTGTCATTCTGGAGACATGCAGCCCTTTCATCCCCCGTCTCTTCAGCTCTTCTGTTGTTTGTTGTTTGTCTCTGATCCTGGAGACATGCATGGCTCTCCTACTCTGCCTCTTCTTCTCTCATCTTTTTTTTGTCCTGACTCTTTAATCCTGGAGTCGTGCGGGCCTGACCTCATCCAATTCTTGTTCACTCCCTCTCCTTGCCGCTTCCTGACGACGTTTGGCGTCATCTCTCGAGCATAATGTCCCCCTTCCCTTTCCACGCAGCATAATTAGGCTGACCCTTTTTTTTTACCCTAATGCTGGATAGAAGATACGAAGCACTAACACCAAAGGATGCTGATTATTCTTGATGATGTGGTTGGCACTCTCCTAAATGGACGTGATATAGTCACCGCTGTCCTTTGACTGCAGCAAAGGGTTTTATGGGTGTCTCAAAGTACGTCATTACAATAGATTTAATTATCTCTTCTTGATGGGTGGCAGTTAGATCTGTCCCAATCCTGCACATGCTGATGGTGATTAGCAGAATGTGACTCCTCGAAATAGAGCTGCCCTGCACTTTTGCTCTGGTAGGTGTCACTGCTGAGGCTGGCATGTGCATGTGTCGGGCTGTCGCGTCCCGATTTCCATCATAGCCGATCGGGTCTCGGGTGAAAGCCAGCCTGTTGATTTTTGGCGAATGAGCAATTTTATACAAATATATAACCCCGAACTTTGCCTGCATTCTGTAAGTGAGCGCATTTTAATTCCATTTAGCCAAAAAAAGTGCCGCTGTAATGCACCGTTTGTGCTAATTGGAGGTCACAAACAGACAAAGCATGAGAGTTTTAGTAGCATATAGATTAATGCAGAAAACCAGGTAACTGCAAAGTTCACAAACTTTTTCTTGCAACTGTGTTATTAACATTTTCCAAAAGGTTGATATTCCCACACTTCCACTTCTAATTCAAATATCCTAGGTTCACCTGTTCATAATAAAATGAAGTAATGAGACACCACTGAACATTTGACGAAATTAACTACTTTCATCTTTTACATAAAAATCTTAGGGAACTCTAACAAGTGAAAAATGAAGTTAAAGACAAACTTACTTGTCACAAGTTCATTGAAACTTCGAAACATACAGTGAAATGTATCATTTGTGACAATGACCTACACAATCCATGGATGGGCTGGGGCAGCCCACAAGTGTCGCCAAGCTTCCGGTGCCAACGTAGCATTCCCACAACTTACTAACCTGTACATCTTTGAAATGTAAGAGGAAATTTGAGGACTCGGTGGAAATTCACACAGTCACAGGGAGAACATCATTTCAGACAGCAGCGGGAATGGAATCCCAACTGCAAGTGCTGCAAAGTGTTACACTAGCCACTGCACTACCCAGCAGCAAGTACCAAGTAATAAAAGGAAAGTTAAAGATAACCAAATGCTGAGTATGTGAGATGGCATCTAAAAATGAGAAGTTGAGTGTTGAAGTAACACACATCATAAGCTGGGGGAACTCAGCAGGCCAGGCAGAATCTATGGAAAAAAGTATTGTCGACGTTTCGGGCCAAGACCCTTTGGCAGGACTGCCCGAAATGTCGACTGTACTTTTTTTCTCCATAGATGCTGCCTGGCCTGCTGAGTTCCTCCAGCAGTTTGTGTGTATTGCTTGTATTTCCAGCACCTGCAGATTTTCTCTTGTTTGTGAGTAGAATGTTTTAAATGGTTTAATACAGAATGGCCCTATACCACAGTTAGCAAAGCTGCAGATTTACAGTTCCAGCATTCTTCGGTGTTGTCTGAGTGAAGCTAGCACATTCCCTTTATGACCATGCACATGTCCTCCAGTAACCCCTCACATCTCAAATTCATACAAGTTAAATGGCTACTGTAAAGTGCCCTGGCATGTAGAATTTGATGGAAATGTGGGAGAGAATGAAAAGGGATTAGGATTAGTGGAAATGAGGGTTTGATGGTCAGTACAACTGGGTGGGCCAAAGAACCTGCTTGTCTCTAAAAGCTGATTTATACTTGTGCATACGGGCTATGCCATAGGCCTATTTTATACTTCTGCGTAGCCCTATGCCACAGCGTGCATGCATAGTTGTGTCTGCATCGCTCTGCAATTCACGGCCAAAACACTAGTTGGCGGTGGGGTTTCTATGCCACTGTGCTGAGTTTCTTCGTGAGAGACATGGACGAAGAAATGCATTTCAAATATTTTCAGATGTCGGCAGGTAGATTTGACGATTTGGTTCATCGCTTCCAATCATTTATTTTGCATCAGTGTACAGACATGGCAGCGAAAAGCAACCAGAAATGCGTAGGAGGAACTGCGATGCTACCAAGCAGACAAATCACAGTTGTTGTGGTCTGCGTTGCCGCAACGCACGAGTTACATTTTTAGGGAGGTGCACATCACTATGGCACAGGGTACGGTGTAGGGCACGCGGTACCCACAGCGTACATTTGACGCACAAGTATAGATCAGTCTTAAGTG
Source organism: Mobula hypostoma (assembly GCF_963921235.1). Taxonomy (NCBI): domain Eukaryota; kingdom Metazoa; phylum Chordata; class Chondrichthyes; order Myliobatiformes; family Myliobatidae; genus Mobula; species Mobula hypostoma. The sequence goes on along the minus strand of NC_086100.1, from coordinate 50,337,712 downwards.
ATCCAACACTAAAATGTGCCTCACTAATGTTCATTGAAACCTACATATTCAGCAAATGTTTTGGAATGGATGGAACAGGCTAGGGAAAGCCTTGATTTGGGCCATTAACAAATTGCATAAACATTTTATAATGCATAGTGAACTCAGCCTACTCTTAATAATAACAACCTAATTGTAGTAAGAGCACTCATCTGAATCTTTAAAAATTTGTGGAAATTCTCTGGCTGAAGAGGGTCTTTCTATGCTTTGATTTCCACAGCTATACTAATATTATTTTATTAACTACCATTGATAAATACAATGTGTTTATTACTCTTTTACAGAGTTGGCTGCATGGACTGAAATATTCCTCTTTAAAATGTTCTCTTTCAGGGGGAAAAAAAGCATTGTAACAACTAAATTCAAAGGATCATAAAACCAGAAATAGAGCAACACAGACATCCTAGGGCAGAGATTTCAGGAGATTACCCAGGCAAGGGGAACTCAAAATCAAGTTTATTGTCGAATATGCATGTATGCAATGAAAAACGTTTTTGCAGCAACATCACAGGCACTGGGCAACAGATTCAGAACATTAAGACAAACATAAATTTATCAATTATATACAAAATAACACAATTAGAATAAAAATACATAAACTCCATGATAGAGCAAAGAAGTGATAGCATTACTCTACTGAAGTAGTAATTAGGATTGTGAAGGTTGATTCCAGAACTGAATAGTTGAAGGAAAGTAGCTGTCCTTCAACCTGGTGGTACAGGACTTCAGGCTTCTGCACCTCCTCTCTCATGGTAGTTGTGAGAAGTCGGCATGGTCCAAATGGTGGGGATCTGTGATACATTGTGGATGGTGAATATCTGTACCTTCTTGACATAGATTAGATTAGATGAGATTCAACTTTATTGTCATTGTGCCAAGTACAGATACAAAGCCAATGAAATGCAGTTAGCATCTGACCAAAAATGCAAAGAATAGTGTCATTTACAAAATAACTGCGAATAAAAAGTAAGTGCTACAGCACACAAATATAAAAGTACTGAGACAGTACAATATGGGTGCAATACTGCTTAGCGCTGTGATGTGAGGTTCAGCAGGGTCACAGCCTCAGGGAAGAAGCTCTTCCTGTGCCTGCTGGTGTGGGAGCAGAGGTTCCTATAGCGCCTACCGGATGGGAGGAGAGTAAAAGGTCCATGGTCAGAGTGAGGTTCATCCTTGATAATGCTTTTCACCCTGCCCAGGCAGCGTTTATGGTAGATGTTCTCAATGGTAGGCAATTGGGTGCCGATAATCCGCTGGGCAGTTTTCACCACACGTTGGAGTGCTTTGCAGTCCGATACGGGACAATTGCCATACCACACTGAGATGCAGTTGGTGAGTATGCTCGCAGTGGTACAGCGGTAAAGGTCCATCAGTATCCTGGGACAGAGGTAAGCTTTATTGATGCTCCGCAGGAAATAAAGGCGCTGTTGCACCTTTTTGATCAGGATGGAGGAGTTCAGGGACCAGGTGAGATCCTCAGAAATGTGGACACCAAGGAATTTGAAGCTTGATACACGCTCCACTACATAGCACCTTTTGTGGAAATTTCTAACAATGTAAAGTCAAACTAGCTTTAACTAGGAAGAGAAATTTAACAGTGAACTGGAAGCAAATATAATGAGTAGGTTATAGGCTGCCAAAGACATTCAGAAACAAAGAAAATCTGCAGATGCTGGAAATCCAAGCAACACACACAAGATGCTGGAGGAAAGGTGAGGAAATCTACTCCATTTTTTTTCCTCCAGTCTTGTCAAAGGGTCTCAGCCCAAAGCTTCAGCTGTACTTTTTTTCCATAGATGCTGCCTCCAGCATTTTGTGTGTGTTGCAAAGACATTCAATGTCAGTTTGGCTATAGCAGAAGTCTGGATGACTATTTTGCACCATAGAAGCTAATCAGTAGCGCATTACACCCAGAATATTTGCAGAATGAGGATCAGACCCAGATAATGGTACAACAATTGTAAAAAAGCATCTTAAATTGTGCTGCTGATATTGAATGGTACAAAGATCATCCCTATATGAAATAGGCTATCAAGATCATGCACTGCTAGACTCAATTTCAGATAGCTGCCAAGAAGAAGAGCTAATTCAATGGCTAGGAAAGGAACTCTGTAGTATAATAACTTCTGCAATCCCTATATTTAATTGAAAAAGATGTATTTTATTTGGCCAGGGGTGTTTAATGAGCATTGCAAAAATTTAGAAAGACTGGAATGACCTAGAAGTTATAATGGAGTGCAGCCAGGAGTCATCAACATGCAAATGAAAACTGATGTCCTGTTTTTGAATGATGTAACAAAAAGGTAGCTTAGAAATGAGAAACTGAAAATAACCAAGATTTAGTTCTTGGGGATCAAAGGGAGCAATGATCATGCAGGAAGACAACCCATCGTAAGATAATTTCAGGTTACATTTGATTAGGACCTGACCAATTCACCTAGCTGAATCAGAAACAAAGAATTACAAGTTTTACTGAATATCGTGATGCACATCATATCCACTGTAAGTCAAAGATACACCATACCTAGATTCTTTTTCACATCAAAATATTAGCTTTAAAATATTAAGTTTATAATCAACAAATAAACTGCTTTGCATTGTAACCTAATAACTGACATTTTGAATACTGGCCTGACTTTCACTGCCACCTAAAACTATTTTATTTCAGGGTTTTTATATGGATATTGAGAATTAAATACATTAATAAAGGTTTCCCCCGCCATCCGAAGGTAGAGCGTTCCCATGTAGTAGAAATTTTGAGAGTGCAGGGCTTGTATGTTCCTGTCAGGATTAAAGGCAAAGTGAATAGGAATAAGGCACCTTGGTTCTCAAGGGATATTGCAACTCTGATAAAGAAGAGAGAGTTGTATGACATGTATAGGAAACAGGGAGTAAATAAAGTGCTTGAGGAGCATAAAAAGTGCAAGAAAATACTTAAGGAGGAAATCAGGAGGGTTAAAAGAAGACGAGGTTGCCTTGGCAGTCAAAGCGAAGGATAAATCAAAGAGTTTTTACAGGTATATTAAGAGTAAAAGGATTGTAAGGGATAAAATTGGTCCTCTTTGTAAGTACAGATGCCATCCTGCAAATATGCCTAAAAACTAAGTACCCTTTCAAAATTAAAGTCGTACTTTTCTGCAATCATTGCAGCAAAAATCTCACGCTTCACGTTCAGTTCCTGGACGACTTCACTTTTGGTCTGTTCGCTACTGCATTCAGTTCCGATTGTTATCCTTTCCGCTTCCAAGTGCATCAGCTCTTCATCTATCAGTTCTTGGTCATGGGATGCCAAAACCTCTTCAACATCATCTTCGTCAACTTCCGCAAGCCAAACTCACTTTGTCCTTACTTCGTTCACCACGATCGAAACGCTTAATTATGTCTAGTTTTACGCTAAGTGTAACACCCTTACGAGCTCTTTTAGGCTTTTCCAATACCTTAGAACTCATCTTGCAAACGGATGCTCAAAATAAATTGACATAAAGCACAGATGCTCACAGGCATGTGTTTAAGCAACGCTGGCTAGAATGCAGTTCCAGAGGAGGAGCTTGGCTGCTCAGAGCATGCGCTGCTTTTTTTCGTAACAGTGAAAACAGCTTCTGTTAGCGAAAACAGGTAACTAATGTAGGTCTTTCGTAACAGCGAGGTGTCATAAAGCGAACGTTCGAAAAGTGGGGGACACCCGTACAGCTCCATATTGGGTTTCTTGTAAAATATACTTGCATTCCAGTTTTAGTTTAAGTATATATGCATAGCAAAGGATGATGCTAAAAGTTTGCTCCTCCATAAGATCAATCAGTAAACTGCCACAACCACAGATTAAATATCACATTAATTCACTGTAGATACCTATGCATTAAGAAACCATATGTATATCATTTAATAGCTCATCTTTAAACATATATTTCTTCATCTTTTGTCCTTCCTCTTCCAATTTTTAATATATAAAAAGCAAGAATTATTCTTCTTTGAAATACTTAATGCAACCACTACTTTCATTTCTTTAAGCTGTGCTGTTTTAACGGCAATCCATAAACCAGCCTAAGCTAAGTTAAGACCACTAATCACAGTAACTGGCTTGAGATGAAACCACTGGTGCACTGGAAGTGTCACTTCTAATCGAACTGAATTGCTTTTGAAATGAACCAAGCAAGCATGAAAAAATGTTCAGACAGATAACCAAGTATATGACTGGATGGCAAGCTGTGACAGTATTATATTTCCTTATTACAAAAAAGTAAAACAGACATTTTAAAGTCTCACTTTTTTTAAATGCATAATTTGTTTTCTTTGTTGAGATTTTGGAAAGTAAGAATCAAGAAATACAGCTTAAAATAATTGTCTTTTTAAAAATACTTTATTTTGATGTAGGACTTACAGTATAGAAGTGGAAATGTACCCCAATTCAGTCTCAAATAATAGTCTTAAATCTTTAAATATTTTCTGCAGTTTTAAGTCATGGAGCACAGAAACAGGTCCGTTAGCATAAGCCCATGCTGACCAAAATTCCCATTTAAACCAGTCTCATTTGTCCCGTACCTTTCTCATCTAGTTACCTATCCGAGACCTCTTAAAACATCATCAATGTACCTGCCTTAACCACTTGCTGTGGTAGCTCATTGTAAAACTGCAATAAAATATCCCAATTTCTAATACTCCTGACTGTTGAAGGCTAGCATTGCTAAAAGCTTTCTTCATAACCCTGTCAATCTGTGAAGTCATCTTCAGGGAACCATGTACTTGTACTGCTAAATCCCTGTTCTAACATATTCAAAAGGACCCTACCCTTTCACTGCAAAAGTTCAACCATGATTTGTCTTCCCAAAGTACAATATCTTGCTCTTATCCAAATTAAACTCCATTTGCCATTCATTTGCCCAGCTGATCAAGATCCCTCTGTAAATCCCGATAACTGTTTCCACTGTTTACAGTAGCATCTATTTTAATGTTATCTGCAGACTAACTAACCATGTCCTGTACATTTTCATTCATAAAGCATTTAACTTCCAGCAATTAAATAGATTTGTATTAAAGCTAGTCTTAGCAACAGTATTATCAGACTGCCATAAAAGATCCTTTCTAGCTCGGCAATGACATACAGGGAAAGATATCTACCATCCTTACAAGTACTGGTCTTTATGTAGATCTAGACCAATAGTATGGTTGGCTATAATTGCCTGCTTTGTTCATGAACAACTTTGCTATTTACAAAAAAAAAAATTAAATGGAAGTATGCCCACATTGCCAAAGACATACTATGAAATTCTAGTCTTCTGGAACACCTGAGAAGGAGATTCCATGAGCTTTTTGAATTACTGACTTGGATATAGTAGCTATTGTTCTGCCACTGGGGTCAGCTTTAAACAATATAAATGGAGAGCAGTGACTGGATGTCAGAATTCTATGCTTAAATAAGAGAATGGAATTCTATAAACTATGCACTTACTTGTATGCTAAATATTTCCCTTGGGCAAATTAGTCAGCTACTAGCACAAGAAAATCTATTATTCCACATTTTCTTTACTCTGAAAATGATCTGAACTCTACAGCAGGTTTCCATAATAAACAAGAGCACAAGACCATAAGAAATAGGAGCAGAATTAGGGCATTTTGACCCGGTAGAGTCTGCTCCACCATTTCATCATGACTGATCGAATTTTTCTCTCAGACCCAATCTCTTGCCTTCTCCCTGTACCTCTTCATGCCCAAACCAATTAAAAATCTATCAACCCTGACTTAAATATATATGAAGATTTGTCAAAAGAAATTCCTCCATCTCCGTTCCAAAAGGAAGCCCCTGTATTCTGAAGCTGTGTCTTTTGGTCTTCCCCACCCTAGAAAACATCCTCTCCACATCCACTCTATCAAGGTCTTTCACCATTTAATTGGCGTCAGTGATGTCACAATGCATTCTTCTGAATACAGGCCCACAGCATTCAAACCCTCCTCATATGACAAGCCATTCAATCGTTTCTGTTAAACTCCTTTGAACCCTCTCCAGTTTCAGTGATTCCTTTCTAAGATAAGGGGCCCAAAACTGCTCACAATACTCTAAGCGAAGCCTCACCAAAATCTCAACTTTACATCCTTGCTTTTATATTCTAGTCCTCTTGAAATGAATGTTAACCACAGACTCAACCCGCAAATTAACCTTTAGGGAATCCTGCACAAGAACTCCCAAGTCCATTTGCACCTCAATTTTTTGGGGGATTTTCTCTTCATTTAGAAAATAGACAATCTTTTCATTCCTTCTACCAAAGTGCATGACCATACACTTCCCAACACTGTATTCCATCAGCAGTTTCTTTGCCCATTCTCCGAATCTGTTTAAGGCCTTCTGTAGCCTCATAGATTATGTCACTTGCAAGAAATTTTCACTTGTCCTTATATGAACAGGGATAACTTGTTACAACTTTACACAGGGCGCTGCCACAAGAAAGCAGCAGCCAATCCCAAACATCCGCACCATTCAAGACAAGCCTTCTTGCTAATACCATCAGGACAGGAGGCACAACAAGCCTTAGGTCCCAGACCATCAAGTTCTGGAACAGTTATTACCCTACAACCATCGGACTACTGAACCAACATGGATAACTTAATTCACCACTACTATTCAATGACGCAGACTCACCCTTGAGGACTCTTTACAATAGTGGTCGCTAACTGGTCGATCTTTGAGACTTCCCCAGTAGATCCCAAAAAAAAGAAAAATAAATAAATGCACAAATACTGTTGTAATGTGAGCATTATAAAAATAAGTAATACTAATTAGGATAATGGTAATATAGCAATACTCCAGCTACTGAAAGCTGTTTGTAAAGAGAGATTGTTTCGGGTTGCGGGATTTTAGTTCTGTCCTTTCTGCCCAGTGCGCATGTGTGTATAGCTCCCCGTGGCAGATTCAATATTCAGTCTAACAAAGGAAACTGTCCATTCAAATATTCAGTCTGTCAGGAGGTTTGCGCGGGTGCTGTGCTGCAACAGATGAAAATTATGAAATCTAAATATAGGAGCTGTCTTACTGACAGACACCTCACAGACTGTCTCAGACTGGCTGTCTGTAGTTATGAGCCAAATTTCAGGGAACTAGCAGAAAGTATTCAGCCCTAGTCATCACACTGAGTGTAAGTCAATTTTTATTCATTTATTTTTCGTGTTGAAATAAAATTAAATAATGTAACATAGAATTAAAGGTGTTGTAATGTGAGCATTATAAAAATAAGTAACTCTAATTAAGATAACAGTAATATACCAATACTCACACTACGGAAAGCCATTTGTAAAGAGAGGTTGTTTCCAGGTTGCAGGGTTTTACTTCTGGTCTTTTCTGCCCGGTGTACATGCGTGTGACTAAACAATTTAGTAGGTCAGTAGGGGATCTTGGGCTTAAAAAGGTTGGCAACCACTACTTTACAACTTAATGTTCTCAGTATTATTTTCATTTGCATAGTTTGTCTTCTTTTGCACATTGGCTGCATGTTAGACTTTGTCTGTTTAGGAATAGTCTTTTTTGGTAAGATTTTATTATATTTCTTTTTTCCTATAAATGTTTGCAAGAAAACAGATCTCAAGATAGCATATGGTAATATATACGTACTTTAATAATAACCTCACTTCGAACTTTTGGTGGGCCACATGCCGAATGCTGTGTTACATATTTTGGGTCATTAAACAATAAAAAGGATGTGACTGTACTGGAGAGGACACAAGAAAAAATGCACAAGAATGTTGCCTAGATTGAAGCATTTCAATTTTAAGGAAAACTGAATAAGTTGGGCGTTTTCTCCTTTGAATAGAAGACTGAAGGATGTCCTAATAGAGGACTACAAAACTATGAAAGAGAGAGGTATGAGCAATAGTAGGAATCCTTCATCATTTGGTGGGGAGAGAAGCATCTAAAACAAGACGTATATAAAAGAACTCCCCACTCCAAATCAATGAGCCCATCTCCTGCTTCCAACCCTCCTCCTCCTCTTGGACACCCCACTCTGGTTCTCTGCCTGGTCTGTATCTTTTCATCTCTAATTGCTGATGAGACATCAACCAGCTCGATTTCAGAAGTCCTCTCTCCACCTCAAACCTTACCCTCTCTTAACAGTGCCCTCCATTCTCTCTGCACCAATCCCAACCTTACCATCAAACCCTAGACAAAGAGGGTGCTGTTGTAGTGTGGCAAACTAACCTCTACCTTCCTGAGGCCAGACAGTAACTCTCAGACACCTCCTCACTTACCCTTTGAAAAAGTATTCCACTCTGGACCATCAGAAAAGTGCATCTGATACCATCACTAATCTCATTAGCTCTGGAGAACTCCCATCCACTGCCACCAAACTCAATTCCCTTACCCCACACTGCTTGTTTCTACCTCCTCCCAAATTTTCACAAACCTGGCTGTCTGGGTAGCTCACTGTCTCTGCCTACTCCTGCCCAAAAGCTCATGACTCCATTCTACAGCCCCCCTCTTGATTCAGTTCCTTCCCACCTATATCCATGAAACTTGACATGCTCTCAATCTCCTCAACAACTTTCAATTCCCTGGCCCTGATCACCATGGATGTCCAGTCCCTATACACTTCTATTCCCCACAAAAAAGGTCTTAAAGCTCTCCACTTCTTTCTCAATAAAAGACCCAACCAGTTCCCCTGCACCACCACCTTCCTCTGTCTGGTAGAACATGTCCTCCTTCTTCAAAGAACAAGGTTCCCCTTCCTCCACCAACGATCCTGCGCTCAACCACATTTCCTCCATCACCAAGACATCCATATTCACACTGCCCCAAGAGGGATAGATTTCCTCTTGTCCTCAGCTACCACCCCACAAACCTCTTCGCCCAACACATCATTCCCCACATCTTTTGCCATCAACAGGATCCTACCACCAAAAACATCTTTACCACCTCCCCACTCTTTACAGGGAGATCACTTCCCCCATGATTGTCCATTCATTCCACTTCACCCCCCCCCACTAACCTCCATACTGGCACATATCTCTGCAAATGACAAAAATGCTACCCCTACCCATTCACCTCCTCCCTTACCTCCATTCAGGGCCCCAAACAGTCCTTTCAGGTGAGGCAGCGCTTCATCTGTGAAACTGTTGAGGTTGTCTACTTAATCTGATGTTCCTGATGTAGCCTCCTCTACATTAGTGAGATCTGATGTAAATTAGGGAACTGCTTTGTTGAGCACCTCCAGTCCCTCCACCAAAAGAAGGTGGCCAACCGTTTCAATTCCTATCTCATTCCCATAAGTTGGCTCAGGGCCTCCTCTTTTGCAACGATGAGACCACACTCAGGGTGGAGGAGCAACACCTCTTATTCCGTCTATGTAGGATCTAAACTGATGGTATGAAATGGATTTCTTCTTCCAGTAATTTTTTCTTCACCCTTTCCTCTTCTGTTCCCCACTGTGGCCTCTTCCTACTTCTCCTCACCTGGCTATCACCTGCCTCTGGCCCCTTCTCTTTCCCTTTCTCCTAAGGTCCACTCCCCTCTCCTTTCAGATTCTTTCTCCAGCTCTTTAACCTTTCCCACCGACCTGGCTTCACCTATCACCTTCTAGCTATCTTTCTTCTCCCACGCTCCCCCCCCAACTTTATATTCTGGCACTTTCCCCCTTCCCTTCCTTTCCAGCCCTGAAGATGCGTCTTGGCTCGAAACATCGACTGTTCATTCACTTCCACAGATGCTGCCTAACCTGCTGAGTTCTTCCAGCATTTTGTGTGTTGCTATAGATACAAAATGAGAGGTAGGTTTAAAGGGTATATAAAGTGGGAAGTTTTCCCTCCCGCCACACAGTCAGTGGAATCAGTGGAAAGCACTAGTGTGAAGACAGGTACTCACAACATATGAGCAAGTACTTGAACTGCCAAGCCATAGAAGGCTACTGACTAAATGCAAGTACAGGTTTCCCCCGCCATCCGAAAGTACAGCGTTCCTATGAAACAGTTCGTAAGCCGAAATGTCGTAAAGCAAAGAAGCAATTACCATTTATTTACATGGGAAAATTTTGTGAGCGTTCGCAGACCCAAAAATAACCTACCAAATCATGCCAAATAACACATAAAACCTAAAATAACAATAACATATAGTAAAAGCAGGAATCATACGATAAATACACAGCCTATATAAAGTAGAAATACTTTTCCACAATCATTACTGAACTGTTCTCCGTAGCAAAAATCTCACACAAGCACTGTTGGCAGAAAATCTCACGCAAGCGCTGTTGGCAAGAACACTCTCCAGTAACCTTTTAAGCTATGAAGCTGCCAAATCATACCAAATAACACGTAAAAATACACAGCCTATATAAAGTAGAAATAATGTGTGTACAGTGTAGTATCACTTACCGGAATGGGGAAAACAGCTTGCCGAGCACACTGATGATGGTGTGTTAGACTGAGTCATCACAGGTTGGGTGGTGCAGTGGCCCCCACCCTCCAGGCCGCTGAGCGATACATTGCCGCGAAGAACGCATGGGTCCAGCGGTAGCCAGGAGGTACACAGCACATCTTTAAGAAAAAAGCCGAAACAAACATGCTAATTAATTAGGTGCCTCCCATAATTGTCGGCCCAGATCAGTGCCGATTTCCGATTGCGTCGTCTCTGGTCTGGGCCGACAATTACGTGTCGGCGGCACCTAATTAATTAGCATGTTTATTTCGGCTTTTTTCTTAAAGATGTGCTGTGTGCCTCCCGGCTACCTTTGCATTCTCCACGATTTGGTATCTGTCCGTGGCCTGTGGATTGGGGTGTCATCTCGTCACCTGTTTCCATCAGAGCAGGCAGCTCATCTTCTTCTATCTCTGCCTGCCTCGATGTCGAAGGTCGAGGTTCGTCGTCTGCTGTGGAAGGCTTGCTTGACTGCTGAGCCTCGCGCATTTTTCTATCACACAGTTCTTTAATAAGGACTCAAACCATCCTGCAAATATCCCCTAAACCAACGTACCCTTTCAAAATTAAAGTCGTACTTTATCATTACTCATTCGGTTTCGATTGTTATCCTTTTTTCTTCCAATTGCATCAGCTCTTCATCTATCAGTTCTTGGTCATGGGATGCCAAAACCTCTTCAACATCATCTTCGTCAACTTGCACAAGCCAAACTCACTTTGCCCTTGCTTCGTTCACCACGATCGAAACGCTTAATTATGTCTAGTTTTACGCTAAGTGTAATACCCTTATGAGCTCTTTCAGGCTTTTCCGATACCATAGAACTCATCTTGCAAACGGCTGCTCACAGGTATGTGTTAAAGAAAAGCAGTTCCGAATCCGGGGGGGAGCGGCTGCTCGGGGCACGCTGATTTTTTCACGTGCTGAATTTTTTTTTCATAACAGTGAAAACACCTTCTGAAAGCGAAAACAGGGTACTAATGTAGGTCTTTCGTAACAGTGAGGTTTCGTAAAGCGAACGTTCGAAAAGCAGGGGACACCTGTAAACATAACTAATATATGGACAAGTAAGTGAAACTAGATTCCACGCTATATGTGTAACTAATATAAAAGAGCAAGGTAAAATCATGCTCGCATGACGCTACTAGTAAAATGATCACTAGTGCTAGAGTTATGTTCCTAAACTGTAGGTAACTGATAAGGAGATGTACAAACACAGCAAAAATAATATATAAACAGGTTAACAATGCAAAGTTATGTGCATATGTGAAGCCAAATTAAATCCAGCTCACTTACTCTAGTCTACATCAACTGTAAATTATAAAACAGGACATAGGTTCAAAGCTTACGTGATAGAATAAGTATGGAAAAGCATAACATGCTACCTAACACCAACTGTTGTTCAGGTTACTCGAGTTGTTTATCTCTGCAGAGCTCAACATTCAGTGAACGATGGCCTTGCGGGTGCGCATTACTTGCGATTGAATAAAATCAATAACTCAACTCCTGGTGCAGAGAGCATTTCATCATTCCCTACTCATTTCTTCCTTGATTCATAAAACTTCCTCCTCCTCCTCCCAGAAGTAGAGTGACTCCACTTTAAGTACCACTCTATGCCAACAGGACAGTCACTGATGTTGTTCTTCTTTCCTCTCAGTTTGAGAAATAACCAACATGAATTGTAACTTCCTGCCTGTTTCTGTTTCAACTGCTCACTCGCCCTCAGGTTTTCCAGCACTCCAAATGGCATTTATCCTGCCTCACCTTGATAATCAATGTCGTGTCTGCCCCTCTCCAGTTTGACCTTTAATTAGTTATGCTCACAACTGAACAGATCTTTTTGAGAAGCCAAGACCCGCACCTCTTAACACCACTATCATCCCTTTTAATATGTACTGCCTCAATAAAAGCCTAGAATTTGACTGTACAAGAAACTTTTCAAATTAGTGCAATATTTACATGTATTTTTAACCTTGTCTCCCTATCTGCTTACTTCTCCATTTCTAATATCACCTTTCAATTTTACCTTCTCCAACCTCATTCTTCCTTTATTCACCAACCTCTTCACTTCGCTTCTAATCTCCCTCCTTCTAACTTATTACTTCTACGTCTCTTCCCAATCTACAAGGGGTAAGCTTTGGGCAGTTGATCGTTTCAGTTTTTTTTAAATGTTTGTACAACTATTTGAAAATGGTAGGTAGATCACAACGTTAAGTTTATAATTAAGCCACAAGAAAACATTTGAGAAAATTTTCTTGCGTTCTCTTGCTGTTACAAATCAATTAGAAGACAGGGTCTGCAAGCTGCTTCAGGTTTTTTTTAAAACATGTTGCACATAATTGCAGTCTCTGGCCAGAGTGTGCATTACAGTCAGGGCAAACTGTTCCTCAGTGTCAGGTGGTGTCACACTGGTAAAGGCAGGAAAGGATAATTAAAACAAACACACACAAGCAGGGAATTGCATACCTGCCAAATCTATTCAAATGTTTTCCAGTTCTAGTTACAACATAAAGGGGTAATTGTTTAAAAATGAGGAGCGCAGCAGCATCTTACAGAGAGTGGTGAATGTTTGGAATACTCTAGAAGGGTGTAAAGATCAGGTCACTGGACTTCGATAACTTCTTGAAATATTGGGGAATTAAGAGTTAATAAAGAAATATATTAGTATAAATAAATATTGTATAGAATACTTTGTGTATTGCACTGTACCGCTGCTGCAAAACAATATGCATCACAACATACTGTGTATCAATGATAATAAACCTGATTCTGATTCTACATATTTATTGAAACATAGATATTTAAATGTATTTGTAGAACAGATTAATCACTGTATAAACAATGCAACTTGGCAGGTACCAAGCCATGACAGCTCTATTGGTAGTGTCTCTACTCACAGATATGAGTCATCTTGAGGGGATAGTCCTACTCTATGACTTTTGGCAATATCCATTCAAAATCTAGAGCAATGTTAAAGCTGATTTACAAACAGTCTTGGGCAAATACCCTCCTGTAAAGACACCTAACATGAGAAAAAAAATCTTAAACTTGTTCAGTGCGCTTTAAACTAAGACCAAGAAACTATAATAAACATGTTGAATTTATGTTAATTAAGCTGCTAAAATGCAACCATAAACAATTATTACCTAATTGAATTAGAAAGAGCTAGTGTGGTCTGCACTCTATGGGAGTTTGTGTTCAGACCAGCACAAATCCCTTTAGAATCATTAAGCTGCAGCACAATTCAAAGATACTCCAGTGCACAAGAGAGGGTGTGGTCTGTAATATCCTGTGGAGTATGAATGTACTCTAAAAAGAACGTTGAGATGAATTGAGAGGCAAATAAAGGTAGTTTACCTCGAATCAAAAAACACTTTAGAAGATTCATCTGACAAACTGATGCACTCTATAACAAGCAGTGGAGGAAGAAATATGCAGACAAATTAGGAAAATGAATTTAAAAACAGAATTTTAATCATGTTTGATTTCAGCTACCAAATATTAACTGGACAAAGGAGATAGGTTCAAACTCTAAAGGTTTCAGAACCTCACTGTATACCAGACCCCTTTCCAATATGTCAACAATAGCTAACAAGAGAGGATTCACCACCAGATCTGACAATGGTGTATCAGCTACAGAGTTAAAAAGACCAGCTTTCATTTTCACATGCTCATCTCTCTCCTATCCTTGACCTCTTTACCTCTGTTTTTGATAGGTTATTGAATAATCTTATGCAATCCATACTCCATCCAGGCATCCGGGGATTCGGTGCTGGGTTCTTTCCTCTTCACTCACAGTTACTGAGGGAATCCTCGTTAATTTCCTTTTCTCCGCTTAGTAATACGCTTAAATTCAGCGGGTCGTCATGTCTGATCTGAGGTCGTAGGCAGAAGAGAACGGAGCGCCGGTCGGGCGACACCAGAGGGCAGTGCGCGACTGCCTGCAGGCGGGCAAGAAGGGGGCTGACCCAGCACGCGCCAAGTGAGACATGTGGGTTCCGGGAGGCCGCGTCTCACGCAAATGATATTAATAAATGCAGGAAAACAAGCAGCAAACGCCTGTCTGTGCTTACAAGAGCACGCCAACAAGTGAACAGATCTAGTGTAACCAAAACAATGCGCAGCAGATTGGTACGGTGGCCCAGGAAATTTGAAATTACAGGTGCTCTGAAAATTTGAAATCAGTGCCGGATTATTGAAGGAACCAGATTACAGGTAGTCAGATTAGCGAAGGTCGACTGTATTACAAAATTTTTTCCAGATGAAGCAGCAATTTACCATTACACCCAGCAGTTCAACGTACTGCCTTTCTGCTCATCGTGCAGAGGTCGCTATGTTAGATAAACAAAATGTTGACAGGATTAATTGCAATGGTACCTGCAACTTTAATTCTTCATCCAACTCTGACTGTAACATCTCAGTTTGTAGTCTCTTTTGTTGCTCCAGTGAAGTTCAATCTAAGCATTTCATCTTCTAAACTGGCAAATTACAGCCCTCAAGTTACACTGAATTTAATAATTTCAGTCATGCACATTAAAGTTAGCATCAAAATTAGTCAGCTCTGCTTTGCTTTTCCATAGCTTGCTGAGCTGCTGGATCCTCGATTTCCTCACTTGCAGACCCCAGTCAGTTAGGATTGGCAAGAACATGTCCTCCACAATCTCCCTCAGCACAGGTACACCACAAGGCTATGAATGCACTTAGCCCACTGTTCTACTTGCATTATACTTGTGACTGTGAGGCTAAACACAACTCTAATGCCACATTTAAGCTTGCCAACGACAACACTGGCACTGGCCAAATCAAAGGTGGTGTCAAAAAGCATGTAAGAGGGAGATTAAAAATCTGGTCGAATAGTGCCACAACAACCACCTCTTTCAATGTCAGCAAGACCAAGTAGTTGACTATTGACCTCAGGAGGAGGAAACCAGAGGGCCATGAGATCAGAGGTGGAGAGGATCAGCCACTTTAAATTCCTCAGTGTTATCATTTCAGAGGATCTTTCATGGGTCCACCACCTAAGTACCATTATGAAGAAAGCAAGGCAGCAACTCTACTTCCTTAAAAGTTTGTGACGATTGGGCATGACATCAACTTTGACAAACTTCTATGGATGTGTGATGGAGAGCATATTGGCTGGTTGCACTATGACCTGGTATGGAAAAACCAATGCCCTCGTACAGAAAAAAAAAATTAGTTTATACAGCCTAGTCCATCACAGGTAAAGCCCTCCCCACCATCTCCATGGGGTGCTGTGGCAGAAAAGCCTAATCCATCATCAACAACCGCCACTACCCATGCTCTCTTCCAGCTACTGTCACCAGGAAGAAAGTACAGGAGCCTCAGGACCAACACCACCAGGTTCAGGAACAGTTATTACCCCTCAACCATCAGGCTCTTGAACCAGAGCAGTAACCTCACTCACATCAGCAATGAACTATTCCCACAACTTATATACTCACTTCAAGAACTTTTCATCTCATAGTCTCAATATTTACTGCTTACTTATATATTATTTATTGTAACTTTTTTCCTGTTTGATTTTGTTCTTGTTTAGCTTGTTAGTCTTTTTTGCACATTGGTTGTCCAATCTATTGGGTGCAGTCTTTCACTGATTCTATTGTGTTTCTTGCATTTACTATGATTGCCCACATGAAAATGACTCTCAGGGTTGTATATGGTGATGTGTATGTACTTTGACAATAAATTTATTTTGAACTTTGCTTCAGATTTCAAACTGCTGCAGTGACTTACAACTTCATTTCAGCAAGCATTTCCCCCTCTCTTCGTTCTCATTTATCTTCCTCTACTGTCTTAACTTCCAGATAGAGAAGAGTAATTAATGAGTTTTCAGCACTCTCACCCAGCTAGCACCAATACCACATCACTCAATTCTTGGTCTCCATGCTATCATAAATATTTCCTTTGCTTTCCTGCTCTTCTTCTCTGCAATTTAAAAGTATTTTTGATTTCTAACCTCTTTATTTTGGTCATAAGTCATTGATCTTAAATTGTTAACTCTCCTTCCCCACATACTGCCTGATCTCTGGGTATTCCAGCCTGTCCAGTTTTTTCTTAGGTAAAAGCAGAGGTAATACATCGGCAAAAATAACTATAACACTAAGTTGGCAATGGCAAAAGATGTAAAACTAAGAGACCAGACTATTAGATGTTACCCTTGTCTATAAACACTTAGTAACGTCTATTAAGAAAAATTATTAACTTGGTATCATAAATTTTCCAGTGGACGTAGGTAAAGGTGCCTTGAGCAACTGAAAAGGGATTCCCAGCAAATTTAGCCAAAATGCTGAACCAAGGGATTTCCCAAACATTGGATATCAGATGATCAAAGTCTTATAGGATAAATTTTCCAGAATTGGCAAATATGTAGTAGAGGAAGCTTTAAAAAAAAGAGATCAATCTGAGATTGTACATTTTTGTAGGAAAAATGAGGAATGTGCAATGTGCAAGTCTAATGGGGGGGAGGGGGGGGAAGAAGAAAGAAACAAAATATAGATACACCAATCACTAGAAGCTGTGCCACAGGTTAGCAAGGCCATAGAACAATGCAAGTAGTAGTAGTAATAGCAGTAGTCATACATTATTGATCCCGGGAGAAATTGGTTTTTGTTACAGTTGCACCATAAATAATAAATAGTAATAAAATCATAAATAGTTAAATAGTAATATGTAAATTATGCCAGTAAATTGTGAAATAAGTCCAGGACCAGCCTATCGGCTCAGGGTGTCTGACCCTCCAAGGGAGGAGTTGTAAAGTTTGATGGCCACAGGCAGGAATTACTTCCTATGATGCTTAGTGCTGCATCTCAGTGGAATGAGTCTCTGGCTGCATGTACTCCTGTGCCCAACCAGTACATTATGTAGTGGATGGGAGCCATTGACCAAGATGGCATGCGACTTAGACAACATCCCCTTTTCAGACACCACCGTGAGAGAGTCCAGTTCCATCCCCACAACATCACTGGCCTTATGAAAAGAGTTTGTTGATTCTGTTGGTGTCTGCTACCCTCAGCCTTCTGCCCCAGCACACAACAGCAAACATGATCGCACTGGCCACCAGACTCGTGCAAATGCAAACTGCATTTTTAAAATGTACATCAATAAAGAATTACAGACCAGGTCTCTTTTCTCTTGAGAAATTAAGGTCAAGGGGTACCTGCAAGAGATCTATTAACCAGAAGTTACATGAATATAGAGGATGGTTTCATCTATGGAAAAGAGTATAATTCAATAGTAATGAGGTATAAATGCATTTCTGTGGAGGGAGGACATGTATATAAAAAAAAGACAATCATGCTCATAGACGGAAATGAAATAGTATAGAAGGAGGCTCAAGTGGAACAAAAAAGCTGGCACAAAGTGATTACCCTAGTGGGTGTTTCAGTGTTGTTTATGCCATGTAATCCCATGTTAAGAAATACAACCAGTTTAGCCCCAGATTAGGAAAAATTGTGCTAGACAAATGTTAAAAATAATGCTCATTCCAACTGTATACAATCAATTAACTGGTACAATGTGATATATTTATATGAAAGCAAAATTTAATTCAACCTGAGTAAACAGTCTTAATCAGTCAAAGAGTAATACATCATGGATACAGACCCTTTAGCTTAGAGTCCATGCCAACCATGGTGGCCACCCAGCTAGTCCCAATTTCCTGCATTCAGCCCAGATCCCCCTAAACCCTGCCCCTCACATATCCACATGCTTCTTAGCTGATGCAATTGTACCTGACTCAATCGCTGCTCATTCCATATGCTCACTACCCTATAAAGGTGACCCCGCTTTATGAAAGTTTGCTTTACGCCACTTCGTTTTGACGAAAGACCTGTTTTCGCTAACCGAAAGAAATCCGAAAAGGATTTTTGCTTTCATGAAAAAAAGTGCCCACTTTAAACTTATGTTTGCCCTGAGAAAGACTACCATGACCGTGAAGCCTTGCACGAGCAGGTGTGTGCACATGCATGTAGGTGCCGACTTTTTTCTACAAATTGGTTTTGGCTAAATCTTCCTGATTCTGATAAGTGAAACTACACTGGTTCACTGTTCAAGGCATTCTTCAATTATGTGAAGAACAAAAGGATGAGAGGAGTGAAGGTAGGACCGATTAGAGATAAAGGTGGGAAGATGTGCCTGGAGGCTGTGGAAGTGAGCAAGGTCCTCAATGAATACTTCTGTTCGGTATTCACCAATGAGAGGGAACTTGATGATGGTGAGGACAATAAGAGTGAGGTTGATGTTCTGGAGCATGTTGATATTAAGGGAGAGGAGGTGTTGGAGTTGTTAAAATGCATTAGGACAGGTAAGTCCCTGGGGCCTGACGGAATATTCCACAGGCTGTTCCACAAGGCGAGAGAAGAGATTGCTGAGCCTCTGGCTACGATCTTTATGTCCTCGTTGTCCACGGGAATGGTACCAGAGGATTGGAGGGAGGCGAATGTTGTCCCCTTGTTCAAAAAAGGTAGTAGGGATAGTCTGGGTAATTATAGACCAGTGAGCCTTACGTCTGTGGTGAGAAAGCTGTTGGAAAAGATTCTCAGAGATAGAATCTATGGGCATTTAGAGAATCATGGTCTGATTAGGGACAGTCAGCACGGTTTTGTGAAGGGCAGATCGTGTCTAACAAGCCTGATAGGGTTCTTCGAGGAGGTGACCAGGCATATAGATGAGGGTAGTGCAGTGGATGTGATCTACATGGATTTTAGTAAGGCATTTGACAAGGTTCCACACAGTAGGTTTATCCAGAAAGTCAAAAGGCATAGGATCCAGGGAAGTTTGGCCAGGTGGATTCAGAATTGGCTTGCATGCAGAAGGCAGAGGGTCATGGTGGAGGGAGTACATTCGGATTGGAGGGTTGTGACTAGTGGTGTCCCACAAGGATGGGTTCTGGGACCTCTACTTTTCGTGATTTTTATTAACAACCTGGATGTGGGGGTAGAAGGGTCGGTTGGCAAGTTTGCAGATGACACAAAGGTAGGTGGTGTTGTAGATAGTGTAGAGGATTATTGAAGACTGCAGAGAGACATTGATAGGATGCAGAAGTGGGCTGAGAAGTGGCAGATGGAGTTCAACCCGGAGAAGTGTGAGGTAGTACACTTTGGAAGGACAAACACCAAGGCAGAGTACAAAGTAAATAGCAGGATACTTGGTAGTGTGGAGGAGCAGAGGGATCTGGGGATACATGTCCACAGATCCCTGAAAGTTGCCTCACAGGTAGATAGGGTAATTAAGAAAGCTTATGGTGTGCTAGCTTTAAGTCGAGAGATAGAGTTTAAGAGTCACGAGGCAATGATGCAGCTCTATAAAACTCTGGTTAGACCACACTTGGAGTACTGTGTCCAGTTCTGGTCGCCTCATTACAGGAAGGATGTGAAAGCATTGGAAAGGGTACAGAGGAGATTTACCAGGGTGCTGCCTGGTTTAGAGAGTATGCATTATGATCAGAGATTAAGGGAGCTAAGGCTTTACCCTTTGGAGAGAGGGAGGATGAGAGGTATACAAGATATTAACAGGAATAGAGTGGATAGCCAGCGCCTCTTCCCCAGGACACCACCTCTCAATACAAGAGGACATGGCTTTAAGGTAAGGGGTGGGAAGTTCAAGGGGGATATTAGAGGAAGGTTTTTTTACTCAGAGAGTGGTTGGTGCGTGGAATGCACTGCCTGAGTCAGTGGTGGAGACAGAAACACTAGTGAAATTTAAGAGACTACAATACAGGTATATGGAAGAATTTAAGGTGGGGGGGTTATATGGGAGGTAGAGTTTGAGGGTCAGTACAACATTGTGGGCCGAAGGGCCTGTACTATGCTGTACTATTCTATGTTCTATGTACATTATTTCTACTTTATATAGGCTGTGTATGTATCATATCATTCCTGCTTTTACTATACGTTAATGTTATTTTAGGTTTTATATGTTATTTGGTATGATCTGGTAGGTTATTTTTTGGGTCTGGAAACGCTCAAAAATTTTTCCCATTTAAATTAATGGTGATTGCTTCTTCACTTTATGCCATTCCAGCTTGCGAAAGGTTTCATAGGAGCGCTCTACTTTCGGATAGTGGGGGAAACCTTTATTGGAAAAAGCTGCCCTCTGGGTCCATTTTAAATCTTCCCTTCTCACTCTATACAACACACTTCTCTATACAACTCCAGCCAACACACTTTTCGTCCCTCTTCCCTCCGGAAGAAGGTTCAGGAGCTTGAAGACTCGTACAGCCAGATTTGGGAACAGCTTCTTTCCAACGGTGATAAGACTGCTGAACGGATCCTGACCCGGATCTGGGCCGTACCCTCCAAATATCCGGACCTGCCTCTCGGTTTTTTTGCACTTACTTTCCATTTTTCTATATATGATTTAAAATTTAAATTTTTAATATTTACTAATTTTTACTATTTTTAATATTTAATATTTGTAATCCAAGGAGCGGGAAGCGCAGAATCAAATATCGCTGTGATGATTGTACGTTCTAGTAACAATTGTCTGGCGACAATAAAGTATAAAGTATATCTGTGTCCCCTAGTTTTGGACTCCTCTACTTTTGGGAAAAGACAATCAGCATACGCTTTATCTATGCTTCTCAATTTGTTCTTACATTTCTATAAGGTCTTCTTCATTCCTATGTCTCAAGGATTAAAGACCAAGCCTGGCCAAACTCTCCATGTAACTCAAGCCCTCTAGTCCTGACAGCATCCCATAAATCCTTTCCGCATTCTTTCCACTTTAGTCTCATTTTTCTTACAACGTGACCAAACCGAGTATTCCAAAGTACAACCTCACCAGTGACTTGTACCACTCATATACTCAATACCCTGACTGATGTAGGCCAGTATGTTAATGCCTTTTTCACCATCCTGTCTACCTGTGATACTGTTTTCAGCAAACTACGACTTGTGCTCCGAAGTTGCTGTTACCCTACATTCCCTAGTGTCCTAAAATTCACAGTACAAGTGTTATACTCGTTTAACTTCCCAAAATACATAACCTCAGACTTACCTGTATTGAAATCCATTTGCCACTCAACATACTTCCTTGTCTGATCAAGAACCCCACATAACCTATGATAACCTTCTTCACTACCAACACCACCTCCTAATTTTGTATCATCCATAAACTTACTGATCAATCTTTGTGCATTCACATCCAAATCATTCATACAAATAAAGTCACTGACCCTTGCGGCACACCACTAGTCACCAACCGCCATTCTGAAAAACACCCTTCAACCACAACCCTCTGCTTCCCATTTCTGAGCCAATTCTGAATTCAGCTAACTAGCACCCCTTGATTTCCTTCCTTCGGACATAACCTTCTTGATTACCAATATGGGAACCTTGTTGAAGGTCCTGCTGAAGTCCAAATAGACAATATCTATGCCCTACCCTCATCTACCTTTTTAGTTAGTTATTCAAAATCCGTAAAAGATTCGTCAACCGTGACTTCACAAGTTATTCAAAATCCGTAAAAGATTCGTCAACCGTGACTTCACAAGTTAGTCAAAATCCATAAAAGATTCGTCAACCGTGACTTCACAAGTTAGTCAAGACACCGTCTATCCAAATGCTCATAGATCCTGCCCCTTTGAAATCCCACCAGCAACTTCCCCACCAGAGTGATAGACCTGTACATTCCTGGCTTGTCCTTGCTACCCTTAACATCAGAAGAACATTGGCCACCTTCCAGTCTTGCACCCGATCATAGGCAGAACATGGGACTGGTTGACAAGGAGATTTTGATCAGCATGTACCAATTCACCAGTGGCTAATGATCTCCACGAGGGTCTCTACAAATTCTCTTCTATTCTCCTGCAAAGTTTGAGGATGCACTTACTCAATCCCTGGAGATTTATTCACCTTAATGCTGCAAAATACCTCCTCTCCCTGGTAATACAAATATCCTCCAAATCATCTGCACTTGGTTTCCCTCATCTTGTAAGAAACCAAAAATAAAGAGGAGAAATAATCATGAAGAATCCAACGCTATCACCTGCAGCTTCAGACATAGAAGGCCCTGCTGATCTTCAAGGGGAGCTACTCTCTCTATCACCACCCTGTTACTTTTACATATAATTGAAGCTTTTGGGATTTTCCTTAACTTTATCTTACATGAAAATCAAGCAACTGCGTGCTTCTTTCCAAAAAGCTATCATCAATGTGTATTAAGGTCTTAAGAGATTCCTGACATTCAGCATTGGTGAAATCAACAAGCTTACGAAGCAAACAATCATATTAAAGAATTCTCAAAGGCGGCATACCAGGAAGGAAAAAATAACAATCTTCCTTAAACTTCTTTCAAATTTTAAGATTTCAAAATAAAGGTTGTAACATACAGACAGAATTAGGGTGGAAACCAAAATACACATCTGTTAAAGCTATTTTAAACCTTTTATCACAGAGGTCTCCAACCACCGGGCCGCAAAGCATGTGCTACCGGGTCGCGAGAAAACAATACGAGTCAGCTGCACCTTTCCTCATTTCCTCACGCACTGTTGAACTTGAACACAGGGTTGCCAACTGTCCCGTATTTGCCGGGACATCCCATATATTGGGCTAATTTGGTTTGTCCCATACAGGACCGCCCTTGTCCCGTATTTCCCCCGCTAAGGTAGAGCGTTCTTATGAAACCTTTCGTGCTGAAATGGCGTAAAGCGAAGAAGCAATTACCATTAATTTAAATGGGAAAATTTTTTGAGCGTTCCCAGACCCAAAAAAAACCTACCAAATCACACCAAATAACACATAAAACCTAAAATAACACTAACATATAGTAAAAGCAGGAATGATATGATAAATACATAGCCTATATAAAGCAGAAATAATGTATGTGCAGTATAGTCGGGAAGATTAAGTCAAAACCGATTTGTGGGGGGGGGGAAATCGGCACATACACGCATGCGCACGTCACATACGCGCACACAGGTGCCCGCGCAAGGCTTCATGGTCATGGTAGTCTTTCTCAAGGTAAACACTGTCCCGTATTTGACTGTTACTTTTGTCCCTTATTTGGGAGTGAGAAAGTTGGCAACCCTATCCGTAAAAGGCATGTTGAGATGAGTTTAACCCTACTTGAACACCCCACCCCCCGTCTGCAAGAATATTGTCAATGTTAAACCAGTCCGCGGTGCAAAAAAGGTTGGGGACCCCTGTTTTATCAGATAGAAGTATAACGCACACAGTAATTAAAGTGCAAACACGAGGAAATCTGCAGATGCTGGGATTTCAAGCAACACACATAAAAGTTGCTGGTGAACGCAGCAGGCCAGGCATCTCTAGGAAGAGGTACAGTCGACGTTTCGGGCGGAGACCCTTCGTCAGGACTAACTGAAAGAAGAGCTATTAAGAGATTTGAAAGTGGGAGGGGGAGGGGGAGATGGAGATCTGAAATGATAGGAGAAGACAGGAGGGGGAGGGATGGAGCCAAGAGCTGGACAGTTGATTGGCAAAAGGGATATGAGAGGATCATGGGACAGGAGGCCTAGGCATAAAGAAAGAGGGAGGGGGAGAAAGCCCCGAGGATGGGCAAGGGGTTTCGTGAGAGGGGCAGAGGGAGAAAAAGGAGAGAGAGAAAAAGAATGTGTGTATATAAATAAATAACTGATGGGGTATGAGGGGGAGGTGGGATATTAGCGGAAGTTTGAGAAGTCAATGTTCACGCCATCAGGTTGGAGGCTACCCAGACGGAATACAAGGTTTTGTTCCTCCAACCTGAGTGTGGCTTCATCTTTACAGTAGAGGAGGCCGTGGATAGATATAACAGAATGGGAATAGGACATGGAACTAAAATCATAAAGAACACATTTGTTCCTCATTTAACAATGTGAAGCATTCTCACGGCATTTTAAACCAAGAATAACTGCTGAATTCCAGACAACTAGTTTCTTAAATTTATACTAGACAGCAGCAGCAGCAACTTTTAAATTTCTGAGTTTTCTTACACATATGTATATGGTAGAGACTCTATCAGCAATCTACTGTAACAGCACAAACACTAAATATTATCAAAATTCCAACCACAAAAACTGGAGCATTACCATAATCACAGAATGTCTCTGGAATTTTAGATTGTAGACCAGATTATTTAAATTGAACATAGAACAGCACAGAACAAGAACAGCATAGCACAAGAACAGGAAGATGCCAAATTAAACTAATCCATATGACTGCAGGTGATCACTATCGCTGCATTAAATCTCCTTCCACTGCAACTCCTGGCATGCGTTCCAAGCACCTGACACTTGGTGTAGAACTAATTGCCTCACAAATCTCCTTTAAACTTACCCCTCTTAACATAAAGCAGTGCCCTCTAGAATTTGGCATTTCTACTCTGGCAGAGCAGATAGTTTCTCTATGTGTCTCTCAATTTTATAAACCTCTTGATTAGGTCTTCCCTCAGCTTCAGAGAAAACAGTCCAAGTTTGCCCAATCTCTCCTTATGGCTAATTTTTTTTAATCCATAGCATCCAGGTAAACCTCTTCTATACCCACTCCAAAGCCTTCAGCATCCTTTCCGGAATACCCACTCCAAAGCCTTCACCATCCTTTCCGGAATTGGGGCATCAAGACCTGCGGACAATATTCCAGAAGTGGCCTAGCTAAAATTTTGTACAGTCATAACATGACTTCCTAACTATTATATTCAGTGCCCCAAACAAAGGTGGCAAGCATTCCAGACCCCTTCTTAACCATCCCCTCTAGCTCTGTTGACTATTTCAGGGAGTTACAGACTTGGACCCCAATAACCTCTGCCCAAAGATAAATCCCATGCCTTTCAAAATTCCAAATGGCTAATTCCCTCCATGACTTCCATTTCCAACAACCCTCCTGGCACTTTCCCCTGAAACTGAAGATTCAACATTTGCCTTTTTACCCTTTCCCTTCCCACGATCCAGGGACCCAACCACTACTTATAGGTGAAGTGTAATATTAATGTGAAATTACTCTTCACCATCCCATATACAACACCAAAGTTTTATCAGTATTATAATAAAACTGAAATGCAGCAAGAACGAATAACTTGCAAGCTTGACTGAATCTTCAGTTCACTCCAAAATGCACATGGTCTTCAAATCACTGACAATTCATGCTAATCCTCAGAAGTTTGACTAGCTAGAATAAAAGACACTGATTTGTTTCTTTTGTTCGTACATCTAGTCAATTTTCACTTTACTACTGATTCATTTATTTTTCATACTAGCAAGCACAAAATTAGTACACCAAAAGAAACTAGACATTTTTTCCAATAAGTTATTTGTAAACTCATTCTGCAGAAGTTTAAAATTGTTATTTCATGTCTTAAAGAAAAAGACACTTAATAAATATTGACTACAATTAAACGCCCATTAAGGGTTGTAAAAAGAAGTCTAGACGAGATTGTCCTACTGTCTGGACCTGCTGCTCAATATCTCCACCTGTCCATACAGTGTCCCTGATGTTTGTGGTGGAAAGGCCAACTACCCTGCCTTATAGGTACCATATTCCAACACCCCTCCAGACAAGGGAGGGAGGTCACCCTACTGTCAAACACTTGGTTTAATGTCCCTGGTAAGCAGCAATAGTCTAAAATTATTCAACAAATGTTAAATTTCATTTAAAATAAATGTAATGAAAAAGTAATTGGGTCACTGAGACACTAACAATTAAAAATTCTATCTGTACTTACCTATTACTACACAATTGGTGATCCCATTCAAATTAACAGGGCTGCCACTTATATCCTTCCTTAACATACAGCTGAGTGCTTCTGGTCCCTTTTTTCCAGCACATTAATATTTTACCACTGCATTTGCACCAGTGAAGTGGAAACGCAGATACATCAAGATCCGCCCTCCAGCACACATCAGAATATTGTCTTTCAAAGTTGCAAAGGTTTCAAAGGTACATTTAATGCCAGAGAAATGTATACAATATACATCCTGAAATGCTTTTTCTTTGCAACCATCCACAAAAACAGAGGAGTGCCCCAAAGAATGAATGACAGTTTAATATTAGAACCCCAAAGTCGTCCCCCCCACAGCTCCCCTCCCTCCATTACTAAACGTGCTTGGAAGTCAAGGGCATGCAGTGGTGAAATTGGCTAAAAATCTGGTGGCCGCAATTCAAACCAATACAGTCTAACATATTAAGTAGGCAAAAAATATCCATTGTGTGTATACATTAAAGGATGAAAAACAAATTTAATTAAAATACTTATATTAAAAAGTAATTCCATGATGCTCACTATATTCTCAAGCTTAAAGTAGGAATAAAATAATAAAGCATTTAAATGCTTAAGTTGAAAATAGCTAATTTAAATTTAAATATTTAAAACACCTGAAAAATTAAAAGCAACAAAGACACACTGATTTCAGATTTCCTTGATGTAGACAATACCACAGTGGACAACCTAAACAAACTGTGTCAACAAACCACCAGTTCTTGGTATAAATCCAAATAACTTCAAGGTCTGAAAATAAGTTCACACACCTTCTAAACAATCATATTAAGTAGCTATCGTGAGGAAATTATACAAATTTACCAATTTACCATCTTCAGTGATATCAGGAATCCAAAATTTTTCAGCACCTGTATGAAGTAAAATAATTTTTATAAAGATATCTTAGATCAAAGATTATGAGGTTTGATGGTTTAGTAATAGATCTCCAGGCCACAGTAATGGAATTTTTAGCCTCTGATAGTCGGAAATGGATATAAAAGAGTTTCCTCCACTGCAGAAAATGCAAGTGCTGATAAAGAGATAAGACCAAGGATGGAAATTGGAAGTTTAAACAAAAGAATGCCTTTAATTGTTCCCAATCAAGAGCACATTTTAAAAGCAAGAGATAATGATTGGTGGAAAGCCAATCTATTCTAATTAAAATATATAAATTAATTTGTTATTTTACTTTTGTTCTTAATATACTTTGAAACTTCAAATAGGAAACGGAAGGCTCAATAAATTCTCCCTGGGAATACTCTCCAAATATTTAGAAATTCACAGAAATAGAAAGGTAACATAAATTGATATGGCTGCACAATTCTGGAATGCTATTTATTGTATACTGCAGAGGTACCACACAGCTTTGGTAAAACACACAGGAGATCCCACACTAAAATCAAACCTTTTGTCCTTCATTCAAGAGAAAATGTTGTTAAAACAGAAATTTAGCCAATCATTTATTTTTAATAGATGTAATGCTGGAGAAACATGGACATTGCAAAAGTAGGAGGGATTAGTGTCTGGATGCTTTTGATTTGCTTTTTAGCTGGTCCAGCACAGCACTGTGGGCCAAATGGCCTGTTCGTGTGCTGTACTGTTTTATGTTCTAATACCCGATGTCCATGAAAATTAATTCCAGCTTCAACTGCAGAGAAAACTTTATATACAGCATTGCTTTGCTAAGTTCTACATCTTTTACATTCTGAAGCCTAATTAAATCATGCAATTCAACGACACATTAATTTAAGCCACTAAAACACCGACATTAAAACTGTCCTTCTGCAAGTACTTCCCTACTTTATAATTTTTCTGAAGTTTGCATGACATGGTTTTCAGATATCTCCTGTATGATTGAAACCACATTTACAGGCAAAATCTCTATCTCTGTAATTCCAAATATTCTCTGACAAGTTTACTACCTCATTATAACTTACCTGGCCAAGGACAAAGAGCAGTAGTTCTACACTCACCTAAATCAGAGTCCTAGAGCATAAGCCCAACTAGCCCACGGCAACCGTAATGTAATATGAAGGATTAACTCATCTGCCAGTGTGTTCGGTACCGACACTGCAGCCCTTCCATCGGCTGCTTCTGGCACCACAGTACCAGCTTCCAGCATCAAAGTACCACTGGCTTCGGACTAGGGATCATGTGGAAAGATTTGGAAGTGCACTGCAGGTGGAGCCCATGCACACTTAGGTAAGCATCTTTGTAAACTGAATGCTTTACTGTTTGTCTTCATTTTGTTACTAAACAGTTAAAACTTGCCTGTAGTTGGTGTCTCTGTCCCTTTCACCGAATCCACAAACCTAATTCCCTGCAACAGATATCTATAAAAGCTAAGCCCATGTGACTATGTTTGGTTCCCATCCCTCTAAACCAATGGTTCCCAAACTTATTTGGGATACTACCCCCTCGGATACTTGACCACATCCACAGTGCCCCGCTCTCCCTTTCTGGTCATTGCATAAAAGGTATAAAGAATTTTGGTTTACAATGCATAGTGAAAGAAAATAGTAACTGCAATTCAAAGCAGTGATAAATAATTACAAAACATATATAAATCTATTTAAAGCCACAAATAAAATTATTTCTTTAACTACAGTACAATTTTCATCAACAATTTTAGAATGTACATTAGTAGTCCAACAAGATATTGTCTATGAATTACAGTGAATGGTAAATATGTTAGGTACAGCTTTTTTTTCTCCTACCACTGATAGTGCTCCATTTGTTGCACAAGCAATAATGTTGGTGAGCAGAATATCTCTCTTTGGAAAAATTACTCTCAACAACCCAATATATTGATACCCCCTTCATTACTGTTTCTAGTCTCCTTGCAAAAACGGCCCGTGAACTATGCTTTCATCTTTTTATGAAGTGAACATAACCAAAAAACAGATTCATTGTCTGGCAAAGTTGACTCACCCTTCTGTTGTCCTAAGTATGTTACACAATGTGCCTTCCACATTCTCAGACATTTCATCTATTCGTCTTTGAACAGAGTAGCCGCTGAGCAGAATCATTTTAATTATTTAGTCTGGTAACCTATACAAAACCATACTCAGAACATTCCCCTCCCCCAATGCAGATGAAAACAGTTCTCTAATTGTAACAGGGTTTCTGGATTTAACAATGAAAATGTTGTATGAAGCATGCAAACCATCACCATTTTGTTGTGAAGTGCTGGCAAAGATGTTTTGAAGTGTTTCCGCTTCTGTAAGTTTTCATGAAGTGACTGAAAATACACCAAGTTCTTGTTTGCTTCACACACAAAATGCTGGAGGAACCTTTTTTTCTGCAGTCCTGCCGAAAGACCTCGGCTCAAACATCAACTGTACTTTCTTCCCCATAGATGCTGCCTGGCCTGCTCAGTTCCTCCTACATTTTGTGTGTGCTGCTTGTTTGCTTTTTCAGATTGTATTCTCTTCAAATGTTCAAGGGAGCTGGACAGTTTCATTGTCTCATTTGAAAAAACTTTTTCATAGAACAGACACATTGGCTGTTGTTGATTGGTTGATGCTGGCACAAGTCCATTTTCAGATACTCCACAGTATACTGACTGCACTTTTTTCTTTTTAGTCTGCTTCTGCCATTTTCGACCATGGTCAATCGCCAACTGTTTAAGTCCAACCTTAAGCGCAGCGGTCAATAAAAGAGAAAGTTATGACAACGGCGTCAGTCAGGCAAAACCTGACTCTCTGCCTGAATGTACATAAAGTGAGCAGCGATATCTTGGTTGGGCCATGGGCTAGAGAAAGGCAGTGAAAACCATTGAAAGGCATACGGTAATTAAGAAGATTTGTGTCATTGCGTGATTAGAGTATGGGAATCACACTAACCCTGTACTACAGTAGTAAATGGCAATAGTGTGTGGGTCAGGCTCAGAAGCAACTATTTCTTCAATCCAGATTTCTAATGATATGCCAAATACAGAAGTGTCACAGTGTTTTTCAACAACTATAATGAGACTCAAGCAAATTTTAAGAGAACAGTGGGTGAGCAAGAAATTGGGTGATTACATGATCATTGTAATTAATTATGAGCCACTGAGGATCAAATACTTACGATAAGCAATCAATTTCTTAAATTAAGCCTGTAATCCCTTAGCTGCCCCTTTTGTGCCCTCCCTACCACCCCCTTTATCTTTGTCGTTCCCTTAGAAACTCCCATCACCGGGGGCGGGGGGAGAAGAGAGCCATCACCCACTTTGGGAATCATTGCTTAAATCTTTTCTATGTACCTGTCCAGATGTCTTTCCTACATTGTAATTATACCCATCAGTACAGCTTCTTCTGGCAGCTCATTCCATATACCTGAGGGGAAAAAATGCCCCTCACAGGCCTGTAGATCTTTCTCCTCCCAAACACAGGTAGGAACAGAGCTAGAAGAACCTTCTAGTTTAAGATTATCCTATCTTGGGCAAAAGACTAAGTATATACCATACCTACTCACCTGCATAAATTGATATAGCTTGATAAGGTTACCCTTCAGCAGCCTCCACTTCAGGGCAAAAATGTCTCAACCTCTCCAGAGAGTTGCAAGCTGCTCCCTGTTCTATCCAATCTCTCCTCTTAACTCAAGATGTCCAGTGCCAGAAAAATCTTCATAAATCTTTTTTGCACCCTTACCAGCTAATATTATTCCAATAGCTGGATGACCAGAACTCCACACATTTCTCCAAGTGTAGTCTCACTAACGAGTGAAAGTTCAAGGTCAAAGTAAAATTTATTATCAGAGTACATGCATGTCGCCACATACAACCTTGAGATTCTTTTTCTGCGAACATACTTAACAATTCTATAGAACAGTAACTGTAAACAAACTGCACAAATGCAGATATAAATAAATAGCAATAAATAACGAGCATGAAATATCAAGGCAAAAGTGTCCTTAAATAGTGTAGTTTTATTCAAGAGCCTGATAGCTGAGGGGTAGTAACTGTTCCTGAACCTGCTGGTGCGAGTCCTGAGGCAGCAGCAAGAAGAGCATGGCCAGTATGGTGAGGATCTTTGATGATGGATGCTGCTTTTCTACAATAACTTTTCATGTAGATGTGCTCAATGGTTGGGAGGGTTTTACTTGTGATGTACTGAGCCGAATCCACAACCTTCTGTAGGATTTTCTGCTCAAAGACATTAGTGTTCGCATACCAGGCAGTAATACAGCCAATGAGCGCACTTTCCAGCACACATCTATAGAAGTTTGCCAAGGTTTTTGATCACACACCGATCTCCGCAGGCTCCTGAAGTAGCAAAGGTGCCGTTGTGTTTTCTTAGCAATTATATTTAAATGATGGTTCCAGGTCATATCCTCTGAGATGGTGACACCCAGGAATTTACCTCTCCAGCTCTGATCTTCCGATGATTACTGGCTCATGGACCTCTGGTTTCCCCCTCCTGAAGTCTACTATCAGTTCCTTGATCTTATTGACCATTGAATGAGAGGTTGTTGTTATTATTAAACCACTCGGTCAAATTTTCAATCTCCCTCCTATATGTCAATTCATCACCACCTTTGATACACAGAAGCACATTTGCAACATGACATCCCAATTCTTATACAGTTGGCCCTCCTTATCCGCGAGGGATTGGTTCCAGGACCCCTCACGGATACCAAAAAATGCAGATGCTCAAGTCCCTTATTCAACCTGGCTCAATGCAGTGGACCTTACCACACAGCGGAACCCCAGACCTGTCTCAGTGCAGTCGGTGGCCATTAGGACCTGGTGGCAAAGTCTGAATCCGCAGTGTTTCTGTTCATGAAAATAATCATGATCATGATTGAAAATAAAGTGGAAATAATAAAGCAATTGGAAACAGGTGAAACGCCATTGGTCACTGGGAAAGCGTTAGGTTCCGGTCAACGATCGGAACAATTTTAAAGGATAAAGTGAGAAAGGCCCTGCCCCTATGAAAGCTACAATTATTACTAAGGAACGCAGTGGTTTAATTATTGGGTTTTGGGTTTTTGATCTTCCATATCAAACCGGCATGGATGGAGAGTGCGCTCGGGAGCGATCGGTCATTGGATTGAACTCAGGAACTTCCGTTCCCGAGCCCGGTGCTGAAACATACATTTCTTAAGTGTTTTATATACATAGAAAAGTAAAATATATACTATATACTAAGACAGAGGTTTGACTAACTGACGCTAAATAATACCAGATGTACCTGTTCCGACTTATTTAGTAAGAGAACTTCCGTTTTTTTTTTCCGATCCCGATCCACAATAACCTATGCACGTCCTCCCGTATACTTTAAATCATCTCTAGATTACTTATAATACCTAATACAATGTACAAACATTTGTAAATGCTATGTAAAATAGTTGCTATACTGCATTGTTTAGAAAATAATGACAAGAAAAAAAATGTCTGTACATGCTCGAACAACAAATGCTGGAAGAGCACTTCCTGGTTTTCTCGATTCGCGGTTGGTTGAATTCGCGCATGCAGAACTTGCGGATAAGGAGGGCCAACCGTGCTCAATTATCACAGACACATGATGTGACAAATAAAAGCAAGTGTGCCTAACACCTTCTTCAGCACTCGATCAACCTGTGTCACCATTTTTGGAAAATGTAACTATAGCCTCCAGGCCTCTTCTACAACACTTTCCAGACCATGACCATTATCTGTGCAAGCCTGCTCTGGTTTAACTTAGCAAAATGCAACACCTCACACTTAGTCAAGTTAAATTTAATCTGCCTATGAAAAATTGCACTATCAAGACTTGAAGAATGTTATAAATTTCAATGAGATCAGGTATATTTCTCCCTTTCATAGGATAAAAGCCAATTCATTTAACTCCTCAATGTTTAACATTTCTCAAGTCCAACAATTAATCCAATCAAACCCCTGCTCAATGTTAAGCATATCTTTCCTTCAATTAGGAGAGAAAAATATGTACAGTATACAAATGTGGTATTTCCAGAGCACTCTAATTATCACATCCACACAAACAGATTTTGTAGCACCATCTTTGAATCACATGGTAAATAATGAAAAATTTAAAATAGATATGGAAAAGACATTGAATAGCATTCACCCACTCTTCAAACTATTCTTTCATTCCACATCCCTGTAAAACCACATTTCAAATGCAGACCACAGGAGATCAACATATAAAATAGAAAATATTCTTTCTTGGTCCCATTTCTTCAATCTTGGAACTATTCATTTTTCTGTGCTGCAAAATAAATTTAATTTCTATTTTCCTAGCTCTGAAAATACCTGTCACTTTGGAGCTCAAATCCGGTACAAGGTCAGCTTGAGCTCCATCAGCAAGCTGCTCCACAGAGCAACATAATGAATAAAACATTTGCGCAATAACTGTATGCCAAATGCTTAAGACGTGCACATAACATTCACTATGCTTGCCTTTACACAGCCACTTCTGTATTTCTGCAAAGTGGTTTTGAGTTCTCCTCAAAGCAAAAATTGACAATATGGCTTGGTCTGAAGCCTATCAAAACGACAAGTTCATCAATGATTACATGAGCCTAAGGTTTTCAGAAAACTGCATTTTAAAAGATCTTTTCCAATCTAAGATCCCTTTAACTGCAGAACTCTGTGATTACATTGGGAATTATTGGGATTTGACCATTTCCAAAAAAAATGCTACAGCTTAGGGCATCCAGAGTTCGGAGTTGAATTCCAGCACCATTCTGTAAGGAGTCCCTGTACATCCACCCCAAGGAATGCATGGGTTTTCCCCCAGGTGCTCCAACTTCATCCCACAGTCCAAAGACATACTGGGTAGATCGCTGATCATTGTAAATTGTCCAGTGAGTAGGTTAGGGTTAATCAGAGTTGTGGGTTTGCCGTGGTAACACGACTCGAAGGGCTGAAAGGGCCTACTCCACACTGTATCGCTACATAAATAAACACGAAAAGATTGGATCAAATAATTGTGTTTAATACCCAAGTGGTTAATAGCCAGAATGATGAGCCATGTTTCCATGCTGTACTATTAATGATGTGTAAAAGGTGACAGAGATATGAGTAGCAATAGAAAACTACAACATTGTAGCATTAATTGTAGCATTAATCTCTCCTCAAACATCAAAATCATTAGCTGAGGACACAAGCACAATCAAAATGGATAACTGTAAATAGTTAAACAGCAGATTCACCTCCAGTCAATATTTTACATTGAGACCAACACTGCATTTATCCCCATTCTACGCTACAACACTTGACTGCATTTGACGTATCACAGTATTTACATCTTATTTTCAGTATTTTCTATTATCATTAAGGGGTACATCTTCCAAAAATGTTATGTTTATGCCACACAACAGAAAATACACGTCAAAGTTCTTAAAAAAATGTGCAACTCACATCTTTGCTATTAAATAGTTCTCCAAAATACATACTTATACTGATACTGAACATCTACTGTGGGTTTGGAAGAAAGCTTTAGTGCAGTGTTTGAATGTGTATATAATATTAATGGTAGGGAGGGTTGGTGAGATTGGACACTCTACAAATTGTTTACTTGCAATCTATTCATAGCATGCTATCAATGTTGAGCAGATGGCTGTAACACAAATGTTTAATTTTTGTATGGGGCAGGGTAAGTTTGAAAAATATATATTTGGATGGCATCAACTATTTACTAGACTCACTGCTCAAATATGTATCAATTAGGGATAAAGCACTTGATTCAGTCTCCAAACATGTTAATTGAGAATCCATTCACATAAAAGTTCTACCCCATACTTTTGAGAAAAAAATCTGATTTTTCCCCATGGACTAATTATGATTGAGCTATCCATAATTGTTTACAGTGGTATAATCAAAGATATAACTGCAATATTATGACATGGCCCAAAACAACCTTATTAGACTTGTTCAAAACTCAGTAGTTAGTGCTAGAAAATAGACAAGTGCTAATACATACTATATGGGCAATATTAACCTAAAAATTGCTCCAGGAAATATTGTTTTGATACGAAAACAAAGAGCTTCACCCTAGCAAACTTGTCAGTTTCAGCTCACCAGTCTTTATTGAAGTTCTCAGCATGCAAGTGTAGCCTGTTCTTAAAAGGAATGCATCACAATATACATAACACTCTTCTAATCCCTGATGTGTGTTGCTACTAAATGAATGAATGCTACAGTAACAGAAGAGGCCAAGGAGTGGGGCTTGCGTAGGTAAGTGAAAAACAAAATGCTCGTGATTTATGTTTGTTCAACAAATGTGGAAGATAGAGGGCTACAGCAAGAGGTTAGCAGGGAGGTGTCTGAAAGGAAGTGAGTGAGATCTACCAATTCACATTTTTTGTGTTTCTGTGGGCTGAGAGAAATTTTGATGAAGCCTTATCTTAAGTATACAGTTTGAGAGCACCCACCTCCCCCAACAGCTCTGTCAGTAATAAGCAACAAACTGAGACACTGCAGTTATCAGCAGTGACAGCCTGCAATGATCCTGAGTACCAGTGTTCCTGACCTCCACTGGCAAAGCAATCAAGACACACGAGGTTATATTTGGACTTGTAAGGAGTCAGGTATCTCAGTGACAACAAAGAATTTTAATGCTGGACCTTCCAAATAGCATGGTTTCAGAGGGAACAGGATTAGTAGAATTTTGTTGTTTTCATAGAAAAGAACTGTTGATTTTTAGTCAAGTGAGATTGAAAATATCAATCTAAAAGAATGTGTTCTGCACAACTGTTTACAACATTTAGACCTACCTTATGTGATGGGGAGAATAATCCCCTCATTAAACTAAAATGAATGAGCACTAAGGTGCCCTAAAATATGTGCAAATTTGTTAGCAGTTTTCAACAATAGAATACCTTTCAATTTAGATATACTCTAGCCCAATGTCTGCATTAATGCACAATTTGACTTTAGTTTCTCCTTGTATGAAGCAAATTTCATTTGGAAAATTTCAAAATTGAAACAAAGTTATCTTCCTTTACTTACAAACTTGCAACACAAACTGTGGAAAAGGGCATACAATCATGTTTAAGAGCCAGTCTATCCAATTTCTTTGAAAACAAGATTCCGTACATGCAGTCCTGATAGGGATTTCACCTGAAACGGTGACTGTTTATTCACCTCCATAGATGCTGCCTGACTTACTAAGTTCCTCCAGCATATTGTGCATTGCTCAGTAGTTGTAATGCCGTTCAGTACGGCATTGTCACCAGATGTAGAGGACTCTGACAACAAATACTACCACCACAGCTGATTGGAATAACTTAATCCCATTATACAATAACCAACAGCATTTCTCAAAATCTTCAAAATCTAAAATCATAGAATTTTTGTAATAGGCGGCTGACATTTAGCCCATCAAGTAGACAAGACTTTGGAAGATCTTCAATTCTTTCCTACTTTGCTCAGAGGTATCCTCCTCAGGAAAAGTACTCAGATCTATCAGAGCAAAAAATAACAAAATACCAAAATACTTGGAATAAGTAATTTCAACACATCAAATTCAAAACTGAAATACAACTTTCAAACCTACAAAATTCTGAAACTTATTGACTGAGAGTATCAATACTAGTAACAAAAAATATGGCAAACAGTCCAGTTGCTTCAAGGTGCCAATTTAATAAACAACGCGCTCACACAGTGAGAAGTGGCAGGTATAATGTAAATGCATGAAAATGGATATTTAATGTGGATATCTATTGAACTGAATAGAAATAGGAACCATGCAGCTTCAATGGATTGATTACAAAAAACATCAATAGGCTATTACAACAACAAATAGTGTTTCGGCACTTGGCAAGAGTTCCATCATTTAAAGAGAAGTCATTTATAACTAAGCCCTAATAAAGCCACCAGACTGTTTTGATGCAGTTTTAGTTATATCAAAGATCACAAAA